>NC_142580.1:6001250-6624375 GCF_041283825.1 Pyrus communis | reverse complement strand
TACTTTTGGGGTCCATTATTTTTCAGAAATGTTCTTAAGCTTCTTTTGTTAACCCTACCTAAACAGATGTGGGGGTGTATGTATGTATTTGCCTCGTGTGCTGCTGTTGCGGTCCTCTACCTACCTTTTGAGATTTTGTTTTCCTTTTCGGCTTTTTACTCTTTCGCTGTTCACGTATCATAGCGTTTTACTCTTTTGCTGTTCACGTATGTATATAAACTACCAAACCGGGGGATCGCATTAGTTAATTCACATTTGATTTGTTAAGTATACGGATTATCCCTCATTAGTTTAACCACATGTTACTTGTACAGTGTTTTCTATGTGTACTCACCACCATGCGATTTTCCATCTCTTCCATTAATTTACATGACAAGTTGAAGCAGGTCAGATCATGATAACATGAGAAATAAAAAGCCCTGGAAAATAAGTGACTTTGTCTTTGTGTTGAATTCGGTCCCAGTTTCCACAACTGCTTCTCTGAGCTTTTGAGCTTCTTTAACTTCTTTTACCCTAATGCAATAGAAACCGAAACATAAAGAGAAAGAGGCATCTTAAAACTCTCTCCTCACTGTGATTTTTCTTTTTGTCATTTAAGGAGCCTATGAAGATGTTGGGCAACACTAAGTTGTGGTATTTTCTCTCCGTTTCAACTTTGATGCGTGCAGTAGCATTCTTTGTCAGACTAGGACAAACTTGTATACTAATTTGTGAATAGTTAAGAATATGAATCTTACATTGGAGAAATAATGGAGTAGTTGTTGGACTATCTTGTTAAAACAACATTAATTTGCTTTCTAAATATAACAAAAGTTTTATCGACAAATTAAGAAGATTGAACCTTAAATTTAACAAGATGCAAAATTTGTTCCCTCACCTATAATTAATATATTTTCACCATACGAAAATCATAATTCAAAACTTACATTCTCTTTATATCGTCATCTAAGATTAAAACTTCTATTTTTTCACACAAATGGATGATTAAACGATCTTCATATTGAGTGATTTTTTCCATGTATAATCTTTAGATGATGGCAAAAAGAATGAACGGTTCAAATTATGATTGTACGGTGAATATACTTTATTCATAGGTGCGGGGACAAGTAGTTCCCCATGGCAAAATTACAAAAACTGAATATGAATTGGCCTCTTTTATTGGAGGAATAATCACATGTCTTCCTCACAACTCAGCTGTAAATCAATCGCAATTGTAAATCACCAAATAGAAATTTATACACTTTTTCTGAGAGATAAGAGCATGGAAGGTGTGGACTGTGCAGGGGGTGAATCGTGTAGTTGAATTGCACGATGGAGAGAGTCCAAGTTTTCATAAACTTGATAAAAACTGGAAATTAGGCTTAAACAATCGAGAGAAATGGAAAAGCAATGAGGGAGAAGGGAAGCAATGAGAGAAGTTTTCACGTTTTTACGTTTTTCCTTTTCTTCTCCCCTTTGGTAATACTATTTTTCATATTTAAATGGGTTTATTTTTATCATAAATAGTAATCACCCACGCCGTCATGATGTGACAATGACACATAAGTAGTTTTTTTTTTAATCACAAAAGGTCTTCGAAATCTATTCATATTATATTTGAAATTGAAAATTCAATCAATCTAGTCCTAGAAATAGGTGTCTTCAGGCTTGGCCCAGGCTCAGTGCTGGCAGGGCGACTGTCTGGGGTCCAAAATAATTGGGGGCACTAAAATTATTAGGACGATATATTTATATATGTTTTCATAAGAGTATAAATTTATAAAATTTGGTTCAATGATAAAGAAATTTAACTAGAATTGATGGTTTTGTTGTTGAAATTAATAAGGAGGTCTTGGTGGGATGCGAGCGTGGCTTTTCTTTTCTAGTTTCTTTTCTTTTTTTCTTTTTTTTCTTCCCCTTTTCTGGGTTTGAATTGCGGCAGTTTGGAGATGGAGATGGCAGCGTCGGGGGTGACAACAGAGAGACTTGACAATGTTAAGTTGGGTACAGTGAGTGGACAAGTGTCAGAAAGATTGGAGAGGGCACATTCTTTTTTAGGTGCATAAGCTTAGAATTACTCTGATTGAGATAGAATTTAGACGCGTTGATGGACTTTATTTTTATTAAAAAATGGTACAAATGTGTAACATATTATTCTTTAATAAGATACAAGATCGTTTAAGTATGAGCGAATTATGATGTATGGTGATTTTTTTATTAGGAATTGTTAATAACAATTCTCTTTTTATTTATAGAACAATATTTTATATTTAACGAAAAGGGGTTAATCTATAGTAACACAAATATTCAATAAACATATTAAAAACAAAATTACACACTTGACCAAATAAATATAGCAGCTCATACATAGAGATCAATAATATCAAAATTACATGCCACCAAAAAAAAAAATATAACAAGTCTTACATGGAGAGATCCAAATATTAAAGTTATACACCATTGAATAAATATAACAAGTCTTGCATGGAGAGATACAAAAATAAAAAAGTAGCCAGTAGCCTAGTAGGAAAAGACAACTATTGTTCTAATACATACAAAACAAGAGGAATGGACCAGACATTTTGCGGATAACTAGCTCTCTCTCTATCTTTCTATTGATCTGAAAATAACATTAGAAGAGAAAATAATTAAAAATAATTATTAATAAGATACTCATACAAAAAAGAAAAGAAAGAAGTAACTAAAAAACATTGGTTTAGCAGTAGTTTGTCTAATTTTTTGTTGCCTATTGTAGCATTTGTAATTTTTTCAGTGTATTTTGTATTTGAGCAACATCAACCGCTCCTATATTATATATATGCAAATCATAGTAAAATATGGAACACGTGTGGTGTACAGGTATTATTCGGATTTTTTTTTTTGAAATTTGTATACATGTATAATATTTGCATAAATAATTTTGAGACCAGAGATATATTCTAAAAAAGATGAACATGAATTGATTAAAATTATTTTTCTGTAAAATAATTATAAGAAGAAAGCATAAATCACTTAGATTTTAAACTTGGGTTAAAACCTAAAATTTAGGTTTTAAAATAAGAAAAACTAACGAAAATAGCTTAAAAACTTTGAGTTTTAACGAAAATGACAAAAAGGTGTTGTAAATGAATAGTACCAGGATTGACTTTTTAAAGTAAAAATGTGGTTTTTCATTAAAGTGAACAGTACCGAGAGTGTTTCATTAAAACTCTCAAAATATAACCCAATCCTTGTTGTGTCTAAAATAAATTTTGGTTGAAACCTAAAATTTGAGTAATTTTAAAATTTTAAATAAGTAAATCCAATGGCTAAGATAAAAAACGATCAAATCTAACGGTAAAATAAAAAATCCAACTGCTAAAACATTTGAAAAAAATATTTGAATCAAAATTCATCCAAAAACTCTATAACACATGTTTCATAGAGTACGTTTAGTGAATTTTTTATTTTTCTCGGAATCTAAATATTTGTAGGTTAAAATTTTTACAAAAATAATTTATGATAATCTACATAAATTTTATTTTGAAAAAATTACCAAAAAAAAAAAATAGTCTAAATTCATTCGTAATAATGTTGGGCAAAAATTTTAACCTAGAACCAAGAAAAAAAAAAAATTGTTTCAACGTTAAAATCTAAATTTTTGGTCCACTTAGTACTACAGTTTGGTGGTCTTCCTCTTGACTTGGAAGTGAGAGTTCTTAGGTTCGAATTTCATAGATAGCAAATTCGATACCAAATTAGGCTACGTATTGTGTGGCTTAGCCGAACTCCCTCTCTCCTTAGTGTGAAAATATCGATGTACTAAAAAAAAAAATCTAAATTTTCAAAGTTAATTTTTTTAAATTTAACCTAAAAGTTCGTGATGATTCTTCCATAAAAGGGTTAACATGTCCCACATACATAAATTAAGAAATGGTACTTTTGAAAAAAAAAATAAGAAAAAAAGTATGAACAAGATTTAAATACCCAAATTTCAGTAGCTTCCTCTGATATAGTTCCAAAACAAAACACAGGTGTCAGCTATGACATGTATCGCCCGGTTCCAATTGTCAGATATGATACGAATAACTCGATCCCAGATGTGAGAAATGACATAATCGCGCGGTCCCAAACGTTTCGAAATCTTAGGTTAAGCAACAATAAGACCGCCAGAAGAGGATTGAAGGAATAAAGCATTGGATTGTAAAACTGGGGTGCAAGGATGCCACACAGCGCGAGCCAGTAGGTAGCCCACACTAAGCCAAGCCCTAACCAGATAACGAAGCGGTATATAAGTTGGGCGGAGAGGACAAAAAGTCCAAACCAAACAACAGACAGTGCTGCTGTGGTTGCGACAGAGAAAATATAGAAAGGGGGAAGGCATGGGCAGCTATTCAGTTTGCAGTAGCAACTAGCCGCATCGGCGGAGGGAGGTTTGACAAAGTAGCTGGGATCGACCCCGAGGGGAAACAGAATGGTAGCTAAGGCCAAGAAGATGGTCAGAGTCAACTGTGTTCGCAAATTTGAAGGTGGATTAAGAGGAGGGTTTTGATTTTCATCGTCCGCCATAGTGGTGGTTGAAAGAGGCAGCTAGGAGCAGAAGGGGAGAAATAAGAAATGAGAGTTGGTGGCGGTTGCGGTGAGGATGTGTTGAGTGGTGGTGGGGAGTAGGGGTAGGGGAAGTTTTATACTCTTCCATTTTTGTCTGTGTCCGTGGTCGATACCCGATAGGGGTCAAAGTCTTCGCCTGTGGCCTGTATGACCCATATTAACAACAAATACTTGCTTTTGCTTTCTATCACCATCCAGCGGCAACAAGTCTTTCAGCACAGCATACAATTACTTGCTTTTGCTTGCTATCACTATCAGGGCAACAAGTCTTTCAGCTCAGCATACAATTACTTGCTGGGCAACAAGTCTTTCAGCACAGCATACAATTACTTGCTTTTGCTTGCTACCACTATCAGTAAACAATGATAGCAGCACAGCATACAAGAATTACTTGCTTTTGCTTGCTACCACTATTAGCAAACAATGATAGCAGCACAGCATACAATTACTTGCTTTTGCTTGCTACCACTATCAGCAAACAATGATAGCGGCAACAAGTCTTTCACCACAACATACAATTACTTGCTATCACTATCAGCAAACACTGATAGCGCCAAGAAGTCTGTCAACACATCATACAAATACTTGCTTTTGCTTGCTACCATCAACAAAGACCCTATCACTATAAAGAGGGAAAATTGCCTGTAGAGAGCCGTGGGCAAAAGAAATAATTATTTTCTAATGAAATCCAACACCGGATAAGTTCCTCATCTCGTCATTTATTTTATTTCTTGATTCAACTGTTAGGTTGATTATTTCTTTGGTCCTCGAATTTGTCTATTAGGTTTAAGGATTTGGGGAATGGTCCCTATTTCATGGTTTTTGTATTTGTAATTAATAAAAAGAGCTTGACGACAATATTAATTTTGATAATAACAAAAGATTTCACTTCCATTAAGGATCCAAAGGTGCAACTTGAATTGGTATCCCCTAACCTATTTTTCTTTTGGGTACCTGTTATCAACAAAGATGATAATATTTGTTCTCTTTCTATTGCCTTTTTGCATGCATGTTTTATTTGTGTTAAAACTAGTTGGAAAGTAATTACTAGACTTGTTTGGATTAGCACTTCATGTTCTTATTTTTATGTAGATTATTATATAACTTTACCCAAGCAAAAAAATTATTATATGATTACATACTAATATTTTTAGTTAGCCCACCCATGAAAAATTTTCTGACTCTGCCGTTACAAATACTATCAGGAACCAAATGTTATAGGGTAAATTACATTTTACCCCCTCAGGTTTAAGGTCGATTTCAATTTCTTACAATATCTTTAAAACATTTCAATTTCATACATTTACTTATCATTTTATTTCAATTTCTTACATCCATTAGAAAATCTGTTAAGTAAATTGTTAAGTGATGATGTGGCAAATATGAGATCCACATTTGTGCTGATGTGGCAATTTTTTTTTTTTTATGCATTTAAAATATAATAATATTTAACCTATTTAAATTTAGGGTAAAGTACAAAAAAACTACCTCAACTATTGGTGTCACGACATTTTCATACCTCATCTTTTAAAATTGACAATGTCATACCTCATCTTACGAATTTGTGTCAATGTTATACCTTCCGTTAGCCTGCCGTTAATTTGTCAGTTAAATGCTGACGTAGCTTGATCCATACCCCCACTTTCTATTAAAAAATTAATAAAATATTCAAAAAAGCTAAAAAAATCATTTAATATTTTTAAATATTAAAACAATAAAGAAAAGTTAAAAAAAAAAGAATCAAAACATTTCGTCCCATCCACCCCATCCCCTTCTTCTTCTTCCCTGCGTAATCTTCAACCAAAAAAAAAAAAAAATTGAAAACCCATCAACCCCCAACCCCCCGAAGAAGAAGAAGAAGAAGAAGAAGAAGAAGGAAAAAATAAAAAAAACAAACCCCAACCCAATTCGTTCCCACCCCCCAAAAACAAATCAACCCCCTGCAACCCAGAAAGAAAAAGAAGGAGGAGGAAGAAGAAGAAGAAGAAAAAAAGAAAAAAATAAAATCCCAGATCCTGTTCGCCAGGCCGATTCCGCGAGGGGTGGGTGCGAGGTTGGGTGGGTGCGGAGGGTGGATGTGGATGTGAGGGGAAGACGAACTGGAATTATTATTATTTTTTTTTTCTGGGTTGCAGGTAGGGCCTTGGGTGGGGGAGGAAGAGGGGTGGGGGGGGAGATGGGGGAGAAGAAAGAAGAATACAGGGGGGAGGGTGGGAATGGATGAATTTTTTTTTTTTTCTTCTTTTGTTTTCTGGGTTGCAGGCTTGCAGCAGGTAGATGAGGAAGGGAGGACGTTGGGGAGGGGGAGGGGAAGGGATGAAGTTTTTTTATTTTTTATTTTTTATTTTTCTCTTCTTCTTCTTTTGTTTTCTGGGTTGCAGGCTTGCAGAAGGTAGATAGGGGGGGTGGGTGGGGGGAGGAGGGTGGGAAGGGATGAAGTTTTTTTTTTCTTTTTTTTTTTCCCTCTTCTTTTGTTTTCTAGGTTGTAGGCTTGCAGCAAATAGATGGGGGAGGGAGGACGCAAGGGGGAGGGTGGGAAGGGATGAAGTTTTTTTGTTTTTTTTTTTCCTTCTTCTTTTTCTTCTTCTTCTGTTTTCTGGGTTGCAGGCTTGCAACATGTAGATGGAGGAGGGAGGGGGGAAAGGGACGAAATGTTTTGTTTTGTTTTGTTTTTTGTTTTTTGTTTTTTTTTTTACTTTGCTTTATTATTTTAATATTTAAAAAATATTAAATGATTTTTTTTTAGTTTTAAATAATATTTTATTAATTTTTTTAATAGAAAGTGGACCCTGAATCAAACCACATCAGCATTTAATTGAGAAATTCACGCCAAGCTAACGGAAGGTATAACATTGGCACAAATTCGTACGATGATGTATGACATTGTCAATTTTAAAAGATGAGGTATGAAAATGTCGTGACACCAATAATTGAGGTAGTTTTTTGTACTTTGCCCTTAAATTTAATTTAAAAAAAAAACACCAAACAAACCCAGAAACCCATCTTCCCCCTGCACTCCCTCCGCCCAGCAATGGCGATCTGCCACCAACGTAAACCCCACATTAAAATCCTGAAATTGCTTGGACGCGGCGAACTTAGCGGCGCCGTCGAGGCCGCCGATCTCTTCGTCGAGGATGAGGGACACGTGGACTGCGCGAATAGGGGTGAAATTGGCGACCTTGAGGTTGCGAATGGCTTTGAGGTACTGGATGGCAACACATCATCCTGGATGGCGTGGGCGAAGATGAGGCCCTCCAGGGTGCGCTGGACAGCGAAGGGAGGGTGGGTCCACTTGTCGAGCTCGAAGAGGATGGAGTCAAGGTGGGAGTTAAGGAGGAGGGAGGGGAGAGAGGGGTGGGACCCGGGCTAGGTGAGGAGGAGAAGGGGCTTGGATTTGGACGAGGTGGAATGAAGGGTTTGGATTTTGAGGTTTAGGGTTTGGGCGATGGCAATGAGGAAGGCGACGGGGGCGGCGTAGTTTGGGTTAGGGTGGGCAATGTTGATTCAGAGGTGGTTTTGGAAACGGCTGACGGGGGTGTCGTTTTGGTGGTCGGAGTGGGCCCTGGTTGCGACGAGTTGGTGGAGGAGGAGAGGGTTGGACATGGTGGCGGTGAAAAGCATCGGAGGTGGAGGGGTTTTGGGCTCAGTGAAGGTGAGAGGGGGTTGGGAGGGGAGGGAGAATGTGGGTTTCTGGGTTTTTTTTTTTTTTTTTTTTTTTTTTTTACTTTAATTAGGGTAAATATTAAATGCATAAAAAATTTATTTTTTTTGCTATATGGTACAAATTTAGCAGTCATGTCAGCATAAATGTGGATCTCATATTTGTCACGTCATAACTTAACGGTTTACTTAACAGATTTTCTAACGGATGTATGAAATTAAAATAAAATGATAAGTAAATATATGAAATTAAAATGTTTTAAAGATATTGTAAGGAATTGAAATCGACCCCAAATATGAAGAGGTAAAATGTAATTTACCTATTACCTTTATGATTTTTGGTTTACATTGGTTCCTGATAGTATTTGGGTCCTACAGTCTACAGGTGAACTTGAAATACAATGTGAAGCTTCGAGGACATTAGTTGAGCAATAGTAATCCTTTGCATAAAGTGACAGCTCCAAAAGGTGCTGTATTCTTCTCAGGTGAAGTCTAAATTAGATTAATGAGATTAATGCTTAAATTGAATATCAACCTTATTATTTATCCTTAATTTAAACTCAAAATCTAAGAAATAATTCATGCAATTCAATATCAAATTTTATGCATACTCACAATTAAATACAATGACAATGCACGTGAAATATGAGTTCGAAAAACCTAAGAACTCCTAATTAGAATTTAGGTAGGATTTAAAAATAAAAAATAAACTCCAATTATGCTTCAGTTAAAGAATGAGGATATCCGAGGTAATGTAAAAGTGGCCACAATTGAAGATAAGATGAGAGAAAATTGGTTAAGGTGATTTGAAAATGTGAACCGAAGACCTACAGATGGTCCAGTTAGAAAATGCGACTATGAGACAGAAGCTCAGAGCAAAATGGGTAGAGAAAGACCTATGAAGACTTGGAAAGGGACTTCAAGAATAGATATGGAGTACTTGGAGCTAGTGAAATATTTGATGTAAAAACGAGTGCAGTGGTGTTTTATGATTCATATAGAAGACCTCACTTAGTGTGATTGTGCAAATCCTTATTAGGATTCTACAATATTTTTTAGATATATTGTAATTGTATTCCTTGGGGAGTAAGATTCTTTCTCCACAACAAATAAAGGCATAATGGGTTGAGATAATATACACCACAAAATTCGCCAATATAGAAAACCTCACTTAGTGTGATTGTGCAAATCCTTATTAGGATTCTATAATAGTTTTTAGATATATTGTAATTGTATTCCTTGGGGAGTAAGATTCTCTCTCCACAATAAATAAAGACACAATGGGTTGAGATAATATACAAAACAAAATTCGTCAATTCTCTCTTCTCTCTCTTGCCGTCAACCTCCCTCTCCTCTCTATAATACCTAAGAAAATAGCCCTACAACATGTTATCAACACGCTTCCGCTACTGTACTAAGGAACTGAAGGTTCTTCGTGGTGATTCTTCTACAACTAGCATTCAAAGGCTTTCTTACCCTCAAGTATCGTGACATTCGCACTTTACTATTTTTAGTTTTTCTTGTCTCACTTTCATACCTAAATTTAATTTTTTTACGCTTTAATACTTTTGTTAGGCTTTCTGTCAAATTCTCTGTTAAGTGATGACGTGGCGTAACTTTGGCCCACCATATTTGCCAAGAATTAGCACTGGACACGGTGACTTGGATTTACAAGAGAATCTCTCATCCACGTGACAAATATGGTGGGCCAAAGTTACATCACGTCATCACTTAACGGAGAACTTAATAGAAAACCTAACGGAAGTACTAAAGTGTAAAAAAAAAAAAAAAAATTAAGTTTAGGTATGAAACTGAGACAAAGAAAATCAAAAATAGTAAAATATGAATGTCACAATACTTGACAATAATAAAGTGAGAATTACCCCCAAAAAAAAAAATTTCAAATTCATATTGGCTGCATTATATCTAGGTAGAAGTGGAATGTGTCCCCAACTCTAATCCAACACTACACTCGATACCGAATAACTTTTGTATGACTTTGACCATAAAAATAAATAAAATAAACATTTCTACGAGTAGCAAAGCAAAAAAGCTAATTTAGATCGACACTTAGCAAAGCGAAAAAGCTAATTTAGATCGATACTCACCTAATCCTGCGTTAACAAGCCCAACCAAGAGGAGTGAACGGTTATTAAGGTTAGGGGCTGATTTGAGATTATGATGCTTTAAAAAAAAATTAAAAAAAAAACTTATTAAAAAAATTAGGAACATTAACTGTGTTGGTAAAATAAAAAAAAGTACTTTTTAAAAAAGTTATTGTCAATGATAGTAAAAAAGCAGAAGCAGGTCTACCACGCTTCTAAAAAAATATATATATATTTTTAAAGTATAGTAATCAGTGCTCATTTAATGAAAATTTCAAATGGCAAGTATACCCCCACATGTTTTACAAAATTACAATCTTTGCTCTTTAATTATTGTCTTGACAATTATTACATCGCAGTAAATATCATATCATTTTTAGTCATTTAACACATTCAAAGCAATTTATATAAAAGTTTACCAAACATTGTTTTTTAATTAAAAATTAAAAGCACTTTTATAAATAAAAAAATTATGAAACACTCAACAATTTTATTTTGCAACTGCTTATTCTCATAACACAAGCATTTAAAAAAAAAAAACACAGCAATACCAAACTAGCCCTAGGGATGGGTAAAATACTCATAGGTATAGATAACTACGGTTACCCACATATTTAAAATTTACGGTTACAGCTATGAGTAACCATTAAAACAATAAAAAAGGTTATGGGTTTAACCGTTCACCGTAAAATTTAAATGGATGGTTATTGGTATTACCTGGTTATAAACGAATCCCCATTTAATCGTTTATTTTAATATATATATATATAATTAAATAATTTAAAATTTAATAATTCATGATTAAATTTAATAATTCATGATTAAGAGGATGGTTACATGATGACCCCTTAATTGATCCAGGTAATCAAAATCTGGCAAGGGGATAAAAGTCGATTTTACAAGACAATACAATACAAATACGGATAATATTTATGTGGAGCAAATGCAATCGTGCTCCTATACTCTCATTTGATAAAGAAATATTATTTATATTTAGGCGTCGGATGGCACCACAAAAAAAAATAAAAAATAAAAAATAAAAAAAAAATAAAAAAGACACAAGTTTTAAATCATTATATTAGTTCACTTTTAATGGTTGAGATGCAACCTTTTTGGTCCAATTAATTTTCTTATTCAAGTAATTTTGTATTGGAAAAAAATTCTAAAAACCTTTTAATTAAGATTTTTTATTGCTACTTAGTACTATGATCCAGTGGTTCAATTATTTTTACCCAAAGATAAATTTAAACCACATTATTTCTAATCCATTATTGCTAGCCTATTGTGAGGCTAAACTCACTTCCTCTTCATTAATGTAAATAATATTGTTTGTTAAAAAAAAAAATTAAGATTTTTTATTCTCTCTCCTATCTCGTTAATTGTTTTTCATTACTTTGCTGCCTTCCCGTTGACCCTTTCTTCTTCGTACATCCGCTCCGGCTATCTTTTTTTCCAAGTTTTTCGTTTTTTTATTTTTTATTTTCTAATTTCTTCCCCATCTTGATCATGATGGTCATATCTTGCTGCAACAACCAAACAGAATACCGCTTATTGTTTTCAATTTTTAGGGTTTATATTCGCACTCATTTGGTGGTTTAGAGTAATATAGTCCTCAACATCTTTGATCTTCATAGACAAACCCAAAACCACTGGATGGTGGTCCTCGTGGTGTAAAAAGTATTCTGTGAGGATATTGGATTTTTGCTCATAGTGTTATAAAACATACATGATTTCTAAGGCTAGAAAGTATCATGTAAGGGTGTGAAAAAAATTTCATGTTAGGGTGTGAAAAAAGTGTAGTTACAAGCCATAGTAGTGATGTGTTCTATGGGGTACAAAGCTTTTGTGTGGAAAAAGACTTACGATGCAATTGACTGGAAGATGTGAACATGGAGTTGGAGAAAACTTTCAGAATAGAGGTGAGGATGATGAGAAAAAGGAAAGCAAGGGGAATACAAGAGAGCATAAAAGAACAATTAATAAGTGTTGACTATTGAGGAGAGAGAATCAAAGTCATAATTAAGAAAATTTGGATTTTTATTTATATTTCTAATGTATATTTGTTTGAAAGATTATATGTCAAAATGCTATGTCAAATTGCATCTTAATCGTTAAAAGGACTAATATAAGGGTTTAAAACTTGTGTCAAATCTAGTGTTTTTTTTTATGGTGCCATGGATCCACTTATATATATATATATATATATATTAATTTTTATTTTTGTTTTTTATTTTGGAGTTATTGATGATTAATTGAGATACTAATTCAATTTAGAGAAATTATATTCACACACCCTAAATTACTTCTCCCACATCAATTTTTTAATATTTTCTACACACCACTAACACTTGATAGAAAAATATTAAAAAATTAAAAGGGTGTGGGAGAAGTAACTTGGGATGTGTGAATATAATCTGTAACATCCCGTCCCGAAACTAACGAAACGTACGTTTGAAATTACAATTTTACCCCCTAGTTGTTATTTTACGTGTAGTTTTGTGTTGTGTGGTGTTGTAGGACCACACACACTCATACACTTTCTTTTTCTCCCGGGATTCCCTCCCTCTTTCCCTCACTCTTTGTCTTTCTCTGTCTCTCTCTCTCTCTCTCTTTCCCCGAGTTCTTCTTCTTCTTCTTCTACATACGGACATACACACAAACATACTCAAATCTTCACCAATCGAGAAACCAAGACCACCCTCGTGCTCGTGAGGCTGAGAGGAGTCCAGTGGTGCCATTTCCAGGTAAGAACTTTGACGTTTTCACGTCGATATCACCATGGCCGATTTGAGCACTGTTCATGCAAACCTAATCTAGCTTGTTTTAGGAGATTCTAAGCTTGTAGTTGTGTTTGTGAGGTTCCCAGGAGCTTGGGAGTAGCTCGTTGGGTGAATTTGGACGTCACGATCGTTGGATGTAAAGTTGGCCGAACTTGGATCGTTGTTGCAGGTATGATCGTGTGATTTTTAGCCCTTGAAACTAGCCTATCGTGATTCTACTAGTCCTAAGCTTCATTTTGGTATAAAGATCGTGAAAAATGGTTGAAAAACGAAGGAGAAAACTAAGTTTGAAAATTTCCCAGTTTTCCGGCGCCGGAGAAGAAAGGGGAATATTCCGTTAAGTTTAACGGAATATTCCTAACGGCAGTTGACGGCGTCAGTTAAGGTTAACGGAATATTCCGTCAGTTTAACGGAATATTCCTGACGGCGTCTGTTGACACCGTCAGTGTGCATGGCACGTGGCCGCGCGTGGGGGCGCGTAGGTCCGTGCCTAGGACGGCGCGTGAGGGCGCGTGCGTGGTCCAAAAATTATTTTAAAAATATGGGTGTGATCCTGAGGTTGTGTAGAGCACGTTGGTATATTCAATTGTCCAAATTGAGCAATGTATGAGAAGTTATTACGAGAAGTTGGTTATGTGCTTTTAAATTAACGTTTTCGTAGCTTTTTCGCGTATAGGTGATTCGTTTTCCGAGGACGAGCGTTCACACTCGAGGCAGGGGGGCTACGACCCTTCCACTTATCAGTGAGTGGGCTTTTGTTTTCCGTATATACCTATATACATTTATATTCCCAGAAATTAAGTAGAAAAGGTTATTTGTTTTATGCCATGCATCATATGAATGTCGTTTACGCATCATCGCATGTATTAGTAGTGGCATACATATATATATGTGTATTTGGTGCTGTGGACGCACAGGTAAGTGCCAGGTAAGTGGTATTCATGTTTGTATTTCTATAGTAGTTTGAGATGCTTAGAGAGCTCATAATCTGCACCCCCGGTGTTAGTGCTCCCGTCCAGAGAGGGGCAGAGTCCTTCACGTGATGTTCACCCGCACCACACGCTCGCCTTGGATCCAAGTAGGTGCATAGCCTTGTCGTGCAGACCACATTAGGTGGTTCCGACTCGTAGGTGACCCGCGATTATTCGCACAGTCTTCACGTGATCGTAGCACTAGAGCGTATATATTACACCCAGTCCTGTCGTACAGACCACGTTAGGTGGTTCCGACTCGTGTGCAGATTCAGATATTGAGTTGAGATTGGAGCTCTATCTGCAGCCGTACAGGTCACGTTAGGTGACTCCCGGCTGCCAGATTATATGTTATTGATGTGAATTACGCTTGAGCATTTATATTTGATTATGAGATTCTGTTGTGGCATATTCTCGAGCATGAATGGCATATTGTGAGCATGAATGGCACATGGTGGAGCATGATTGGCATACCTATACATACGTATATATGTTCATTTTCTGGGAAGTATACAGGTTTTACGGCGAGGGGTTAGAATGTATTTTGCTAAAGAGTTTCCAAAGAGCTTTGTTTTTGCCCACTCACGCTTTTGTTTTTGCGCCCCTCCAGGTTCTAGTGGTCTAGCAGGTTCAGTGGTTTTTCCCAGAGGGCGTCCCGGCATTTCTGACAGACACTCACCATTGTAGGGTCACCTTCGGGTGTAATTATGTCGTATCTTTCCTTTTCGACTGTTGTAGACTTGCTCTGAAATTGTGTCTCACATACGTTAGCACTTGTTTTAGTACTTTGTATGCTAGTTTTTTTTAATTATTCGTACTTTTATATTACTATCTTAATAGCTTCCGCACGCGCACATGGCTACGTCACCTTCGTGTGACGGCCAGCATGCCCTGATTTCGGTCAGGGGTATCTAGCTCATGTGGTGCTAGAGGAGACCGTTCCTAGCAGAATTGAGGATGTGAGAGTGGTCAGACACTTCCCTGATGTTTTTCCTGAAGATTTACCTGGTTTACCCCCAGATCGAGATGTGGAGTTCACTATTGAGTTACTTCCAGGTACCAATCCTATTTCATTAACTCCTTATCGTATGGCTCCCGCTGAGTTAAGGGAATTGAAAGTTCAGTTACAGGAATTAGTGGATAAAGGATTCATTCAGCCTAGTACTTCGCCTTGGGGCGCTCCAGTGTTGTTTGTGAAAAAGAAAGATGGGACTTTGAGGCTGTGTATCGACTACAGGCAATTGAATCGGGTGACGATTAAAAACCGTTATCCACTGCCTCGTATCGACGATTTGTTTGACCAGCTGAGAGGTGCTTGTGTATTTTCTAAGATAGACTTGAGGTCTGGGTACTATCAGCTGAAGATTAGTAAGGATGATGTTCCTAAGACGGCGTTCAGGACTCGTTACGGTCATTACGAGTTTCTGGTTATGCCGTTTGGGTTGACGAATGCACCAGCAGCTTTTATGGATTTAATGAACCGGGTATTCCAGCCTTACCTGGATAGATTTGTCATTGTCTTCATTGACGATATTCTGGTGTATTCCAAGTCCAAAGCGGAGCATGTTCGACATCTTACTTTGGTGTTGAAGAGGTTGAGAGAACACCAATTGTATGCTAAGTTTAGCAAGTGTCAATTCTGGTTAGATCAAGTCGCGTTTTTGGGGCACATCATTTCTGCTCAAGGTGTTCTGGTTGATCCTCAGAAGGTTGCAGCTGTGGAGAGTTGGGAGCAACCACGAACCGTTACTGAGGTGAGAAGTTTCATTGGTTTGGCGGGATATTATCGGAGATTCGTTAAGGATTTTTCGGTGATTGCCTTGCCACTGACGAGGTTAACAAGGAAAGACGTTAAGTTTGAGTGGAATGATAAGTGTCAGCAGAGTTTCCAGCAGTTGAAGCATTGTCTTACTAATGCACCTGTTTTGGCACTCCCGAACGATAGTGGTGATTTCGAAGTTTATAGCGATGCTTCCTTGAATGGCCTGGGATGTGTATTGATGCAGCATGGTAGGGTGATTGCTTATGCTTCGCGGCAGTTGAAACCCCATGAAATGAATTACCCTACACATGATTTGGAGTTGGCTGCTATCATCTTTGCGTTGAAGTTGTGGAGACATTATCTTTACGGAGAGAAGTGTAGGATCTTTACAGATCACAAGAGTCTTCAGTATCTTTTCACCCAGAAGGAACTTAATCTTCGTCAACGGAGGTGGTTGGAGTTGCTCAGCGATTACGATTGCACGATTGATTATCACCCTGGTCGTGCGAACGTAGTAGCCGATGCACTTAGCAGGAAGTCACAGGGCCGTATCAATGTGTTGTACGCTAGTCGTATTCCTCTTTTGGTGGACTTGCGTACTACGGGAGTAAGGTTAGAAGCAGAAGATCGAGAAGTGGCGTTACTTGCTAATTTTCAAGTTAGGCCAATCTTGGTTGATCGGGTGCTTGAAGCTCAAGTAGCTGATGAACAGATTCAAGAACTAATTCGAGCTCGAGATCAAGGAAGGAGGCGAGATCTCAGAGTTCGTGATTCTGATGGCATGTTGATGTTAGAGGGTAGAATGTTCGTGCCTAGTAATGTGGAATTGAAGAAGGAAATTCTCGATGAAGCACATATCTCAGCTTACGCCATGCACCCAGGGGCAACTAAAATGTATCATACCATTCGACCATTTTACTATTGGCCGGGTATAAAAAGGGAGATAGCTGAGTATGTGAGTAGTTGTGCTGTTTGTCAGCAGGTTAAAGCAGAAAGAAAGAAGCCGTTTGGATTGTTGCAGCCGCTTCCCGTTCCAGAGTGGAAATGGGAAAATATCACTATGGATTTTGTGTACAAGTTGCCGCGTACACATAATGGCTTTGATGGCATTTGGGTGATCGTTGATCGGCTCACTAAATCGACACATTTTATTCCAGTAAGAGATAAGTATTCTTTGAGCCGGTTAGCGGAATTGTTTATCTCAAAGGTTGTGAAGTACCATGGTGTCCCTGTAAGTATCGTCTCGGATCGTGATCCACGATTCACATCGAAGTTTTGGGTAGCTTTTCAGGAAGCTTTGGGTACGAGACTACTTTAGAGTACGGCGTATCATCCACAGACGGACGGACAGTCCGAGAGAACTATTCAGACCTTGGAAGATATGCTGCGAGCATCAGTGTTACAGTTCAGTGATGCTTGGCACCAGCGGTTAAATTTGATGGAATTTGCTTACAACAACAGTTTCCATTCGAGCATTGGCATGTCGCCATTTGAAGCCTTGTATGGTAGATCTTGTCGCACTCCGTTATGTTGGTCAGAGGTTGGCGAAAGAGTTTTAGTAAGTCCGGAGATTGTCGAGGAGACTACTCAAAATGTTCAAGTAATTAGGTCTAACCTGAAAGCAGCTCAAGACAGGCAGAAAAGTTTAGCAGATCGGCATGCTACGGACAGAGTGTATGAGGTCGGAGATTGGGTATTTTTGAAGCTTTCACCGTGGAGAGGTGTTGTGCGGTTTGGAAAGAAGGGGAAGTTGAGTCCCAGGTACATTGGACCATACATGGTCACAGAAAGAGTTGGTGAGGTAGCTTACAGATTGGAGTTGCCTCCGGAGTTGGCTAAAGTGCATAACGTTTTTCACGTGTCTATGCTCCGACATTATGTTGCTGATCCGTTGCATGTGATACCTCCTCAACCGTTGGAGATAAATCCAGATTTGACGTACGACGAGGAACCGTTAACGATCTTAGATTGGAAAGAGAAGGTTCTGAGGAACAAAACGGTGAATTTGGTGAAAGTTCTGTGGAGGAATCACTCGGTTGAAGAAGCTACATGGGAGACAGAGGGTCGAATGAGGGACTTGTACCCTAGATTGTTCTTTGACCATTAGGGGTGTATTTAGTTATTTTGAATTTCGGGACGAAATTCTATTAAGGAGGGTAGGTTGTAACATCCCGTCCCGAAACTAACGAAACGTACGTTTGAAATTACAATTTTACCCCCTAGTTGTTATTTTACGTGTAGTTTTGTGTTGTGTGGTGTTGTAGGACCACACACACACTCATACACTTTCTTTTTCTCCCGGGATTCCCTCCCTCTTTCCCTCACTCTTTGTCTTTCTCTGTCTCTCTCTCTCTCTCTCTTTCCCCGAGTTCTTCTTCTTCTTCTTCTACATACGGACATACACACAAACATACTCAAATCTTCACCAATCGAGAAACCAAGACCACCCTCGTGCTCGTGAGGCTGAGAGGAGTCCAGTGGTGCCATTTCCAGGTAAGAACTTTGACGTTTTCACGTCGATATCACCATGGCCGATTTGAGCACTGTTCATGCAAACCTAATCTAGCTTGTTTTAGGAGATTCTAAGCTTGTAGTTGTGTTTGTGAGGTTCCCAGGAGCTTGGGAGTAGCTCGTTGGGTGAATTTGGACGTCACGATCGTTGGATGTAAAGTTGGCCGAACTTGGATCGTTGTTGCAGGTATGATCGTGTGATTTTTAGCCCTTGAAACTAGCCTATCGTGATTCTACTAGTCCTAAGCTTCATTTTGGTATAAAGATCGTGAAAAATGGTTGAAAAACGAAGGAGAAAACTAAGTTTGAAAATTTCCCAGTTTTCCGGCGCCGGAGAAGAAAGGGGAATATTCCGTTAAGTTTAACGGAATATTCCTAACGGCAGTTGACGGCGTCAGTTAAGGTTAACGGAATATTCCGTCAGTTTAACGGAATATTCCTGACGGCGTCTGTTGACACCGTCAGTGTGCATGGCACGTGGCCGCGCGTGGGGGCGCGTAGGTCCGTGCCTAGGACGGCGCGTGAGGGCGCGTGCGTGGTCCAAAAATTATTTTAAAAATATGGGTGTGATCCTGAGGTTGTGTAGAGCACGTTGGTATATTCAATTGTCCAAATTGAGCAATGTATGAGAAGTTATTACGAGAAGTTGGTTATGTGCTTTTAAATTAACGTTTTCGTAGCTTTTTCGCGTATAGGTGATTCGTTTTCCGAGGACGAGCGTTCACACTCGAGGCAGGGGGGCTACGACCCTTCCACTTATCAGTGAGTGGGCTTTTGTTTTCCGTATATACCTATATACATTTATATTCCCAGAAATTAAGTAGAAAAGGTTATTTGTTTTATGCCATGCATCATATGAATGTCGTTTACGCATCATCGCATGTATTAGTAGTGGCATACATATATATATGTGTATTTGGTGCTGTGGACGCACAGGTAAGTGCCAGGTAAGTGGTATTCATGTTTGTATTTCTATAGTAGTTTGAGATGCTTAGAGAGCTCATAATCTGCACCCCCGGTGTTAGTGCTCCCGTCCAGAGAGGGGCAGAGTCCTTCACGTGATGTTCACCCGCACCACACGCTCGCCTTGGATCCAAGTAGGTGCATAGCCTTGTCGTGCAGACCACATTAGGTGGTTCCGACTCGTAGGTGACCCGCGATTATTCGCACAGTCTTCACGTGATCGTAGCACTAGAGCGTATATATTACACCCAGTCCTGTCGTACAGACCACGTTAGGTGGTTCCGACTCGTGTGCAGATTCAGATATTGAGTTGAGATTGGAGCTCTATCTGCAGCCGTACAGGTCACGTTAGGTGACTCCCGGCTGCCAGATTATATGTTATTGATGTGAATTACGCTTGAGCATTTATATTTGATTATGAGATTCTGTTGTGGCATATTCTCGAGCATGAATGGCATATTGTGAGCATGAATGGCATATGGTGGAGCATGATTGGCATACCTATACATACGTATATATGTTCATTTTCTGGGAAGTATACAGGTTTTACGGCGAGGGGTTAGAATGTATTTTGCTAAAGAGTTTTCAAAGAGCTTTGTTTTTGCCCACTCACGCTTTTGTTTTTGCGCCCCTCCAGGTTCTAGTGGTCTAGCAGGTTCAGTGGTTTTTCCCAGAGGGCGTCCTGGCATTTCTGACAGACACTCACCATTGTAGGGTCACCTTCGGGTGTAATTATGTCGTATCTTTCCTTTTCGACTGTTGTAGACTTGCTCTGAAATTGTGTCTCACATACGTTAGCACTTGTTTTAGTACTTTGTATGCTAGTTTTTTTTAATTATTCGTACTTTTATATTACTATCTTAATAGCTTCCGCACGCGCACATGGCTACGTCACCTTCGTGTGACGGCCAGCATGCCCTGATTTCGGTCGGGGTGTGTCATAATCTCCCTTCAATTTATACATTTCTTTTATAGGCCTCTTTTGGTGACAACAAATTGATGAGACTTTGTGATTGTACGTGCTAAAGCATTAGAGAGTTCGAAAGTTTAGTTTTGGAATATTTTGGAGCTTTGAATCATCAAGTATTCAAGATAATGATTACCTTGAGTGTTTAGAAGCTTTACTTTGTATTCGTATGGAGTTTGATCTATTTTACTCTTAGTTTATATGTAAACACACTCACATGGTGTTATGATTTCACTCATCTTTATAACTCGAATTATGATACTCACGTGGCGGTATTTAAGGTACACAAAAATTTATGCAATTGAAACTTTATCATACGTAATAACTGTAGATGAGTAAGAAATATTCAATGATATCCATGCCTGTGAAAACTTTGATGTATTACTAAACCAATTAGCATTATTCAACGAACGAAGAAGTAACTATTCCCCTGTTCTTCAGTGTAAATTATTATACACACACACACACACACACACTCAATCAAACAATTACTTGAGGTAATTACCAAAAATAATAATATTGTTCGACGTCTAAATAGGTGTTTAATTGTCAGAAAAAGAAAAATATGACAAATTTCTTTTTTAATTTTCAAGTTGTTAAAAATATGTAGATGGGTAAACAAGTATGTGGTTACGGCTAAATGGTTACGTGGTTATGACTACTGTTAACCGTTGAACAGTTATGGTTTGGGTATAACTGTTTATGCAATTACCTAAGGGATAAACTGTTGTTTATACAATTACCCAATGAGTAAACGATTATGCAAGTAAGAACTTAAAAGGTTATGTGTAACTAACCGCGATCACTTGCTCACCAAAACCGTTGCCCATCCCCAATCAAGAGTTGCATTAACCCCAACCAAAAGGACTTGGTGACTCATCAGGAATTGGAAATCACATTAGGGACTTAGGTGAGTCCGAAATATCCACAATAGGGACTCAATGCTGGCTAAGGCTGAGAATTGTTTGATTTGAGCCATGAGACCAAAAGGTGACTAGTGATGATGGCTTCCCAACACCACTTGACTTGAACCCAGGAGCAACACATCCTTGCGGTTAGGGGTGGGTTTAAAAAATTACAAACCGAAAAAAAATCCTGAAACAAATCAAACCGAAGCCAAAAAAAAACAAACTTAATTAAGAGAATTAGAGGCGTGAAGGTTCCAAACCCCCTTCCCTTTAGGTTGAGAGTATTTGCTTCGAGCCAACTTAACAACAACCTTTGTGTTCTTATTAGAGCAAGCCCAGCGTGGGCTATAGCTTGGGGGACAGGGGACAGAACAAGGGCCCGAGGCCTGGTGGATCAGCTCCAGCATGGGCTAGCCCGAGGGAAGGTGAAGGCTCGAGCTCCGGGCCCGTGGGGAATTGCCAGCCTGAGAGCCTGAGGCCATGTGACGTCAGCGCTGACATCAACCTGGCGTCAGCGCAATATTTAATTTTTTTTGTGTCAGGCGCGTGCACCCCACTCACGCGTGGGGGCGCGTCGCCGACACAAAATCAGAAAAAAAAAAAAAAAAAGTTTGTCAGTTACCGTTGGAAAGCCACGTGGCTTCCCACAGTCCGTTAGATCTCAATAGTTACTTACTTTGGACCGTTCGATCTCAACGGTAAAAAAAAAAAAAGGTCAGATTTAATATTCACCGTTTGATATGAGATCAACGGTGGATATTAATATTCTTTATAAATAAAAAAATAAAAGAAAAAATAGTTTTAAAATTAAGAAAAGTTACAGTTGTGACACGTGGCACAATCTGGAGTGTTGGAATTCAAATTTTTTTATATCCAACGGCAGAGATTAATTAATTGAATAAATATTTAAAAGAAATTGTAAAAAATTCAAAAAAATTCAAAAAAATAATCTGAAAACTCTAAAAAAATTGTAAAAAAAATTGTTTTTACTTTTCTATAAATACCTTCTCATTATCATCTACCTTACACAACAATTTCATATTTTCTCAACTACTTTCAATCACATTCCTTTCTTTGTCTCAAAGTTTGAATCCATTTTTTTTCAACAAAATGACCACTGGTGCAGGTACGAATTAGTCGCTTATTGAAGATGTTGCGTTGTGTACTAGTTGGGTTGAAGTTACTCATAGTTCGCTTACGGGTAATGAGATGCAGTTGCGAGAAATGTGGAGTCTTATTCATACCAATTATCTTGAGAAATTTGGTGGGCAAAGAACCAAAGAATCAATGTCCAGTTGTTGGAAATTACTTAGCCAATCGTTTAGTACGTGGAGAGACGCCTTGGCACAAGCTAGTAGTAATATTCGAAGTGGGGAAAACTACTCGGATCAGGTAACAAAATATTATTTATTTGATACCCAAATTTACATTATAATTATTTGTTTGTGTTATTTATTTGTTACATACATAATTTATTATTTATTGTTTGTATTATTTATTTGTTACCTACATAATTTATTATTTATTGTTTGTATTATTTATTTGTTACCTACTTACATTATAATTAAGTTGTTTGTATTATTTATTTGTTACTTATTTTCATTATAATTATTTATTTGTATTATTTATTTGTTACTTATTTTCATTGTGTAGGAACTTCAAGTACAAGTTTGGTATGCTGCCAAAACCAAAAGCAAAAATAAATCATTCAACCAGTGGGAATGTTGGAATATTGTCAAAGATTGTCCTAAATTTAGAGTTGTGCCAGTTGGTCCAGAAGTGCACATGAACAGCACCCATCTACACTCTACACCCGATCATGTTCATGAAGATGATGCAGAAGAAGTGCCCGAAACGCCCCTCCCTGAACAAGCGTCGGGTTCGACCCGTTATCCAATTAGGCCTCAAGGTAAGAAGGCTTCAAAGAGAAAAAGGAGTGCTTCCAAGAATGATTACGCAAAGTTCATGAAAGAACTTACTCGCCAAGGTGAATTGACTTTGGCGAGGGAACTGGCGAAATATGAGGCTGATAAGGCTAGAGAGGATGCAAAAGCAGTAGCTATTGAGAGAGAATTTCATGCTAATGAGAGAGAAAGAGAGCTACTTAGGCAAGAAAGGGAACATGTTAGAGAAGAAAGACGGGCTCAATAAGATCGTGAGATTATGAACATGGCTTTAGAAGGGAAGTCTCCAAATTCTAAATTTTTTTGGAAGTCAGAGAAAGCGGACGTGGTGCGAAGGAGGCGTGCAAGAGAAGCGATAGCAAGCCAAGGTGGTTCTAGCACCACAAGAGAAGATCATCCTAGCACCACAAATTGGTTAAGTGATGATGAATAGAGTACTTTTTGTAATCGGAGCCCATAATTTTCCAATCACTTTGGGTTGTAATTTATTATTTATTGTTTGTATTATATATGTTGTTTCCAATTTATTGAATATTTATTCAAATTAATTTGGTAAGTTATTTATACTAAGAGAATATTTATAAGAGAATATTTATTGAAATGACAAAAACACACCAAATAAAATTACATAAGCATACGGAATAATTAAAAACTCACTAAAAAAATTACATAAACATACCAAATAATAAAACACACCAAATAAAATAACATAAACATACCAAATTCAAAAAAACACACTAAATGAACTTAATTATCTTAAGCTTGTTTCAATGCCCATTGGTGCTCTATCAAGTCAATTTGTCGGGCATTGTGCATGTCTGGCATTTGAAATGCAGTATATCGTTGAATGAGCCTTTCATTGTAACGTCCATCCCTTTGTAATGACTCATGTTGCACGGGCTCATCGGTGGCGTCATGAACACAATATATACGTGTTCTTAAATTGTTCATCGTGTCTGGCTCATATTCATCAACGGCTTTATAATCGTACTCATCTTCCACAATCATGTTGTGAAAAATGATGCACGTCATCATGATGGATCAAAGCGACTCTACATCAAACAATCTGGCAGCACCATTGACGATCGCCCAGCGAGCTTGGAGGATACCAAAACAACGCTCCACATCCTTCCTGCACCCCTCTTGACAGCTTGCAAAGTGTTTTTCCTTTGCACTCTGTGGACGTGGCACTGTTTTGACAAATGTTGACCATCGCGGGTAAATGCCGTCAGCTAGGTAGTATGGCCCGTCGTACATACGTCCGTTGACCTCATACGTAACTTTTGGTGCCTTTCCTTGCAGGACATCGTTGAACACTGGGGATTGGGCAAGGACGATGATGTCATTTTGAGCTCCCGGGACCCCGAAAAAGGCGTGCCAAATCCATGTATCAAAAGATGCCACCGCCTCCAGAATGATACTTTTTGCTCATTTTTTGTCCCCGTAAGCGCCTTGCCATGCACTTGGACAATTTTTCCACGTCCAGTGCATACAATCAATGCTTCCAATCATCCCAGGAAAGCCACGCATCTCCACCTTCTTTAACAGCCGTTCCAAATCCATGTTTGTAGGTTTGCGGAGGTACTCAGCGGTGTAGATAGATTCAATTGCTCCGCAAAACCTCATCAGGGACTCAAGAATGGTTGCTTTCCCCATCCTCGTTATCTCATTCACTTGGTCAGCAGATGCTCCATATGCAAGCATCCGCAAGGCAGCAGTAATTTTTTGCTCAGGCAGTAGACCCATAACACCAAAGCATCTTTCTTTTGCACAAAGTAAGAATCATGGTTGCAAACAGCAATCGTGATTTTGTTGAACAAATGTCGTTCCATTCTAAAACGACGTCTAAAGTACGTATCAGGGAATGCACTATTAGGAACAAAATAATCATCCAAGAGTTCCATACCTCGTCGTTGCCTGCTTCTATCAAGGTTTCCGGAACGGCTGGGCTTGCAGATCTGAGCCGCAGCTTGGATGACTCGACGGGAATGTGAGGTTCTGCCCATTCTTACTTCGTCATCTCTCCTTCTACGCTCCTCATCCTCTTCCCTCTCATTTGTTGCCCCCTGTTGATTGAACATTGCTTCTGATTGGTTAAACAATTCTTCCTCTTCCTGATCGAATTCCCACATCATCCTTGAGGAAGAAGAAGACATTGTAAGAAAGAAGCAGAAACTATGAATAATGATACAGATTTTTGTGAAGAAGGAAGCAGAAACTATGAATAATAATAGAGATCTTGAGAAAATTGGTGTGAGATTTGTGAGGATGGATGGTGGATTATATAGAAGATTCAGAAAGGATTAGGTTGTACATAATGCCACGTGGCATGCTGTCATTCGTTAAATATTTGATGAAAATCTATCCTCAAAGATTGTGAACAGATTATGACACGTGGCATGCCGTCATTCGTTAAAAATCTGATGGAAATCTATCCTCAAAGATTATGAACAGATTATGACACGTTTCGCGACGTAATTGGTTAATAATCTTATCAGAAATCCATCACCAATAATTGTATTTTCGGATAATGACACGTGGCATAACGAGTACGATTAAAAAATTTATCGGAAATCCATCCCCAATAATTGTCTTTTCGGATTTTATGACAAGTGGCATAACGACAACGATTAAAAATCTTATCCGAAATTACAAATAAAATTATTTTGTATTATTTAATAATACTTCGGATAATGACACGTGGTGCAACGAAAACGATTAAAAATCTTATCCGATATTACAATTAAAATTATTTTGTATTATTTTATGAATAAAAAAAATACTAATATTTTATTGCCTATTGCCAGGGCTATTGAAGTGTAACGGTGGAGATGCAAATGCTATTGCCAGGACTGTTACTGTTCATTAAGGGCTGTTACTGTTCATTAGGTGGATTGAATAATGCATTTCCTGAGAAGAGGGCTCCAACGCTGGAGTTGCTCTTATAGTAACCATAATATATTTATAGAGATTCTGAATATTTAATACTTTATAACATTCCTCTCTCTCTCTCTCTCTCTCTCTCTCTCTCTCTCTCTCTCTCTCTCTCTCTCTCTCTCTACCCCCCCCCCTTTTGCTCCCTCCTCTCTCTATGAACCGTCGAATTCTCGTACCTCCATACTCTGCTTTCTTCCTATCTTCTCCAAATCAGACTCAGATAATTCTATTTCTATTTCTCTCTTCTTCCCCAATAATAGTGGGTTTTCTATACTTCTGAATTATTGTATTGTGTCCACTACAGAGATGGGGATTGTTTGATTATACCGCATAGATTTAATGGTTTAAGGAAAGGCTAGAGGCATGGCTTGAGGTCCGCCAATTTCCCGATACAATCACTGATTGAGAATCATCTTTGTTGTTGTTGATGTTGAATTTAGATACTTATTATTTATTTCCTATTTAGATTTTGGATTCTGCTCTTACAACAAGCTGTTTACATGCTCTGATTTGTGCGTCTTTTTGCTTTTATGAGTGCTTTTTGTTGATGTTGAATGTGAACAATGAACGAAACCAAGCAAACAAGTGCTGGTTTTTTACTGTTTGAATCTGTGTAAAAGTTCAGGGATTTTAGCTAACTGTTTGCATGAAATTATGGAAATGGTGCTTAAAAGTGAGTCCCATTTCATGTTTCGTTCCAGATTTTTATTTCTGGGCAAAGAATTTACAGGTTTTCTTTATATTTCTTTTAAAAGAAATTAAAAACGGAAACCGAACTGAAAAAACCGAACCAAAAAAACTGAGAGAAAAGCGAACCAAACCGAACCAAATAGTAACATCGGTTTGGTTTCTGGTTTTGACCAAAAATCGAAACAAATGGAACCGAACCCACAACTACTTGCGGCTATGCCAAGGTGTTGTTCCGTTCGTGTCGTTTTTATAGAATAGGAAAACTAAAGGAAGTCATGGAAGCTATACTAGCGAGAGAATTTGGACATGAGGAAGAACCAAAGGCTAGGTCAAGGCTTTCTTCCTGAGAAATGTTTATTTGCCTCTTAGCTTCTGTTTTGCTAGGTCAATAAAGTTGCATGATTTTTAGCCAGTTCACTAAGATGATTAAGGAAAAATTGGAGATGCCTTACCTCAGTACTAATTTTGCAGTGAAGGTGTTGCAGGAAGCGTTCCAGCTTTCACCACTGTAATTTCTCGTGAGGCATATGCATACATGTACGGCCCTATTACTTGGGATAAAATTCGGCTTAGTGATACCAACTTGTTTGCTGAAATTGAAAAGGATTTTACTGCGTATGGGATGAATCGGTATTTGGAGGTGGTAAAGTTATTAGAGAAGGAATGGGATACGGTTATAACTAATGCTGTGATCATTGATTATAGCGGGATATACAAGGCAGATATTGGTATCAAAGAGGGTAGCATTTTTGCCCTTGGAAAGTCAGGCAATCCAGATGTTATGAATGGTGTAAATATGATCATTGGGGTAAATATCATCTCACATTACAACAGGTCGTTCTGGAAGAAAATTTCTAGGAAGTTGATCTGTGCTCACATGGTCTCAGACAGATTCTGGAGAAACCGCACTAATGATCTGTGCTAGATATAACCCCAGGAATGCCTTAAAAGCCTGGCTTCAGGCGCTGCTGATTTTGGCCTGGTGAATTCTGCTGGTCAGAGTGCAAGCGTAATAGCTGAGTCAGCAAGGTGGGCTCTTGGCTTCCGGCAAGCAGTTGTAGAGGTGATTCACTCTGGTGAAATTGCTCAATCAAGTGATACATCAATATTTTCTCCTCTAATGTTTGTGACTCAAGCAAACAATGTTGAGGCTTTGAAGAAACTGATTGAGGGGGCAGACGTTGATCTCAATGAGCAAGATGAAAAGGGATGCTCAGCTGCCATGATAGCTGCAGAGGGCGGTTACCTGGAAACTTTCAAATTGCTTATCGACGCTGGGGCTGACATAAACCTGCAGAATAAACGTGGTCAAACGGTAATGGAACTATTCAATACAAATCACAACAGTGAAGAATTTGAAAAGTTGCTTAAGAACGCCCATCTCAGTACAACACAACGCCACAGATTTTGTTCATACATTGATAGGCAGGGGTTCTGATGTGAATGCTTCTGATGCTGATGGATATTAAGTATACAAGTTAGCAATACAGTTAGTAAGTTGGTTAGAGTAGTTAGGCTCTCCCTTATAAAAACAGTTGTGTAACCTTCATTCTATCAATTAATACAAAAGCATATTTCTCTCTCTAAATCTATCTCTCTGTAAAACTCTCTGTGTTGATCTTTCTTCTCTTCATCTTCCTTCTTGATTTTCTTTCAATTTCCAAACATTACAATGTAGTTAACATGGTATCAGAGCCACCAAGCTCACGCCATTGATTCTGGTGGTTCCATTTCTCATTAATTTCCCTCTGTTTCTAGCTTATTTTCTTTCCAAATTTTTGGGTAGATTTTGCTTTTGATTTTTTTTTTCCCAGTTCTTGCTGGGTTTGCGAACTCAGTCCTGAGTTTCTTGAACTGGGTTTGGATGAGAGTTGGGTTTGCGGATCTGGGTCGAGATTTTTTGAAGAACGGTGTACCAGTCAGGTGGGTTTTGGCGTTTGGCGGCGAGTAGGTTGTCGATGACGCTGCCGCTTTTGCCACTATCGGCATCCTTTGCAGCTCCAAATGTTCTGATAGAAGTTGAGGATGCATCCGCTGCTCCAGGACTAAACGCAACTTGCACGGAGGATTTCTTTTCGAGTTTACCTCCCCGTCTTCTCTCTTTGTACTCACTTAGCAGAGTCTGGGCCCGACGAGTTTCTTGACCGTCATCGTCGTCAGCGTCGGCGTCGGGAGTGGGAACAGTTGGTTCACGGTTCTTGCGAGGTTGGGCTTTGGGAATGAACCTACGCTTTCTGCGATGGGTAGAGGGATTGTCGTTATCCATGGCTTTCTCGACGGAGAAGAAGAACGGAAAAAATGAAAATTGGGAAAAAAAAATTGCAGACAGTTGGTGTCGAACCGAGGTCGCTTGTTAGGAGGAGGCCAGATTCTCGACTTCTTGACGTCGTTGGGCTGTGAGAGAACCTTTGCAGTCATGGTTCGAGATTGTAGAATCAAGCTCAAATAATCAGAGGATGGTGACATGTGACATCTGCGAGGTGTGGCAACATACATGCTGCAATGTTTGTCTACTCAGCTTATACATGTTTTTTGGCCATCGATTTGAGAACTTCTCTGGTCTCATTGGCCAAAGTTGAAAGATCTCGCTCCACCGTCGGTCTTTTGATTTCTTGGTGCTTGAAAACAAGATGTGACTGAGAATAAAGTTTGCTTTCTTTGCACTATTGATTATCTGCTTCTTCATTCATCTTGGTGGTGCAGCTTTCTGAATTCTATTTTCTGGGATTTTGATCTGTGCTCTGTTCTCTGGTGTGGAAGAATGTTTAGACCTATGTGCAGCCCAAGTGTTTGACGAAATGCCAAGCTCAGAATTTTCGAGACGTTCTTTCTCTGCTTCACTGATAGTCTGCAAGGTTATTGGGTTTGATCTTTCTGCAACTCTTGAAATATTTGGAAAAATGCGTGTGAATTCTTGCATTCTGGTATGTACAATTTTGTGGTTGTTCCGATTATGGTTTGTGTCAAAATTCGGAAATGTAATGTCTAAGAAGATTGTTCAACAGCTAACTGAGGAATGGTGCAGTATTTTCCTTATTACAGCCTATAATGTCGAGTCTAACCAACTCAATTGTTAGCATGAATCTACAGTAAGTCCGGTTATACGTTGAAGTTTGATGAAGTTGTAAACGGTAAATCCCACGAAGGGTAATTCCGTGATGTAAGTAGGTAAATCCCACGAAGGGTAATCCTACATTGATGTTGATTTTCTGTTGTTGAAATTGTGAAGGCCGATGCCACTGTTAAGAGTAGTTGTATTTTGGTAAAATCCACAAAGGGCGATCCCGTGGTGCTATAGTTAAGGCCAATGCCACACTATAGTTTGTTATTTGTCTGTTTAAAGGCCGAAGCCAATGTTAAATGAAGTTGTTGACGGTAAATCCCACGAAGGGTAATCCCGCAAGAAGTTGTTATAACCGGCCTGAGGGTGTGTTACAATTTTATAAGAGGCTGTTCTTGGAAGATTGCAGATGGTTCAACATTGTGTTCAGTGATTGTAGATGTTCTTCCAATCTCAAACTGGGTTTCCTCAGTTGAGATTGAGGGGGAATATTAAGTATACAAGTTAGCAATACAGTTAGTAAGTTGGTTAGAGTAGTTAGGCTCTCCCTTATAAAAACAGTTGTGTAACCTTCATTCTATCAATTAATACAAAAGCATATTTCTCTCTCTAAATCTATCTCTCTGTAAAACTCTCTGTGTTGATCTTTCTTCTCTTCATCTTCCTTCTTGATTTTCTTTCAATTTCCAAACATCACAATGTAGTTAACAATGGATACACTCTGTTGATGTTAGCAGCAAGAGAAGGCCACGCTACGCTGTGCGAGCTTTTGATTTCTTTAGGGGAAAAATGCGACATTGCGAATGCAGGACACGAGACAACACGCTTGCAAGGAAGAGTGGGATTAAAAGTGAGGCAGAGAATTTGATATTGGAAGAGTTTGCAAGAAGGTGAGAGTCAGGTAAAGAAGCACACAAAAATGCGGTAGAGGATCTCCACATCAAAAAATGCTGAAAATGGTGGGGGCTGCCGGGATTTTGCAGTGGGGGAAGTCGAGCAAGAGAAATGTGATTTGTAGGAGGGCGGAAGTCGGGCCTAGTGACTCGTTCAGATGGAACCGCCGGAGGAAATTCGACACGGACGAGCCCGGGCTGTTCCATGCGGTAACTACAAAGCAGAAGGAGCTGCATTTTGTGTGTGAAGTTGGGATTGAAATGGCTGAGCTGTGGGTGAGAGGGATCAAGCTTTTATCATATTTTAGAAAAAAACCGGGGTTTAATAAAGAGTAAAGATCCAAAAACCAAAGATCTTTACCACATAGGGCTTCGCAAAGACAAATCCAAGAACAACATCAGCCAATTTTCCTTCAAAAATTCACAAACCAACAATCCAAACAAACATCAGCAACATTTTTTTGATGATCAAAAAACACAAAAACAAAAAGAAAGATTGGTTAAACAATTATATGAAAATCTAAACGGGAGCTTTCTCGATCGATCTGCATAATTCACCTGTTGAACCACCTCCGAGTGGCTTCTCCGTGGTTTACAAGAGTGCGAATGTAATAGATAAAATAAATTTACAAATTTTCAGGGGGTAATGATTCCGAACCCAATCATTCAATCACAAATTAAACAAAATTACAAGATTGGGAACAGAATCGATGAAATTAATACAGCGAGAGCACCGTTTTCGAACCTGAACTTCTTGAATCAGGCATCGCGGCGGTGACCAACCTGAAAATGATGAAGGGATTGCTGCAAATCCCTGTAGAAATCGCTAGAAGTTGCAGACCTTGGAGCGTTCAAAGAAGAAACCACGGAGAACGCGAAGAATAAAAGGGAGGTGAAGGCTTCGAACTCGTGCAGAGGATTTTGCAGAGTTATCTGTTCGCCGGAATTTGGAGATGGTGGTGGTGGGGTGGGAGCGTGGCTTTCTTTTCGGGGTTCGAACTGCGGCAGTTTGGAGATGGAGATGGCAGACTCGAGGGTGATAACAGAGAGACTTGACTTGACTGTTAAGTTGGGTTAGGTGAGTGGACAAGTGTGACAAGATTGAAGAGGGCACATTCTTTTTTAGGTGCATAAGATTGTAGAATCACTGTCTAATTGAGATGGAATTTAGATGCGTTGGTAAGTTTTATTCTTATTAGAAAGGGTACAAACGTGTAACAAATTTTTTTTTAATAAAATGCAACACCGTCTAAGTATGAGTGAATTTTGATATATGGTGATTTTTTTAATTTATAGAACGACATATATATATATATATATATATATATATATATTAAGTAAAGGCTTTAGTAACATAAATATTCAATAAACATATTAAAAACAAAATTACACACTTGATGTCACATCCCAGCCCGGGCGGGATCACTTTCCGGGCCCGACTCTACCGTAGCACGATACTGTCCGTTTTGGGCTTACCATTCCCTCACGGTTTTATTTTTGGAAACTCACGAGCAACTTCCCAGTGGGTCACCCATCATGGGATTGCTCTCGCTCACTACTCGCTTAACTTCGGAGTTCCGATGGAACCCGAAGCCAATGAGCTCCCAAAAAGCCTCGTGCTAGGTAGGGATGAGAATATACATTTAAGGATCACTTCCCTGGGCAATGTCGGATGTTACAATCCACCCTTCTTAGGGGCCCGACGTCCTCATCGGCACACACGCGGCTAGGGTTAGGCTATGATACCAAATTGTCACATCCCGGGCCGGGCGGGACATGTCACAATCGCCTAGGGGAGTGATCCTTATATGTATATTCCCATCCCTACCTAGCACGAGGCCTTTTGGGAGCTCACTGGCTTCGGGTTTCGTAGGAACTCCGAAGTTAAGCGAGAAGGGGGCTAGAGTAATCCCATGATGGGTGACCCACTGGGAAGTTGCTCGTGAGTTCCCAAAATGCCTCGTGCTAGGTAGGGATGGGAACATACATATAAGGATCACTTCCCTGGGCGATGTGGGATGTCACACTTGACCAAATAAATATAGCAGCTTATACATAGAGATCAAAAATATTAAAATTACATGCCATCGAAAAAATATAACAAGTCTTACATGGAGAGATCCAAATATTAAAGTTATACACCATTGAATAAATATAACAAGTCTTGCATGAAGAGATACAAATATAAAAAGTAAATAGTAGGAAAAGATGACTATTGTTCTAATACATTCAAAACAAGAGGAATGGACCAGGAATTTTGCGGATAACTAGCTCTCTCTCCATCTTTCTACTGATCTGAAAATAACATAGGAAGAGAAAATAATTAAAAATAATTATTAATAAGATACTCATACGAAAAACAAAAGAAAGAAGTAACTAAAAAACATTGGTTTAGTTGTAGTTTGTCTAATTTTTTGTTGCCAATTGTAGCATTTGTAATTTTTTCAGTGTATTTTGTATTTGAGCAACATCAACCGCTCCTATATTATATATACGCAAATGATAGTAAAATATGGAACATGTGTGGTGTACAGGTATTATTCAAGGTTTTTTTTTTTTTTTGGGAAATTTGTATACATATAATATTTGTATAAATAATTTTGAGGCCAGAAATATACTAAAAAAAAGATGAGCATGAATTAATTAAAATGATTTTTGTATAAAATAATTATAAGAAGAAAGCATAAATCACTTAGGTTTTAAACTTGGGTTAAAACCTAAAATTTACGTTTTAAACTAACCAAATCCTTGTTGGGTCTAAAATAAATATTGGGTTGAAACCTAAAATTTGGGTAATTTTAAAATTTTAAATACAGTAAGTTCAACGGCTGAGATCGAAAATGATCAAATATAACGGTAAAAAAATCCAACTGCTAAAACAATTGAAAAAATTATTTGAATCAAAATTCACCCAAAACTCTATAATACAAGTTTCGTAAGGTCCGTTTAATGAATTTTTAACTTTTATCGGAATCTAAATATTTGCTTATGGAATCTAGTCAATGAGTTTTATTCGAGTAAAAAACTTACATCGGGTTTATTGTGGGGAAAATTAAATTTCATTGGTTAAAGTTATCTATACTATTATTAAGAAAACCCTCGTTGTCAACTTTTTACCCTTTTTTTCCTATTTTACCCTCATTTTTTATACACAATATTTACATAAGGCAGACAAAACAGTAATTTTGTACCTTTTGAGAAAATGACAATCATATACCTATTTTTCCTATTTTATCCTCATTTTTTACATAAGGAGGACAAAACAATACTCATGTAATATTAAGAAAAAATATGCACTTATTAAGAGAAACTATCTCATCATCATTATCTCATACTCTTTTTTAAAAAAATTAAAAACTAATCACACTCGTTAATCAAAAACAAAAAATCGAATCAAATTGTTCACACACACAGAGTGTGTGCTCATCTGCTAGTATTTTCAGTAAAAAAAGTATGAGCAGATACATTACCCAAATATTAGTAGTTTCCCGTGATATAGTTCCAAAATCCGCAGTTGTCAGCTATGACTTGGATCACACGCTCCCAGACATTTCGAAATCTTAGGTTAAACAACAATATGACCGCCAGAACAGGATTGAAGGAATAAACCATTGGATTATAAAATTGAGGTGCAAAGATGCCATGCAGAATAATCCAGTAGATAGCCCACACAAAGCCAAGCGCTCCCCAGATAACAAAGCGGTATGGAAGTTGGTCTGAGAGGACAAAAAGTCCAAACCAAACAACAGAGAGAGCTGCAGTAACCACGACAGAGAGAATGTAGGAAGGGGGAAGGCATGGACAGTTATTCAGTTTGCACTCGCAAGTAGCCGTATCGGCAGAGGAAGGTTTGACAAACTGGCTCGGATTCACCCCGAGGGCAATCACAATGGCAGCTAAGCCCAAGAGGATGGTCAGAGTCTCCGTTAGATGTCGTTGCGGATATGGAGGTGGATTTCGAAGAGGGTTTTGATTTTCAACGTCGGCCATAGCGGTGGTGGCAGCTGGGAGAAGGAGGAGAGAATGAGAAATGAGAGTTGAGGTGGTTACCACTGGGAGAAGAAGGAGAGAATGAGGAAAGAGGGTTGTGTAGGCGTGGGGTTTTATCCGCGAATAGATTTTGTCCGGACGTGGACTCGTGTAAAAATCTGTGATGCTTACTTTCATATATTGTTTGTTCTTGCATTTATTGAGTGCCACCGTGGTCGATGCCACTTGGCTCTTAAAAGATTTCCGTAGGGTAAGCACATGGGGTGTCTGTGAGAAAGGAAAAATTCTTTCATACAACGTTAATAAGCAAATGGAGGTTGAGAATGTTAAAGTTGGACACGTGAGTAGGATGAAATAATTGTTTACGTAAATGTAAAATTATAAAGAATAATTTGAAAGTTGGTTTGAGGTCCGACTTTAGTCATTTCTTTAAAATGTTATTTGTTGTCACTCAAACAAGTTTGATAAAAGGTTTTTAGTAAATCACTTTCAAGATACAAGAAAATTTGAAATCTTCGATCAGCTTCTCTTAGAAATAACTAGAAAGAAATTGTATAATTAAGATGGATAAAAAAAGAATAAATAAGAAACTGTTTAGGAGTATATGATTTATAAATTTCATCCAACGTGGGATATATATAGAGAATATAGAACCCATTGAGCGTTGTTCTAAGTGTGCGTATAGAAGATCACATCCTTCAATTGACAGTGTGAGAAGATCAAATAGGTCTTTCCTGCGCCTTTTCATTTTCACCTAAATGCAAGCCTACTGCATTTTCATATAAATGTGCCTCCCTCACCCTGCCTGCGTATGAAAAAAAAAAAAAAAAAAAAAAATCTATAAGGCACAGTAAGGGTGCGTTTGTTACTTGAATTATCTCATATTAAATTAGTTTTAAAAACTAAACTGGACTGGCTTAAAAAAAATTAATCTAGACTAGTTTAGTGAAATGTTTAATGCAATGAAAATCAGTGAAAAACATGCTGTATTTGAACAATCACAACATCGTAAACTAACCAACCCACAACCAAATCCCAGACTGTAAAATACTCAGGAGGCGAAATTGCAAGTGAACTCCATAATCCACTTGAAGTCTTGGACACGTGGTGGTCATGCTCAAAATTTAAAATTTGGAAAATAAAATAATTTGTGATTTCAGTCCAAAAATGTTATTCTTACCATTTATTTGTATTATTTCTCTAATAGAAATGAGAGTTACATGCGTTGACGGGTCTTATCTTGTCCATAGAGATGATATAAATAAGGGTAAGTGTAGCATTCCCATCTCCAATACAAAGACTAGAACTTCCTTTGTCACAAATAATTCACAAACAACCAGAAGCATTTTTCCTCACCCTAAATTTTGCACCTAATCATATGATATATGTCATTTCAATTAACCTTGGTTAATTTTTTATCAAAATTAAAAAAGTAACATTTAATGTAAAAGTTAACTAGAATTAAGTGAAATGTCTCGTACCAAATAGTTAAATGTATAGTAAGTATACGAATATGGTGGGAGCAAACATACACCCCAACAACCCCTCAATATCCTACAAACACAGCCCACCCTTATTTAAAAATATGTATTTAACGTACAAGCAGTGTAATTTCTCATATGTAAAGTTTTAGCTGCCGACTGAGCATGGCCTAACGCAAAAACGCGTCCAGAATTTTAGCTTCTATTCCCTCCCTCTCTTTCCACCAAATCACAATATTCGAGTCAATATTTCTCCCCCGAAGACGAATTCCATTGAGAGGCAATCATCGCTAGTTTCTCCCGCGAGAGGCAATCATCGCTAGTTTCTCCCGAGGGCGTGGTCCCCCAAGAAAGAATGTATTTCAGACAATTTAAGGATGGTCGTGGCTCTGTCGTTATTTGAAGGTCGCCAATCTGATTATGTATTTCTCCCGTCTCCCGTCTGTCGTTATTTGAAGGTCGTTATTTGAAGGTCGCCCATCTGATTATGTATTTCCCCCGTCTGTCGTTATTTGAAGGTCGCCAATCTGATTATGTGAAGGCCAATCAGATTTCATCACTTTCTCCCAGCTAAAACATTTAATTTATCATCCTATTTGGTTTGTATTTTCTGCATTCTCTCTTTTTCTTTTTAACTTACATCCAGATTCATTATGTGAAGGCGAATAGTGATAGATATACGACAACGCTCATTGTTAACATTATACTGTGAATGTATTATATTTACTGGGATATTTGAATTTTCTTTCTCTTGATCTCATATGAAATTATGTTGTGACTTCTTTTAATGGTTTTTGTACAGTAGTCACTGGTAGTGATAAAGAAAATTCAGTCATTGATATCAAAAGTCATGAATAAAATAATCGAGAAGAAGATTTAGTCATTGCTATAGAAAGTGATGACTAATTAATGAAGAAAGTAATTAAAAACATCTCAAAAGGAAATGTTAAAAATTTCAAGCAAAAAAAAAAAAAAAATGTCAAAAAGTCTACATCAGCAATAACAGTAAAAATAACAACACTAATGTTTTTAACCAAAATGTCAATTTTTATGTGGCACGACGTGGAATTGTAGTAAAGATGACTGTTGCCAAATTTGACAGCAGTTTCAAATAATTTTTAATTAATTATTAAATGTTTATATTATTATTTTTTATTTAAAGCATTACCTTTTCATTTCCTTTCATTATCAAAGCAATTTTTAAATATTTTTATACTTTTTAGTTTATTCTCTTTTATTTACAATCAAAGAAAATAAATATAAATTTTTATTTTATTAAATTATAACTTTTATTTACAATCAAAGAAAATCCAAATTTAATCAACATAATTAGAGGTATGGAGGGGCCGATGCTTTGAGGTACCCGGTTCCATATCTGTATCTTTCAGAAAACTCCGAGTTTAACCCTGTTAGTTTGTTAAATTATAACAAAATTAACTACAAAAACAAAACTGAACATTAAACATAAACAAAAAATCAACAACCACGTCTCCAACAACCCTTGCAGCTAAAAAGCCCAACCTCCCCCACCATTCATGTCAGCCGCAATTGCTGACCCGCGGAAAAGCTTTTTCATATCTCCTTATATCTCTCTCGTCCCTTCACTCGTCGGATCTAAATAGAGAGAAGGGGAGAGGAGCGACCATTAGAGAAGTGACGGTGGCGATGGGCTGGTGTAGTTGTCGGAATTTTATTTCACTGTTGGTTGCAAAGGACATTAAGAAAGGGGGCCCGGGAGAGGAGATTAAGGATAGTTAGTCCACTTTTCTGTAAATATTTTATTTATAGTGTTGTTATTTATTTTATCAAAATTTAATTGTATAAATATTTTGTTTATAGTGTTTTAATTATTTTATGAAAATTTAATTGTATTAGTGATAGAATGTTTGTATTTCTATTTTTTTTACAAGATATTAGTGATAGAGTTAAATTACAGAATACAAGTCAAAAGACTATAATAGCGAGACAAAAATGACGTTGAATTTAGAGACAACAAACCCTCGACCATATACACTCAACATTAGGGATAGGTAACGGTTATAGCAGGCGGGTAACTGCGGTTATTTATCTATAACCATTTATGTTCATACTCACATAACCGTATACCCGTTAAGTAATTGCATAAACTGTTATACTCATACCCATAACCGTTTATAAACGGTTAACCATACCCATAACCGTGTACTCATTTAACAATAATCATTTACCCATTTAACAATAACCGTTTACCTATTTACCCGTTTTTGAACCCATATATCTTTTTTTTTACCCATTTACCCCTTTTCACCTGCTTTTATGTTTTTTTTTTTTAACAACTTGAAAATTTCAAAAGAAGAATTTGTCATAATTTTTTCTTTCTAACAATTAAACACCGTTATAGGTACATTTTAGCATGCATTTCCCTATTTTAATCATTTAAGTCCTCATATAATTCTAATAATTGAAATAATAATTTATGAACGATTTTTTCTGCTACATCTAAGCAAGTCGGAAAATACCTCATAATCCTCCAGTTTCCCACCAACATGATGAACAAACAGTTTCCCACCAAATAAGAAAATACCTCATAAACCCTCCAGTTTCCCACCAAATAGGAAAATACCACATAAACCCTCCAGTGTCCCACCAACAATGAGGGTGTAATGCACCTTGACAAAAAAATGCATCAAGCGATAACCTTAATGCATAATCTTTGACTTTCGCGGAGAGATTGAAAATTTAGGGTTTTTAATTTTTTTTTTTTAATTTTACATATATTAAATTAAATGGGTAAATGGATATCCGTTATAACTGTGGGTAATACTCATAACTGATGGATACCCGTTATAACCGCGGGTAATACCTATAACCGCCCATTTAAATTTCAAGGATAAATGGTTATACCCATAACCATTTGTTTGTCTAAACGGTTACTCATAACCGTAACCATAAACTTTAAATGGACGGGTAACCGCGGTTACCCAAACTTATGGGTATTTTACCCATCCCTACTCAACATCCATTTGAAAATCCAAATCTGAGCAGCTGAATATGGGATTTTGTTTAATTGACCAGCTGAGTAGGATCTTTTCCAGACAAATTACAAAGGTTAATTTCTTTTCGTACAATTTTAATAATCAATCAATTATATATTTTGTGAAACAATCAATATATTTGTGACTAAGGAGAAGGAAATCTTTAATGATCCGTTTGGATACAGTAAAATAAAACAGAATTTCACTTAAACTAGGGAATTAGGATGGGAAAGCAGTTTTCCCACGTTTGGGAACCTTCCTGCAAGAGAAACGGCAATTTCTACGGGAAAAAAAGGGGAAATTGGGGATGAAGATTACCGAGTTTAATTTCCATCTAAATAGGTGGAATTTCACAATTCCAACAACAGAGAGAATCCCAAATCCATCGGGGGGAAATCTTGCAGGCGCCAAATTTTGCAGATTAGGGCGCCAAACTGGGAGTAACCGCCAAAGTTCACAGTAAAAAGGGCTCTCACCAATCTTCGAAGGGATTCTCGCTCGTGCGCTCGTGCTTCATCTTCTTCCTTCGTTATAGGTCAGCCTCTTCCCTCTTCTCTCTTCTGTCTTGAATTATTTTAAGCTTTTTGGGTATACTCTTTATAGCAATTGTGAATTTTGGTGATAGTCATATGCTTGGTGTGCTTATGAATTTTTTTTATCCGATTGACAACATCTTTAGTTCCTGCTACATATCTTCTGCGTTTAGGGTTCGTAGGAATTTATCCGCTTCTATTTTCAAGCTGTGGTCTAGGTTTTGCAGACCTGCTTTTCCCCAAAACTGATGATTTTTGTATGAATTTGAAGGAGGTTGGGTTTCAGTTATATCTGATTGACTTGCTTTTCCCGAAAACTTATGATATTTGTATGAATTGGAAAATTTGTAGCTTAGAATTACACTGTGTTTGGATGGACAACAGATACTTTTGAGGAACAACAAATACGTATATATAGAGGAATCTGTTTGACTTTGTATGAATCAAATACGTATATATACTTTTGAGGGAAAAAGATACTTTTGAATCAAATACGTATAAGGACAACAAACAACAGATACTTTTGAGGGAAAAAGATTGTTTCTCTTATTTGTATATATACTTTTGATTGAGACTTCTCTGTACTCTTTAAGTTTTTTTCTCTGTTCTCAGAGGTAGTTTTCGAAAGAGAGGGGGCAAGAGAGAGATTTATAAATCTGCAATAATATCCGTTCATTTTTGTTAGTTTTCTACTTTGCATTTGAATGCTATTTTACAAATCCAATACCGGTGCCAAAGCTAACAGGTGACACATTCAATTCCTATCAAAACTTCCCCTAAGATATCTTATTTAGTCCCGCGAAGCATATTTTGGTCATGCCGAGCTATATTGCAAGTTGATGCTTAGAATCCTTTGTTTCTCGTTGTCATAGCGCAGGAAACTCATGTGAGTTAGGTCAGTTTGGCGAAAGGCAGGTGTGTCCGCCTGCTTGCACCCAAATCAATCCCTCGTAAATTAGACTAGTTTAGATTTAGAATATCACATTTCAAGCCAAAAGATTAATAACCAGTTCATAGCTGTCTAGTTTCTGAAAATTTCGGTTTGATTCTTTTTTATTTTGTTTTGGTCCGCAAAAGGGTGCAATCTGAAGCGATGCAATTTGATTCCAAAGGTCTACCCACAGCATAACAGCTGGTTATTTTCTTTTACTTGTCCTGAAAATGAATAAGTAAGGATAGACTTATTACCTCGACACTTTCATACACAAAACATGAAAATCCACAGTTCCAGAGGTCTTAATAATTAATACATTGATCATGTCTCTAATGCAGTTCATGGATGATGCTGCTCCTAGTCCGAATATCTTTAATTTGAATGTGACTTGTATTGCTACTCTTTTGGTTAAAGCAGAAAGTTGCATATCCCATAACTGTTGTTGCATGTCACATTATATCTTTGTTCATATATTCAAACAGGTATGGAAAATACTGATGTTGTAGACATGGTAACGAGGTTAAAGCGAAAGCGTGCTATAAATGAAAAGGAAAATAGGAAAAAGAGGAAAATTATTGTCGGTACGATTATATATGTTATTGTCATTGTCATGCATTGGTATAGTAAAAGTGTTCTTCTCAAAGAACCTTCAAATGATTGGGATCAAAAAAGACAATCTTTCCTCGGCCGATTGTTTAATGGAAACGATTCAACTTGCATTGAACAATTACGAGTTAGCAAGAGTGCATTTAAACGGTTATGTGAAATTTTACAAGGGATTGGTGGATTAGTTCGCACTAGACATGTGTCCATTGAAGAATCTGTTGCAATTTTTTTGCATATACTTGCCCACAACTTGAAGTTTAGAGTCGTCGGTTTTCACTATTATCGTTCCAAGGAAACAATTAGTCGGCAATTTCACAATGTGTTGCATGCAATGATGAAAATAAGTCAAGAATATGTGAAATATCAACCATGCATTATTGGTAATTCTGAAAGAGAGAAGTGGCGGTGGTTTGAGGTAATTCTGAAATGCATTAGTTGTTTGTTTGATATCTTCACTGGCTTTTTAGACTTTAATCTTTTTTTCATTGTATGAAATTTTTATTTAGAATTGTCTTGGAGCACTTGATGGAACTCTCATTCCGGTAACAATAACGGCTGAGGAAAGACCAAGATATCGAGATAGAAAGGGTGATATATCCACTAATATGTTAGGAGTTTGTGGTCCAGATTTAAGATTTTTTTATGTGTTACCTGGATGGGAAGGCTCTGCATCTGATGCTCGTGTTTTGCGTGATGCTTTACATAGGAGTAACCGGTTTCATGTTCCAAATGGTAATGTGTGATACCAATTAGTTCTATGTTAGAAAAACAAAACTTTAAAATGTATCTAAATTTGTTCTCTAAATTTTTATTGTAGATAAGTATTTTCTTGTGGACGCTGGCTATACTAATGGACCGGGGTTTTTACCACCTTACCGTGGAACTAGATATCACTTGAAAGAGTGGGTTGGAAACCGTCGACCTGAAAACTACAAAGAATTATATAATTTGCGTCATTCAAGGGCAAGGAATGTTATTGAGAGGGCATTTGGATTGTTAAAAAAACGATGGAGCATATTGCGCACACCATCCTTTTTTGATATTAAAACACAAGTTAGGATTATAAATGCATGTTGTATCTTGCATAATTTTATTAGAACTGAGCAAGCAGCTGATCCAGTTCTAGAAGCTCAAGATTTACAATTTTTAGCATCTGTGGACTCAGAGTTGTTAAATCGTTCAACAAGAGAGGAAAATGAAAATAACTCTGATGGGATTACATCTGTTCAAGCTACTGCCGAATGGACAGCATTTCGTGATACATTGGCATTGCATATGTTCCATGATTACCAAGCTCAGAGAGTTGCCAATACTTCTTAATCGAATTTTAGTTGTTTTTCTTAGCATGTTATCTTTAACGTCTCAGTTAATAATTTTGTTAATGACATTATTGCTACGAAATGCATTAAGTTTTTGAAATTTTATGGAATGCCCCGGTTTTCAGATTTTGGTTTGATTATATTGTCTTAATGAATGCTAATACTCTGATTCTTGATATGCATGCTATGAAATGCATTAGTTTTTATATTTTATGGAATGCCCTGGTTTTCAGCTTTTAGTTTGATTATATTGTCTTAGTGAATGTTAATACTCTGATTCTTGATATGCATGGGTTTACGAATGACTTAAAATTTCAATTAATATTTGTTTAATGTTAGGAGCAATGGAAGGATCCGATAGAAAACCAATATGCAAACAAAAACCAAGGAGAAAGAAAGAGAACCAAGAAATTGAAAATGAAGGAGATGAAAATAATTATTTTAGATGGAATGTAGATATGGAACGTGCTTTGGCTGACATACTTCATGAAGAACGAAGATTGGGTAACAAAGGAGATGGTGGTTGGAAGACAGCTGCTTATAATTCTGCTGCATCTATATTATCTGCTCAATTTGATATTCATGTAACTGCTAATAACATTCGAAATTGTGTGAAGTCTTGGAAAAAGTTCTATGCAATTGTGAGTGATATACTAAGTCAAAGTGGATTTAGTTGGGATGCAACCAAGAAGATGATAAGTGTAGATGAAGATCATGTCTGGCAAGAGTACGTGAAGGTATGACAAATTCATTATTTTTCTTTTGTGTGTGTGATATTATTTTAACTCTTCTTATACTTACGGTTTGCTTTTTTTATTTTTATGTTTTGATTGGTAGTCACATAGTGGCGCTAAAAGTTTTCGTTGGAAGGTCATTCCAAATTGGGATGATATAGTGGATTTGTGTGGCAAAGATAGAGCCACGGGTGAGGGTGCTGAAACAGGTGTGGAAGCTGTTGAGATTATGACTCCTCCTCATAATGAAACTAATCATATTGATTTGGATGGTGATACGCAAGGTTTAGAAGATATTGAAATTATTAATGATATATCACCTACTTCAGCCAATGTTCAGAAGACTCAAAGTAAGAGAAAACCAACAAATTTTGTTGATGTGCCTCATACAAAGAAAAAACCAACCACCCCTAAAGATATGATTGCAGATTCACTTGCCAAGATGGCTTCATCCTTTCAAGAATATATTTGTGCAGACACAAAGAAGCTTGATCCAACAGAGGTATATGATGAAGTAAATGCAATACCAGATCTCAGTGAAGAAGAACAAATCAAAGCATGTGCTTGGTTGATTCAAATTGTATGCAAGTGTGACATGTGTGGAGAAGAACCTTCTAGCTAGCATTCATCCATATTTTCATCACATTCATATTTACATTTTGCCCTTAAATTACAATCTGTGCATTTAGTTTAATTTCGTCAAAACCTCAATCCCCCTTTATTTTAGTGTCTAATTTAGTTAGAAAGTGTCTTAGTTTGTGTTTATAAGTGTTTTGTATTCTTTGAGTCTTTTGATTTGTTTTAGTGTTTTATTGTTTAGTTTTGCATTCTTTGAGTCTAGTTTAGTGTTTTTAACGTTTGTTTTACGTTTTTGAGTCAGTTTCCAAGTGATTTAGTAATCCCTCCTAATCCCCGGTCTAGAACGATCCCTACTTGCATCTTTACTACAATTGTCACAAGAGGGTTTTAATTTGTGTGCTTATTTAGTTCGCATCAAATTTCATGTTGAAGACACTCCCAGTTGAGAAGAAAAAGAATATGGTATTATTGTTTACTTCACGAGGTGCATAGGATTATTTTCATTATATTTCCCATTTTAGTTTTCCAGTAAGATTTTAGTTAGAATAAAAGCCTTGATGAGATTACGTTGGTTGGTCTCATTTCGGCTTCTGCACAATTAGGTACGACTAAGTATGCTAATTGGGTTCGAGACATTAACCTTGATGATTTTTTCAGGGAGTGAGGGAAAGAAACGTATTTTCTCATAGCTCAATGATTTTTGTTTGATGACATTAACCTTGATGATTTATAACCAGTTTAACATTTTTATTCAAATTTGTATTCCTCTATTTAATACAAATTCTAGAGAATATCCAAACAATGAAATTTGGAATTCCCTTCATTTTGTAATTTCTATGTATCCAACATCCAAACGATGAAATTTCAATTAACGGGAATTTAATTACTGTCAATTGTAATTCCCATCATTTAAAATTCTGTGATAATTTAGAAATTCTCCATCCAAACACAGTGTAAGGGTAATGCTTGGGAAATGTAGTCAAAATTTTTTATACTAAATAACATGGAAATTAATGATTAGATTATTACTTAATCGTTGATAAATGTGCTTATTCATATTGGTGACACATCATTTAGTTTCAAATTTTTATTTATAAATTTTGTCTTCCTATCATTACCCAATTTTTAATTATAACGATCAAGTCCAACAATAATCAATCATTCGCTTATAAGTTTATGGACTACATTCCTTCTATTTTTTTTTTTTAGTACATCAATATTTTTATATTTAGGAGAGGGGGAGTTTAGTAAAGCCACACAATAGGCAACCTAATTTGGTATCGAATTCGCCATCCACGAGATTCGAACCTAAGACCTCTCACTTTCAAGTGAAGAGGAATACCACCAGATCGTAGTACTGAGTGACAATTCGTTTTGAATACAAGGAACATTGCAACAAGCTCTCCACCTACAATCGACCTGTTATAGGTCCAATTTTGTAAGCAATTATGAGATATAGCCTAGTTTTACTTAATTATTAGGTTAGGTACAGTGATTCATTGTCCACATCATCTTATTTTTATTTTTATGTTAAAATTATCCCCTAAATAACATTATCCTTTAATTCTAGATTTACTTGTGTTATGAAATTAATTATAATTGATTATTTATCATTAATGTAATCCCTTAATTGTAGGATTAATTTAAACAATATTGTGACATCCCGTCCTGGGATTATTAGAACGCACGTGTGAAATTACTTATTTGCCCCTAGTTCATTTTCGTCACGTGTGTTGGTTGTTTTGTGTATTGTGGCAGGTGTTGGGCCACACACACACACACTGTCACACTCTCCCTCTCCCTCTGTCCCTGTCCCGTGTCTCTCTCTCCCTTTCTTCTTCTTCTTCTTCTTCTTCTTCCTTCGACGTACGGACAAACACCAAAACCACCCAAACCATCACAGATCGAGGGAACCAACTACACCATTGAACTCGTGAGGTCGAGGCAAGCTCAGCCATACCATTTTCAGGTGAGAAATCCTTCGTTTTCACGTCGTTTCGACAATGGCCGATTTGAGTACTGTTCATGCAAGTTTAATCTAGTAAGTTTTTGGGTTTTTGAAGCTTATAGGTGTCTTAGTGAGGTCCTAAGGAGCTTCGGAGTAGCTCGTCGAACGAATTTGGACGTCGGAATCGTGGGTTTCGAAGTTGGCCGGTTTTTGAGGTTGAAGACATGTATGATCGCGTAATTTTTAGCCTTTAAAAGTGGTCTAACGTGATTCTACTAGTCTAGGGCTTTAATTTGGTCCAAGAATCGTGAAAAATGGTTGAGAATCGAGTGAGAAAACAAAATTTGAAATTTTTTTCCAGTTTTCCGGCGCCGGCGACGTCGCCGGAGAAGGAGACGGAATATTCCGTCAATTCTGAAGGAATATTCCTGACGCCGTTAACGGAATCTGTCAAAACTGACGGAATATTCCTAACGGCGTCAGTTGACGCCGTCAGTGTGCGCCACACGTGCCTGCGCGTGGCCGTGCCTTGGCCGGCGCGTGGGGGCGCGTGCGGCGGAGGAAAATTATTTTAAAAATATGGTTGTGATCCTGAGGTTGTGTAGAGCACGTTGGTATATTCAATTGTCCATTTTGAGCAATGTATGAGAAGTTATTACGAGAAGTTGGTTATGTGCTTTAAAGTTAACGTTTTTATAGTTATTTCGCATATAGGTGACACGTACCCCGAGGACGAGCGTGGTCACGCGAGGCAGGGTGGCTACGACCCTTCCACGTATCAGTGAGTGGGCTTTTGTTTTCCGTATATACCTATATACTATAGTTTCCCAGAAATTGAATAAATGTTTATTAGTTTATGCCACGCATTATTTCATCATTATTCGTGCATTGATGGTTATATTAGTAGTTGCATATATTTATACATATGCATATTGGGTGCTGTGGACGCACAGGTAAGTGCCAGGTAAGTGGTATTCATATTTACTTTCAGCAGTAATTTGAGATGATTAGAGAGCTCATAACCTGCACCCCCGGTGTTAGTGCTCCCGCCCAGAGTAGGGCACAGTCCTTCACGTGATGTTCACCTCCCGCACCACACGCTCAGCTTGGATCCAAGTTAGGTGCACAGTCCTGTCGTACAGACCACTTTAGGTGGTTCCGACTCGTAGGTGACCCGCGATTATTCGCACAGCCTTCACGTGATTGTAGCACTAGAGCGTATATATATGTTACACCCAGGCCTGTCGTACAGACCACTTTAGGTGGTTCCGACTCGTGGGCAGGTTCAGACATTGAGATTGAGATTTGAGCTCTAGATGCAGCCGTACAGGTCACGTTAGGTGACTCCGGCTGCCAGATTATATGATATTGACATGTTTATACCTGGGCACTTGCATATCGTTATGAGATTTCGGCATGGCATATTATCGAGCATGATTGACATACCTGTGAGCATGTTTGGCATACCTATACATATGTATATATGTTTATTTTCTGGGAAGTATACAGGTTTTACGGCGAGGGGATAGAAAGTATTTCTATAAATGGTTTTCAAAAGATTTGTTTTTGCCCACTCACGCTTTTGTTTTGCGCCCCTCCAGGTTCTAGTTGATTAGCAGCTTCGGTGGTTTTCCCAGAGGATTCTTCCGGCTTTTCTGACAGATACTCACCAGCGTAGGGTCACCTTCGGGTGTACTTTTGTCGCAACTTTTCCTTTGGGCTGCTGTAGACCTGCTCTGAAATTGTATCTCACTTACTAGCACTTGTTTTAGTACTTTGTATGCTAGTTTTTAATTATTCGTACTTTTACATTACTACTTTATTAGCTTCCGCACGTGCACATGGCTACGTCACCTTGGTGTGACGGCCAGCACGCTCCGATCTCGGTCGGGGTGTGTCAATATTATCTGTTCTTCCAAATAATTACTCCCTTATAGCCAGTTTCTTGTGCATGGTCTTCTTCCAAATAATTAATCGTCGAGAAGTATGATTTTCGTTTTTGAATCACTAGATTTCGTTGAGTATTAAAGAAGTTATGAACGTTTAAAGTTTACCCAGTTTTCGGCGAGTTTACCAGTCACCTTTCAGGCTATTTTCCGGCCATCTCCGGCAATCATTGGGCTTCCAAATAGGTATAATCTTGTTCTGCACTTTCTTATCTTCATTTTGATGTATTATGGTTCGAATTTGGTTAAAAATTGATTGAGTTACGAAACTTTGAAAATTGCCCAAAGAGTTTTTAATGGAATGACCAAAATCATGGATGATGGACAATCTCAGGGATCATTTCTATTGATTTTCAATCTCAGGGACCATTTCTATTAATCATGCAAATCTTAGGGACCATTTTGTATAATAACCCAAATAACTATATTATTGTTGACTCATTGTGACACTTAATTTATCTTGCTCTCTCTAATGTAGATAATATTGTTTGTTAAATAAATTAAAAAAAAGAGTGTATTTCTCAGTGTAGGGTTTACCGGTTTAGGAGGAAACCAAGCAGCTCACGCTATTGTTTCCTTTGCAGCCAAGCATGAGGCTGTCTCCTATGAATGCTTTTGGTCCTAAATTTTTTTCGATGTATTATTGAGGATGTAAACATTCTTATTCGTATTTATTAAATTGTAATTTTTGTAGATATTCTTGCTCTCTATAATTAATGCTAACTGATTTAATATTGTTTTATATAATTAATTAATTTTCATTGGCTAATTATTAAGTCAGAGTCATTATAACTCACTAAAGTAGGGAGTATGGTTATGGTACAACTTCCTTAGAGACCTCCTATGACCATCTCTAAGGAGAAATTAAAATTAAAATTTGATATTTTATGTGGCACTTTGACATTTTTAAAATTTTGCTCTTCACTTGATATGTCAAATTAAACTATTATTTTATTACATATTTTTTCTTCATAATTCCTGTTTTATATTTTAAATTTTACCTATGATATTATAATTTTTTTCTTTTCGTAATTTCTCTTTTTATATTTTAAATTTATATATATAAATAATTCATAATAAAAATGATATTAATTAACACTGGAGTACAAATAGCTATAATTCCACAAAAAAGAACCTATCAATCGAATATGGAATAAATAAGCACGGTAGGACAAAGTAACTTGTTTGACAAAAAAAGCACTTCGCAAGGGGATGTCTGTCCAAAGTAAGTCGTTTGACGAAAAAAGCACTTTTGTCTATTAAAGCCGAAAGGGACGACTGCTCATTAATAACGACAAAACAAGCATTGCAGATGTCTGTAGTGTTGAAGCAGCACTGTAGGATATTTATTCCACAACTTTAACTTTCATTAGCAAATCAATAATTTTTAAAATTAAAATCTAAAAGTTCATTTAGTTTTCAAAATACATTCTCCCAGGTCCAACCTAGAATAATAAACTTTGAGCTTTACCTTCTCCGAATCTTGAATATATTTCCCAACCCACAACAATATTAAGTTTGTAATCTCTTTGTTCTCTTTTAACATTGTACTAAATTTTTAAAATTTCATAGATTTTGTTCTCCAAATTCCCATTCCACCCTTCTCGTTTTTTTTTCTTTCCGAAATTTCTCAATTCATTATATATTGACTTGAAGTGATGCTAGAGAGACTATCTAGATCAATTTATTGACTCATATAAAAGTGGACCTCACAGGTCCTCAAAATAAGGACCTTAGGTGAGCGACAATGTGGAAGGTTAATTTCAACATGAAAAAGAGCATTTAGTGTCTTAAAATTTTTAATTAGCTCACAACTCTAAGCATGTATTGTATTCTATCAAAATTGTAGAGAAATAGCCCAAACAAGAAGAATATAGTAATAAATTTTAGTGTTAAGGACAGAACACAACAAGAAGTTATAATAAAATATAAAACTATGGAAGTTGAACCCAAAAAAAAAAAAAAAACAAACAAATGGGTTGTTTTTTCTTAAAATCTTGGAAACGTGGGTTGTGACAACCCGTTCTAAATTTTACGTTTTTATTTTATTTTAAAAGCATGAATTTACGAAATTGTCCTAGAGGTAAGGACTTTGACTTCCGTTGACCATCGACTTGAGAGATGTGGGACTTATTCTTTTAGCATATCCTCGTAGTACTCGTTGGTACGAACGTATAGGCGAAAGCCGTTTGTGAGTCCGGATTATAACGGTATAGTTACGGACGTTCAAAATTGGTTATTCAAGGTTTAGTGTTAATTAAATTAAATCCCCACTTTGTGGGGTGAAGCCAAAATCAGAAATGAGGGAAGAAGAAAAAAAAAAAAAAAAAAAAAAAAAAAAAAAGGGAAGTGGCTTTCCCGTCCACCCACACCCACCACAAGTTCCCATTTTCCAAGGCCGATTCCGGCCAACTCCGGTGGAGTTTTTCGATGCCACCACCACCATCTTGAAACTCTCATTCCCCTCTACAAAAACCACCCAAGAGCCACCTTGATTAACTATGGGATGTGGCGGTTTGAGGCCACGAAAGTTGACGAAAATCAATAGTGCTCCGGCCACCCTTTTCGATTTTCCGGCAAATCGGCAAAGCAATGGCCGATTCCACCACTGGGCTTTGTATCCCATCATCCCAGGAGAAAAACCCAACCAACCTTGACCCCATTGGACCACCGTAGACGACGAATCGACGTCGGGAAGTTTTAGGCACCTGCCAGCTTTGTGGGCAAAATTGACCATCTTCCGTCCACTTTTGGACTTCATGGCAGGTATGAAAGTTGCTCAACTCACTGAGATATTCATTTCTGTGAAGTTTGAGAATTTTTGGAAATAGTTGGATTTTCCGGTGAGTCGGGGCGGCCGACCGCCACCCGCGGCGGCGCGTGGCTAGTGGGCCGCCAATGCTATTTTTAGGCTATGTCGAATGTCTTGAATTCAGTTTTGTTATTTAAATGACATAGGTTGATTGTTGGAACCTAAATTCGTTATGATACGTTGCTTGATGAAAATGTGAATCGACGATCCGACCGTTGGATCGTCACCAAACTTGGATACATTATAATACGTAATATTTAAAGATCATAGGAATTTATGGATTGGGAATCCGATGTACGGATCTTCCCGAATTGAATTTGTAAGTTAGTAAAATAAATGTTCACGTCCACTTGGTTTTGGGCAAATGGCGGAGATCCAACCGTTGGATCGTATTGAAATTTTAATATGTTATTCTAGAAACATATTGTGGATCGTTGGGAGTTGCAGATTAGAAATCTGATATGCGGATATTCCAAATTGAGCTATACAGGGTTGTAGACCCTACCGTCGATCTTTGATCGACGGTTGACTTTTGGTCAATGGGTCTCAAATTATTCTTGAAGGTCCTTGAGGATATGTTTTATGTAAATTATGTATTCTATCGGTAAAAACTTTGAGACGTGATTTGATAATTGGTCACAGGCGACGATAGATCGTGATGTCTCGATGTGCGTGCAAGATAATCATAGCGTGGACTCCAGGTGAGTGGGCCTTTTTCTTTCATAGGCATATAATTGATAGTTCCACATGCACTTCTATAGTGATCTATGCTTGTTACCTACAATTAATCATTTCGAACTACGAATGGCTTGATCCTTGTTTAGGGTACGTAGGCAGTCTAACAAGACGTTAGATGCAGCCATATAATAAATGAGATTAAATAATTGAGACAATAACCTTGTTTAGTGAATTAGCAATGTGAGGGACATTGGTGGGAATTGTGACATTTAGCTTTATGATTTGATGATTAAATGTTGATCATAAACCAATGCGTGAAGAATCAAGAAATTGAAGTAAAGAAAGGTAAGTATGATAGTTAATGTAACTAGGGTCTAATTGGGCTTATCACTAATGATTACTCTCAAAAGTAAATAGTTTGGGAGTAGGGTGTTATTGATTGTACATGTTACGCCGTATTATATATATTTTGGGAATATCATGAAATGTTTGGGTTTAGATTGCATCATGGCATATTCATATGGATATTACCTGGACCTGACTATTGTGAATGCTTTGAAGTGCTATGTGACGCCGCGGACGCCCAAGTAAGCCTCAGGTGAGTACATGTTGATGTTAGTGATGTTAGTGAGTATGATTGTGTTGAGATATAATATAGCTCATAAACCTGCACCCCGGTGTTAGTGCTCCCGCCCGTGGCCATGGCACAATCCTTCACGTGATGTTCACCTCCCGCACCTTACGCTCACCTTGGATCCAAGGTAGGTGCACAGTCCTGTCGTACAGACCACTTTAGGTGGTTCCGACTCGTGTGTAGGTATACTTATTGAGTTATTGGTTATTGGCTAGCCATGATTGATGAGATATGAATAAGTCGTACAGGTCACTATAGGTGACTCCGACTTATATGTTAGCCATGATTGATGAGATATAGATAAGTCGTACAGGTCACTATAGGTGACTCCGACTTATATGCTAGCCATGATTGATGAAATATGGATAAGTCGTACAGGTCACTATAGGTGACTCCGACTTATATGCTAGCCATGATTGATGAGATATGGATAAGTTGTACATGTCATATTAGATGACTCCGACTGATATATCATTTTGTATTGATTAAGTTCATATGGCCTACTTATTATTGCATGGTGGAGTTGATGGCAAACTGTGGTTCTGGCCATTTTTGAGTATGGTTTGGATATATGTATATATGTTATATTGTCTTATGGAAAACGATACAGGTTTTACATTTAGGGGCATTACTTTTAGAGAGGTAATAACTTTGGGAAGCTTGGTTTTATTGCTTACTTACACTCTCTGTTTGGTGCCCTCCAGGTTTTAGCTGCTGAGTTTGTATTGACAAGGATCTGTGGCGAATCTTAGTATTGATGGATATTTCTGAGGGTATGATTCTTACCCACACTCATGTACCTTACTTATGCTCTGACATCATGCGTGAAATGGGTTCGCTCCCGCTCACAACGCACTCTGGTATTAAAAAATTTTAGGTTCAAATTATTCACATTTTTCTACACTCTATCACATTTTATGGTTTCGTCACCTTCCAGATGTCGGCCAGCACAGCTCGATTCAGGGTCCAAGTGGACTTTCTGGGTCGGGGTGTGTCATGGGTAGTGATGAAATCATGCTCAAAATTTATGTGAGGAGGGACCTCACTTCAATGTCAAAAAAAAAAAAAAAAGATAATATTTACAAATTATAAGAGAGTAGAATACATGCTTAGAGTTGCATTATCTAAACTAGGTGTTTCATGACTTGAACTTTTATTTTATTTTATTTTATTTTATTTATTTAGGAGAAGTCAAAGAACGTATTGATCTTCTTAAAAGGTATGTTCCAAATTATATCAAGAATTACATGAACATATGTTTTCAATGTTTGTATTCAGGTAATTTGAATTTTGATCCAATTCATTCCTATGTGAAACACATTTGAAGTTGAAGTTAACTAACCTTTTCACTTGTTTATTCTTTTGTCGTTTTGGCAAATACAATTTTGAACCAACGACGAAAGCAATCAGGCAGCCAATCAGCGTTAGCATCTTTTATTGTTGCATTTTCCCTGATCAAGAAACTAGAGATCAGACTCATCAGAGGTCAAAGCAAGACTTGCAAATGCCTACGCCTACTAAATAATTTAGTATTATATTTCTTTTCTTTAGAAAGTTTGCTAAATAATTTAGAATTATATTTATTTTCTTTAGTGAACTTTTTAAACCATTGCCGTAGATGTTGGCACGTAAGTTTTAAAATGCAAACATTAATGATTCTGCTTATCATTCTGATTAAGGGGAGCTGTATTTAGCTAGGATTTTAAGAAATTTTCATAAAAGTTAATTTCATGGAATCTGAGAAAGTTTGAGAGAGAGAGGGAAAAAAAAAACCAATTCCTGAGAATTTGAATTAATTAATTAGAATTTTCATAGAATTTACAGAAATTGTGAGAGAATTCTTTACATAGGCTTGGAGAATCACAATGATTATTTTGGGTTTTTATCACATATGACTGAAATTGATCAAGCTCATGGGTCCGACATGATCCCTATTAATGCTAACTGATTTAATATTGTTTTATATAATTAATTAATTAATTTTCATTGCCTAATTATTGAGTCAGAGCCATTATAACTCACTAAGTAGGGAGTATGGTTGTTGTACAACTTCCTTAGAGATCTCCTATGACCATCTCTAAGGAGAACATAAAATTTAAATTTGATATTTTATGTGGCACTTTGACATTTTTAAAATTTTGCTCTTCACTTGATATGTCAAATTAAACTATTATTTTATTACATATTTTTTCTTCATAATTCCTGTTTTATATTTTAAATTTTACCTATGATATTACTTTTTTTTTTCCGTAATTTCTCTTTTATATTTTAAATTTACATATATAAATAATTCATAATAAAAATGATATTAATTAACAACGGAGTACAAATAGCTATAATTCAACAAAAGAGAACCCATCAATCGAATATGGAATAAATAAGCACGGTAGGACGAAGTAACTTGTTTGACAAAAGAAGCAAACAAAGGGATGTCTGTCCAAAGTAAGTCGTTTGACAAAAAACAAGCACAAAGGGACGACTGCTCATTAATAATGACAAAACAAGCATTGCAGATGTCTGTAGTGTTGAAGCAGCACCGTAGGATATTTGTTCACAGAGGACTCGGAACCTCTCCGGATCAGATGAAGGGGAAGAGATACCTGCGGAAAGAGAGAAAAAAGACGTGCAAAATTCGACCTTTGGATTTGTACAAACGGATGAGATCAATCCATCCGGAGGATCACCACGGGACCGATCCGTAGAGGATCTGAGTCCGGTTTTTGATAACATGTTTGGTCCATTTTGTTCTAAATAAAGAAGCAAAATCAAATCAGTTGAGCTATTCCGTACTGCATTGCTAGTCCCCATTGCAGATAGGATTGGAAGTTGTAGATTGTTTGAGATAAGATCATATCATTCAACCTTTTCGGATTCCTACAGAGAGAATTATTTAGGGTAATATTGAAAAAGATAAAACCTTGTTGATATTTTCTGTCAGTTTTCTTAACTGTAATTAGTTAGATCAGCTGTCATTCCACAAAAGGTCTATTTGCTTGTGTATATACAAGCATCAAAGTGTAATCTTATTGATTAAGAAATGGAAAGATATTTTTCCTATCAATAATGGACACGTTGCAGATTCCTAGTCAATATATGTTGAAAAAAGGGACTCAAAAGCTAGGGCTGAGAGCATACAAAACATGCATGGGAACCTTTGGTAAAAGGAGAAGGAAGATGCCTGGAAGGGAAGAAAATGAATGGAATGGACTACAAGATGGTTGGTGATGGAAATATGGAAGGGCAGGAGTTAAGGGAAAGGGACTGCAAGATGGGGACTAAGGTGTGAAAATAACGCAGAAAGTAACAAGAAAATTCCTAAGGGGGTCGACTCTCAAAACGGCAATCTAAGGAAGAAACTAATCAATGAACAAAAACACATATTATTTTCTTTTCTAAATTTTAAATTTTGAGCGTGATCGTTGGTGTATTTCAATAATATATATCATAAAATACTAATTATAATATATTATATATAAGATACAATGGTGTAGTGTGTGTAGAAAGTGGAGATTGGTTTTTAATCTAAGTAACGTGTCTCTTGAATTGAACAAGCACAACTAAGGTATACGCCCATTGGTTTTTGAATCAGAAGGTTATGATTAATCTCATCTGTATATAAAAGTAATAAAAGTACAAATCAGTTACGAAAGAAAAGTTCAGATGCTTTGATTATGACTCCTGTAACGGAGAGAGCTTTTAATCTGCCCGTAAAACGAGTATTATAACACAGTCATTATATAAACGGTTAGATATGTATGTTAAAAAATTAATTACTTAAAAAGTAAAACTTCTTATCACTTATATAATAATACGTGATGTACCAGATATTTAACCGTGTTAATGGACCAATGATACACTATGTCGTAAAGGTCTTTCAACTTTAATAGCTGAAAGAGTAAAATTTCTCATCACTTATACAAGCGGTTAGATATGTCTACAACTGCTTGTCGGAAGCCAAGAGCCCACCTTTGTTCTCTTTTAACATTGTACTAAATTTTTAAAATTTCATAGATTTTGTTCTCCAAATTCCCATTCCATCCTTCTTGTTTTTTTTTTTTTTTTTTTTCCCGAAATTTCCCAATTCATTCTATATTGACTTGAATTGATGCTAGAAAGACTATCTATTTGAACCATATTTTGAGAACATATGATGTGGTAGTTATTGATTAGACTACTTCTTTAAAACATTAAAAAAAGAATTCAATAATCAACCGCTACATTATGTGCTCTGCAAAATATAGTCTAAACACATGGTCTCACTAGCATTTTTCATTGACTTGATATTGAAAGGTTAATTTCTCTTAATCCTTATTATTTTTTTACAAATTACTCTATATATTGAGTCTTGACTTGATATTATTGAAAGGTTACAATGTTGCTCACTTAGACCTCGTTTGGCACGCCGTATAAAGTATCGGATAGGATAAATAGTACGAAATAAGTTGTTTGGTGCACCTTTGTACTAAATAGCCACTTGACTAATAATCCAGGCCCACTTGTTTTATCCAGTCCACACCTTCTAACTAATACACCCCAAAAGGCAAGGATAATTAGTCGGCTTCTCTCCCTTAGTCGTTTGTTCTTCTTCCACCAACCCAAAATCTTTCCTCCAACCCAACTAACCATGTTAGCAATCGGAGCGAACTCCGGCAGACATTCCAAAGCCAATCGTCGCCGACCCTGCTCTCCTATCTCTCTCTTTTCTTTTCACATCTTCCCCATGCCCTACCCAGTTCTCTTTTTTTGTTTTCTTTCAATTTTTTTTGGAAGTTCAAAACCCTTGTTGGATTGCATAACACGCATTTGCAATTAGTGGGAAGAGGGTGGGATTTGATGCGTTTCATCTTCATCGTCTTCCTCCTGCAATTTTCGATTTTTTCTTTTATTTTTCGCTTTTTCTCTCCATGCCTTATTGTCTTGTATCCTCCAGTTTGTGATTTTTCTATTTGATGGATCTGTTATTCTCAATAATTTACAAGAATATTTCTCTTCTATTTTAATTTCCAAATCTCTAAGCACGTCGTGTTAGTAGGGGTTTCAAAAGGATCCCAATTCCCAAAACTCTGAGCATTTCTTCTTCCCGTTTGTCTTTCTTTGATTTCTTTTGCTTTTGGTTTTTTTTATTTTTGTGAATTTTTATTTTAAAAACACATTTGTGATTTTTTTAATTTGACTTATTCAAAAAATACTATTAACAAGTAATTAAGAAAAAAAATATATATATATAGGCCGACCTCTTAATACGGTCATTAGTCTAATGTTGTACCAAACGCTTGACTAATTTAGCCAGTACTATCCGATGACTATTTTTCATATCCGACTGAAATAGTCAGTATAATCTGAGCTGCCAAACGAAACCTTAAGGTCCTCATTTTGAGGATATGTGGTCTTCTTTCACACAAGCCCTTAGATTGATTTTGCGGTTACGCTTAAAAAAAATATCCCACAACCTGAAAAAAAAATAAAAAAAAATAAAAAAAATGGAAAAGGAAAAAAAACGATTCAGGCGTGAAATCTCTTTAGTTGGCGGAGAGGTCTCTGTTCGGATTTCGCACGGCCATCAGATGCCCTAAATTTGTTTGGAGGCAGTCCCATATTTTGCAATCCATTTGCACCTACTGTTGTGCCTCTTCTAATTTAAATAGCCCAAAGGAATGTGATGGGTTTCTTTTCTCACACGTAAACCCCTCTTCTTTTCTTTTTTATTTTTATTTTTAGTTTAATCTGTTTGCTGTACATAATTTTGTTTAAGCATAACAAGGATAATAAAAGCTTATAGATTACCATTAGATCAATTTATTGACTCGTATAAAAGTGGACCTCAGAGGTCCTCAAAATAAGGACCTTAGGTGAGCAACAATGTGGAAGGTTAATTTCATCATGAAAAAGAGCATTTAATGTCTTAAAATATTTAATTAGCTCACAATTCTAAGCATGTATTCTACTCTCTTATAATTTGTAAATACTATCTATTTATTTTATTTTTTTGACATTTAAGTGAGGTCCCGCCTCATGTAAATCTTGGCTCCGCCACTTGCTGTGGAATTGTTAAAAGTGTTTGTGACAGAGCATATTTTAGGGAGTTTCAGTCTTTGTTGTTGAAAATTGGGAGACTAGAAACACAAATTATTTTATATTCCAAATTTTAAATTTTGAGCATGATTTTAAGAAAACACAACCCATTTGCTTGGTTTTTTGGGTTCAACTTCCATAGTTTTATATTTTATTATAAATTGTTTTTGTGTTCTGTCCTTAACACTAAAATTTATTACTATATTCTTCTTGTTTGAGCTATTTCTCTACAATTTTGGTAGATAAGTTTCTATAAAAAGTACATGAACATATGTTTTTACAGGCTTTTCTAAGATAAATGAATATAATTTCTGTGTAGTTTGCTTATGATTCAATGTTTGTATTCAGGTAATTTGAATTTTGATCCAATTCATTCCTATGTGAAAAACATTTGAAGTTGAAGTTAACTAACCTTTTCACCTGTTTATTGTTTGTTCTTTTGTCATTTTCGCACTACAACGCGGAGTTCCTAATTCAAATTGAAATGTACAAAATAGATATTTATTAAAAGAAAAAAATACGTCCATTTCCGCCTTAAATTCCTAAAAAATATTAATTTTTTGTGGTAGATTTCATATTAATTTCATACTTTATATAAGTCTTTTACCATATTATATGTTTGTTATATGATATATGAGACCAAAAGGAAGAAGGAAGAAATGATAAGATAGTTTGTGTATATCAATGTAGGAAATAAAGATGTGGAAAACAAGGCAGGGATTCTCTACAATGAGTCGTTATTGTAGCAGATAGCAACAACCATTTCATCCGACATGCGTATTTTTTATTTTCCAATGGATTTACATCTTTCATTAATGGAAATTTTTTGATGTAGTGAGTAATAGCTCTGGTTGTTCGTTGTTCAAGAATTCTTGTTTAGGCAGTTCATACCATCCATACATAATGTTTTTTATGGATATAGTAAATCTCGCTTGGGCTGCTTTAATGGTAGTCTTTACGTTTTCCCTTTCACTAGTAGTATGGGGAAGGAGTGGACTCTAGAAGTACTACTAATTGAGTTTAGGAACTAAACAGTATCACTTTTTTTTATAGATCGTTCGGCAAAGTCGGCAAAGTTTTTTTTATTTAAAATTTCACTATTTCAATTTAAAATTTTATTTTTAAATTGAAATAGAAATGAAAAATATCTTCATTTCGAAATTCTCTTGGATTTTAGTTGAGTAATGTATTCTATGAATAATAAATATATATGAAGAATACTCTTTCAATCAAAGAAATATTTCAATTATTTCCGTGTGTCGTATTTTGAAAGTAAAAAAAAGTAAAAGGAATACAAATGGTAGGAAATTTATTCCAACTGAATTCTTCATAAATTTTCTATTTCGATGAACTGACTCTTACCAAAGTTAGATATGGACCATGAGGAAGAACGGAACTTTTTTTTTATTTTGTTTACCTCTTTACTGTTCAAAGATCAAAGAGAAAACAATTCGGTTATTCCATTACGTGGATACACATTGGGAAACAACATAGTAGTTGTCCAACGAGATACTGCACATCCTAAAATATTGTCTTGGGTGAGTCACATATTGCGCCGCTTGTTTTAGTTTTACTATTTTAGAAATTTTATTTATGTTTTGCTTGTTTTATTGAACCCATTTCATATCATGGTTCAAACGTTAAAAGTCGATGGGTTTTACTAATCCTTTTCGAAATCCGAAGAAGTTCCCATGGATCTTTGTCAACTCCTCAATCAATGACTTCTTCGATCGGCCAACTACGAAAGCAATCAAGCCAATCAGCGTTAGCATTTTCTATAGATGCATCCTGATCAAGAAACTAGTGATCAAAGGTCAAAGCAAGACTTGCAAATGCCTACCCTACTAAATAATTTAGTATTATATTTCTTCTCTCTACAAAGTTTGCTAAATAATTTAGTATCATAGATTCATATTTATTTTCTTTAGTGAACTTTTTAAACCATTGCAGTAGTAGATGTTCCACGTAAGTTTTAAAATGCAAACATTAATGATTCTGCCTATCATTCTAATTAAGGGGGGCTGTATTTAGCTAGGATTTTAAGAAATTTTCAGAAAAATTAATTTCATGGAATATGAGAAAGTTAATGAGAAAAAAAAATCAATTATTGAGAATTTGAGTTAATTAATTAGAATTCTCAATAATTTTCAGTTATTGAGAATTGAAAATTTAATTTCATGGTATGTTGGATCATAAAGTCATGATTTATGGCAAGAGGCACGTATACGAAAAGGCAGTATGCTTTGCATCTATTCTGCGGAAATGGAAGGATGCAGGAAAGACCTATTTCATCTTCACACACTTTCAATTGAGGGACGTGACTTTTTTATAGGCATACTTCAAACATGTCTTCGGGTCCCCGTTGGCTGCAATTTATAAATCATGCACTCCTGTACAATTTCTTACTATTCTCTTTCTATACATCTTAATTCTACAATATTTTTTTAGTTATTTCTAAAGGAATGCTTTGAATTTTGTTGTTCGTAGGCTCCAAACTTTGTTATGACTTGCCAAGAACCCTTTAGCAAACTTATTGGAGTGGGGGCAACTAAAACTTTAAGGAAACGACTTACTCATATCTAAAAGTCATCTTTAAGATTATTCTTTATATTTCTACATTTACTCAAACAGTGATTTAATCGAACCTAAAACCTCACTTACAAGTCAAAAAGAATACATACTATACAATATTACTAAGCGACCGCGTGCCCAAGACTTTAAGAAAACACAACCCGTTTGTTTGTTTGTTTGGTTTTTTTTTTTTTTTTTTTTTTTTTTTTGCTTCAACTTCCATATTGCGTAGCAGTAAATACTATGAGTATTGGATCATCTGAATTTACAGGACCACGATTAAAGTAATAGGGTAATGCAAAAGAGATCAAAATTTTCCATTAAAGAGAATAAGCATGTTGTTACTGCACTTAACCAGGTATGCATGCCAGCTGCCAAACTCAGCATGCCCGACACAATTGGACGCATCTAAAACATTTGTTTGTATTCCCTCCCTCTCCTTTCGACCAAACATAAAATTACCCAACTTGTTATAAGCACATACAATTTATACAATTTATACAATTTAAAGTAAACTTGATGTGAGAATTTCATTACATCCTCACAAGAGATAGTAGAGATAATAAAGATTTGACTAAAGTCATTTTTTTTCCTTTCTAAATTACTAGCCACGGTTCATAAAACTAAATTTGACGCATGGATCAATAGTTTGTGGGGAATTATTGAGTAGAAAATGACTTAACTCGCTAATTTGTTGGAGATACATTTAACATTATTGACGATGATAAGAATTGACGTGCCCTACAAGTAATCATACCACGCAATATCTACTTCCTAGATATTCTTTGGGATCTCCAGGTCTAATAATGATTCTATTATAAAAGGTCTTCTCCTTAACTCATATATAAATATACCCTTCTGGAGTTTATTTTTGATAACGCAATTCCTACACACTTATTCTTTTGCAAATTGTTTGAGTCTTAATATTGTGTACCAACTTAAATCTTAAAATTTTATACATCATTCATAACCTTAGCTGGACTGTAATAGAAGTGTCAGATATGTATTCACAAAAGTTTTGCAACTCATTCCTACCTGGGCTTTTTGTCCCTGTACTATCTGTTACTGGTGTTAGAAGTGATTCCCCATTGGTTTTGTGCACATTGAGCATTTTCCTTTTAAATCTTTGATGAGTCTGCCAAGTATTTCCTTGATTTTTTGCGGAGCTTCCGCTAGAACCTTCACTGTCAAAGACTTAAGTGGAGGCAAATGAGTATGGCTGATTATCCCAGGCTTTGACTGTTGCTGCTATGTTATCTGTATAAGAAAAACCTGATATATTCAGGGCATTGGCGACAGCATTTGCTTGTTATGTTTCTGGAACTCATTGATTGTAGGTGAGAGGGATGAAGTTTGTCAAGGATGTAAGGAAACAGCTATAAAAAATCATGCAGAAAATAGCAAGGGGCGAGTAAGCTACATAAATAAAGAGCTTGCAATTACATCATGTTCACGAAACACCGCTATGAACTGACAAAATGACTATTCTCCTGAATGTTACTTGATAACATGAAGCTCTTATATATAATGGTCTACTGCAATAGATTTGCTTACTGATAAGTGCTGAATAAGTAACATGCTCAAAGTACGTGATTTCTGGTTTATCACAGCACCGACCAATTAAGTTATTTAAACCGGGAAAGGAAAACGAGAAACTTTGAGTTGGAAATTGATCGTGACTAGGCATATCTCACTACAATTAGTCAAAGGTTTGAGTAGTGAGTTTTTTGCAAGTCTAGAATTGACACTCACAAATACTATTATTTCAGGTGCATCCATCCTCTTTGCTAAAACCAGATGATGAAGTGACTATGTTGTGTACCTGGACTCATTGCAACAACCTGCCCATTCCTGCGCACTGTATGCGCCGTAAATATTGCTTGGGTCACACCCATTTTGGACGAAGTAAATAATCTAGATATCAAGAAGCTGAGGTGAAGTCAGTTTGCATAGAACCACCATTATAAGTAGAAAATGATTTGTTTCTAATTCAAGGTAGTATATGAACATTGCAGAGATTGAACCTTTAACCTTTTATGCAGTGGCGGGATCAGTCATATTGAAGAGCAGCTGGAGGGAAATCTTTCTGATTTGCCAAAGAAAGTGGATGTTGCAGCAGTTCCTGATGATCGTGAGAGTATAATACAGGTAGCTAGGAAACGACTTCGTGCTCATAAAGAAAATAAATGAGCTTATTCAGTACTTGTATATATAACAATACCGAAAATCCTCAATTGAGGACCAAAGAGAGAGAGAAGAAAAAAGAATGTGTGTTACTAATCTCATCAATCTACCGTATCTTTTACTTTTATTTAAGGGAGTGGTACTGTGGCATGGAGAAGGGGAGAATATTTGTATATTTACAAAAAATATAAGGTAATGGCATTCAACACCCAAGGCTTACCCACTGAGCAATCCCTCTCTTTTTCCAATTAATTTTCAAACAGTGTCTCGGATTCAAACTCTCACTTGTAATAAAAAGGAACAATACTTTAGCATAGCCGCAAGGATCTCTTGCTCCTGGGTTCAAGCCGCAAGGATCTATTAAGTCTTCTCCTTGCCAAGGGTGCACAGATCACCACGATTCCACCATCCATTACCGCTTTCTGGAGTTTTCTGAACTTGTATGCTGTCGGCCTGTTGATAACGAAAGATATTTGAACTCAGGAGGGAGTAGATACCATAAATTCATATAACTCGACTCTCTTGAGCTATTTGATCATGACAATATATAACACATGCATACTTGTCTTAAAAGAGAACAACAGTGACTCCAACTAATCGGAAGTTTAAGGGAGTCAAGAATAACAACCCCAACCAAAAGGACTTGGTTTGGAAATCACATTAGGGACTTAAGTGAGTCCCAAATATCCCAATAGGGGCTGAATGCAGGCTAAGGTTGAGAATTGTTTGATTTGAGCGATGAGACCAAAAGGTGAGTAGCGATGATGTCTTCCCAACACCACTTGAGTCCAGGAGCAAGAGATCCTTGTGGATATGCTACGGTTTTGTACCATTTGTGCAATAGAATAAGTTCATCACTGTGAGAGAGAGTGAAAGTGCAGGAATAGCAGAGTGTAAGTGTAATGCCTTAAAATCCTGGCTTCAGACGGTGCCCGTGAATTCTGCTGTTCAGAGTGCAAGCGTAATAGCAGAGTCAGCAAGGTGGGCTCTTGGCTTCCGACAAGCAGTGGTAGATTCAGTCTGGTGAAATTGTTCAATCAAGCCATACATCAATATTTTCTACTCTAATGCTTGTGACTCAGGCAAATGATGTTGAGGCTTCGAAGAAACTGATTGAGGGGGCAGACGTTGATCTCAATGAGCAAGATGAAAAGGGATACTCAGCTGCCATGATATCTGCAGAGGGCGGTTACCTGGAAAGTTTCAAATTGCTTATCGACGCTGGGGCTGACATAAACCTGCAGAATAAACGTGGTCAGACGGTAATGGAACTATTTGATACAACTCAAAACGGTGAAGAGTTTGAAAAGTTGTCTAAGAATGCTGCACCTCAAAAGGTACTTGATAGTCCTGTTGAGTTTTATGGGACTCTACATCAGGCAGTACAAGACGGCACCACAGATTTTGTTCATACATTGAGAAGCAGGGGCTCTGATGTGCTTCTGATGCCAATGGATACAGTCCGTTGATGTTAGCAGGAAGAGAAGGCCACGCAACGCTGTGCGAGCTTTTGATTTCTTCAGGGGCAAAATGCGACATTGCAAATGCTAGACACGAGACAGCACTCTTGTTTGCAAGGAAGGAAAAGTAGGATACACAAGAAATTGTTTAATAAGCAAAAATGCTACTCTTACCATATATTTGTACCATTTGAGTATCTTTACCACATTGGGCTTCACAAAGTCAAATCCAAGAACAACATCAGCCAATTTTCCTTCAAAAATTCACAAACCACCAATCCAAACAAACATCAGCAACATTTTTCAGATGATCAAAAAAAAAAAAATATGATTGATTAAATAATTATTTGAAAATCCAAACGGGAGCTTTCTCGATCCAATTGCATAATTCACAGCACCTCATCCTGGGGTTCAGGCAACGGAGGGGGCTGAGCCTTCATTTGGCGGTTACCTGGCTGTTGAAACAACTCCCAGTGGCCTCTCCGTGGTTTACAAGAGTGCGAATGTAATAGATAAAATAAATTTACAAATCTGCAGAGGATAATGATTCCGAATCCAATCATTCAATCACAAATCAGACAAATTTACAAGATTGGAAACAAAATCGATGAAATTGATTCAGCGAGAGCACCGTTTTCGAACCTGAACTTCTTGAATCAGGCATCGCGGCGGTGCCAACCTGAAAATGATGACCGGATTGCTGCAAATCCTTGTAAAAATCGCTTGCATTGCAGACATTCCAGCGTTCAAAGAAGAAACCATGGAGAACGCGAAGAATAAAAGGGAGGTGAAGGCTCCGAACTCGCGTTCGCGTTCGCCATCGGTTTCATGGGAATTTAGGAGAGGATTTAGTACAACAGTCCTTTTTTAATGAAAAGGATTTTGCAGAGTTATCTGTTCGCCGGAATTTGGGGATGGTGGTGGTGGGATGGGAGCGTGGCTTTTCTTTTCTGGGTTTGAAGTGCGGCAGTTTGGAGATGGAGATGGCAGCGTCGAGGTGATAACAGAGAGACTTGACAGTGTTAAGTTGCATTGTCGACTTTATTTTTATTAAAAATTGTTTCATATCATAGTACAAATATATAAAACATTATTCTTTAATAACACATAAAGGTGTATAAGTATTAGCTGATTATGATATATGATGATTTTTTTTTATATAACGATATATATTTAACGAGAGGGGATAATTTAAGTAACACAAATATTCAATAAACATCACACTTATGCAAATATTAAAATCAAATTACACAATTGACCAAATAAGCATATCAACTCAAACATAGAGTTCAAAAAACTTAAAATTACACGTCATTGACTAAATATAACAAGTCTTACATGGAGAGATCCAAAATATTAAAATTACACGCCACTGAATAAATATGACAAGTCTTGCTTGGAGAGATACGAATATAAAAACGTAGCTAGTAGGAAAAGATGTGACATCCCACATCGCCCAGGGGAGTGATCCTTATATGTATAATGTGGATTATACATATAAGGATCACTCCCCTGGGCGATGTGGGATGTCACAAAAGACAACTATTGTTCTAGTACATTCAAAAGAAGAGGAATGGACCAGACATTTTGCTGATAACTAGCTCTCTCTCCATCGTTCTACTGATCTGAAAATAACAATGGAAATGAAAATAATTAAAAATAATTATTAATAAGATACTCAGACAAAAAACAAAAGAAAAAAGCAACTTAACAAACATTGGTTTAGTTGTAGTTTGTCTAATTTTTTGTTGCCAATTGTCGCATTTGTAATTTTTCAGTGTATTTTGTATTTGAGCATCATCAACAACTCGTATATTATATATACGCAAATCATAGTATAGTAAAATATGGAACACGCGTGGTGTATAGGTATTATTTGAGAGTATTTTTTTTTTTAAATGTGTATATGCATAAAATATCTGTATTAATAATTTTGAGGCCAGAAATATACTCTAAAAAAGATAAACATGAATTAATTAAGAGGAAAATTAATGAAAATAACTTAAAAACTTTAAGTTTTAATCAAAATGACAAAAATGTATTGTTAATGAATAGTGCCAAGAATGATTTTTTAGAATAAAATTATATTTTTTCATTAAAGTGAACAGTATTAAAAGTGTTTCTTTAAAACTCTCTTAATTAAAATGATTTTTCTATAAAGTAACTACAAGAAGAAAGCACCCATCACGTGGGTTTTAAGCTAACTATTGAGTTAAAACCTAAAAAGTTTAATATGTCCCAACACACATAAATCAAGAAATGGTAATTCTGAGAAAAAAAAATTATAAGAAAAAAGCAAAAAGGTATGAAGAGACTTTAAATACCCAAATTTTAATAGTTTTCTGTGATATAGTTCCAAAACAGAACACAGATGTTAGCTATGACATGGGTCGCTCGGTCCCAGTTGTGAGATATGACTTGGATCACGCAATCCCAGCTGTAAGATAAGACCTGTATAGCGTGGTCTCGGACATTTCGAAATCTTAGGTTAAGCAACAATAGGACCGCCAAAAGAGGATTGAAGGAATAAAGCATTGGGTTATAAAATTGGGGTGCAAGGATGCCACGCAATGCGAGCCAGTAGGTAGCCCACACTAAGCCAAGCCCTACCCAGATAACGAAGCGGTGCAGAAGTTGGGTGGAGAGAACAAAAAGTTCAAACCAAACAACGGACAGCGCTGCTGTGGTCACGACAGAGAAAATGTAGAAAGGGGGAAGGCATGGGCAATTATTTAGTTTGCACTCGCAACTAGCCGAATCGGCGGAGGGAGGTTTGACAAAGTAGCTTGGATCCACCCCGAGGGGAAACAGAATGGTAGCTAAGGCCAAAAGGATAGTCAGAGTCAGGTGTGTTTGCGGATTCGGAGGTGAATTTGGAGGAGGGTTTTGATTTTCATCGTCCGCCATAGTGGCGGTCAGCTGGGAGCAGAAGGGGAGAAGTAAGAAACGAGAGCTGAGTTAACGGTGTGTTGGGGGGTGGGGTGGGAGAGGAAGGGATTAAATAAGAGGGGGGTGTACTTAGTCTGAACAGTCTTTGTTCTAATGAATAGTCTTGGGTCGGGGAAGTGAGCTTCGCATAATCGGGTAGTGTGCTTCGCCTCACTTTCACACATGATGACTTTCTTAACTATTTTTATTTTTTTTTTAACTTAGTTTCCTACCCAAACTTAAATTTTTTTGACACTTTAGTACTTTGTTAGTCTCTTCATCAAATTCTTTATTAAGTGATGACGTGACATAACTATGGCTCATCATATTTGCCTAGAATTATCACTAGACATTGTGGGCTTGGATATACAAGAGAATCTCTCATTCACGTGGCAAATATGGTGGGTCAAAATTATACCATGCTATCACTTACAGACAACTTGACAGAAAGCTTAACGGAAATACTAAAGTGTTTAGAAAAATTAAAATTTAAGTATGAAACTGAGACAAAAAATATGCGAATATCAAAATACTTGAAAGTAATAAAGTGAAAATTGTTAAGAAAAATACAAATTCATACTGGCTGCATCATATCTAGGTAGAAGTAGAATGTGTCTCCCGCACTAATCCAACACTCGATACTCAATAACTTTCGTATGACTTTGACCATAACAAAAAAAAACAAAAAATCATTTTTCTATGAGTAGCAAAGCCATAAAGCTAATTTAGATCGACACTCACCCAATCCTGCATCAACAAGCCCAACCAAGAGGAGTGAAAGCTCATGAATAGCTGCATTAGGCTATTAGCCCCAACCAAACGGACTTGGTGACCCATCAGGATTTGGAAATCACATTAGGGGCTTAAATGAGTCCCAAATATCCACAATAGGGACTCAATGCTGGCTAAGGCTGAGAATTGTTTGATTTGAGCCATGAGACCAAAAGGTGACTAGTGATGATGGCTTCCCAACACCACCTGACTTGAACCCAGGAGCAACCCATCCTTACGGCTATGCTAAGTTTTGTTCCGTTCGTGCCGTTTTTATAGAATAAGTTCGTCACTGTAAAAGTGCCAAAGAGTATAAGTGCAAGCTCGCGTGAGAGAGAGAGGTGTGCTGGGTGAGTGAGAGTGCAAGTGATGGCATTTATAGGCAAACCTCATACTTGCATAGTGCTGGGTTCAATCCAAGTGCAATGAAGGTGGTTCCACGAGAAGCTGAGAAACTGAACCTAAACAATGCTGGTTTTTGGCACATAAGCGTCTTGCTCGCGGGTTGAGGCTCAATCACCCTGAAGCTGCAGCTCTCATAGCCACACAGGTGTGTTTTTTAGCTCCAAAATTTGATATTTTGTTAAAATTTACAAACTTTGATCGGGTTTTGGTTATCGGTTTTGTAAAGGAAACGTTTTTGTTTGGTGTTTGAGTTGGTAGATTTTGGAGTTTGTTCGAAATGGATAAATCTGTGGCGGAATTGATGGACATTGGGAGACAGCTGTTGGGAAGGTAATGGTGTGAAGTGTGAAATCCTATCAATTTGCCCTGTTTTTGTGTATGGGATGTTAATTCTGGATTCTGATTGTGGAGTAGCATCTTGGTTGCCTTCCCCTTTGCCCAATCAACGAATTTGTATCTCTAATTTCGCTCCTCGGAATCATGTATCTAGTTGCTCAAGATTGATCTGCATATTTCTTTTTCAAACAGGAAACAAGTTCTTCCTGGTGTTCAATATCTTTTAGATATGGTGCAGGTGTTATGCTCATTAAGGTTGCTAGCATATATTTCGAAAAGCCTTAAACATAATGATTGCTGCTGAAAGTTTCTCATAACCCTGACATAACATGCTGCCTAGAATCATTTTTATGAGTAAGATTTAAATGCAGGTTGAAGGGACTTTTCCTGACGGGATCAAGTTAAGCACCATTCACGATCCAATATCTAGGGATAACGGAAATCTGGAACTAGCTTTGAAAGATTCTTTTCTTCCTGGTAAGGGCTATCAGATATTGGAAGTTTAGGATGACGTTTCTTTTGGGACCTATTATGGGCACTTAGGCAATAAGTTTTTCTGCAGTTCCCTCACTAGACAAGTTTGGTATTATCTATGGAGGTGGTATTATTGTGCTTAATCATGGAAGGAAATCAATACTCCTCAGAGTTGTTAACCAAGAGGACAGGCCGGTTCAGGTGCGTTTATCTTTTACTTATCATATCTCGGTTATTTGAGTAAGATTTAAATGTAGCTTATGTCATGCACTTTATAGTCAAACTGTTAGCATTTCGTTAGCTAAAGGGATTCAAGGGATTCAAGATAAGAGTATGAAAGGGATTCAAGATACATCTCATTTACTTTGGCTTAGTAGAGTTAATGGTTCTGGACGTCTGTTTTAGAGTGTGAATTAAGCAACCGACTTATGATAGTTACTAACCTACTTTTTTCAGGTTGGCAGTCGCTACGTCTTCATTGAGGTTAACCCCGGCCTGGTTTTGATCGAATTAAATCTTATGGCATGCGCTTGAATATACCAGCTGGAACAGCCAAGAGATTTGACGTGAAAAATTGTTTTATTTCTCTAAATGTCTTTAATTATTTTTCCATGTTATGTAATTAAAAGTTGCTTAGTTCATCTCAATCACAAATATATTCGGCCTGTCATATGTTATTCTGACCAAAGTCTAGCAAGGATGTCAGGTCATCCTTCATCATCTTTTAAATCAATAATTTGGGTGCTACTTCTGTGATAGAAGTCATGGTGCTGCCAACTTGCTTTTGTAAATTAGGCCCTACTTTGGCATTTTGAATGCTGGTACAGTGCCATTTTTTTACCGCTTAATCTACTACAAGCATTCTAAGTATGTTATTGGTGCTTGTGTTCTTGTGCCAGCACGGGGAAAAGCAAACATGTCGCACTTGTAAGTATTGGAGGTAATAGAGTAATCAGAGGAGGAAGTGACGTTGCGGATGGTTCAGTAGATGATGGCAAACTAAAGGAAGTCATGGAAGCTATACAAGCGAGAGAATTTGGACATGAGGAAGAACCAAAAGCTAGGTCGAGGCTTTCTTCCTGAGAAATGTTTATTTGCCTCTTAGCTTCTATTTTGTTAGGTCAATAAAGTTGCATGATTTTTAGATAGTTCACTAAGATGATTTAGGAAAAATTGGAGATGCCTTACCACGGTACTAATTTTGCAGTTAAGGTGTTGCAGGAAGCGTTCCAGCTTTCACCACTGTAACTTCTCGTGAGGCATATGCAAACATGTATTGCCCTATTACTTGGGATATAATTCTGCTTGGTGATACCAACTTGTGTGCTGAAATTGAAAAGGATTTTACTGCTTATGGGATGAATTGGTTTTTGGAGGTGGTAAAGTTACTAGAGAAGGAATGGGCCAGTCATCTGGGAATGCCCAGCTGATTGGATGCGGTTATAACTAATGCTGTGATTCATCGGAAATGCTCTATGTAGATGAAAAACATTTCCGGCGGAGACACCAAGGCAAAAAGCACGCAGGCTCCCATTCTGCTAAACATATGAAAAATTAATCAATCTGAAATGTAGTTAAAGGGTCTATGGATGCAGTTACTCAGTGTCAGTGATCATTAAGCTAGCTAATGAATTTAATATCGGGACAAAGATAGATTACGGTGGTTGTGTGCTTGTTCCTTTTTTTTTATATATGGGAAGATTCTTATTTCTTCTTCCTCTTAGAGAGAGAGAGAGAGAGAGAGAGAGAGAGAGAGAGAGAGAGAGAGAGAGAGAGAGCATGAGAAAAGAAAAAGCCCGGGAAAGTTTCTTATTTTAACTTCTCTTGTATTTTGTAGCTTTATGTTTGTGGGTGCACAAAGTGGAAAATTTTCTCCTGCAGCAAGTGCAAGTCCTCGGCCTTGAAGAGCTTAATAAATGGATTGGATTGGAGAGCTACCTTTAAGCCCAAATTTGACAAGGGTCACTACTTTTGGGGTCCATTATCTTTCAGAAATGTTCTTAAGCTTCTTTTGTTAACCCTACCTAAACAGATGTGGGGGTGTATGTATGTATTTGCCTCGTGTGCTGCTGCTGCGGTCCTCTACCTACCTTTTGAGATTTTGTTTTCCTTTTCGGCTTTTTACTCTTTCGCTGTTCACGTATTATAGCGTTTTACTCTTTTTCTGTTCAAGTATGTATATAAACTACCAAACCGGGGGATCGCATTAGTTAATTCACATTTGATTTGTTAAGTGTACGGATTATCCCTCATTAGTTTAACCACATGTTACTTGTACAGTGTTTTCCATGTGTACTCACCACCATGCGATTTTCCATCTCTTCCATTAATTTACATGACAAGTTGAAGCAGCTCAAATCCTGATAACATGAGAAAAGAAAAGCCCTGGAAAATAAGTGACTTTGTCTTTGTGTTGAATTCGGTCCCAGTTTTCACAACTGCTTCTCTGAGCTTTTGAGCTTCTTTAACTTCTTTTACCCTAATGCAATAGAAACCGAAACATAAAGAGAAAGAGGCATCTTAAAACTCTCTCCTCACTGTGATTTTTCTTTTTGTCATTTAAGGAGCCTATGAAGATGTTGGGCAACACTAAGTTGTGGTATTTTCTCTCCGTTTCAACTTTGATGCGTGCAGTAGCATTCTTTGTCAGACTAGGACAAACTTGTATACAAATTTGTGAATAGTTGAGAATATAAATCTTACATCGGATAAATAATGGAGTAGTTGTTGGACTATCTTGTTAAAACAACATTAATTTGCTTTCTAAATATAACGAAAGTTTTACCGACAAATTAAGAAGATTGAACCTTAAATTTAACAAGATGCAAAATTTGTTCCCTCAAGTATAATTAATGTATTTTCACCATACGAAAATCATAATTCAAAATTTACATTCTCTTTATATCATCATCTAAAGATTAAAACTTTTATTTTTTCACACAAATGGATGACTAAACGATCTTCATATTGAATGATTTTTCCCATGTATAATATTTAGATGATGACAAAAAGAATGAACGGTTCGAATTATGATTGTACGGTGAATATACTTTATTCATAGGTGCGGGGACAAGTAGTCCTCCATGGCAAAATTACAAAAACTGAATATGAATTGGCCTCTTTTATTGGAGGAACAATCACATGTCTTCCTCACAACTCAGCTGTAAATCAATCGCAATTGTAAATCACCAAATAGAAATTTATACACTTTTTCTGAGATATAAGAGCATGGAAGGTGTGGACTGTGCAGGGGGTGAATCGTGTAGTTGAATTGCACGATGGAGAGAGTCCAAGTTTTCATAAACTTGATAAAAACTGGAAATTAGGCATAAACAATCGAGAGAAATGGAAAAGCAATGAGGGAGAAGGGAAGCAATGGGAGAAGTTTTCACGTTTTTCCTTTTCTTCTCCCCTTTGGTAATACTATTTTTCATATTTAAATGGGTTTATTTTTATCATAAATAGTAATCACCCACACCGTCATGATGTGACAGTGACACATAAGTAGTTTTTTTTTTTTTTTTTTTTTTTTAATCACAAAGGGTATTCGAAATCTATTCACATTATATTTGAAATTGAAAATTCAATCAATCTAGTCCTACGAATAGGTGTCTTCAAGCTCGGCCCAGGCGCAGTGCTGGCAAGGCGACTGTTTGGGGTCCAAAATAATTGGGGGCACCAAAATTATTAGGGCGATATATTTATATATGTTTTCATAAGAGTATAAATTTATAAAATTTGGTTCAATGACAAAGAAATTTAACTAGAACTGATGGTTTTGTTGTTGAAATTAATGAGGAGGTCTAGGGTTCAAAACACCATGTGTGCCTATTTATCTTTCAATTTTTACAACTTTCTTTTCATATGAGTATAAATATATACAATTTGGCTAAATGATCAAGAAGTTTAATTAGAATCAATGGTTTTTGTTGTTTTAAATTAATGAGAGGTCCTAAATTCGAAATGCTAAGTGCATTTTTATTTTTTTCAATTTTTACAAATTTTTGTTTGGTTGTTAATTTATTTTTAATTAGTAGCTAGGAGCTATGTGGGTTGTTATTTTTAAACATTTATTCCAATTCCAGTCTAATCTTCAACAAAGGGTAATGCGTTGACCAAATTTTTAGACCAAATTTACAAATCATATGACGTGTCATCAAAAAGTTTAATTTAGTACCCATTTATTACTTATACATATCAATTAAAGACTCAAAAACATCATTATTTTTTTAATCCCATATTGACAAGGTTAGTAAATAAGAAAAAACACCTCACGATTTATACAAAAACACTTTAAAAGTTCAAATGGAAAACAAAACTCATATCTATCTACTTGTAAACCTGGAGTTTTTTTGTTTCCTTCTTACGATACAAAATAAATTAGTTTTTCCGTGTTTCTAAATTATTAAGTTTGAAGTGATTTTCTAAGTATAATTTTCTCGATGTCTTGCTGCTTACGTGTGAAAACAAATAATTTTCTTATATAAAGTGAGGGCACATTTTTTGGCGCCGCCCCGAGCCTAAAAAATCTTTAGAGCGGCCTTGGGTGTCTCAAATTAATGTGCTTCTTCTATCATAATTTTGTAAAAATTATTTTATGTGCTGATGTAACGTGTAATAAGTCTCACAAGTCTAATTAACTTAAAAATAAATTAAAAAATAAGTTAAAATTTTAATTTCTGTTTTCAATATTCATAAAAAGTAAAAAATACAATAAAATCTTAAAAACAGAAACAAAATATTCACTCAAAGAAAGCAGAAAGAAAGTCACACCTTTCTGACCAAAAAAGAAAAAGAAAAATAAAGTCTCGCTCAGCAAAAGTCCCAGGGACCCAGCTGTGTCCGTGCATCGTCGACTGACAAAGTGACACCAATCTTCGTATCTATTGACGAGTAAGAACCTATTTCGTCACATTCAGTAGTTCCCATAATTCCGATGCTCAACTCATTATCCCCCTTCTTCAATTTCGCCGCCAAAAGATAAGAAATTGCACAAAACAAAATACTATTTCTTTGAAAGTTGCAGGCATTGACTTGAGAGTAAGGAATGCAAAAAATGGTGGTGGTTCCACGAGAAGCTGAGAAACTGAACCTAAACAATGCTGAGTTCTTAGCACAGAAGGGTCTTGCGCGCGGGCTGAGGCTCAATCACCCTAAAGCTGCAGCTCTCATAGCCACACGTGTGTTTTTTGCTCCAAAACTTGATCTTTTGTTCAAATTTACATACTTTGATCGGATTTCGGTAATGGGTTTTGTAAAGGAAACGTTTTTGTTTAATGTGTTTGGGTTTGTAAATTTTGAAGTTCGTTCGAAATGGCGATAAAATCTGTGGCGGAATTCATGGACATTGGGAGACAGCTGCTGGGAAGGTAATGGTGTGAACTGTGAAATCTTATCAATCTGCCCTGTTTTTATATATGGGATGTTAATTATGGATTCTGATTGTTGAATAGCATCTGGGTTGCCTTCCTTTTTGCCCGATCAACCAATTTGTATTCCTAATTTCGTACCTCGGAATCATGTGTCTAGTTGCTCGAGATTGGTCTGCATATTTCTTTTTCAGACAGAAAACAAGTTCTTCCTGGTGTTCAATATCTTTTGGATATGGTGCAGGTATGATGCTCATTAAGGTTTTTTGCATTTGCTTCGAAAAGCCTTAAATCATAATCACTGCTGCTGAAAATTCCTCATAACCCTGACATAACATGCTGCCTAAAGTCATATTTTTATGAGTAAGATATAAATGTAGCAGTAAGGGAGGGACAGTTGGAGATATTGGAGGTGCTTACCAAAGGCGGTGCATCTCAGCCGGCATGCGAGGAGGCTCTGTTGGAGGCAACTTGGGCAGGGCTAGGTCCGCAGAGATGCTCATGGGGTCCGACATGATCCCCACCCTCAGGCGGCTGTGCATGCTCTTGTTTCTGCTTGCTGGGCAGAGGCTTCGTTGATGTAGTTGACACACTCATCAAGGTAACATAGTCTTTTAACATCATATATTAATCAAAATTCCTTTATGGTTTTAAATGTTTGTAAGCGCTTATGCTAAAAGCGCTTTTCTAACCTAGGAGGACTTGTGCTGAGCCTACAGTTGCCTTAAAGGATGCTTCAACATAAATAAGTGTGATGTACAATCAAGGTTGCCATCACCAAAATGTGCATGTGTTGTAATTGCTTGAACATTTAACTTTTGTTCCATGACAGTGATGCTATTTCTTGGTGGCGGTGTGGGGTGGATGCCGATGCAACTGACAAGGCGCCGCTTCAATCGTCTAAGCCATTCCTACACACTAATGTTTACTGTAATGTGCTTATTTCTGCCATTGTTAGCCAGCAAATTTCTGTTGCCAGACTCCTCTTGCAGGTGTATCCCTAACTCATCGGCTAGTATGCATACCTTTATAGCTATACACTACCTATCTAACGTTACGTACCTTTTGGAACGACATAACAGGCTGGAGCCAGAACAGATATAAAAGTGAGCCTTGGAGGCTGGTCCTGGGATGTAAATACAGGAGAAGAGTTTTGGGCGGGTGCAGGACTAGGGGAGGCTTACAGAGTGACCTGGTGTGCTGTGGAGTATTTTAAAGCCACCAGTGTTATCTTGCGCATGCTCTTGCAACACCACTCTCCTAACATTCCTCACTTTGGGAGGACTCTCATTCACCACGCCATCTTATGTAACAATGAAAGAGCGGTAGAGGTTCTGTTAAATTGCAGTGCAGATGTGGAAGTTCCAATTAAGACAACAAATTCAGAAACTGACTGCCCCGTTCACACGGTGTCACCACTTGGATTAAATAAGATTCTTCAACGACTGATTGGTGCCTGGTGCAATATCAACTATCAACTCTCAGACAGATTCTGGAGAAACTGCACTAATGATCTGTGCTAGTCTGCTAGATATAAACCCCAGGAATGCCTTAAAAGCCTGGCTTCAGGCGCTGCTGATTTTGGTCTGGTGAATTCTGCTGGTTAGAGTGCAAGCGTAATAGCTGAGTCAGCAAGGTGGGCTCTTGGCTTCCAGCAAGCAGTTGTAGAGGTGATTCACTCCAGTGAAATTGCTCAATCAAGTGATACATCAATATTTTCTCCTCTAAAGTTTGTGACGCAAGCAAACAATGTTGAGGCTTTGAAGAAACTGATTGTGGGGGCAGACGTTGATCTCAATGAGCAAGATGAAAAGGGATGCTCAGCTGCCATGATAGCTGCAGAGGGCGGTTACCTGGAAACTTTCAAATTGCTTATCGACGCTGGGGCTGACATAAACCTGCAGAATAAACGTGGTCAGACGGTAATGGAACTATTCGATACAAATCACATACTTAGAGTTATTTTTAGAGTTATTTTAGAAAAAACCAGGGTTTAATAAAGAGTAAAGATCCAAAAACCAAAGATCTTTAGCACATAGGGCGCCACAAAGACAAATCCAAGAACAACATCAGTCAATTTTCCTTCAAAAATTCACAAACCAACAATCCAAACAAACATCAGCAACATTTTTTAGATGATCAAAAAACACAAAAACAAAAAGAAAGATTGATAAACAATTATATGAAAATCCAAACGGGAGATTTCTCGATCGATCTGCATAATCACCTGTTGAACCACCTCCGAGTGGCTTCTCCATGGTTTACAAGACTGCGAATGTAATAGATAAACTAAATTTACATATCTGCAAAGGGTAATGATTCCGCACCCAATCATTCAATCAAAAATTAAACAAATTTACAAGATTGGGAACAAAATGAAATTGACACAGCCGAGAGCACCGTTTTCGAACCTGAACTTCTTGAATCAGGCATCGCGGCGATGACCCAACTGAAAATTATGAACGGATTGCTGCAAATCCTTGTATAAATCGCTTGCAGTTGCAGACATTCGAGCGTTCAAAGAAGAAATCATGGAGAACGCGAAGAATAAAAGGGAGGTGGAGGCGCGTTCGCCATTGGTTTCATGGGAATTTGGGAGAGGATTTGGTAGAACAGTCTTTTTTAGCGCAGAGGATTTTGCAGAGTTATCTGTTCGCCGGAATTTGGAGATCCTGGTGGTGGGATAGGAGCGTGGCTTTTTTTCTAGTTTTTTTTTCTTTTTTTTCTCCCCCTTTTCTGGGTTTGAATTGCGGCAGTTTGGAGAAGGAGATGGCAGCGTCGAGGGTGAGAACAGAGAGACTTGACAATGTTAAGTTGGGTTCAGTGAGTGGAGAAGTGCCATAAAGATTGGAGAGGGCACATTCTTTTTTAGGTGCATGAGGTTAGAATTACTCTGATTGAGATAGAATTTAGACGCGCTGATGGACTGTATTTTTATTAGAAAATGGTACAAATGTGTAACACATTATTCTTTAATAAGATACAAGACCGTTTAAGTATGAGCGAATTATGATATACGGTGATTTTTTTATTAGGAATTGTTAATAACAATTCTTTTTTTATTTATAGAACAATATTTTATATTTAACGAAAAGGGGTTAATCTATAGTAACACAAATATTCAATAAACATATTAAAAACAAAATTACACACTTGACCAAATAAATATAGCAGCTCATACATAGAGATCAATAATATTAAAATTACATGCCACCGAAAAAATATGACAAGTCTTGCATGGAGAGATCCAAGTATTAAAGTTATACACCATTGAATAAATATAACAAGTCTTGCAAGGAGAGATACAAATATAAAAAAGTAGCTAGTAGCCTAGTAGGAAAAGACGACTATTGTTCTAATACATAGAAAACAAGAGGAATGGACCAGACATTTTGCGGATAACTAGCTCTCTCTCCATCTTTCTATTGATCTGAAAATAACATTAGAAGAGAAAATAATTAAAAATAATTATTAATAAGATACTCATACAAAAAACAAAGGAAAGAAGTAACTAAAAAACATTGGTTTAGCGGTAGTTTGTCTAATTTTTTTGTTGCCTATTGTAGCATTTGTAATTTTTTCAGTGTATTTTGTATTTGAGCAACATCAACCGCTCCTATATTATATATACGCAAATCATAGTAAAATATGGAACACGTGTGGTGTACAGGTATTATTCGGATTTTTTTTTTTTTGAAATTTGTATACATGTATAATATTTGTATAAATAATTTTGAGGCCAGAGATATATTCTAAAAAAGATGAACATGAATTGATTAAAATTATTTTTCTATAAAATAATTATAAGAAGAAAGCATAAATCACTTAGATTTTAAACTTGGGTTAAAACCTAAAATTTAGGTTTTAAAATAAGAAAAACTAACGAAAATAGCTTAAAAACTTTGAGTTTTAACGAAAATGACAAAAAGGTGTTGTAAATGAATAGTACCAGGATTGACTTTTTAAAGTAAAAATGTGGTTTTTCATTAAAGTGAACAGTACCAAGAGTGTTTCATTAAAACTCTCAAAATATAACCCAATCCTTGTTGGGTCTAAAATAAATTTTGGTTGAAACCTAAAATTTGAGTAATTTTAAAATTTTAAATAAGTAAATCCAATGGCTAAGATAAAAAACGATCAAATCTAACGGTAAAATAAAAAATCCAACTGCTAAAACATTTGAAAAAAAATATTTGAATCAAAATTCATCCAAAAACTCTATAACACATGTTTCATAGAGTCCGTTTAGTGAATTTTTTACTTTTCTCGGAATCTAAATATTTGTAGGTTAAAATTTTTACAAAAATAATTTATGATAATCTACATAAATTTTATTTTGAAAAAATTACCAAAAAAAAAATAGTCTAAATTCATTCTTAATAATGTTGGGCAAAAATTTTAACCTAGAACCAAGCAAAAAAAAAAAAAAATTGTTTCAACATTAAAATCTAAATTTTCGGTCCACTTAGTACTACAGTTTGGTAGTCTTCCTCTTGACTTGGAAGTGGGAGTTCTTAGGTTCGAATTTCGTAGATAGCAAAATCGATACCAAATTAGGCTACCTATTGTGTGGCTTAGCCGAACTCCCCCTCTCCTTAGTGTGAAAATATTGATGTACTCAACAAAAAAATCTAAATTTTCAAAGTTAATTTTTTAAATTTTAACCTAAAATTTCGTGATGATTATTCCATAAAAAGGTTAACATGTCCCACACACATAAATTAAGAAATGGTACTTTTGAAAAAAAAAAAAAAAAAAAAAAGTATGAACAGGATTTAAATACCCAAATTTCAGTAGCTTCCTCTGATATAGTTCCAAAACAAAACACAGGTGTCAGCTATGACATGTATCGCCCGGTCCCAATTGTCAGATATGATACGAATAACTCGATCCTAGATGTCAGAAATGACATGAATTGCGCGGTCCCAAACATTTCGAAATCTTAGGTTAAGCAACAATAGGACCGCCAGAAGAGGATTAAAGAAATAAAGCATTGGATTGTAAAACTGGGGTGCAAGGATGCCACGCAATGCGAGCCAATAGGTAGCCCACACTAAGCCAAGCCCTAACCAGATAACGAAGCGGTATATAAGTTGGGCGGAGAGGACAAAAAGTCCAAACCAAACAACAGACAGTGCTGCTGTGGTTGCGACAGAGAAAATGTAGAAAGGGGGAAGGCATGGGCAGCTATTCAGTTTGCAGTAGCAACTAGCCGCATCGGCGGAGGGAGGTTTGACAAAGTAGCTGGGATCGACCCCGAGGGGAAACAGAATGGTAGCTAAGGCCAAGAAGATGGTCAGAGTCAACTGTGTTTGCAGATTTGGAGGTGGATTAAGAGGAGGGTTTTGATTTTCATCGTCCGCCATAGTGGTGGTCGAAAGAGGCAGCTAGGAGCAGAAGGGGAGAAATAAGAAATGAGAGTTGGTGGCGGTTGCGGTGAGGATGTGTTGAGTGGTGGTGGGGAGTAGGGGTAGGGGAAGTTTTATACTCTTCCATTTTTGTCTGTGTCCGTGGTCGATACCCGATAGGGGTCAAAGTCTTCGCCTGTGGCCTGTATGACCCATATTAGCAACAAATACTTGCTTTTGCTTTCTATCACTATCCAGCGGCAACAAGTCTTTCAGCACAGCGTACAAATACTTGCTTTGCCTTGCTATCACTATCAGATTACTTACTTTTGCTTGCTATCACTATCAGATTACTTGCTTTTGCTTGCTATCACTATCAGCAAACAAGTCTTTCAGCACAGTATCAGATTACTTGCTTTTGCTTGCTATCACTATCAGCAAAAGAAGTCTGTCAACACAGCATACAAATACTTGCTTTTGCTTGCTACCAGCAACAAAGACCCTATCACTATAAAGAGGGAAAATTGCCCGTAGAGAGCCGTGGGCAAAAGAAATAATTATTTTCTAATGAAATCCAACACCGGATAAGTTCCTCATCTCGTCATTTATTTTATTTCTTGATTCAACTGTTAGGTTAATTATTTCTTTGGTCCTCGAATTTGTCTATTAGGTTTAAAGATTTGGGGAATGGTCCCTATTTCATGGTTTTTGTATTTGTAATTAATAAAAAGAGCTTGACGACAATATTAATTTTGATAATAACAAAAGATTTCACTTCCATTAAGGATCCAAAGGTGCAACTTGAATTGGTATCCCCTAACCTATTTTTCTTTTGGGTACCTGTTAATAGACTTGTTTGGATTAGCACTTCATGTTCTTATTTTTATGTAGATTATTATATAACTTTACCCAAGCAAAAAAATTATTATATGATTACATACTAATATTTTTAGTTAGCCCACCCATGAAAAATTTTCTGACTCTGCCGTTACAAATACTATCAGGAACCAAATGTTATAGGGTAAAATACATTTTACCCCCTCAGGTTTAAGGTCAATTTTAATTTCTTACAACATCTTTAAAACATTTCAATTTCATACATTTACTTATCATTTTATTTCAATTTCTTACATCCATTAGAAAATCTGTTAAGTAAATTGTTAAGTGATGATGTGGCAAATATGAGATCCACATTTGTGCTGATGTGGCAATTTTTTTTTTTATGCATTTAAAATATAATAATATTTACCCTATTTAAATTTAGGGTAAAGTACAAAAAAATACCTCAACTATTGGTGTCACAACATTTTCATACCTCATCTTTTAAAATTGACAATGTCATACCTCATCTTACGAATTTGTGCCAATGTTATACCTTCCGTTAGCCTGCCGTTAATTTGTCAGTTAAATGCTGACGTAGCTTGATCCATACCCCACTTTCTATTAAAAAATTAATAAAATATTCAAAAAAACTAAAAAAATCATTTAATATTTTTAAATATTAAAACAGTAAAGAAAAGTTAAAAAAAAAATCAAAACATTTTGTCCCATCCACCCCATCCCCTTCTTTCTCTCCCCATCTTCTTCTTCCCTGCGTAATCTTCAACCAAAAAAAAAACAAAAATTGAAAACCCATCAACCCCTAAGCCCCCGAAGAAGAAGAAGAAGAAGAAGAAGAAGAAGGAAGGAGGAGGAGAAGAAGAAGGAAGGAATGAGGAGAAGAAGAAGAAGAAGAAGAAAAAAATAAAAAATAAAACCCCAACCCAATTCGTTCCCACCCCCCAAAAACAAATCAACCCCCTGCAACCTAGAAAGAAAAAGAATGAGGAGGAAGAAGAAGAAGAAGAAAAAAAGAAAAAAAAAACCCCAGATCCTGTTCACCAAGCCGATTCCGCGAGGGGTGGGTGTGAGGTTGGGAGGGTGGGAATGGATGAATTTTTTTTTTCTTCTTTTGTTTTCTGGGTTGCAGGCTTGCAGCAGGTAGATGGGGAAGGAAGGACGCTGGGGGGGGGGGGGGAGGGGGAAGGGATGAAGTATTTTTCTCTTCTTCTTCTTTTGTTTTCTAGGTTGCAGGCTTGCAGAAGGTAGATGGGGTGGGGGGAGGAGGGTGGGAAGGGATGAAGTGTTTTTTTTTTTTTTTTTTTTTTTTTTTTTTCCTTCTTCTTTTGTTTTCTAGGTTGTAGGCTTGCAGCAGATAGATGGGGGAGGGAGGGTGGGAAGGGATAAAGTTTTTTTGTATTTTTTTCTTCTTCTTCTTCTTTTGTTTTCTGGGTTGCAGGCTTGCAACAGGTAGATGGAGGAGGGAGAGGGGGAAAGGGACGAAATGTTTTGTTTTGTTTTGTTTTTTGTTTTTTGTTTTTTTTTTTTACTTTGCTTTATTATTTTAATATTTAAAAAATATTAAATGATTTTTTATTTTAGTTTTAAATAATATTTTATTAATTTTTTTTAATAGAAAATGGGCCCTGAATCAAGCCACGTCAGCATTTAATTGAGAAATTCACGCCAAGCTAACGGAAGGTATAACATTGACACAAATTCGTAAGATGATGTATGACATTGTCAATTTTAAAAGATGAGGTATGAAAGTGTCGTGACACCAATAGTTGAGGTAATTTTTTGTACTTTACCCTTAAATTTAATTTAAAAAAAAAAAACACCAAACAAACCCAGAAACCCATCTTCCCCCTACACTCCCTCCGCCCAGCAATGGCGATCTGCCATCAACATAAACCCCACATTCAAATCCTGAAATTGCTTGGACGCGGCAAACTTAGCGGCGCCGTCGAGGCCGCCGATCTCCTCGTCGAGGACGAGGGACACGTGGACTGCGCGGATAGGGGTGAAATTGGCGACCTTGAGGTTGCGAATGGCTTCGAGGTACTGGATGGCAATGCATCATCCTGGATGGCGTGGGCGAAGATGAGGCCCTCCAGGGTGCGATGGGCGGCGAATGGAGGGTGGGTCTACTTGTCGAGCTCGAAGAGGATGGAGTCAAGGTGGGAGTTAAGGAAGAGGGAGGGGAGAGAGGGGTGGGACCCGGGCTAGGTGAGGAGGAGAAGGGGCTTGGATTTGGACGAGGTGGAATGAAGGGTTTGGATTTTGAGGTTTAGGGTTTGGGCGATGGCAATGAGGAAGGTGACGGGGGCGGCGTAGTTTGGGTTAGGGTGGCAATGTTGATTCAAAGGTGGTTTTGGAAAAGGCTGACGGGGGTGTCGTTTTGGTGGTCGGAGTGGGCCTTGGTTGCGACGAGTAGGTGGAGGAGGAGTGTGAGGAGGAGGGGGTTGGACATGGTGGCAGTGAAAAGCATCGGAGGTGGAGGGGGTTTGGGCTTAGTGAAGGTGATGGGGGTTGGGAGGGGAGGGAGAAGGTGGGTTTCTGGGTTTTTTATTTTTATTTATTTTTATTTTTATTTTTACTTTAATTAGGGTAAATATTACATGCATAAAAAAATTATTTTTTTTGCCATATGGCACAAATTTAGCAACCATGTCAGCACAAATGTGGATCTCATATTTGTCACGTCATAACTTAACGGTTTACTTAACAGATTTTCTAACGGATGTATGAAATTGAAATAAAATGATAAGTAAATATATGAAATTAAAATGTTTTAAAGATATTGTAAGGAATTGAAATCGACCCCAAATATGAAGGGGTAAAATGTAATTTACCTATTACCTTTATGATTTTTGGTTTACATTGGTTCCTGATAGTATTTGGGTCCTACAGTCTACAGGTGAACTTGAAATACAATGTGAAGCTTCCAGGACATTAGTTGGCAATAGTAATCCCTTGCATAAAGTGACAGCTCCAAAAGGTGCCTGTATTCTTCTCAGGTGAAGTCTAAATTAGATTAATGAGATTAATGCTTAAATTGAATATCAACCTTATTATTTATCCTTAATTTAAAGTCAAAATCTAAGAAATAATTCATGCAATTCAATATCAAATTTTATGCATACTCACAATTAAATACAATGACAATGCACGTGAAATATGAGTTCGAAAAACCTAAGAACTCCTAATTAGAATTTAGGTAGGATTTAAAAATAAAAAATAAACTCCAATTATGCTTTAGTTAATGAATGAGGATATCCGAGGTAATGCAAAAGTGGCCACAATTGAAGATAAGATGAGAGAAAATTGGTTAAGGTGATTTGAAAATGTGAACCGAAGACCTACAGATGGTCCAGTTAGAAAATGCGACTATGAGACAGAAGCTCAGAGCAAAATGGGTAGAGAAAGACCTATGAAGACTTGGAAATGGACTTCAAGAATAGATATGGAGTACTTGGAGCTAGTGAAATATTTGATGTAAAAACGAGTGCAGTGGTGTTTTATGATTCATATAAAAGACCTCACTTAGTGTGATTGTGCAAATCCTTATTAGGATTCTATAATATTTTTTAGATATATTGTAATTGTATTCCTTGGGGAGTAAGATTCTTTCTCCACAACAAATAAAGGCATAATGGGTTGAGATAATATACACCACAAAATTCGCCAATATAGAAAACCTCACTTAGTGTGATTGTGCAAATCCTTATTAGGATTCTATAATAGTTTTTAGATATATTGTAATTGTATTCCTTGGGGAGTAAGATTCTCTCTCCACAATAAATAAAGACACAATGGGTTGAGATAATATACAACACAAAATTCGTCAATTCTCTCTTCTCTCTCTTGCCGTCAACTTCCCTCTTCTCTCTATAATACCTCAGAAAATAGTCCTACAACATGTTATCAACACGCTTCCGCTACTGTACTAAGGAACTGAAGGTTCTTCGTGGTGATTCTTCTACAACTAGCATACAAAGGCTTTCTTACCCTCAAGTATCGTGACATTCACACTTTACTATTTTTAGTTTTTCTTGTCTCACTTTCATACCTAAATTTAATTTTTTTTACGCTTTAATACTTTCGTTATGTTTTCTGTCAAATTCTCTATTAAGTGATGACGTGGCGAAACTTTGGCCCACCATATTTGCCAAGAATTAGCACTGGACACGGTGACTTGGATTTACAAGAGAATCTCTCATCCACGTGACAAATATGGTGGGTCAAAGTTACGTCACATCATCACTTAACGGAGAACTTAATAGAAAACCTAACGGAAGTACTAAAGTGTAAAAAAAAAAAAAAATTAAGTTTAAGTATGAAACTAAGACAAAGAAAATCAAAAATAGTAAATATACGAATGTCACGATACTTGATAGTAATAAAGTGAGAATTACCCCAAAAAAAAAAAATTTCAAATTCATATATTGGCTGCATTATATCTAGGTAGAAGTGGAATGTGTCCCCAACTCTAATCCAACACTACACTCGATACCGAATAACTTTTGTATGACTTTGACCATAAAAATAAATAAAATAAACTTTTCTACGAGTAGCAAAGCAAAAAAGCTATTTAGATCGACACTTAGCAAAGCGAAAAAGCTAATTTAGATCGATACTCACCGAACCCAAAAAGCTAATTTAGATCGATACTCACCTAATCCTGCGTTAACAAGCCCAACCAAGAGGAGTGAACGGTTATTAAGGTTAGGGGCTGATTTGAGATTATGATGCTTTAAAAAAAAATTAAAAAAAAACTTATTAAAAAAATTAGGAACATTAACTGTGTTGGTAAAATAAAAAAAAGTACTTTTTAAAAAAGTTATTGTCAATGATAGTAAAAAAGTAGAAGCAGATCTATCACGATTCTAAAAAAATATATATATTTTTTAAAGTATAGTAATCAGTGCTTATTTAATGAAAATTTCAAATGGTAAGTATACCCCCCCCACATGTTTTACAAAATTACAATCTTTTGCTTTAACATTATTGTCTTGACAATTATTACATCGCAGTAAATATCATATCATTTTAGTCATTTAACACATTCAAAACAATTTATATAAAAGTTTACCAAACATTGTTTTTTAATTAAAAATTAAAAGCACTTTTATATAAAAAAAAAATTACGAAACACTCAACAATTTTATTTTGCAACTGCTTATTCTCATAACACAAGCATTTAAAAAAAAAAAAAACACAGCAATACCAAACTAGCCCTAGGGATGGGTAAAATACTCGTAGGTATAGATAACTACGGTTACCCACATATTTAAAATTTACGGTTACAGCTATGGGTAACCATTAAAACAATAAAAAAAGGTTATGGATTTAACCATTCACCGTAAAATTTAAATGGATGGTTATTGGTATTACCTGGTTATAAACGAATCCCCATTTAATCGTTTATTTTAATATATATATATATATAATTAAATAATTTAAAATTTAATAATTCATGATTAAATTTAATAATTCATGATTAAGAGGATGGTTACATGATGACCCCTTAATTGATCCAGGTAATCAAAATCTGGCAAGGGGATAAAAGTCGATTTTACAAGATAATATTTCTGTGCTCCTATACTCTCATTTGATAAAGAAATATTATTTATATTTAGGCGTCGGATGGCACCACAAAAAAAAAAAAAAAAAAAAAAAAAAAAAAGACACAAGTTTTAAATCATTATATTAGTTCACTTTTAATGGTTGAGATGCAACCTTTTTGGTCCAATTAATTTTCTTATTCAAGTAATTTTGTATTGGAAAAAAATTCTAAAAACCTTTTAATTAAGATTTTTTATTACTACTTAGGACTATGATCTAGTGGTTCAATTATTTTTACCCAAAGATAAATTTAAACCACATTATTTCTAATCCATTATTGCTAGCCTATTGTGAGACTAAACTCACTTCCTCTTCATTAATGTAAATAATATTGTTTGTTAAAAAAAAAAAAAAGATTTTTTATTCTCTCTCCTATCTCGTTAATTGTTTTTCATTACTTTGCTGCCTTCCCGTTGACCCTTTCTTCTTCATACATCCGCTCCGGCTATCTTTTTTTCCAAGTTTTTCGTTTTTTTATTTTATTTTTTTCTAATTTCTTCCCCATCTTGATCATGATGGTCATATCTTGCTGCAACAACCAAACAGATACCGCTTATTGTTATCAATTTTTAGGGTTTATATTCGCACTCATTTGGTGGTTTAGAGTAATATAGTCCTCAACATCTTTGATCTTCATAGACAAACCCAAAACCACTGGATGGTGGTCCTCGTGGTGTAAAAAGTATTCTGTGAGGATATTGGATTTTTGCTCATAGTGTTATAAAAAATACATGATTTCTAAGGCTAGAAAGTATCATGTAAGGGTGTGAAAAAAATTTCATGTTAGGGTGTGAAAAAAGTGTAGTTACAAGCCATAGTAGTGATGTGTTCTATGGGGTACAAAGCTTTTGTGTGGAAAAAGACTTCTGATGCAATTGACTGGAAGATGTGAACATGGAGTCGGAGAAAACTTTCAGAATAGAGGTGAGGATGATGAGAAAAAGGAAAGCAAGGGGAATACAAGAGATTATATGTCAAAAGAACAATTAATAAGTGTTGACTATTGAGGAGAGAGAATCAAAGTCATAATTAAGAAAATTTGGATTTTTATTTATATTTCTAATGTATATTTGTTTGAAAGATTATATGTCAAAATGCTATGTCAAATTGCATCTTAATCGTTAAAAGTGGACTAATTTAAGGGTTTAAAACTTATGTCAAATCTAGTGTTTTTTTTATGGTGCCACGGATCCACTTATATATATATATTAATTTTTATTTTTGTTTTTTATTTTGGAGTTATTGGTGATTAATTGAGATACTAATTCAATTTATACATTTCTTTTATAGGCCTCTTTTGGTGACAACAAATTGATGAGACTTTGTGATTGAACGTGCTAAAGCATTAGAGAGTTCGAAAGTTTAGTTTTGGAATATTTTGGAGCTTTGAATCATCTAGTATTCAAGATAATAATTACCTTGAGTGTTTAGAAGCTTTACTTTGTATTCATATGGAGTTTGATTTATTTTACTCTTAGTCTATATGTAAACACAGTCACGTAGTGTTATGATTTCACTCATATAACTCGAATTATGATACTCACGTGGCGGTATTTAAGGTACACAAAAATTTATGCAGTTGAAACTTTATCGTACGTAATAACTGTAGATGAGTAAGAAATATTCAATGATATCCATGCTTGTGAAAACTTTTATGTATTACTAAACCAATAAACTTGTAGCATTATTCAACGAACGAAGAAGTAACTATTCCCCTGCTCTTTAGTGTAAATTATTATACACACACACACACTCAATCAAACAATTACTTGAGGTAATTACCAAAAATAATAATATTGTTCGACGCCTAAACAAGTGTTTAATTGTCAGAAAAAAAAAATTATGACAAATTTCATTTTTAATTTTCAAGTTGTTAAAAATATATAGATGGGTAAACAAGTATGCGGTTACAGTTAAATGGTTATGTGGTTATGACTACCGTTAACCGTTTAACAGTTATGGTTTTGGGTATAACTGTTTATGCAATTACCCAATGGATAAACTGTTGTTTATACAATTACCCAATGAATAAACAATTATGCAAGTAAGGACTTAAATGGTTATGTGTAACTAACCACGATCACTTGCTCATCAAAACCGTTGCCCATCCCCAATCAAGAGTTGCATTAACCCCAACCAAAAGGACTTGGTGACTCATCAGGAATTGGAAATCACATTAGGGACTTAGGTGAGTCCGAAATATCGACAAAAGGGACTCAATGCTGGCTAAGGCTGAGAATTGTTTGATTTGAGCCATGAGACCAAAAGGTGACTGGTGATGATGGCTTCCCAACACCACTTGACTTGAACCCAGAAGCAATACATCCTTGCGGTTAGGGGTGGGTTTAAAAAATTAAAAATAAAAAAAAATCCTGAAACAAATCAAACCGAAGCCAAAAAAACCAAACCGAATTAAGAGAATTAGAGGCGTGGAGGTTCCAAACCCCCTTCCCTTTGGGTTGAGAGTATTTGCTTCGAGCCAACTTAACAACAGCCTTTGTGTTCTTATTATAGTAACCATAAAACATTTATAGACATTCTGAATATTTAATACTTTATAACATTCCTCTCAGTTTCTCTCTCTCTCTGTATCCCTCCCTTGCTCCCACCTCTCTCTATGAACCGTCGAATTTTCGTACCTCCATACTCTGCTTTCTTCCTATCTTCTCCAAATCAGACTCAGATAATTCTATTTCTATTTCTCTCTTCTTCCCCAATAATAGTGGGTTTTCTATACTTCCGAATTATTGTATTGTGTCCACTACAGAGATGGGGATTGTTTGATTATACCGCATAGATTTAATGGTTGAAGGTAAGGTAAGGCTAGAGGCATGGCTTGAGGTCCGCCAATTTCCCGATACAATCACTGATTGAGAATCATCTTTGTTGTTGTTGATGTTGAATTTAGATACTTATTATTTATTTCCTATTTAGATTTTGGATTCTGCTTTTACAACAAGCTGTTTACATGCTCTGATTTGTGCGTCTTTTTGCTTTTATGAGTGCTTTTTGTTGATGTTGAATGTGAACAATGAACGAAACCAAGCAAACAAGTGCTGGTTTTTTACTGTTTGAATCTGTGTAAAAGTTCAGGGATTTTAGCTAACTGTTTGCATGAAATTATGGAAATGGTGCTTAAAAGTGAGCCCCATTTCATGTTTCGTTCCAGATTTTTATTTCTGGGCAAAGAATTTACAGGTTTTCTTTATATTTCTTTTAAAAGAAATTAAAAACGGAAACCGAACTGAAAAAACCAAACCAAAAAAACTGAGAGAAAAGCGAACCAAATCGAACCAAATAGTAACATCGGTTTGGTTTCTGGTTTGACCAAAAATCGAAACAAATGGAACCGAACCCACAACTACTTGCGGCTATGCCAAGGTGTTGTTCCGTTGGTGTCGTTTTTATAGAATAGGAAAACTAAAGGAAGTCATGGAAGCTATACTAGCTAGGGCTGGGCAAACGGGGCCTGGACCCGCGGGTAGGGGCGGGTCCGAGCGATTCGGGGCGGGTACGGGGCGGGTCCTGTTTTTAAAATTCTGAAACGGGGCGGGTCCATGTCATTTGCGGGGCGGGACGGGTCTTAATTGCTGAGGAAACGGGTCCCCGACCCGAACCGTTTCCACCTTCCAAAAATTTGAGATTTAATCTGATCCGTTGGTTTAATCTGATCGCACTCAAGTAAGAGTCTCAGACTCTGCCTGCCAGACTCCCACAGTCGACACCCCACTCCCCAAATCTCCTCTCCTCTCTCGTCTCAGAGCTCGCTCGATCGTCTCAGACCCCACTCCCCAAATCTCCTCTCCTCTCTCGTCTCAGACCCCTACTGACTCGACTCCCTGAGACTCATAGTGAGTCAGTGATTGTCGACATTACATCAGGACCTCAGGTAGCCACCATCACCATCGCAGGATCGTCTCCTGACTCTCCTTCAATCCTCCCAATCGCGAGTTCCGACCACCAACACACGGTCCACACCAACCTCGCCGTCGAGAACACTACCATCATCCTGCAAATTCCTAGGTAATTTATGAATTAGGGTTTCTGATTTAGGAATTTAGGATTTTTGCATAAGCTTTTCAATTGATTTAGGAATTACGTGGGTTTTTGATTTGGCAATTTGGGGTTTTTGGGGCTATGATTGCATAAGCTTTTTGATTGATTATATGGACTGCTGCGATTTGATTACTTGCAGAAACTTGTTTATTGGTTTTGAATTTTATGGATTTGCTTATAGATTGTAGATTTTAAGTTGTTTGGTATTTAAATTTGCAGAAATTTAAGAGTATTTGATTACCATAGTTTATTGGTTTCGAGTATTTGAAGAGAGGCTCTCTTAGTTTCTTCACCCTCTCGCTCTTTGCGAGAAGTGAGAACCTATCACAAATGTGCAGCGCTTGTATTTCTTTCCTAGTTTTGTTTGTTATGTTATTTGATGAAGATAGAAATGCTTTATTTGGTTTAGTTTAAATAATTACCCGTCAGTGAAGTATCCGTATATATCCCATCTTTCACAGATGTAAAATTATGGATTCACTGTGTAACGTTGACATTGATAAGGTAATAAGAGTCTGCATTTGTATATGTCGGTTCCATTTAAAGCTCATCGTATTTTTTCTTATTGTCTGCATGGTATTTTACGGAAATCAATTTCTATCCATATATTGTGAACAAGAAGGAAATTGAGAGATGTGCTACAGCTCGTGGGTGAATGTCAACTTTAGTGGATAGTTTTTTCAGAACCAGAATAAAGTAAAGCAAAATGCAAGACCTATTCGTGGCATCCTAAGTCCTAACCACGAATTAGACTCATTAGAGAACCTAAGGTCCCATTTTCTTGTTCGATGGATTTCCTTTGAGCATGAGGTAAGTTCAGCATCAGTAAGTTTTCATATTTTTGTGGCTCGTAAATCTCGGTTGACGCTATATGCTGAGCAGTTGTAGAACTATCGCAGTTAAGTATATGAGTGCTCTCTGCTTTTATTAAACATGCATATAATATAGTTAAGGGAGATTACAGGAACTAAAAACACACAGGTTCATCCTCTTCGACAAGAGGAAATCAAGGGTAGTACTAGTACAAGATAAAGAAGGTGAAAAAAGCTTAGCTTTATAGAGTATATGTCGACCTTGTACTGACTCCCGTTCATGATACCAACCGAAACAAGAAATGCTACGAGGGAATAGAAGAACTGTTATTTGAGCTTTGTTAAGTAGTGTGGTAGTGAGGTGAAATGATTGATAGCGTGGTCAAATAGTGATGATCTAGCTATTGAAATGATTGATAACGTGGTCAAGTAAATGGAGTACCGGATTATATCTGAGCATAAAATTATGTAGCTTTGCTTGTGCATGGTATTATTCTCGCTAGAGCTATCATTAAAGGTTTTCTTCACTGAGTATGCAGAAGTTCTAAATGACTAAGATGCGACAAAATGAGAACAATATAGAATTGTGTATCTCTTTTTCCCCATATTTTTATTAGTTGTATGATTTCATTGCTGTGGCACCATGGTTATACATTATTTATATGCCTTGTAAAGTTTAATTGATACAAGGAAAATTATAATAGAGCATAGCTGATGTTGATCTCCTTTTTGTAGTTGGAACTTGGAAGTGGTGAAAGGGAAATTTAAGGCCTGCCAATCCAAAGAAGAGGTTGATTCACTGAAGTTTGCTGAGAAGGATCTCATTAATAAGGTATTCATGCATTACGCTCGCATTGTGGGGCACATGGGCAAAGATAGTTCCTTGAGAATATCAAGACATATGCTTCCGTTGCTATTAATGTTTGGGTGAAAGACCTTGGTCCTAAATGCAACCTGAAATGTAACTTGAGTTAGAATCCAAATTCTAGACTACCAAGAGATGTACTCAATTAACGATGAAACAATAACAAGATGAGAAAAGCAATCTGTGCAGTTTTGTGCAGTTTGCAATCTGTGCAGTTTTGCAATCTGTGCAGTTTGCAATCTGTGCAATTTTGTGCAGATTGCAATCTGTGCAGTTTTTGTGCAGATTGCAAACTGCAATCCGTACAAATTTTTTTTTTTTTTTTTTTTCAAACAACCAAAAAAAATAAAAAAAATAAAAAATAAAGGACCCGTGGACCCGGCTCGAACCGGCTCGTTTCAACCGGGCCGGGTAATGTCCGGTTCTTATATTAGAAAATGTAATCCCCGGCCTGGCCCGTCCCGTTCTCTTTGAACCTAGGTCCGGTCCGGTCCCTTCAAAATTGGGCCCGGCCCGGCCCGTGCCCAGCCCTAATACTAGCGAGAGAATTTGGACATGAGGAAGAACCAAAGGCTAGGTCAAGGCTTTCTTCCTGAGAAATGTTTATTTGCCTCTTAGCTTCTGTTTTGCTAGGTCAATAAAGTTGCATGATTTTTAGCCAGTTCACTAAGATGATTAAGATAAAATTGGAGATGCCTTATCTCAGTACTAATTTTGCAGTGAAGGTGTTGCAGGAAGCGTTCCAGCTTTCACCACTGTAATTTCTCGTGAGGCATATGCAAACATGTACGGCCCTTTTACTTGGGATAAAATTCGGCTTGGTGATACCAACTTGTTTGCTGAAATTGAAAAGGATTTTACTGTTTATGGGGATGAATCGGTATTTGGAGGTGGTAAAGTTGTTAGAGAAGGAATAGGTCAGTCATCTGGGAATGACCCAGCTGATTCATTGGATACGGTTATAACTAATGCATTGATTATAGCGGGATATATAAGGCAGATATTGGTATCAAAGAGGGTAACATTTTTGCCCTTGGAAAGTCAGGCAATCCAGATGTTATGAATGGCGTAAATATGATCATTGGGGTAAATATCATCTCACATTTAACAGGTCGTTCTGGAAGAAGATTTCTAGGAAGTTGAGAAAATGTGCTTATGGCTGCTTCTTTATCACTAAGGTTAACACTGAGGTCATTGCGGGGGAAGGAATGATTGTGACTGCAGGAGCAATAGACTGTCACGTGCACCTCATATGCCCTCAATTAGCATACGAAGCAATATCGACAGGTGAGCTATGTTATGGGAATACTTATGCCGTAAAGTGCTTGTGATGCATATAGTGAAATTTTGATGAGTAGTGAAATACATGCATCTGGTGTGAAACATTATTGAGAACTTTAAGAGATGCTTAGTCATCTTGTTTAGTTGCCTCAAAGACATGGATTACGTATTAGATATGCAGAACATGATACCAGCAAGTTGCATATTAAACCAGTTGTTTTAATAAAAAATTAAACGCCATAATTTTTAAAATATATTAACTCAAGGTTTGGTGTATCTGCATAATGTTTCATCTGAATGGCATATTTTATTTCCTGGTTGATTCAATTTGCATTTGTTTTTTTCCCTACCTCCGAGGTTTCCTTAAAACAAAAAAAAAAATTCATTTGTTTCATCTTCTATTCCTGCTCGTACGTTCTCATGACTGAACTTCGTGTTTTCTAAAATTTTTGCGGACAATGAACAAGCATTTAAGGGGTGCATTTTCGGAAACTTCTACATAATTTGTAGGTATCACTACCTTATTGGGAGGTGGAATGGGACCTGCTACTGGGACTCGCGCAACAACTTGTACACCAGCCCCGTTACAAATGAAGTTAATGCTGCAAGCAACTGACTGTTGAGATGTAAGCTGCATACAAGCTTAATGTCGAACTGCAGATGACAATCCTGCAGAAAGAAGTGAAGAGAACTCTGAAATCGAAGAGGTGAAGAACTTGCTATTTTTAGCAAGTAGCCGTTTGGTTCAAAATGTGCAACGGCTAAGTTTCTGTTTTTAGAATTCTTACAGCTGGGTTCTTATCTGGTTTTTAATTTGTACTGTGTTTCCCATCTTCTTCCAAGTGGATGGATGATATCCTCCAATGTCCATTAATGGCTGGAGAAGAGTTCCTAGACCTCTAGAGTGTAGGTTCTGTTTTGTGATCAGAAAAAGTCTGATATAGTCCTTGTAAAGCTTTATGTTTTGTGTAATGAAAAAACACAGACTCTTCACTTCTCAACTCTCTCTCTCGAAGAACTTCAATTTTTCCTAAAAACCTATTATTCAAGATTCAATCTTTAACGAAGATTATTATTCAAAATACCATGCCTGGTACCATTTCAAACACTGACGACCTGCCTCTAAATTTTGGCTTTACGGGGAAGGTATGGTTAAACCGTTGTGTGTGCTTCAACTCTCTTCTTTCTTCCCTACTCTATGCCCACTTTCAATGATAAACCTGTTGCTACCATAATACCATTTTATAAATGTGAAATGATGGATAAAGCTGTTTCCTTTTACATATTTCTTCATTTTTCTTTAATATCCTTGGCTTACTTTAGGGGAACACTGCCAAACCTGAAGGGCTACACGATATAGTAAGGGCTGGGGCAATGGGACTGAAGCTGCAAAAGGACTGGGGAAGCACTCCTGCTGCAATCGACAATTGTTTGGCTGTTGGAGATCAATATGACGTCCAGGTGCTATATTCTTTATTTTTATGTTAGGTCTTGTAGGCTGTTTCCGGTGGTATTTTCTTACGAGTTTCATCTTCAAATATCAATTCTGATCTTGATAGTTAACATCCATACAGACACCTTGAATGGGTCTGGATTTGTAGAGGATACAATTGCTGCATTTAAAGGAAGAACTATCCATACTTACTACAGGTATAAATCACATTCTCGGTCTGTTTGATAAGTCGGCAATTTTTTATCAGCCTTCTACAAGTTCATGACCACTGTACTTTGTAAACAGAGAAGAGGCAGAACTTTTTTCGGTAGCTAAGGCATTACACTGACTACAGTCTGAGATTGTGGCCATTTGGTGGCATCTTGACATTTATCTAACCATTCCTGCATACTTGAATATTCTGCATTTTCACACCTATAGTTTGTTCTCCGAGTCATGATGACTTTTCAGTATGATTATATTGCTAAGTATACATACTTCCAATAATTATGTGTATCTTTGGCGTAACTTCCTGCATGTTGTTACCTTTCGTTTCTTCCTTTCTTCTTATTTGTGTTTTTCTTTTTTAGTTCTCATATTTTTGTTGGTATTTGAAAGTTTACTAACTCAATACCAAAATATGTGGGTGATAAGTTTACAAACTCTATCACACCTCTCACTTGCACTCTCAATAAAATTGGACAAAGAAATAGAGAAAGGAGGGAAGCAACAAGCTTTGACAAACAAGGCACTTGGACTTTGATATATGAAAAGAGAGTTTACAAACTCAATAGAATAAGAAAGCTTACAAGCTGAAAATGAGAATGGGAAATGGGATTTGGATGGGATGATTTACAATGCTTGAGAACTTGGGTATTTATAGCAAACCAAAAGATTAAACTAAGATTATTTATTACCACACAAAACACATTAATTGCACCTAATAATTTTTATTCAACCATACCTAACATTGCCTAACTTTCAATGCCTAACTTTGACATTGATTTTCAACAATGGCAACTTGTTTTGACTTGAATTTCCAACACACCTCCTCAAATCAAAACGCCTTCATTCCTAGCATTTCACGCAGTAGTCGGAATGTTTCAATTGGCAATGGCTTTGTGAAGATGTCTGCCACTTGTTCCTTGGTGTGACAGTAGACAAGTTCAATTGTCTTTTGCTTCACATGGTCCCTTAGAAAATGGAACCTGGTATCAATGTGCTTGCTCCTTCCATGTTGAACAGGATTCTTTGCAAGTTTGATTGCAGACACGTTATCTACGTGAATCACAGTCGATTCCACTTGTGGATGACACACTGACTTCAACAGATTTCTTAACCAAATTGCCTCACACACGGTTGAGGCTACAGCAACATACTCGGCTTCACATGATGACAAAGCAACAATTGATTGCTTCTTTGAAGTCCATGAGAAAGCTGTTGATCCTAGAAAAAACACATAGCCAGTTGTGCTTTTCCTTTCATCTTGGTCACCTCCCCAATCACTATCTGAATAACCAAATAATTTTGCATCTTCACCAAAATTATAAAATAGACCATAGTTTAGAGTACCTCTTATGTACCTCAAAATTCTCTTGGCGGCCAGCCAATGAGACTCCCTTGGTGTTTCCATGTATCGACTCACGAGTCCAACACCATAAACTATATCAGGTCTTGTGATTGTAAGGTACCTTAGGCTTCCAACGAGGCTTTTGTACACTGTTGAGTTTACAAACTCACCCTCTCCTCCTTTGGACAGCTTCAATCCAGTTGCGACTGGGGTATTGACAGTGTTGCACTTGTCCATATTGAACTTCTTCAATATGTCTCTCATGTACCTTTGTTGAGAGATGTAGATACCATCACTTTCTTGCTTCACTTCTATGCCAAGAAAGTATGACATTAATCCATTGTCAGTCATCTCGAATTCACTGAACATGGATTGCTTGAACTCATGGAACATTGCCTCATTGTTTCCTGTAAACAATAAATCATCTACATAGAGACAAATAATTAAGAACTCCCCTTTTTCACCATTCTTCATGTAAACTGAATGCTCGTATGGACATTTCTGAAATCCATTTTGGTGAAGGTAGTTGTCGATCCTTGAGTTCCAAGCTCGTGGTGCTTGCTTGAGGCCGTACAAAGCCTTCTTCAAACAATACACCTTATCTTCTTCTCCTTGTACTTGGAAGCCTTCCGGTTGTTCCACGTACACTTCTTCCTCAAGTACTCCGTTAAGGAAGGCTGACTTGACATCTAGTTGATAAATTTTCCATTTATGATGTGCAGCAAGAGAGATTAGCAATCTTACCGTGTCAAGTCTCGCAACTGGAGCATAGACTTCATCATAGTCCACTCCATACTTCTGTTTGTAGCCCTTTGCTACAAGCCTTGATTTGTATCGATCCACACTCCCATCTGCAGTGCGTTTGATCTTGTAAACCCACTTGACACCAATAGCCTTCTGATTTGGTGGGAGCTTTGTCAGCTCCCAAGTGTCATTCTTCTCGATGGCATGGATCTCTTCTTCCATGGCTTTCTTCCAACAATCTTCTTCCACAGCTTCATTGAATGAGAAAGGCTCGTGGTCTGCATACAAGCAGAAAAGGTTGGTTTCTTCTTCTTCTTCTTGTCCATAAATCTCTGTGAGACTCCTTAACCTCACTGGAGTTGAGGAGCTGCTTTCCTCACTAGATGTAGGACCACTCCTTGCAATTCTGTGCACTGGAGTTGTTGTGATTGTTTGAGTAGGCTGTTGCTCAATCGGTGGTACAACTTCTGGTTCCTCAAAATCAGTGGAGACGATCTTCTCTTTACTGACTTCTTTGTTGTTCCACGTCCATGTCTCTTCCTCACTGAAGATGACATCTCTACTAACCACTAGTTTGCCAGTTAGTGGGTTGTAGAGCTTGTATGCCTTGGACTCTTCACTATAGCCCACAAACACACACTTCTCACCTCTATCATCAAGTTTCCTCCTCTTGGCTTCTGGAACTTGAGCATATGCAACACACCCAAAAATTCTTAGGTGTGTAACATTCGGCTTGTATCCACTCCAAGCCTCTTGTGGTGTCATCCTCTTGACACTCTTTGTTGGACATCGATTCAACAAATAAATCGAACAAGCTACAGCTTCTGCCCATAACTCTTTTGGCAAATTCTTCTCCTTAAGCATGGACCTTGTCATGTCAAGGATGGTTCGATTCTTTCTTTCGGCTATCCCATTTTGCTGTGGGGTATAGGCAGCAGTAAGTTGATGCCTAATTCCTTGCTCCTTGCAGTATGCTTGGAAAGCATTGGAGGTGTACTCTCCACCTCTATCTGATCTCACAGCCACAAGCTTGTGGTTACTTTCTGCCTCTGTGAGTGCCTTGAACTCCTTGAAAATTTTTAGGGCAGCTGACTTCTCCTTGAGAAAATAGACCCAAGTCTTTCTACTGAAATCATCAATGAAGGTAATAAAATACCTATTACCTCCATAAGACATGGGATCCAATGGACCACATATATCTGTGTGCACCAACTGCAGTGGTGCCTTTGCTCTCCATGTATCACCAACAGGGAACGATAGTCGTGCTTGCTTGCCAAGCACACAACCTTCACATACTTGGCGTGTGGCTTCAATCTGGGGTAGACCACGAACCATTCCTCCACTTGACAGCAACTTTAGGCCATTGAAATTAAGATGGCCAAATCGAAGATGCCATTTCCATGACTCATCTTCCATTACACCGATGTTGCAGCTTCCAATCTTTGTGTTCAAATTCAACGGAAACATTCGGTTCTTTGACATTCGAACACGTGCAATAAGCTTTCTCCTTGCATTCCTGAGAGTGAGAAGCATGTTCTCCATATGTATAATGTACCCTTTCTGGAGCAGTTGACCAATGCTCAGAATGTTGCTCTTCATACCTGGTATGTAGTAGGTATCGGAGATGTATTCTTCTCTTCCATCCTTCTGGATGATCTTGATCTTCCCTTTGCCTTCAACTGGCAACTTTGAGGAGTCACCAAGACTTACAGATCCATAGGCCCCTTTTTTGAGTTCGGCAAAAAACTCCTTCTTTCCACACATGTGATTGCTTGCACCAGAGTCCAAATACCAAACATCTTGTTGGCTACTAGAATCATGGTGTGCTAGTAAGACTGTAAGTTCTTCATCAGTATTTCCACTTGATTCTGCCATGTTGACATGCTCACCATTTTTATGTGAACATTCATTGGCATAATGTCCATATTGCTTACAGTTGTGACACTGGATATGCGCCTTTCCTCGAGTAGATCTCCACTCCTGAGACTGACCTTGATTTTGTGCATAGCCTCGACCTCTTCCTCGGGCTCGTCCTCGGCTACGGTTGGATGAGCTCCCACGACGTGAGTTCCACTGCCCACGACCTTTATTTGGTTTGTCAATATTCAACTTTGACTCCAAAGCTTGCTCTAGCGTTGTGGGGCTTGCATTCTTCTGAATGCGTTGCTCGTGAACTAGGAGGGATCCTAGTAGCTCTTCTGCGCTCATCACCTCCAAATCCTTGGATTCCTCAATGGCAGTCACCACATGCTCAAACTTAGATGTGAGTGACCGGAGTATCTTCTCCACAACTCGTACTTCATCGAGTCTCTCGCCATTTCTCCTCATCTGATTTACTATCACAATGAGCCTTGAGTGATAGTCGGAGATGCTCTCCCCTTCATTCATATGAGCAGTTTCAAAATCTGCTCGAAGTGATTGTAACCTCACTTTCTTGACTCGATCTACTCCTTTGTAGATTGTACTGAGTGTATCCCATACTTGCTTGCTCGTTGTTGCTTCTGCAACCTTCTCGAACGTTGAATCTTCCAAACCCTGGTATAGAAGATACAACGCCTTTTGGTCCTTCTTTCGTAAGTCCTTGAGAGTGTTCCTTTGATCCGCAGTATATACGGCTTCTTGCTCGGCAGTGGGTACAACATACCCACTACTGACAACTTCCCATAGCTCCTGTGATCCAAACAATGCTTTGAATTGGATGCACCATCTTTCATAATTTTCTTTCTTCAATGTGGGAACTTGGAGTTGCACTAAATTGGACGCCATAGCTACTGCACTTGCCAGAATGGTATTCTGGCTCTGATACCAATTGTTGGTATTTGAAAGTTTACTAACTCAATACCAAAATATGTGGGTGATAAGTTTACAAACTCTATCACACCTCTCACTTGCACTCTCAATAAAATTGGACAAAGAAATAGAGAAAGGAGGGAAGCAACAAGCTTTGACAAACAAGGCACTTGGACTTTGATATATGAAAAGAGAGTTTACAAACTCAATAGAATAAGAAAGCTTACAAGCTGAAAATGAGAATGGGAAATGGGATTTGGATGGGATGATTTACAATGCTTGAGAACTTGGGTATTTATAGCAAACCAAAAGATTAAACTAAGATTATTTATTACCACACAAAACACATTAATTGCACCTAATAATTTTTATTCAACCATACCTAACATTGCCTAACTTTCAATGCCTAACTTTGACATTGATTTTCAACAATGGCAACTTGTTTTGACTTGAATTTCCAACAATTTTGTCCGTGTTATATCTTGGCAGTGAAGGTGCAGGTGGGGGCCAGGCTCCAGATATAATCAAAGTCTGCGGCGTGAAAAATGTCCTGCCGTCATCAACGAATCCCACGCGGCCTTTCACCTCGAATACTATAGATGAGCATCTTGATATGCTGGTCTGAGAAGATAACAGAAGTAGTGATACAGCATGGACTAAGGTTGTTTAGAGTCTTTAGACTGAATATTGTTTTGAAATTTCAAATGCATATAGATGGTTTGCCATCACCTTGACAAGGACATTCCAGAAGACGTAGCTTTTGCTGAATCAAGCATAAGGGCTGAAACAATTGCCGCAGAAGATATTTTGCACAATATGGGAGCAATTAGCATTGTATCGTCTGATTCACAGGCTATGGGTCGCATCGAAGAGGTTCTTATTACCTTCACCTATGCATTCTGGTTACTTCTGATCATAGAAAAACTTTTATGAATTGTGATACCTGCCCGCATATGTCTGTTTGTATCAACTTCATTGAAACTGTAACAAAACAGTAACAAAAAATGAAAACAGAAAGACCTTATTCGAATTGAATTATAGAACATTATCATTGTCGCCTTTTACCAAACCATGGATTTTTATGCCTTCACTTGAAAGTCTCTGTTTCTGGTGTTAGTAGTAGCCTTTGTCCACTCTTAATAGACAACCAAAATATTTCGTTTCAAGCTTTTTGTAACCTCTCCCGTTTGGGGCAGAGCATTTGAGAGTTAAGCTAAATGCTTTGAGCTTCAACCTTTTTGAATATGTAACTTTCGTGGATGAAACTTACCTCTTTTGAATTACTTGCGTTTCGTGGATTTTATAAATACTGTTATTGCCATTAAAATAGCGGAATTCTCATTCTTCTCATGGGCTTTGCATGTTGTGCAGGTGGGGAAGCTGGCTGATCTTGTTCTATGGAAGCCATCGTTCTTTGGCGCAAAACCAGAATTGGTGATCAGAGGTGGTGCTGTTGCATGGGCGAATATGGTGATCCAAATGCAAGCATCGCCACACCTGAACCGGTGAAGTTTATAGTTTACAACAATTCTTAGGCATGGATGCATTTTCTTGTCATGACAAATCTTTTGCATGGTTGATGAGGAGGGTCCGAAAGGATTTGGAGACAGCAGTAGATATTCGTCTGGGATGTGTAATAATTTTAACGATTTTTGTTCTGATTACTCTAGAAAACCTTATGTGTTAGCAGGTAATTTCAAGGCCTATTTTTGGTGCATTTGTCAAGGCTGGTAGTACTCATTCCATTGCTTTTGTCAGCCAGGCATGGATCTTCTCTCTCTCTCTCTCTCTCTCTCTCTCTCTCTCTCTCTCTCTCACGAGATTCATTAGCAAGACTGATTCTCTTTATTTCACTGTGAAAACAGGCAGCTGTAGATAATTGGGTTGAAGATTTGTATTGCCTTGACAGGAGAGAGGTTGATCCGGAAACATACACGGTGAAAGCAGACGGCATGGTTCTTACTGCAGTCCAGCCACCACAGTTCCCCTTTCTCGGAACTACTTCATGTTTTAGGCTCCTTCATAGTTCCTTCATAGTTCCTATGAACCACATCTCCCAGTTGTATTATAATTCAAAAGTCCAATGAGCTCAAACAAACACCGGAAATATGTACAAATAGAACCAGTTATAAACTTTCAAGAAAAAAAAAAATGCAAAGGGAGGGCACTAACCCGTGTTTTATTATATGGCTTGATGTCTGTTAAGTGTCCCAGGGTTGTACATGTGCATATTTTCTAATAAATGTTGATTCGTTGACATTTTTGTAAGACACAACCTTCCTGAGTTTGATATATAAGGATCCTGTTCTTGCATGTTCTTATAATGTGAATCTATATATTTGGTCGATCATAGAAAATCTATTAAAATAAACCAGCAAGGAGCCTAAAAAAGGGGTAATCATGCAAGTGAGTGTTCTTGGTCTCCAATTAATATGTCTTTCACAGTGGAACTGCTGGAACAAAAAATTAATAATATAGAAATAATTAAGAAAATGAAAATTAGTTCATTTTATGGATAAAAAAATAAAATAAAATAAGAACCCTCATAGTGGTAGCAGCTCCTGCAGCTACAACTCCCCTCCTAATCTCCCCCACCAGCTTCCCACCGCAAACACTTCAACTGAACCACATCTCTCCACCCCCCCCCCCCCCCCCCGCTCCTCCTCCTTTCTCTTCCCTCCCTCATTGGATCCAGATTTGTGGAGTATACCTTGGAGATTTAGAAGTCACCAATTAATTGAAAATCCAAACGGGAGCTTTCTCGATCGAATTGCATAATTCACAGCACCTCATCCTGGGGTTCAGGCAATGGAGGTGGGCTGAGCCTTCACTTTGCGGTTACCTGGCTGTTGAAACACCTCCAAGTGGCCTCTCCGTGGTTTACAAGAGTGCGAATGTAATAGATAAAATCAATTTACGAATTTGCAGAGGATAATGATTCCGAATCCAACAATTCAATCACAAATAAATAAATTTACAAGATTAGGAACAAAATCGATGAAATTGATTCAGCAAGAGCACCGTTTTCGAACCTGAACTTCTTGAATCAGGCATCGGCGGCGGTGACCCACCTGAAAATGATGAAGGGATTGCTGCAAATCCTTGTAAAAACCGCTTGCAGTTGCAGACCCTCGAGCGTTCAAAGAAGAAACCATGTAGAACGCGAATAATAAAAAGGAGGTAAAGGCTTCGAACTCGCGCTCGCCTTAGCCATTGGTTTCATGGGTATTTGGGAGAGGATTCAGTAGAACGGTCCATTTTTAGTGCAGAGGATTTTGTTAGTTATCTGTTCGCCGGAATTTGGAGACGGTGGTGGTGGGATGGGAGCCTAGCTTTTCTTTATTGGGTTTGAATTGCGGCAGTTTGGGGGTGGAGATGGCAGCGTGAGTTTTGATAACAGAGAGACTTGACTTGACAGTGTTTAGTTGGGTTAGTTGGGTTAATTGTGTGCCTGATTTTATTCAAATCATGGTACAAAAGTGTAGCATTATTCTTTGAATAAGACACAAGAACGTTTGAGTATGAACGGATCATGATATATGATGATTATTTTTACACAATGATGTTATATATATTTAACGAAAAAGGAATAAATTATAGTAACACAAATATTCAATAAACGTTACACTTACACAAATAGTAAAGACAAAATTACATTCTTGACCAAATAAACATGGCAAGCTCATACATAGAGTTCAAAAATATTAAAATTACACACCACTGAATAAATATAACAAGTTTGTGTTAAAAAAATAAAATAAATATAATAAGTCCTACATCAAGAGATCCATAATATTAAAATTACACACCACTGAATAAATATAACAAGTCTTGCATGGAGAGACAAATATTAAAACGTAGCTAGTAGCAAAGACGACTATTGTTCTTATACATTCAAAAGAAGAGGAATGGACCATGCATTTTGCTGATAACTAGCTCTCTCCATCTTTCTATTGATCTGAAAATAACATTAGAAGAGAAAATAATTATAATAAGATACTCAAACGTTTAGTGAAGATGAGATATTAAATAGGTATGATACTAACTGGTTTTATGCATGGTTTCTTTTTTGCTTAAAATGAATTTCAAAAAATAAAATAAAATAAAATAAGGATTACATTTCGTAGATTATGTGAAATAGACAATGGTGATGCTTCTTTCTTTCAATGTGGTATGAAATCTGTGGATAATAGTGTACCCAACTTGGATGAAAGGCCATTAAAGACAATTTTCTCATTGATTTTTTTGTGGGCATCTCGGCGGCAAAAGAGCTCATTTGAAGTCTTCCCGTTATTATTATTATTATTATTTTTTAGCGACACCGTTGGTGAGGGCTGCATGAGCTCGAATTCTGTTAATTTAATAATCTAATATCTAATTTAATAATTTTCTATCTGCCGTGAGCCTCGTATTTATAGGAAAAGTAGGGGCCTAATTTCCGACCTAACATCCCATCATGCTTCTAATAATAAGCTAAAAACCAAACCTGCCAGAGAAGCCAGAGTAAGGGCTGGTTTGGTATTGCTGTGCTTTGAAAAAAAACTGCTTCTGCTGTGCTGTGAGAATAAGCAGTTGTGAAATAAAGCAGCAGAGTGTTTGGTAAACTTTTTTGTAAAAGTGCTTTTGAAAAAAAAAAAAAAACAGTATTAGAGTGTTTGGTAAACTTTTATGTAAAACAGATGTGAAAAAAAGCCGGTTTTTCAAAGCTAGGTTTTGCAGCTTCTTGTTTTTGGCTTTTTTCATCCAAAACTGTGAAAAAAAGCTGAAGCTGAGTGTTTACCAAACACAAAAACAGCTCCCAGCTTTTTTTGATAGCAGTTTTTTTCAAAATCACCTCAGTACCAAACCAGGTCTAAGTCTAGTGGCCATCCACATATTTCATAACAGAACATACTTTAAATATCCAAATTTTAGTAGTTTCCTGTGATATAGTTCCAAAACAGAACGCAGATGTTAGTTATGACATGTACCGTCTGGTCTCAGTTGTCAGATATGACATGGATAACTCGATTCCAGTTGTTAGATATGACATAGATCGTCTGGTCTCAGACATTTCGAAATTTTAGGTTAAGCAACAATAAGACCGCCAGAAGAGGATTGAAGGAATAAAGCATTGGACTATAAAATTCAGTTTGCACTCCAACTAGTCGGTGGTGGGATGGGAGCGTGGCTTTTCATTATTGGGTTTGAATTGTGGCAGTTTGGGGATGGAGGTGGCTGATTGAGGTTGATAACAGAGAGACTTGACAAGTGTTAAGTTGGGTTAAAATTGAGTGGACAAGTGTCGCAAGATTAGAGAGGCCATATTTTTTTTTAGAAAAAAATTTTCAATGTGATCGGAATATAGGTGGTACATCACATGTTACTATACAACTGATAAGATATGTGTTAAAAAGTTAATAACTTTAAAAATAAAATTTCTCACCACTTATATAAATATACATGGTGTACCACTCGTATTTCGATCACAATGAAAATTTTCTACTTTTTTTAGGTGCAGAGGATTTGAACTACTCTCTAATAGAAATGTAACTCATATGTGTTGGTGACTCCACAAGACACAAAGATGTATAAGGATTAACAAACTGGATTTATGATATTTGATGATTTTTTTATACAACAATATTTTATATTTAAAGAGAGGGAGATAATTTACGGTAGCACAAATATTTAATAAAAATTACACTTACACAAATATTAAAAACAAAATTACACACTTGACCAAATAAATATAGCAGCTCATATTCATATATAGATATCCAAAATACTAAAATTACACACTTCACCCATATGGAGATATCCAAATATAAAAACCCAGCTAGTAGGAAAAGATGACTATTGTTTTAAGGGGTGTGCTATCCACACTCCTTATTTTACTTTTCACACACCCCTTGTTAATTTCTGTCCGTTGATCTTTTTCAATTCATCCGATCCGACGTCCGAAAACCAAAAAGGTGTGGGAGAAGTAAAAAAGGGTGTGTGGATATCACACCTCTTGTTCTAATACATTCAAATTAAAAGGAATGGACCGGTATTATGTTGATAACTACTCTTTCTCCATCTTTCTCTTGATCTGAAAATAACATTAGAAGAGAAAATAATTAAAAATAATATTAATAAGATACTCATACAAAAAACAAAAGAAAGAATTAACTTAATTGATGTGTGTGGGACATGTTAACCTTTTTTTCAGTAGTTTCCCGTGATATAATTCCACATGTCAGATATGACATGGATTGTACGATTCCAGTTGTCAGATATGACATGGATTGTACGATTCCAGTTGTCAGATATGACATGGATAACCCGATCCCAGTTGTTAGATACGACATGGATCGCGCGGTCTCGGATATTTCGAAATTTTAGGTTAAGCAACAATATGACCGCCAGAATAGGATTGAAGGAATAAAGCATTGGATTATAAAATTGGGGTGGAAGGATGCCATGCAGCGCGAGCCAGTAGGTAGCCCACACTAAGCCAAGCCCTACCCAGATAATGAAGCGGTATAGAAGTCGGGCAGAGAGAACAAAAAGTCCAAACCAAACAACAGATAGTGCTGCCGTGGCCACAACAGAGAAAATGTAGAAGGGGGGAAGGCATGGGCAGTTATTCAGTTTGCAGTCACAACTAGCCGCATCGGCGGAGGGAGGTTTGACAAAGTAGCTCGGATCCACCACGAGGGGAAACATAATGGTAGCTAAGGCCGAGAGGATGGTCAGAGTCTCGCTTAGATGTGGTTGCGGATTTGGAGGTGGATATGAAAGAGGGTTTTGATTTTCATTTACCGCCATAGAGTGGTGCTCAGAAGAGGCAGCTAGGAGCAAGAGTAGGGAATGAGAAGTGGGGTTGAGGGTTGCTTTTTATACTACTATGGGCAGTGGATTTTGGAAATTATTCGGACACAATATTTTATTTTATTATTATTTTTTTTTGGAATATATCGATACTTTTACACTAAAGAAATGGAGAGTTCGACTAAACCATAACGTAATACTACTGAATGGTTTTTTTTTTTTTTTTTTTTTGGGAATATATCGATACTTTTACACCAAAAAGATGAAGAGTTCGACTAAGCCATACTGTAATGCTACTGAGTGGCCATTCATACAAAATCTTAATTAAAGCAATTTATTCGGCCTATGAAAGGTTTTTTTTGTGTCAATGATTAAGAAAGCTTTAAATAAAGGATACTTTGGAGAAATTTGGAAAAGTAACCATATACCCTTAATGACAAAAAAATTCCTCTTTGCTTTTTTTTTTTTTTTTTTTTTTTTTTTTGGAACAAATGATATTATCTACACGGTGAGGGGGTAGGCTTAGCCTCACAAAGAACTAGCAATAATGTGGTTCAAAACTCGTATTTCGCAAGAATCAAACCTAAGACCTCTCACTTACAAGTGAAGAGGAATACCGCTAAACCGTAATACTAAAAACAACAATTAGTTGAGATCTTAAAGCATATAAGAGGTAGCCTCTTGAACACTACCCGATACCCCTACTCCTATATGTATATAGATAAGGAGTAGATATAGATATTCAATTGTAATCAAAGAACGTGAAAATTGAAGATAACCTAGTAAACTAAACATAAAAATTAATCAGGAACTAAACCTCCGAAGCAAAATTTGAATCTAAAAATAGAGGAGCAAAAACCCTTTGAAGCCAAAATATGTGTGAGGTTTTTTTGCTAAACTGGTGTGTGAAAATATAAAAGCCAATAATGTAATAAATCCTGAAGAAAAACATTCACATCATACGCTGGAATGGAGTCTAATTGGATTCTTGCAAGTTTGGTGATTGTGGCCTATCCCACCACAGCGAAGGATTCATAATATATTCACCAACATTGGAACATGAAAATCATTAAATTTTTTACTAAAGCCATGATCTAAAGTATCAAAAAGTTGATTTAGAAATTGGAAGCTACAATTGACAAGCATACCATTGTTTATTTGAAAAAGGTGCTGCTCCATGTTACTTCTTTTTTTTTTTTTTGGTCAGAACGTCCCTGCTGCTTAATTATGCAAAATCAAAGGATGCTTTTCTGGTTTAAGGTGAGAAACGAGAAGATTGAGAGAGTTTAAAGGTGGTTTTGTTTTTGTTATGAGAAATCCTAATATTTAGGGTGTATTAGTACTTTTAAATCAAATTTTGGTTAGAATTATCATAAAACTAAAATAGTTGTTATAATTCTATATAAGATCTAAAATATGGTTACTTTGTCCAAATTTCCTGATACTTTGGACAAATGAAGCCTACTTGATGATTGAATCATTCCGCCTTTGATCAATTTCCTCATTTCCGCACTTTTACTCATTTCCACACTTAGGACAATATAGCTAATCATTAGACTTAAGAAAACAGTGGGCCCAGTGACACACCTTCCTGCTTTCAGTTTCTCCACATGTGGTTAGTAAATTGACTTTGATCAAAGCATGCATCATCGTTGTGTGGACCATCAACAATGAATTAGATTCCCAAGAACCATTAACTGGTTTTTTCAATACAAAGTGAAGCGTTTAGGCCATCTCCAACCAAGGCCTGGCCAGATGACGCTTTTTAGTCCTCTGGTCCTCCAAGAAATTAATATTTTAATGAACGGTATATGGTCATATTTGCATCCGTCTTCAACCGAGGACCATAGGGCTCGTTTTAGCCCTGTCACAAAAAATCGTCTCTAACCGAGGGTCAAAGGGCCATAGGGCCAAACATAATTTATTATTCAAAAACTACAACTTAAATTCAAATCTAACGGCTAAGTGACGTTAGCTAGCCGTTGGTAGCTGACATCATGCTGATGTCAGTTAGCCATTGGATTTGAATTTTTCTTTTGCTATAAATAGGGTGGATATTGGGCTATAATTCACACAACTTTGAATTCAATCTATTTCAATTCAATTTCTTTCAATTCAAGTTTGCAATGAATTCTAACTTTGGATCCTCTTCGGATTCCAACTGGGGTCCTCATCCAATTCCAAATTGGAAGCAAAATGGGCGCAAATGAGACGAGAAGATGAAGAGTCTGATGAAGAAGTTCAAGTAAGGCGCAACAAACAAAACAGAGCAGCAGCCATGGCTGCGGCCAGGTTATGTCAACCAACTGAGGAACAACATCAATGGGGTGGCTCTATTGCTGGTCGCTCTTACAAACCACGAAACAGAGCGATGTCACATGTCAATCTAATGAACAACTACTTCAACCCCAACTCGGTGTACACAGACGAAGATTTCAGACGTCGCTTCCGGATGAGGCGTCATGTCTTTGAGCATTTACTTCGTGATGTCCAGCAGGTCAATTCATACTTTCCACAGAAGTGGGACAGAGCAGACCGCCATGGTTTCTCACCTCATCAGAAGGTTATTATTGCACTCTGAATGATGGTCTATGGCTCCCGAGTTGATTCGATGGATGAAACCCATGGTATGTATGAGTCTACATGCCTTGATACTCTTGAATAATTCTGTTATACAATTGTTCAGGTTTACAAAGACGAGTATCTCCGCGAGCCAAATCAAGAAGATCTGAATCAGTTCCTTCGCAAAGCTGAAGACTGTGGGTTTCTGGGCATGATAGGGTCATTAGACTGCATGCATTGGAATTAGAAGAACTGTCCCACCGGATGGCAATGAGGCTTTAGCGGAAGGTCGAGAAAATCAACTGTTGTGTTAGAGGCGGTTACCTCATATGGCATATAGATCTGACATACTTTCTTTGGAGTCCCTGTATCCCAAAATGACATTACAATTCTTGAGCATTCACCCCTCTTCAATAACTTAACGGAAGGTAAATCACCTCAACTTGATTACTACATCAACAACCGTCAATACAATATGCGGTATTACTTGGCAGATGACATCTACCCAAAGTGGGCGACACTTGTCCAAGCAATTCCAAACCCTAGGAATGACGCAGAAAAGTTGTTTACCTTACACCAAGAGGCATACCGGAAAGATGTTGAGAAAGCTTTCGATATTCTAGAATCACGGTGGAAGGTCATTAGCGAACCGGCAAGAGGGTGGAGTCGAGAAAATTTAGACTCCATCATGATGTCTTGATTCATATTACACAATATTATAATCGAGGATGAGCGAGATGGGTATATTGATGGAGAGTCCGATGACGACCAAGAAGATCCAAATAGGTCAAGAAGGGCTCGTGCAAAAATATTTGATGGGCCTAATTTGCCTTTCAATCCAAGAACTGGCAGTATCTTTATAAATGAGTACACGAGGCGCTATAGAATGATACGTTCTTGTGCCACAAACAAATACCTACAACAGGATCTTGTTGCACATCTTTGGGCTAAAAGAAGCATGGAGTAGGCGTTTAAGTTTTATGTTGTTAAATGTTTTTAAAAATATTGTTTAAATTTCATGTTGTTAAATGTTTTTTTTATGTTGTATAATTTGTATGTTGGTAATGTTATTTAATGTTGTTTCATATTGTTTAAAATTGTTTCATGTTACTTAATTTAAGAGAAGTGTTATTGTCACTCCAAAAATCTCATTCTACACTCCTCACAAGTGTATTTTTCTTTCCAAATATAGAAAATTTGGAGTGTAGAATAAGATTTTTGGAGTGCCAATAACAATTCCCTAATTTAATTTAATGTTGTATAATGGCTTAGGAAGTTATAAGAAAAAAATATAATTTAAAAAAAATATGAAACAAATTTTGTGAAATAGAAGTTATAGGAAAATTTTTGTAAATAAAAAATAATAATAAAACTGTAAAAAAAAAAAAAAAAAAAAAAACAAATGCAACGGCTAGCTGATGTTAGCTAGCCGTTGCATTTGAATTTTAGCTTAAGGATTCCTGTCGGTTATAACCAATAGGAATAATGATTTTTCTGGCCAGCCATTTCAGATTTCGTGGGGCCCTCTCAGATTCCACGAGCCGTCTGCCCTAGCCCTCGGTTGGAGACAGTTTTCGGGCTATTTTCAACCCTCTGGCCCTCTGGACCCTTTCGGTTAGAGATGGCCTTAGGTTTCTAATTTTTATCCCATTCCATCAGACCAACCTACAAAAACGAAGCAGTCCTTCCGTAACCAGTCATACATAATATCAAATAAATCATTTTTGTCTTTGGTAAATTTACCAACGGCCCATTTACTGTGCCTTGCAGAAAAACATGGGATTAATTTCAGTTTACTAGTATGAAATTTCTTAGTTTCGAACATTTCATACATCAAGTTTTTTTTTTTTTTGTCCCAATTTGGTATCTAAAGTCATAATTCTGAGACACATCCGTTAAGTTTTCCGTCAGAATCTCCATTAACTGATGACGCGACGTCCACATGAACAATGACTGGATGCCACAAGTTAATATGAGTTCACGTGAATATTAAAAAATAAAAAAAATAATGTGTAACAGGGCCTGCTACTGGAACTCGTGCAACAACTTGAACAACAGCCCCATTACAAATGAAGTTAATGCTGCAAACAACTGATGACCTGCCTCTAAATTTTGGCTTTACGGGGAAGGTATGCTTAAACTGTTGTTGTACCTAAACTCTCCTCTTTCTTCCGTACTCTATGCCCACATTCAACGACAAACCTGTTACTACCATTCTACAAAATGTGAAGTGATGGCTAAAGCTGTTCCCTCTTACATATTTCTTCATTTTTCTTTAATATCCTTGGCTTACTTTAGGGGAGCACCGCCAAGCCTGAAGGGCTACATGATATAGTAAGGGCTGGGGCAATGGGACTGAAGCTGCACGAGGACTGGGGAGAACTCATGCTGCAATCGACAATTGTCTGACCGTTGGAGATCGATATGACATCCAGGTACTATATTCTTTATTTTATGTTAGGTCTTAGAGGGTGTTTCGTGGTATTTTCTTACGAGTTTCACAATTCTGATCTTGATAGGTTAACATCCATACAGACACCTTGAATGAGTCTGGATTTGTAGAGCATACAATTGCTGCACTTAAAGGAAGAACTATCCATATTTACCTCAGGTATAAATCACATTCTCGGTCTATTTGACAAGTCGGCAATTTTTCTTCAGTCTTCTACAAGTTCATGACCACCGTACTTTGTACTCAGGGAAGAGGCAAAACATTTCTTGGTAGCTAAGGCATCACACTGACTACAGTTTGAGATGCCGTTTGGTCACATCTTGACATTTATCTAACCATTCCTGCATACTTGAATATTTTGCATTTTAGTACCTATATTTTTTTTCTCTTGAGTCTTGATGACTGTCAGTAGGATTATATTGCTCAGTAACACGTACTTCCAGTGATTATGAGCATCTTTGCGTAGCTTCCTGCATGTTATTACTTTCGTTTCTTCTTTTCTTCTTATTTGTGTATTTCATTTTTAGTTCTCATACTTTGTCCTTGTTATCTCTTGGCAGTGAAGGTGCTGGGGGCCATCCTCCAGATATAATCAAAGTCCGCGGTGTGAAAAATGTCCCGCCGTCGTCAACGAATCCCACGCGGCCTTTCACCTCAAACACTATAGATGAGCATCTTGATATGCTGCTATGAGAAGATAATATAAGAAGTGATACAGCATGGTCTAAGGTCGTTTAGAGTCTTTAGACTGAATGTTGTTTTGAAATTTCAAATGCATACAGATGGTTTGCCATCACCTCGACAAGGACATTCCCGAGGATGTATCTTTTGTTTAATCAAGAATAAGGGCTGAAACAATTGCCGCAGAAGATATTTTGCACGACATGGGGGCAATTAGCATTGTATCGTCTAATTCATAGGTTATGGGTCGCATCGGAGAGGTTCTTATTACCTTCACCTATGCATTCTGGTTCCTTCTGATCATAGAAAACTTTTATGAATTGAGATACATGCCCGCATATGTCTGTTTGTATCGACTTCATTGAAACTGTAACAAAACAGTAACAAAAAACGAAAACGGAAAGTCCTTATTCGAATTGAATTGTAGAACATTATCATTGTCGCATTTTACCAAACCATGGATTTTCATGCCTTCACTTGAAAGTCTCTGTTTCTGGTGTTGGTGGTAGCCTTTGTCTATTTATTCCACACACAGGCCTGTATAAGGCTTATTGTCTGAAAACTTTTCGTGCCAGGTGATAGTCAGAACTTGGCAAACAGCTGACAAGATGAAGTCACAAAGAGGGTTGATAGAACTTAGTTGATCCGACAATGACAACTTCCGGATCAAACGGTACATCGCAAAGTACACTATGAATCCAGCAGTAGTTAATGGAATTTTTCAGTATGTTGGCTCTATTGAGGTATGCCACTCTTAATAGACAACCAAAATAATTCGTTTCAAGCTTTTTTTAACTTCTCTCATTTGGAGCAGAGCATTTGAGAAACAAATGAATAAAAGTTAAGCTAAATGCTTTGAGCTTCAACCTTTTTGGATATGTAACTTTCCTGGACGAAACTTACCTTTTTTGAATTACTTGCGTATCGTGGGCTCTACAAACACTGTTATTGCCATTAAAATAGCTGAATTCTCATTCTTCTCATGGGCTTTGCATGTTATGCAGGCGGGGAAACTGGCTGATCTTGTTCTATGGAAGCCTTCGTTAACCAGAAATGGTGATAAAATGTGGTGCAATTGCATGGGCTAATATGGGTGATCCAAATGTAAGCATCCCCACACCTGAACCGGTAAAGTTTATAGTTTACAACATTTCTTAGGCATGGATGCATTTTCTTGTCATGACAAATCTTTTGCATGATCGATGACGAGGGTCCATAAGGATTTGGAGATAGCAGTAGATATTCGTCTGGTATGTGTAATAATTTTAGCGATTTTTGTTCTGATTACTCTAGAAAACCTTATGTGTTAGCAGGTTATTTCAAGGCCTATGCTTGGTGCATTTGTCAAGGCTGGTAGTACTCATTCCATTGCTGTTGTCAGCCAAGCATGGATCTCTCTCTCTCTCTCTCTCTCTCTCTCTCTCTCTCTCTCTCTCACTCTCTCTCTCTCATACACACACACACACACACACGAGATTCATTAGCAAGACTGATTCGCAAACAGGCAGCTGTAGATAATTGGGATAAAGACTTGTATTGCCTTGACAAGAGAGAGGTTGATCCGGAAAAATACACGGTGACAGCAGACGGCATGGTTCTTACCTGCAGTCCAGCCACCACAGTTCCACTTTCTCGGAACTACTTCATGTTTTATGCTCCTTCACAGTTCCTAAAAACCACCTGTCCCACTTGTATTATAATTCAAAAGTCTAATGAGCTCAAAGAAAACACCTGAAATATGTACAAATAGAACCAGTTATAAACTTTTAAGAAAAAAATACAACGGGAGGGCACTAACTTGTGTTTTATTGTATGGCTTAATGTCTGTTAAGTGTCCCGGAGTTTTACATGTGCATGTTTCCTAATAAATGTTGGTTCGTTGACATTTTTGTGAGGCACAACCTTCCCGAGTTTGATATATAAGGATCTTGTTCTAGCATGTTTTGATAATGTGAATCCATATATTTGGTCGATCATAGAAAATCTATTAAAATAAACCAGCAAGGAGCCTTAAAAAAAGGGTAATCATGCGAGTGAGTGTTCTTGGTCTCCAATTAATGTCTTTCACATGTGGAACTGCTGGAACAAAAAATTAATAATATAGAAATAATTAAGAAAATGAAAATTAATTTATTTTCTGAATTTTAAAAAATAAATAAAAATAAGAACCCTAATAGTGGTAGCAGCTCCTGCAGCTACACCTCCCCTCCTAATCTCCCCCACCAGCTTCCCACCGCACACACTTCAACTGAACCACATCACCCACCCCACCCCCCCTCCCTCCCAACTCCCTTCACTCTCTCATTGGATCCCCCCCCCCCTTCCCACTCTCTTCCTCCTCCCTCCCTCCCTTCACTCTCTCATTGAATCCAGATATGTGGAGTATAGCTTGGAGATTTAGAAGTCATCGATCAAATGCAATAGGCGGTTCCACCAAGACTTGTTGGTTTCATATCAAGATAGTTGGAGAAATAGGGTTGTCGGGCGGGGGAGCAAGGCCGGTTCAGAGATTTTTGAGGCCTGAAGCGACGTCAAAAAATGTACCCTCACTTCATATAAAAAAATTATTTGTTTTCACACGTAAGACATCAATAAAATTATATTTAGAAAAACACTTCAAACTAAATAATTTTAAAAACTAAATAACTAATTTATTTGTATCGAGAGAAGGAAACAAAAAAACTTCGGGCTTACAAGTAGGTAGATTCTGAGTTTTGTTTTCCATCTGAACTTTGAAAGTGTTTTTGTATAAATCGTGAGGTATTTTTTCTTATTTACTAACCTCGTCAATATAAGAATAAAAATATAATAATATTTTCGAGTCTTTAAGGATATGTATAAGTAATGAATGAACACTAAATTAAACATTTTGATGATACGTAAAATTATTTGCAAATTTGGTCTAAAAATTTAGTCTACACGTTACTTTTTGTTGAAGATTAGAATTGAATTGGAACGAATATTTAAAAATAGTAACCCACATAACTACTAGCTAGGAAATAAATTAACAGCCAAACAAAAATTTGTAAAAATTGAAAAAAAATAAATATGCACATAGCATTTCGAACTTAGGACCTCTCGTTAATTTTAAACAACAAAAACCATTGCTTCTAATTAAATTCTTGATCATTTGGCCAAATTTTATAAATTTATACTGTTATGAAAAGAAATTTGTAAAAATTGGAATGTAAATAAGCACATGGTGTTTTGAACTTAAAACTTCCTCATTAATTTTAAACAACAAAACCATCAGTTCTAGTTAAATTTCTTTGTCACTAAACCAAATTTTATAAATATACTTCTAAAAACATATATAAATATATCACCCTAATAATTTTGGTGCCTCCAATTTTTTTGGACCCCGAACGATCGCCCTGCCGCACTGAACATGGGCCGGGCCTGCGGGGAAGGTTGACTGGTGTCGGGGTGCTGCTGGTTGATGAAGGAAATATATCATGGTTTTTTTTTTTTTTTTTTTTTATATTAATTTATAATATTTTTAATTAGTACAAAATTTTGAGCCCTATGTTGTACGTGTTGACTAACAATTTTTTTAACGGTAAATAATACATTGAAACATAATCTAAAGTTCAGATTGTAAATGATAAAAATTAGAAGTTTACTTGGTAGATGCGTACACCAACAAAAATCCAGATAATCTGTCTACAAATTTCCCTAATAATAATGCACGAGCTAGGGTTTGCCATTTTCCACGTGAATTGTTGGCATATTAAATGGTAACAAAATTTGACTACCAAAAAAAGTTAACAAAATTGACCCTCTAGATATCAATTTCTTTTCACTTGTGTTCATTTTTAGTTATTGGATTAAATAATTTAATCCAAGAAGAATGATGAACAACACAAACATGATTATACAGAAAAATAAAATGAGTTCAGATTTCATTTCCCTTCCTTCACCTGCTTCTTCTTCGTTTCCTCCCTTTTTAAATTAATTTAAATCTTGTCTCTTTAAAATAAAATATGTAATCGTATAAAAGAAGATTTTGCATCTTCGATCTGTTTCTATACAGTTGAATTATTTACAAGTTGTTGTTTTCTTGGTTGGATTTTTATATAAATAAACATGTGAAAAAGGAGGCATGTGTTTATACATTAATTAATGTGTTAGTTTGTGATTAACAAGGATCACTACAAACAAGTTAGTGGTCGTTTATAAACTAATTAAACTACACATTGTTGTCAGTTAAGTAAGATAATGCTACCAGCATTGGAATATGTATTTATGTAATATGAATCTCCAACACCTTGTTACATGTTCCTACTTTTTTCTTGCAACTACCAAACTCAAAAGTTGAAACATGGTTTTTTCATGCGTACTGTGTTAACATAGTTAGCTCTTGGTCTTCTAGTTGGAAACATCATCTTGGTCTCCCAATCGAAAAACGACATCTTGGTCTTTCGGTCGAAAAACAACGTCTTGGTCTTTCGGTTGAAAAATGTCGGTTGATGAAGTTGTGTAGGTGCACTATTACATGGTGGGATTGTAACTTTTTATGAATTTCCCATTTCTTGCTCAACAGAACTTTGCTTATTTGAGCATCGTACATATAGACCTAGTTAGATCTACAGTACTAAATTGAATAAGTTAATTGTTGACAAAAAAAAAAAGAAGTGATTTTGTACATTATTTTTTTTCTTCTGCACTTCTCTATTTATTTAAATCATTTTGTAACAAGGTCTTAAGAGTGACGTATACGAATTAATCTACACATACGAGTTAAACTAGCTAATCATGTCAATAACAACTTTTATAAATAGGTGCATTTCTACCTAACCTATTTTAACAATACGGTGCTATATAAAGAAAAATTTACATAATAAAATCATAGTATTACACATAAGGTAAATCATTACAGGATGGTCTAGTGATTGGGTCGAATTTTATTCCACAACATGTTATGAGATTGATTCTTAACATTGATAAATCACATGATGATGATCAAGAGAAGCTAAAATATCTCTGTGAATCTTTTTAAGCCAAAAAATTAAAAAAAAAAAAATTTCCATGACGAAGCTATCGTCTGATCTATTTCCCCTTAAAAGAACCTAGTAGGTGCTATGAAATTTGTAGTAAACAAACTAATTCAAATCGAGCGGAGTGGTTGACAAATGACAACCGAAGTACGTACTGTGTCGCATTTTTCACACTTGATTCTTCCTATTCAGGGCATCTCCTCTATAACAGTAAAAAAAGATCACATTAATATTTTTCAACTGAAATGTTAAATTCTATGTGACAATAACATTGATTGACAGTAAAAATGGTTGCTGTCAAATTTCAGAACAGCTTCAAATGTTTTTTTTTATATTAATTATTAAATGTTTAATTAGTTTAATCTTTTATTATAATTAATTTTGAGTTGACCGCAATTATTCTATTTTTTTCTTCTTTTCAATCAAGGAAGGTGAACATGTTACTGATTAAACTTTAAACGTTCTATATTAAATTTTAATTAGTTTAATAATTTATTTTGTAAAATAATAATTTAATAATTTAATTTAATATATCAGTTAGAGTCAAAACTTTAAAAAATATCAAAATGCCACAAAGCTGTCAAAATTTAAATTTTATATTTAAAATTTGGCAGGTTCTTGATCTGATGCTGCCACCATTATTTTAGATAATTTTGTCAGCACGTTTTCCAAGCTGACTTATTTGGACGATAGTCAATTTCACTTTCAAACTGCGATAAAAAAAATAATCATATAAATATATGCTTCAACGAGAGTTTGATCACACAAGTTTCTCTGACTTTCACGTTAACGCTCTACATAAATTCCACTGGCTTTAGTTTACCGATCGCTCGATCACACTCTCTCTCCGATAGCCATTGAATTCTTAAATCCGTCATTAACACAAATACGCCGTCGTTTCACTCCGTTTCCTTATAATCATCAGTTCATCAGCTCATCAGTCATCAGCATCTCAGTGTTCTTCTCACTGTAAAGCATTGCACTTTAATCTCAGACGGCGATATGTATGCGGTGAAACAACCCGCCACTGCTGCTCTTAAGTCAACCGCGGCCGTTGACCGCCGGGTGAACGGGTCCGGGAACTACGTCAGGGTCGGGAAGGCCCGGGTGCCCAGTTCCGGGACACGGGTCTATAGGCACGGATCAGTGAGAGCCGTGATCAGCGGCGGAGACAAGGCGTCCGTGGAGGCTGCGACGCCATTACAGAGCAAAGGCGTTAGTGGGTTGTCTTCTTCTTCTTCTTCTTCTGTAGGTGGAGAGATCCAGGTGAAAGCGGTGGTGACGATCAGGAAGAAGATGAAGGAGAAGGTCATAGAGAAGATTGAGGATCAGTGGGAGTTCTTTGTCAATGGGATTGGACAGGGGATTCGGATTCAGCTCATCAGTGAGCAAGTTGATCCTGGTAATTACTTTAAGTATTTTCTTAATCATTACTTTTTAAAGATTTGGTGTTGCTTGAATTTAATTCGCTTTAATTATTTACTATTCTCTTAATTACAACTAATTAAAGATTCTAACTTTTTTGCTTCCTTTTAAATCATTTTATATGTTCTTTAATGGGTAGGGAGTAATCATTATGTGTGTTCTTTGTATGATTTAATTTGTCCATTTTCTGTTTATTTTTACATTTTTAGCGCCAAAAAGTGTGTTTTATTTGCTCTGTAATTCCGTTTCGTACTTGTTCTGTTTTGGCATTGTGTTTCCTAATTTGGAGCAGTTTGATTAACCTTTGTTATTTGTTTTTACAGTTACAAATGCAGGAAAGAGTGTCCAATCCGCCGTGAGAGGGTGGCTGCCAAAGCCGGTTCCTTCGGAGTATGCAAACATTGTTGAATATGCTGCTGACTTCAAAGTCCCATCCGACTTTGGCTGTCCTGGGGCAATTATGATTTCCAATCTGCAGGGCAAAGAGTTCTACTTGTTGGAGATTGTCATTCATGGTTTCGACAGAGGCCCCATTTTCTTCCCTGCAAACACTTGGATCCATTCACGCAAAGATAATCCGGAAAGTAGAATTATCTTCAAAAATCAAGTACGAATCGTTGCTTTTGTATCTCAGATTTTTACGGAAGTAAATATTGCATGAATAATCTTGCAAGAGGTATGCTTTACATTATCTTGTTGTTGTAAACAGGCATGTCTTCCTGCACAAACACCGCCGGGCCTTAAAGATCTTCGACATGAAGACTTACTCAGCATTCGGGGTAATGGGAAAGGCACGCGAAAGGAACATGATAGAATCTATGATTATGAAATTTACAATGAATTGGGAAATCCTGATAAGAGTGAAGATCTGGCTAGGCCCGTCCTTGGTGGCGAGGAGAGGCCTTATCCTAGGCGCTGTAGGACTGGCCGTCCTCCAACGAAGACAGGTGTGTATATGTTCTTTCTCTATATTGGTTAGTGTAAGTACAATTTTCCATATTGCATTCATTTTGGAGCATTGACATCTTACTGTGTTGATTTGATGGCATTCGAACAGATTCTCTTACCGAAAGTAGAATCGAAAAGCCTCATCCAGTTTATGTGCCTCGGGATGAGACTTTCGAGGAAATTAAGCAGAATGCTTTCTCCACTGGAAGATTGAAGGCTTTGCTTCACAATCTCATACCATCTCTTGCTGTTACATTGTCAAGTACAGACAATCCTTTCGAGTGCTTCTCTGATATAGATGACCTATATGTTGATGGTGTCCTCATGAAATGGAAAGAGGAGGAGAAGAAAGAAGGCAAGAAACTGTTTCTGGGCAGCATGGTGAAAGAGGTTTTTTCCGCAGGAGAAAGGTGGTTGAAATACGAAATCCCCGCTGTTATTAAAAGTAAGTGCACATTTTCTCCTTCTATCCTCAATCTTTTCCCTTGTTTTGTAAGATTGGAAGCTCCAAAATGCATCAGTTTAATTCCGTCTTGAATCTCACTTCTTTCTCCTGTTGTTTAATTTGTGTGGCTAGTGGATAGATTCTCGTGGTTGCGCGATAATGAATTTGCACGCCAAACTTTAGCTGGGGTCAATCCAGTCAACATTGAGATTTTGAAGGTAACTTACAAACAAATCCTTTGTAAACTACTCTCTACTTTTAAATCAAATGCCCTTTTGAGAGTCCTGAAGTTGGGTTCTATTTCACAGGAATTTCCGATTCTCAGCAAGCTAGATCCTGCTGTTTACGGTCCTCCCAAATCTGCTATCACAAAGGAATTGTTAGAGCAAGAAATCAATGGGATGAGTGTAGATAAGGTAATAATGTCTGAATTCCTGTTTTCCGATATATCATCTGTAGTATGAACCAACCGGAAGTGTAGAATTTTGTAACGTAGGGAAATGCAAACATGCTTTTACGTGAAGGCATATCTAAGAGTAACATTTTATCGTGCCAGGCGATTGAGGAGAAGAGACTGTTTATACTTGATCACCATGACACATATATGCCATTTATTGAGAGGATGAACGCCTTGCCTGGAAGAAAAGCTTACGCCTCTAGGACGGTGTTCTTCTATACCCCTACTGGTATTGTGAGGCCTATAGCTATTGAGCTTTCACTTCCACCAACGGCTTCATCCCCGCAATATAAACGTGTTTATACTCACGGGCATCATGCTACTACACATTGGATTTGGAAGCTAGCCAAAGCTCATGTTTGCTCAAATGATGCTGGCATTCATCAACTAGTCAATCACTGGTAAACATTATTTTGGATCTGTGTGGTTTACATTGTTGGTGTTTTACCAATTAACAACAATTTTAGAATAGGATGTCAACACTTCTAATGTGTTTGGTAATTGTGTAACTGTTACCTAGGTTGAGGACTCATGCTTGCGTCGAGCCATATATAATTGCGACTCATAGACAGCTTAGCTCAATGCACCCCATTTTCAAGCTACTCCACCCTCACATGCGCTACACCTTAGAAATCAACGCACTGGCGCGGCAAAGTTTGATAAACGGAGGGGGAATAATTGAGGCTTCTTACAATCCGGGAAAGTACGCCATGGAGATAAGCTCTGCAGCCTACAAGGAGATGTGGAGGTTTGACATGGAAGCATTACCAGCTGATCTTCTTCGAAGGTAAGGTTTGAACAAGTGAATAGAGGCAGTATTGCCGTGTTATTATTTCCAGAATTAACTGAGCGATTATTTGACACTTGTATTAACATCTTCCAGAGGCATGGCTGTGGAAGATCCTTCGGCTCCTTGTGGCGTGAAGCTCGTAATTGAGGACTATCCATACGCTGCGGATGGTCTCCTTGTATGGTCTGCTATAAAAGAATGGGTAGAATCCTATGTAGGACACTACTACTCCGAGCCAAATTCTGTAACGTCTGACATTGAGCTCCAACAGTGGTGGAGTGAGATCAAGAATAAGGGTCACCACGACAAACGAAATGAGCCCTGGTGGCCTAAACTCGATACCAAAGAGGACTTATGCGGTATACTTACAACGATTATTTGGGTCGCCTCAGGTCAACACGCAGCCATCAACTTTGGCCAGTACCCTTTTGGTGGCTATGTACCAAACCGTCCTACCATTATGAGAAAACTCATTCCGCAAGAAGACGGCCCTGATTACGAGAAGTTTATTTCTAACCCGCAGCAAACTTTTCTGTCTTCCTTGGCAACTAGACTTCAAGCCACCAAGATAATGGCCGTACAAGATACACTCTCAACTCACTCCCCCGATGAAGAGTACTTGGGTCAGGTGAACCCGCTGGAAACCCATCGGATCAACGATAATGAAGTTATGAAGTTGTTCAATAGATTCTCTGACAGACTCAAGGAGATAGACCAGACAATTAACCTACGAAACAAAGATAGCCATCTTAAAAACAGAAGCGGGGCTGGCATTCCACCATACGAATTGCTGCTTACCACCTCAGGCCCTGGAGTAACTGGCCGCGGAATCCCCAATAGCATTTCTATTTGATAGCTTTGCTCGGATCAATGTTTTGGTATGTTCCTTTTGTTTCACTCTGTCGGAAGCTTGTACGCTCAAGCGAGTAGCTTCTTAATCAATAAACAATGTGCAATTTTAGCTTGTTTATAAAACTAGTGACAGATCTGTGATCATTGTAGGACTGTTTGTGTTTAAATCGCAAATACTTTAGAATGATGAACAATCTTTGCTTGGTGCTCAAGTATTGTATTTACTTTCGGTGGCAAATCTAACCTAACTTTAGAAGAAAGAAACTGGAAATTATAACTCGGATACTGTAAGTTTGATCAATACCTTCCTCAACACTTAACATTGAGCATTCTTTGGTAATCCATAGATGAATGTTACGCTTTGTTTTTTCTTATACCGCACAACCTACAAGTGATGTAAACGAAACAGAAATCGTGTTTAACCAAGGAAGAAATAACTTGAAATTGAATATAACTTTCCTTATCGACTGACTTAATCAATGCGCGCAATGTTACACTGACTCCAAACGAATGCCACTTTCAGAGTTGGCCTCGACAATCTTCGCCTCAACATTTGACATCAGCGTTCTAGTAGTTAGTTCTTCCTGGCCCACCACACTAAATAATAGAGGCGTTGTCTCTGTCATCCATACACAACCCCTAGAAAATAATCCAAAAAATAGTTCAAAAAGTTAGTTTCAACTCGAGTAATAATTCAAGAAAAAATAATCCAAAAAATAGTTTAAAAAGTCAGTTTCAACTCGAGTAATAATTCAAGAAGTCAAATCACCGTTTACTCCCGGATTACTCTCCCTCCTAAAATATATTGATTGGATCCCACAATTAGTAAAGAGAGAAACGGAAGGGAAGAAGAAGAAGAATGAATGCCTCGAGTTTAATAGAGGGGCATAACAGGAATTATAAGAGAGTGCATTGGACTCGCTTCTGAGCGAGTATGCCTAGCAATTCTCTTTAACAAAAGGTTATTCCCGGCTTTCTGGTCGATGCGCACACTGCCTCAACTAACAAAAAATTGACCAAATAAGACCAAAAAGTGACTTAAGATTGAATCAAGGGTTTGATCGGATTCTCAATGATTAAGCTCCTAACCAAAAAATCTACTAACTTTCCTACTTTTGCCACCAAAATCTCAACTGGGTAATCACCATTTTCACTCCAAACCCATCAAAATCCCAGCTTTAAGCTCCCTAATTAAGCTCCTAAGTAAACTCCTACTCCTCCATGGCGGACCCTCTAAAAGGAGAGGATCCGCCTTCCCAACTCACCCTTCTTCTCGATTCAAATCACAACAACGGTCACCAAGCACCAGAAGGAGAATGCAAAGATACCCAATTGGACCAGACCCTCCAACGGCTAGAAACGTTTCTCACTCTATTGGGCTTCAGTCAATCTTCTTGGTTGAGGTTTGCGCTGTCCTGGACTGCTCTGGTTCTTCTCGGTGTTGTTCTCCCGGTGGTGGTGCTAGAGATATTCAACTGTTCGGACTGCGACAAGTATCAGATTAAATGGTTCGAGCTCACTATCGTGGCATCGCAGGCGGTTCTGGCGGCGGTCTCTTTGCTCTGCATCTCTCACTGTCTTCGCAAGTATGGCATTCGGAGGTTCCTCTTTGTTGATCGCTATAGTGGCCGTATCGTTCGGTTTCGAAACGATTACATCAAGCAGATTAAGGTATGATATGAAATGGTTTACTTGATAATTGTGTTGTGAACATGTTGTGTGTGCTTTGTATATCAACCGTGAAATCTTCTGTGCTCCAGTGTATGACATGCATCGAATGAATGAATTTTGGGATGTGCGGCCAAAGATCTAATAGCCATCGATGTCGTTGCATACTAGCATACTAGAACTTCCCTGTATAAACTTCAAGTTTTATGATATGAGCATAGTAGTCAGAAATGAGATAATCCAAATTTATGTTTGAACGTGAAGTTAAGGTGTCCTCTTTGGTCTGACTTCAAATTCGTTAGACCTTCTGTACAAATCTGTCATGCGTCTACTAACCCTACGGGCAGTGGCGGATCCAGGATTTTAAACTCGGGGGGTCCCAATTATAAAGGTCAAAAAAATTATAGACAAAAATAACATTGAAAATTTAAATATAATACATTTCATTCAAAAATCATATGCAAAACAATATTACAAATTATAAAATCATAATTCAAGTGTCCATTACGAGGTTTCATAAGTTACTAGGGAGTACCTAAGTTATTGATTATCTAATATGAAGCACTAAATTTAAAGGGGTGTGCTATTCACACACCCCTTTTTGCTTCTCACACACCCTTTGTTTATTTCTGTCATTTGATCTTCTTTAATTCAGTCAATCCAACGGCCGCAAATTAAGAGAGTGTGTAGATAGCACACCCCAATTTAAAACACTGGTCAAATAAAACTCTCCCCAAACTCCCACTATCTTTCTAACCAAACACACCATTTTTCTCTTTTACTAGTTTCCAAACATTCACCTTCTCTCTCACTAAGAACAAAGCTGCCATACCTCCACCAACCGCCTCCCTCCCCATTCTCCCGAAGCCATGGTAGCTCCACCACCAAATTTCACAAACCCATGACAGATCATATCCATCTTACTAACCTTATGAAGGAAATTTCACCCATAAGAAAAATTACTAAGATGGTTGAAATAATTTGGGAAAGTTTGGGCTTATGTACTGCCCCTGCCAGACGACAGAGAAAGGTTGGAGGAGAAGTGGGTGGCACCGACGGATGAGACCATGGCAGAAGCAAGGAGGAGAGAGGCAGGAAAAAATTATAGATAAAAATAACCTTTAAAAGTTAAATTATAATACATTTCATTCATAAATCATACGCAAACAACATTACAAGCTATAAAATTCTAATTCAAGCGTCTACGACGATATTTCATAGTCTGAAAATGTTCCATTTGCAAATATGCTCTTTGGCTTGAAAAACCTTTCCATATTTCTTATCTCTACCCTACATATTAACAAAAAAAAATAAAAAAACACACAAAAAACATATACCAATTAATCAATAAACAAAATTCCAATAATTAAATGAGTATACAAACATAAAACATATTTATAATCATATCAATAATAGATTATAAATCTCCATCAATAGAAAATATAATTTAGTTGAGATTAGATTAGATTAGAATACCAAAAAATCTTATTTGAATTTTGAACCAAATGGTGGTGGTGTGGATATTTGAAACAAATTGAGATATGATATTCAAGTAAAATTAAAATATGAGATTGGGTGGGATTTTAGGATTTTAGGGTTTTGAGAATTGGGAAATTGAGGATTGGATATGTGAAAATTGGCGGTTTCAGGTTTTGGATGGGGGAAGGGATGAGTAAGGTATGGGGATTCAGGAAGAGTGATGGGGGCCTTGGGGACTTAAAACAAAAAGGAAGCAAACGAAAACGTTTTTCCATTGTCTAATTTTTCTTTTTCTTTTTTTTTATTTAAGAAAAGGTTTTAATCAGTTGGCCAAAACGTGCGTTTTGGGCCAAGGCTGAAAAGGACAAAATTGTCTTTCTTCCTCCGAACGTTCGTCTTCCCCATGAGGACGCCATTGCTGCAGCTGCATAGCCTTCATCCGAGTACGAGGGGTCCCTGAAAATTTTCAAGAAACGATTCAGGGGTCTTCGAGGGGTCATGGGACCTCCCAGGTCCCTCTGTGGATCCGTCATTGCCTACGGGTTAGATGATATGCACATGATGTGCTTACCAGAATTCAGCATATTTTAGTTTCTAATTTGAGAGCTGCAGGTGAAAACATAATCGAAATCTTCCATCTTCGCTTTCTGTCAGTTTTGTATTTGTTTACTAATGCTGATTAGGCATAGCACACACTAACTGCAGCCTGCAAATATTGGAATAACGAACCAAATATAGAGTACTTGTTGCCAGCATTAACTATGTCATTTCTTTATTTTAACTTTTATAGACATTTTTTGCCAGAGGCTTCCAGTGGTTAATGTGCTAAGAATTTTCCTTGGGTATCGTATCTTTGCAGGATTCTTTACGTCTGCTCATTTGGTGGGCACTGCCATGTTTTCTTTTGAAAACTCTGCGAGAGGTCATCCGCATGATATATGTCCGTCACGAGTCATGGTGGCTGTCATTTGCTGTATTAGTAGCTTTGGTTCTATCATGGGCTTATGTGAGTACAATCACTCTAACAGCCAGCATTTTGTTTCACTTGGTCTGCAACTTGCAAGTTATCCACTTTGATGATTATGGAAGGCTCTTTGAAAGGGATTCTAATGTGTTGCTATTTATGGAGGAGCATATTCGCCTGCGGTATCATCTCCATAAAATAAGCCATAGGTTCAGGATCTTCCTTCTTGTGCAGTTTATAATCGTCACCACAAGCCAGTTTGTGACTCTACTCGAGCTCACAATATACAGTGGAAAAATCACTGTAATAAACAGTGGCGATTTTGCAGTAAGTTCAATACTTTCCATGTATCTACTTCTCGGTTGATTAACTTCTCACTCTTACAGGCTTAGATTTAAAACCATATTGGATTCCCCCTTTTAAGACTGGACCTCTCTGAAAACTCTCTAATCATCATTGACTGCAGACTAAAATTCAGTGCATTAAATTTCCTTCCTCTTTTTCCTTCAAATATTCAGGTCTCCACAATTGTTCAGGTTGTCGGCATTACTATTTCCCTGCACGCAGCTACTAAAATTTCTGGTAGAGCCCAAGGTATAACGACAGTTGCCAGTAGATGGCATGCGTTAATGACATGCAGTTCTAACAATTCATCTCACAACAGAAGTTCAGACAGTTTGATGAACTTTGAGGCCGCCAACAGATTGAGTTCACTGCATATAAGTTACTCTGAGAGTGATTTGGAGTCAGCAGATTATGTTCACGTGCCTACAAATTCCCAGCTGGCTTCACATATGGCTTCATATCACAAGAGACAAGCTTTTGGTATGCATCAGCTTATGCTGTTTCAGTTGTTCCCGTTCATTTCAAACCTTAAATTTCGAGCATTCTGTTTACCATTTTTGTGTTTGAAAAGAAGGCGCTTCGATCATCTTGTATTACTTGCTGCATGGCATATATGGCTTTCGTTTTATTCATTTCCCGTAGTTCAGCCTTACTGGTTATTTATTGTGGCTCATGCTCTATCCCTTTCTGCAATGCAGTGTTATACTTGCAAACCAATCACGGGGGGATAACGATTTTCGGATGGATGGTCGATAGAGACCTCCTCACCACGATCTTTTTCATCGAACTATCTCTGATTACCTTTGTTCTTGGACAGACAATAGCTTTTTCGTCCACTTGATACATTCATCTGTCCTGGTTTGCACCTTCATCTCTTCCATTATTTACCCATGAAATCCTTAGAAAGCTGTTTGCGTAACGATGTGGTTCTGTGAAGTGTACAAGGGTATATGGAGGGGGAATAACTGAGGCTTCTTTTAGTCCGGGAAATTACGCCATGGAGGTCAGCTCTGCAGCCTACAAGGAGTATGTGGAGGTTTGACATGGAGTCATTACCACCTGACCTTGCGGCTTGAAGCTTTTAAATGAGCCTTAAGACGACTTGCCGTGAGGCCGTCGAGGGAGGCAGTCATGTCCTCGTCGTTCTTGGTCATCTTCGCCAGAGCCCTGCTGGCGTCCTTGCCGGGAACATTGCGAACGGCCCGCCGGACCGTAAACGACTTGCCGTCCGAGACGTCGAAGACGCGGCCTTTGAGCGCCATTGTATATCGTGTTCGATGGGTCAGTGCCGTTGTACTGGATCAGCTGCTGCGCTGTGAACTCCATCGCCGTGTTGGCGAGGGCGAAGATGGTAAATATGAAGACTTTGGAGGTTGTTGGGTATCGGAGTAGATGAATGCTCCATTTGTCGATGGTCTGATTTTTAAGTTCTTCGCCCACCAAAAATTAAATTGCAGATTTTTTTAGCGACGTTTTGAATTAAATGCCACGTTTTGAATTAAACGTCTCGTTTTGAAATGTCGTAAACTAAACATCTATTATTTTTGTAAATTTGATTAAACATTTTCCCTACAATTTTGGTACTTTAATTTTATTTCATTAGAAGTCTATTTACGTTAGCATTCTTTTTTTTCCTCCTATCTTTATGCATCTCTTATTATAATGATTGGAGATTTTTTTTATTTTTTATTAAACTATTTATTTTAGTAAATTAAATATAATGTAACAAAACTCGTTGTTAGGTATGTTTGATTATAATGGTACATTTAATTACTTGGTACATTTGAATTTTTGGTCCATTTGGCTTCTTGGTACATTTGAATTTTTTATACATTTAGCTTTTTTGTACATTTGAATTTTATTACTTTTTTGTTCTAATAATGAGGAATTACTTTAATTAATTATTATTATTTTTATAGAAAGAGTCGATAACAATGTAAAAGTTTAAATTACTTTAATTAATTATTTTTTCTTTCTAGAAAGAGTCATTAATCAACGGATAATAACTTTTTTGTTAATTCAAAATTATATGATTTATCGTTATTATTTAGCATTATATCCAATAATAAGGATTTATCTCCGATCAACTAAAAGTTGTTCCATAGACTTATCTACCAAAAAACAAGATTATCTAGAGCATTGTGCATGAATCAAACATATTTTTAAACACTCCAAAAAGATGAATATTCATTTAAATATATTTTATAATTGAGTACGTTTTAATTCGGGATTGGTACATTTTTGTTTGACGTTGGTACGTTTTCATTTAATGTTGATACGTTTCCATTTGGCGTGGGTGTACATTTAGATTTGAAAAGTTTAAATTTTTAAACTTAAATATGGTTGAAATTATTTAAAATATATAGTAGATATTTAAATGTAAATTAATTTCAATTAATTTGAAGTAGTTCAAGTCTGAGTATCTTAATCATATGTTTTAAAAGCTTAATCAAAAACTCAAAAAACATAAATGTTTAGTCTACAAAAATCTAAAATGAGACATCTAATTCTAATTCTCTCATTTTTTTTATTAGTGACAAAATTAACGGTGGATATGACAGTGATTTGGATGGGTATTGGGTAGGCAAGTTGGAATTTCTCTTTCTGTAAATTAATACATAAGAAAATTATTAATATTTATGATATTTTTAGCCAGTTCGCCCGGTCTGACCCGCTTCATTCGGTCCGACCCGGTTCAGCCTGTCCAACGGTCGGTTCATTCGGTCCGACCCTTTTTCCCAGTTAGACCGTTCGCCCGGTTCGGACGGTTCAAATAATTTGTTTTTGAATAAAATCATATTTCAGAACCACAGAAGTCGAACCGCAATCCTCAACCCCCTCTCTCTCTCTCTCAAATCAAGATAATCTCTCTCTCTCAAACCGCTTCGAAACCCTAATCCAACTCTCGTGCTTTGTTGACAAGAATGGCAGCAAAGTTGGCTCTCTGCATCTTGTTGTCTTTTGAATCTTTTGTATAACATTACTGCTATCCCGTCCAATAAAATTTTAACTCAAGCAAAATAGCACGAATCCATAAAACACTTGCAATGTTTAATATTTACACTCCCAACTCTTCAATCCTGAGTTGATCGGCCATGGACCGTTGACGGTTGGTTTTTTTTTAATGGAATTGGCTTCGGCCCTCTTAGGGTATTTCGTCTCGCTGATTCTGAATGCACTCTACTTCTCCAAATTTAATTGTTTCCATAGGACCATAGAGTTTTTGCTAATGGGTTATGTTATATGTTTAGATGCTAGCAGTTCCAGAAGCCCTAGAGGACAGCCAGCTGGAGGATGAGGGCTTCATTGACAACCACTGAGTGGACTTTTATTTCAGACATGTTTTCTTTATCAAATATTAAGCATGCCTAGATAAATATAAATTTCAGTTACTTTTTACGAGTTAAACGGACTTTGTGATTTCCTACCAGGCCTTATAATTTATCATGATTACGACTTTATGAATGTTGATTTTCCCTATTCTTACTTATCGTATTTTAATTTTTAAGCATACACTTACATAGTTTCAGAGTATTGTACTAGTTCACAGCCGTAGGACACAGCTTGCACGTGTATGAGTTATATTCCAGTATTTCAACTTTTCCAAGTGCTAGTGTTTGATTACACTAGTATTTGGACAAGCTACGGCTAGTGTATGATTACACTAGCATTCAAATTACACTAGCTAGACTACTACTAGTGTATGACTACCTTTCAACTTACACGTGTATTGGCGTACATATTTATACTCTCAACTTATCATCATCTCGAGGTTAATCAGTAATGACATGCATATATTTTCAATTTACACTAGCAATGACAAGCGTATGATTATGTCTTCAACTCTTCGATTCTTCGAGTCATGGGAATCCCATATAGATTATGACCTGAATCCAATCGATTCTTTTTTTAATCTTACACTAAAAGTTACTAGTGTATGATCTTGTATGCTATACTACCGATAAGTAAAGTGTTGTGCGGAAGCTTCAAATATGAAACCAAAGCTAATACGGCAAAATATGACAAGACAAATAATCCAAAAAAAACACAAAGATTTATACTGGTTCGGCGTAAGCCTGCATCCAGTTCCGAGACGGCGAGGAAATTCCACTAATGTCAAAAGGAGATTACAAATAGAGTTTTAACTCTCAAACCCAATAGCCCACATACACCCAATAGCTCTCACTCTCACAAAGAACAAATGGAGAAGATGGAAACATATACCAAATTCCTTCTCTCCCAAAAGCCACAAAATGTAGCACAAATATCTTTGATTGAGTGATCACTAACAAAAGGGGATTACAAACAAATGGGAAGGAGCATCACTGTTTCAAATGGGAGAGCCGAATGCTCTCTCCTCTGCTCTCCTTGCTCTCTGTATTCAGCTCAAAACATAAAATGAGCTCCACTCTTTCTACTCACCCTCCGTAGCTTTCTATCTTTTTCTCTTCTCTATAATTAGGCTGCAAAGGCAACCACCAAAACATAAAGGACCAAAACCCACGGGTGTAGAAGAGAAAGAAAACATTTTCCCTTTTTTCTTCCCTAAAACAAGGTAAGGTGTTGTCCACCTTTTTCATATTTTAATAGCCGAAAGTTATATTGTCTTGTTGTCCACTTGGTCACAAATCCAACAATCTCCACCTTGACCAAGTTCCGAAAGCATCACAGAGAATCGAATCAACAATCACCATAAGCACCCAAAGTACACACTAAAGACAACGGGAACTAAATCAAATTCCCCAAACTTACCAGTGCTCATAACAATTTCCACCTCGACTCAAACTGTACCAAAGCCAACAAAAGTAGACCATTTCTCTACCGTCTTCTCCAAATTTGCAAACCATAAGTGCCTTGATCAAAACAAAAGGTGATTCAAACGAAGAACTGAAATTCTTCAATATCACCAACAAAAGATCAAGTACACCATACCAAAGTTGGACACACAATGAACTCCACCTGCTCACAAACACCATGGTCTTAAACTGCACCAATAGACTCATTCACATAGCATGGCACATTCTCCAAGTCAAAACTGATTACAAATTTGGCAACAAAGTCTCACATACCACATACGAAAATATGCCCTTCACTCAAGTTTACCATCATCACATGAGCACCAACAGGACAACCAAAATTTCAAATTCAAATAATCAGTAGGAGATCCAAAACCATACCTCAACTGGAGTCTTCAAGAAAACTAATTGCAGATGATGGAGACCAACAGACCAAATAGCAGTGGCAAACAAATCCAACCAAATGTCCATAGCCCAAACAAAGTTAGAAAGCATATAACTTGCCTTCTACACGAGGGTTCCACACAAATGTTCTGCAGTGCATGTGGTGTATCCAAAATAGTGTGGTGCCTCACTATCCAAACTTGCAGAACTCAACAAATTGGCCCTCACTGAATTCAACTTTACCAAAAAAAAAAACCATACCAATATCCAAAACAATAAAAAACACCGATGAAGAGCAACTGACATAACACAAACATACATAGAGGCTACTAAGCAACTTTCTCAAATCATAACAAGGAATCCTTACAAACTCTTAAATCTCCATATGTAGTGGAGAGATTTAAGAGTACCCACAACACCAGATTCTCTTCTTCTTTTTTTTCTTTTTTTTTAAAATTTCAAATCTGGTGTAGCCAACTGTCATCATAGAACAAAGTCGAAGTCGTCATCGACGACATTCGCACTCACACCAGCATTATCTTTCAGTTTTGGGCAATCAACTTTCCAATGCCCTTCCTTGCGACAATAGTTGCATGTGTTGTTTCTGGTCTTAGACTTCGATCTCAAATTTCCTTTATTACTACCTGAACCATATTCCCTATCTCTGCCTCTTGCTATCAAAGCCTCAGAATGAGAATCATTCAAATTTCCAGATACTTTGTTCTTTAACTCTCTTGAATTCAAAGCGGCTTTTACATTCTCCATACAAATAGAATCTCTCCCATATAACAAAGTTTCGACAAAATTCGCATACGAAGGAGGTAAAGAACACAACAAAATCAAAGATTGATCCTCATCATCAATTTTATTATCCATACTTTTCAAATCCATAATAACCTTATTAAACTCATCAAGATGATTTTGAATAGGCGTACCTTCAGTCATACGGAGAGTGTACAAACGTTGCTTCAAATACAAACGATTGGTGAGGGATTTGGTCATATATCTACTCTCCAACTTAAGCCACAAACCAGCTGCAGTAGTTTCATTATCCACCTCACGAAGAACTTCATCAGATAGTGATAACATAATTGCACTATGTGCTCGATTCAAAGCGTCTTCTTTTTCTTCAGCAGACCAATCTTGTGGCAAGGCTTCCACACCCTGTAGCGCCTTAAGCAACCCTTGTTGAACTAGCACAGCTCGCATCTTAACTCGCCAAAGGCTAAAATCATTCCTCCCATTGAATTTTTCAATATCATATTTCACCGACATATTCGATGGTTTCATAGACATACTTGTACAAAGCCCCAAGTCGAAACCCAGAGCTCTGATACCACTTGTTGTGCGGAAGCTTCAAATATGAAACCAAAGCTAATACGGCAAAATATGACAAGACAAATAATCCAAAAAAAACACAAGGATTTATACTGGTTCGGCGTAAGCCTACATCCAGTTCCGAGACGGCGAGGAAATTCCACTAATGTCAAAAGGAGATTACAAATAGAGTTTTAACTCTCAAACCCAATAGCCCACATACACCCAATAGCTCTCACTCTCACAAAGAACAAATGGAGAAGATGGAAACATATACCAAATTCCTTCTCTCCCAAAAGCCACAAAATGTAGCACAAATATCTTTGATTGAGTGATCACTAACAAAAGGGGATTACAAACAAATGGGAAGGAGCAGCACTGTTTCAAATGGGAGAGCCGAATGCTCTCTCCTCTGCTCTCCTTGCTCTCTGTATTCAGCTCAAAACATAAAATGAGCTCCACTCTTTCTACTCACCCTCCGTAGCTTTCTATCTTTTTCTCTTCTCTATAATTAGGCTGCAAAGGCAACCACCAAAACATAAAGGACCAAAACCCACGGGTGTAGAAGAGAAAGAAAACCTTTTCCCTTTTTTCTTCCCTAAAACAAGGTAAGGTGTTGTCCACCTTTTTCATATTTTAATAGCCGAAAGTTATATTGTCTTGTTGTCCACTTGGTCACAAATCCAACATAAAGCTCAGTATAACGTATATGCTTTTCAGTTTTCTTGGGATGCTTAGTTTTCAGAAAGGGTCACCATGCCAAGCAAAACGAGCCGTGGCCTGAACGTAATACAAAAGAGGCCTAATCTGGTATACTTAAAAACAGAAGCGGAGGTGGCATTCCGCCATATGAATTGCTGCTTCCCTCATCAGGCCCTGGGGGTAACTGGCTGCGGAATCTGCAGGCTGGTGTTGATGGATCAATGTTTTGGTACGCTCTCTTTTGTTTCACTTTGTGAAAAGCTCGTACGCGCAAGCATATTAGCATTTTAATCAGTATACAACATTTGTGCAATCAAATAAGTAGTGTGAATAAAGCTGCAGTCCTTGTCATACTTTGAAGTAATGAACCATCTTTGCTTGGAGGCGAAGCAATTGATCGTACTTACATTCGAGAGCTTAAAATATAAACACACATCAGAAGAAAGAAACTGGAATTCATAACTTGGATAATGCAAGTTTGATTAGTTCCTTCCTCAACACTTTTCCCTGCACATTCTTTGGTATTGCATTGATGAATGCTACGCGTCGTATCTTCTTATATGGCGCAACCTGCAATTGATGATGCAGTACCGTACATTAACATTGGTAAAACCGTAAAAGCATCGTTTTAATGGAAGTTTGATCATGATTATAGTCTGAGGATTACCTGTTTTGCAATAAAATCCTTGATCTGTGATTCATCAATGGCGCTTCCGTGGTTCCTCACGACGAAGGCCATGGGTACTTGACCTGCTTCCTCATCTGGGTACCTGTCCATCATTTTCCATTCACCCAAACACAAACTCCATGAGCTTTTTACACGCAAAGCTCGAACTCAAATCACACTCAAAACAATTGAGTAAGTTACATACGGAATCACAGCTGCATCAACAATGTCTGGATGGGAGTGAAGCAGATCCTCCAACTCCGCCGGGGCAACCTAATGCAAAAATACGCACTCCCATTGAAGCGAAGAAGAAAACGAGTGTTTGGTTAAAGGGTGAATTTGGAAGGTGCAGAGGTGGCAAACCTGGTAGCCTTTGTACTTGATCAATTCCTTGATTCGATCGACGAAATATAGAAAACCTTCATTGTCTATGTAGCAAATGTCTCCAGTTTTTAACCATCCTTCCGAGTCCAAAGTTGTGGCAGTTGCATCTTCATCACCAACGTAACCTACACTAATTGAAGTAACCACCACCACCCATCAAAAGTATTCTACTGTCGATTTTCGGTTGCATTGGTAATTCATTGTCAATTTCTCCCCTAAAATTGTACTCCACTGTCGATTTTTCATTTCAATATTGTAGTTCAAAAGTATTTTTTGAGCGGAACATCCGTTCTTGTTATTAAATGTAGCTTTTCTAACGCTATTTTAAAACCCCGTAATAAATACTATGTGAACGTCAGCATTACCTTTCATAACGTATGGTCCTCTAACCCAAACTTCCCCATGCATCAAAGGAGGCAGGGCAGTGCCAGTCTCAGGCTCCACAATCTTGACCTCAATATCTGACGTAAGCCTTCCATTAGCTCCTTCCACTCGGGTTTCTTCCGGGCCCACCGGGCCACATACTCGGCCCGTCATCTCCGTCATCCCATATCCCTGCGCAACCCACCACACGGCCCAAAGTTGGACAAAACGATAACACATAATTTTTGTTGAACAAAAACGACAACACATTAAACGTCGTTAAACCCATCTGAAAATTACACATCATTGCACCAACCTGTGGGACTTGTACGTGGGGCAGCCACTTCCTCAGCTTCTCGATCACACTCTTCGCCAGCGGAGCACCGCCGCAGCCGATCACTTGCAGGGAGCTCAAATCGTAGCCGTCCATCACGTTTATGTCCCCGTGCTTCAACAAGGCCACGACCACAGGCGGGGCACAGGCCACGTCGGTGATTCGGAACCGCTCGATGGATCTCATCATCACCTTCAAATCGAACCTTCCCATGAACGCCAGCGTGTCCCCCGTCAACAAAACTATGAAGCAGTACGCGAACCCGTACGAGTGGAAAAACGGCACCGTACAGAGACACACAGCGTGTGGAGCGGACGCGTTTCGAACCGCGTGGATGCCCGCCATCATCCATATCCAGTGCCGGTGAGTAAACTCCACGCCCTTGACCCTCCCGGTGGTCCCCGATGAGTAGAGAATCGTAGCGGTGTCCGATTGGCTCACTTCAATTCGAAGCGATTCGGCCGAACTTGGACAGGTCATCATCATGGACTCGAACTCGGCCGAGTCGAGGAGGATGGTCCCAAGGCGGAGGGAGTTAGGGATTTTGTGAGCGGTGGCAGTGGTGGCGAATGCGACGGTGGGTCTGCATATGCTGATTTGGTGGGAGATTTCGGAATTGGAGCTGGCGGGGTTGGAAGGGGAGACGATAACGCCGAGGGAGAGGAGAGAGAGGTGGAGGATGGGGAGGTGGAGGGAGTTGGGGGAGAGAACGAAGGCGCATTGGCCGTGGGAGAGGCCGAGCTGGGATTGAAGCGAGGCGGCGAGGGTTCGGACTCGAAAATTGAACTCGGGGTAGAGAATATGATGGCCGTTGGCGGCGTCGAGGAGGGCGGGAGTGGAAGGCAGGGGAGGGGAGTGGTGGAGGCGGGAGAGGAGGTAGTGGGTGAGGGAAAGAGGCGTGGTTTGAGGAGGGGGTTGGGATCTGGGTCTCAGGCTGTGAAAGGTCTTGGTCTTTGAGCAAAACCCACTCTTTGGATCAATGCTGCTGCCCTTCTCTTGAGTCGCCATTATTGTTTCAGTTGTTTGAGGTTGAGGAGGTTTCAGGATTTGAATTGGATATGGAGGTATTAAAATATATATTTGGAAAAATAACCAGAGTCTAAACTAAAACCACTTAGATTATGGCCAGTCTTATAAATTTATTATAATTAGCCGTTGCAGTCCTTCTATTAACCATTCTTTCTCCCATAGGTTCTATCTCTAGGTAGGAATAGTTTACAGTGGGAGGGTAATTGAATTAGGTTGCATCCATTGGGATAAAGGTTACAGATTTCTAGTCGTATCCAAATACGAAAAACATAAAACAATTGAAATTTTCCCTTGTTGGATTAAACCCGGTGGCCAAAATGACGTCGGGGCAAAAGTAAACTTAGTAAAGCCTTTTTTCGAGGGATTGTCACTATGAAAACTTGTATGCGGTGAAAGATTTTTCAATATAACGGGAACATATTATTCTTAGCAGCCAAAAGATAATCGGTGCCACCAACCCAGCCGAACCTGCCCGTGGAACCATCCGTGGTGACTATGCAATTGAGATTGGCAGGAACATCATTCATGGAAGCGACTCAGGTGAGAGTGCAAGGAGGAGATTGCACTGTGGTTCCCCGATGGTCCTGCTAACTGGCAGTGCAGCGTTCAGTACTGGATCAATCAATAAGTAAAGCACGTCCGACTAGTCCACCGGCTCCTGTCCATCGTCATATTTACTTTCCAGATTAGTCTTTTAATGAACTTGTTAAGTTTTGAGAGTGGCAAATACCTATTTTCTCGGAACCGTAGGCTTGCTAAGCAGTGCTGGGCTTGCTATGAAAAGGATATGATGGGTAGGGCCGAGGGCTCTGTAGCATGACAAAAGGGCAGTGAAAGTGGTTTCCCCAAAAACAAAAAAAAAAAAGATTAATTAGTGTTTTAATTGAACCTGAATTCTTTTTAGATTCTCTTTATTAAGATCACGGAAATTTAAAAATTGTATCTTTATCGTACTTCGTATGATCGAATAATTAGTGTTTTAATTGAACACGAATTCTTTTTAGATTCTCTTTATTAAGATCATAGAAATTTAAAAATTGTATCTTTATCGTACTTCATATGATCGAAAATTATTTTACATTTTTTTTTATTTAAAATTAAATACAAACAATACCTGACGAAACTAATAATACGACATATAATAAATAAACATGAGTCACACATTTTCGAAATCTTCTCAAAGAAATCCCGAGAGGATCTGTTGGTTTAACTTGATTGGGAATTGTATAAAGTATAAAGTAGGCTAAAATACAAAAAGTAGTGGTTTATTACGTTTATGATTTGTCCAATAAGGTCACGTATAAGTTTCCAGTGATAGTAGCTAAAATGTCACTTTCTCTAAATATATTTAAACTCTGCGTGTGGGTACACGTTCGGTGTGATGTCCTTGTCCTCATAAACACGTGTTATATAAACAATATTAAAAATTAGAAAAGAGCAAGAGATTTTGCATCAGGATCCTCTCCTGAGCTAAGAGTGAGAATCCTCTTGACCAAGCTCATCAAACTGTTAAAATTTTTTCCAACAGTTATAATTATTATAATTTTTATAGGGGCCTCCTGTTTGTAGCCGTTAAATAAAATTTCAACGGCCCGATAAACTTGGTCAGGAGGATCCTCACCCTTAACTCAGGAGAGGATCCTGATTCAGAGATTTTAATTTAAACTGTTCGTAGTAAGTTGAACAAAAATATTTTAACAATTAAGGCAATCTATCACTTGTTAATATACGAATAAATAAATATATTTTTGTTTAAAAATTAGTTTTATTAGAGAGAGAGAAAGATTCAAAAGTGCTACGTTAGTATAGGAGATTAGAGAAATGTTTCAAAAATCAAATGCGTGGATAGAAACCCAAAACTATTAAAATATTATCAGATAATAACACCCAACACTTAACCCCTCAATTGATAGACTTTTTTTCCACCTTGAAAGCAATTGGTTATGCTCTTTGTTATATATTGTTTTCTTAAATCATACGAATGATTGATAGTAGGATATTACTAGCATTCGCTCCTTAAGGGATATATATATTGGGAATAACGTATGTTAATCGTATTTTAGAAAGAGAGTGTGTGCGAGTTGTTTATTTTAAGAATAGGTTAGATACAATCAACTACATTTTTTCGTTATAACTCGGAAAAAAAAGGTGCATGATTCCACGAATTTCTTCTGGAAAAAAAAAAAATTTATCAATTTCATAATCGGAACTGACAATTTCTTAATCTTCATTAGAAGACCACCACTATGCAAAATTATTTCAATCACATATCATTTAGTAGTTCAAATATATTGAGCAAATCAACAGTATGTACCAAGTAACATATTCATAACGAACTGTCAATTTGTCTAACACGTTTGGATGAATCTTCGTGATTTTTTAAAGAGTGATTTTCAAATGAAGATTAATAAATTGAACAATTTGATTGTTGATTTTATTCGGTCAAGATATCTTATTCGCAAATGGAGGGATATGTGTATCCCCACATTGGGATGCAAGTATTATCCTTGATTGTATGCGAATTTGGAGAGATGAGTTATAACTTGTAGGATAATACTTGCATTCCCCAAATGGGGGAATGGTGTGGAGGATGCATGACACACCCCGACTCGGAATATCCACTAAGATTCTGAATCAAGTTATGTTGGCTGACACCCGAAAGGTGACGAAGCCATAAATTGTGATAGAGAGTAAATATATGAATAAATTAAATCTACAAGTGCTTAAATACACGAATGCCCCGTGAGCGGTTATGGACCCCCTCTATTTTTTATTCCCTTTTTCTAACATATGATACAAGGCGTAAGTAAAATATAGCTAGTAAGGTAATATAATAATCAAGCCAACATAAAAAAAAAAACCACCTATACTAGGGAGTACCACGAATCCTCAACAATACAGAAACTTTGCTACTAGAATCTAAAGGTTTCAAACTAGAAAATGTAAGTGAGCGAAAACAAAGCTTTTCAGAAACCATTTCTGTAACAAAGGTAATAACCAGGTGATTTATATCTCAACACCATACTCACCATAACAAAACCACAATCTGTCATAACAGATATCTCAACAAAGAATAAGTAACCCAGGTGGTTTATATCAATATGTAATGGTATGTCAGCCGGAGTCACCTAACGTGACTTGTACGGCTAAGCCTAGTTCATCAAATATCTAAGTACTATGTCAACCAGATCCACCTATTGTGGCATGTACGGCTGAACCAATAACTTATCAACATACTAGTCGGAGTCACCCCATGTGACCTGTATGACCTATCCATAGCTTATCAAACATCTCTGCACACGAGTCGGAACCACCTCTTGTGGTCTGTACAACAGGACTGTGTGTAAAATAAGTACGCTCAAGTGTTACGATCACGTGAAGACTGTGCGAATTATCGCGGGTCACCTACAAGTTGGAACCACCTATAGTGGTCTGTACGACAGGCCTGTGCACCTACCTTGAATCCAAGGTGAGCGTAAGGTGCGGGAGGTGAACATCACGTGAAGGACTGTGCCCTGGCCATGGGCAGGCGCACTAACACCGGGGTGTAGGTTTACGAGCTCTCAATGCATCTCAATATAACATGTATAACTCATGGGCAATTAGCACGAAAGTGTCTGAGTTGCCTAACACATAAATGTAGTCATGCCATAACTCCATTGATTCAACTAATACCATAAACTCACCTTCACACTTTAAAGCATTCACAATCATTATATGCAAGTAATCATACCTATGAATAAGCCAAGAATAATAAGTTCTCAATACATCTCAACACAAGTATACTCATTACCATCACTACCATCAATAAACTCAATCATTTCATAGTATTTCCAAATATATATATATATATATATATATATATATATATATATATATATTTATCATGGCATAAAAATGCCAATCAAAAACGCCCTACTCCCGAAAGAATTATTTTCAAGAATAATTATCAGTGACAAACCAAAATTAAACACTAGTTTAACTATCTTACCAAAACTGACGATTTCTTACTTCAATCCTCTAATCTTCACACATTGATTTATGACCACACTTACCCACCACAACATAAAGCTAAAACTCACATTTTACCAAATTCCCTCACATTGTCCAATTTCCCAAACAAGGCTTTTGTCCCAATTATTGTATGGCTGCATCTAACGTCTCGTTAGACTGCCTACGTACCCTAAATAGGGATCAAGCCATTCGTAGTTCCAAATTCCAGAATTTAAACCAAATCCGAATAAATTCATTTAATCCAACAAATACTACAATCATACTACTATTCAAACCACCGCAATTTAGTCACAAAAGTATCATTAGCACAATAATATTCACATAAAAACACACTGACAGCTCCCTGGCCGTGCGCCGCCGCACCAGCTACCGCGGGTGGCGGTCGGCCGCCCCGGCTCGCCGGAAAACTCAACTATTTCTAAAAATTCTCAAAAATTACAGAAATGAAGATCTCAAAGAGTAGAGCAAATTTTATACCTGCGGTCAAGGCCAATTTGGTCGGAAAACACCTCAAATTGACCACAAACCTCCGGAAACCCTTGTTTTGGGTTTTTTTAATTCGTCTCCAAAACAACTCCGATGCTCCAACAAAATAATGGTCTTTGTTTCAGACCTCAAGGGAAGTCTATTTATGGTGGCAATTGAAAGAAATTGTTTCAGAAATGGGAGAATCGACACAAGACCCGCCGCACCCACCGGTGCGATGTTTCCTGAATTCCATGCTAAAATCTATGATTTCTAGGGTATAATTGGAAGAGGGAAGGTTATGGAGGGGTTTCCAAGAGGTTGTTTGATGTAATTCACCGGAAAACGGGGTGAAAACCCGTCGGAAATGTGCGTGTGGAGCCGCTCGGGTCGGGTCACCAAGAACCGGGTCCCGATCCCCCGCTTCTCCCTTCCTCTCCTCTTCCCTCCTTTCTTTCTTTTCTGATTGGTCCTCCTCCCATCTTCCTCCTTTCCCTCCTGCAACTCTCCACTTTCTCCTCTCCCTTCCTGCCATTAGGCAGCCCGTCCCCCTTTTTCCTTCCTTTTTTGATTTTTTTTCCACCACCTCCTTAAAATAATAACCCCCCAAAAATAAAAGAATAAAGAATAAAGAATAAATACTAATCCTTACCAACACATTTTTGGGAATACAGTAAGGTAATAGTTCATTCGCGTCATGAAATAGTGATCAACGAAAATCAATACCCTCACCCCTATGGTATTCTTGTAAACTCATCTTTTAAAATTTATAAAATCTTAAAATTTGGGATGGGTTGCCACAATGCATATATTCTGTCATTCGCAAATAATGTTTCTGCACCATATAAACTTTATAATCAAACGTTCAATTTATATATATTCATTTTAAGATCATTTTGGATAAAAATGTTATTCCAATTGGAGATCATTTAGTTATCCAAATGTATCAAATAAATGGATGGTTCATCTTGAATATGTTAGTTGGTACTCAAACCGTCGCTTTGTCCTATAAATTTGGATGACTAAACTATCTTGATTCAAATGATTTTTTGTAAAGATGATCTTCAAATGAAGATTAACAACTTGAACAGCTTCGATTACGAAGTTTATATGTTAAGGTTACGTTATTTTGAATGGTGGAATGTGTGCATTCCCGATATGAAAAACACAATCATTACCCTAACTTATATGATCCAATTTACAACTGTGTGTCCTTTCATTTAATCAGTTTTTTTGTGAAAGATGAGTGAAGGAAGGGTTTCCCAAAATATTAGCTTAGAGAGACGGGTGAATGCCTTTCTCAAATATTATGGAAGTGCTTATAAAATGGCTGAAAACGTTTTTGATAAAAAGATATTTGAAACTAGTCGTTAATAAAAATGCAAATAAATTTTGAAAAAATCACTTAAAGTGCTTCCGGGTAAAAACCCTTAACTGGTGCTTCTTACACATGCTTTTGGAACTCAAAAATAATTTCTTTAAAAACACTTTCAATCATGTCAAAGATACTTCAAAACGAGCCCTTAGTATTATAAATCTAGTTTTTCTTGTTAATTTGTTTGGTGGATAGTGCCAATTTGTTGTTTAAAAGTAGAAATTAGAAAGACAAAAGCTGTAAGCACAAAACGGATCAGGACTTGAGATCCTATCACAGCCGTTTCAAGTCCATATTATTCTCAAGCACAACAAAAGAAGAGTCCAAAATCTTTGTAGCCCATGTCAAACTCCAAGCCATCAATTTAGGCAAACTAATTATTTTTAATGAAAAGCTCTTAAGATAAAAATAAATAAAATAAATATAAAAAAAAAAAGTAATAAGGAAAAAAAAAAAAAAAAGAGATGGTGATCTTGTTGTAAAAGGTAATGCTAGGAACACTAAATTTTTAAACAAAGTTTTGAAAATTAAAGGACATAAAAGTTGATTGGTTTATCACTTAAACGTTGATAAACGTGCTCATTCCTATTGGTGACACATCATTTAGTTTGTAAATTTAGTCTCCAAATTTAGTCTTCCTAGCATTATCCTTTTGTAAATAAGTTAATATTTATGGTAGTATCGTAAACAAAATGAAGTAAAAAAAAATTTCATGCATAAACAATCAGTGTCACTAAAGTATAACTTATTTACAAAAATCCCACCGCCTTTTTTTAGTGTTGCTAAGCCAACCCCAGTGTCTTATCCATTTACTTTGAAATTATAATTCTATTGACAAATTTATCCTTGTATAAATGACCTTCAAAAACCTAAAAAACAACCAATCATGTCTTGTCACATAATTATTAGTTATATAGGCAACAAAAAAAAACCTAAAATATCATACGTTAGAAAAAGGGAAAATTATCATAAGCCCCTCCAACTGTAATTGGTGTTTCTGGAACAATATGGATACCTAACATATTTTGAATTTGAAGGAATCTGATGTTAGGGAAAAGCCAGAGCAACACCAAACTATGGATGAAGCTCTTCCAATCGCAACTAGCGTGGATGAAGCTGCAGTCTTTACATACTTTGAAGTAATGACTATCTTTGCTTGCTGGCCAAGCCATTAATCGTATTTGCATTCGGGAGCTCGAAATATAAACTAACACCAGAAGAAAGAAACTGGAATTCATAACTTGGATAGTGCAAGTTTGATTAATTCCTTCCTCAACACTTTTCCCTGCGCATTCTTTGGTATTGCACCGATGAATGTTACACGTCGAATCTTCTTATATGGCGCAACCTGCAAGTGATGCAGCACGGTGAAATTAAAATTGGTTAAACCGTAAAACATTAGTTTCTATGAGAGTTACCTGTTTCGCAATGAAATCCTTGATCTGTGATTCATCAATGGCACTTCCAAGGCTCCTCACGACGAAGGCCATGGGTACTTGACCTGCTTCCTCATCTGGGTACCTGTCCATCATTTTCCATCACCCAAACACAAACTCCATGAGCTGTTCGCACGCGAAGCTCGAACTCAAATCATAATCAAAACGGTAGAGTAAGTTACGTACGGAATCACAGCTGCATCGACAATGTCTGGATGGGAGTGAAGCAGATCCTCCAACTCCGCCGGGGCAACCTAATGCAAACATACGCAATCCCATTGAAGCGAAGAAGGAAACAAGTGTTTGGTTAAAGGGTGAATTTGGAAGGTGCAGAGGCGGCAAACCTGGTAGCCTTTGTACTTGATCAATTCCTTGATTCGATCGACGAAATATAGAAAACCTTCATTGTCTATGTAGCAAATGTCTCCAGTTTTTAACCATCCTTCTGAGTCGAAAATTGCAGCAGTTGCTTCTTCGTCACCAGTGTAACCTACATTAATTAAAATAATCACTACCACCCATCAAACATGAACCACTACTTCACTATAAATTTCCCGTTAATTCACTATCAGTTTCTTCCCTAAACTTGTATTCCACTGTCGATTTTTCGTTTCAATATTATAGATAGTAAATATTTTTCATGCAGGATTTCCATTCTTATTGTCAAATGTAGTTTTTCTAACGCTATATCAAAAGTCCGTTGTCTAATAATAAAGAAAGATCGTCATGTCCAAATAAATGCCATGTGAATATCAACATTACCTTTCATAACGTATGGTCCTCTAACCCAAATTTCCCCTTGCATCAAAGGAGGCAGGGCACTACCGGTCCCAGGCTCCACAATCTTGGCCTCAATATCTGACATCAGCCTTCCATTAGCTCCTTCCACTCGGGTTTCTTCCGGGCCCAGCGCGCCAAACACTCGGGCCGTCGTCTCCGTCATCCCATATCCCTGCACAGCCCACCACACGGGCCCAAAGTTGGCCAAAACGACAACACATTAAACGTCGTTAAAACTTAAACTCATCGACAATATGTACACATCACGCCCTAACCTGTGAGACTTGTACGTTCGGCAGCCGCTTCCTCAGCTTCTCGACCACACTCTTCGCCAGCGGAGCGCCGCCGCAGCCGATCACTTGCAGGGAGCTCAAATCGTAGCCGTCCATCTCGTTTATGTCCCCGTGCTTCACCAAAGCCACGACCGCCGGCGGGGCACAGGCCATGTGGGCGATTCGGAACCGCTCGATGGATCTCATCATCACCTTCAAATCGAACCTTCCCATCCACGCCAGCGTGTCCCCCGTCACCAAAACTCTCAGGCAGTACGCGAACCCGTACACGTGGAAAAACGGCACCGTACAGAGACACACAGCGTGTGGAGCCGAAGGGTTTCGAACCGCGTGGATACCGGCCATCATCGATATCCAGTTCCGGTGAGTCAACTCCACGCCTTTGACCCTCCCGGTGGTCCCGGATGAGTAGAGAATCGTGGCGGTGTCTGATTGCCTCACTTCTACTCGAAGCGATGTGGTCGAACTCGGACAGGTCGTCATCATGGACTCGAACTCGGCCGAGTCAAGGAGGATGGTCCCGAGGCGGAGGGAGTTGGGAATTTTTTGAGCGGTGGCGGAGGTGGCGAATGCGACGGCGGGACTGCATATGCGGATTTGGTGGGAAATTTCGGGACTGGAGCTGGCCGGGTTGGAAGGGGAGACGATGACGCCGAGGGAGAGGAGAGAGAGGTGGAGGATGGGGAGGTGGAGGGAGTTGGGGGAGAGAACGAAGGCGCATTGGCCGTGGGAGAGGCCGAGCTGGGATTGAAGCGAGGCGGCGAGGGTTCGGACTCGAAAAATGAACTCGGGGTAGAGAATATGGTGGGCCGTGGCGGCGTCGAGGAGGGCGGGAGTGGAAGGCAGGGGAGGGGAGTGGAGGAGGTGGGAGAGGAGGTAGTGGGTGAGGGAAAGAGGCGTGGTTGGGGGAGGGAGTTGGGATTTGGGTCTCAGGCTGTGGAAAGTCTTGGTCTTTGAGCAAAACCCACACTTTGGATCAATGCTACTGCCCTTCTGTTGAGTCGCCATTTTTGTATCAGTAGTTTGAGGTTGAGGTTTCAGGATTTGGATTGGAAATGGAGGTATTAAAATTGGGTTTGGATACTAAGTAGGTAATTGGGTTTGTGATTTGTCCAATAAGTCGTCACGTTTTAGTTTCAAGTGATGGTAGGTAAGAGAGTATAGTACAAAATTTCACTATCAGTAACTCTATTGAAAACCATATGCATGTGCATGCATGTCCGGTGTGACGTCCTTATCCTCGTAAACATATGTTATAATATTACAAGGAGGGGATTTGCTACCGAAACTAAATTTACAAATTACACACAAAATGTCATCAATAAGAAATAAACATATTAATCAACATTTAAATAATAATTCAATCATCAACTTTCACGCCGTTTAGTTTACAAAGTTTAGTCTACACATTTAGTCTCCCTAATATTACCCTATTACAAGATGACATTAAGAAATAAGAGAAGACATGAAGATTTTAATCTGAAATATTTGTAGTAGGTTGAAGAAAGATGCTCTAACCACCAAGATAATCTACCACTTTAACGTATGATTAAGGAGAAGGGAAGATTCAAAACTGTTACATTGGTATAGGAGGCCATACGAAACTTTCAAATGCAAAACGTATGGGTAGAAATACAAAACCATTGAGATATTAGCAAATGATAACACCCAACATCTGATCCTTCAATTAATGGAGAGATTTTTCCCAAAAGAGCTATTGGTTATGCTCTTGTTATATATTATTTCTTAAAGCATACGTAGGATTGATTGTAGGGTAATACTTGCATTCCACTCTAGAGGGATGAGCCAATTTCTCTCTTTGCGAATAATGTATCTTAACTATACAAATTTCATAACTAGAATTGTTCAATTTCTTCTTCATTTGATGACCACCATTACAAAAAAAAAACTATTTCAAGCAGAGGTCATTTAGTCTTTCAATGTATTGAGCAAATCAACGTGTAGGTATCAACTAACATATTCATAATGAACCGTCCATTTGTTTGATACGTTTAGATGATTACACGATTTTCACTTCAAATGATTTTTGTAGGAGTGATCTTCAAATGAAGATTAATAAATTGAACTGTTCCAATCGTTGATTTTATTTGGTCAAGATATATTATTCGGAAATGGGAGATATGTGCATCCCTCACATGGGGGATGCAAGTATTATCCTTGACTGTAGGCGAACTTTGAGAGAATACTTATAACTTGCATTCCCCACATGGGGGAATGCGCAAACTCAATCATTCCCAAATAATGTATCTTCACCATATAAACTTCTGTTGACCCTAAAAATTACAAAGCCTACACGGCGCGCAGGCCGAATAACTAATAAGCTAACTAAGTCCTTCGGTTGAATGCGGGCGTGCCAACTCGTCGGCCGAGGAGTAAAATTTGTTGATGTAACATTGAGCGCGTTGCTGACTTCTTTATCTTGCGATTGCAACCGAGGAAGAAACACTCTCGTCTTTGGGTTCTAGAGCCTGAAGACGAGGCTGCTAGTTCTGCGAAGTTCACAAGTTGTCGGTGCCTGATTCGGTCACCGTGATTATATTCGTAAGAGTATAAGTACGTCGAATCGACACCAAACTATACGGACACAAATATTCAAAGGTGATGTATGTCTTGATGGTGAACATGGTTCGGCCGTTGGAATGCCGAACTCTAAAACTCACTTGTGAATATCCAATCATAAAATCACTCGACGTCCAATACGCCGAATGTCGTAACTCGTAACACATTACTTCACCGAGACGGCTAATAAGATGACCCCTGCCAATAAGGATCCGAAAACCCTTCTCGGCCGAGACTTGGATAGATAACCAGTCGACCTTGACGCAATGCTGTTTATCCAAACTGAAGATGCTCCTCGGGCGGCTGATTCTACGGCAACAGTGTTGTTTATCCAAACTGAAGGTATGTTGGCGGAAAAAGAAAAGGAAAAATCTCAAGGTATTTGAGAGGTTTTACGCAGGGCAATTGTATGTTGAATTGAATGTCCTTTTTTGTTACATGACTTCTTATATTTATAGCACCAACTCCTTGAGACCGAATTAAACCCTTATCTGGATTGGGAGTCCTTGCCCTGTTCCAACTTTGCTTCGAACAACCCTACTCCCATTAGGACTTTGAACTCACCCCCCTTCGGGGCTTTATTCACTACTGGTCGAGATTCCTAGTTGCACCAGGACTTCCTCGACCCTCTTTGTTTATCTAGAACTACTATTTGCGATAGGACTCGACCATCCCTGCCAAACGGTCCGGGATCATCAGGCGGCCTATAGTATTATGACCCAGCTTTGGGCCGAGCACAAACCTACATTCGGCCCAACAATATTATTTTGGGCCCAAACAACTTCATAATCAAAACCATTCAATTTATAAATCTTTATTTCAAGATCATTTTGGATAAAGTGTTATTCGAATATGAGATTATTTAGTTATCCAAATGTATCAAATAAATGGACAGTTCATCATGAATATTTTACTTGCTCAAACCTTCGATTTGTTCTATAAATTTGGATGACTAAACGATCTCTGATTCAAATAATATTTTGTAGAGATAATCTTCAAATGAAGATTAATAAATTGAACGGTTCTGATTATGAAATTTTTTATATGTTGAAGATACATTATTCGAAATGGTGGAATATTTGCATTTCTCACGTGGAAAACACAATTATTATCCTAACTTATATCCAATAGACAACTCTGTGACGTATTTGTGAAAGATGAGTGAAGGGTTTCCCAAAATGTTAGCCTAGAGAAATGGGTGAATCCCTTCCCCAAATTTTAATTTTCGAAACAAAATCATTAGCGACTTATTTTTTCATGATTCAATTCAAGTTAGTTTTGTCTTTTAGTGTAAATAATATCGTTTGTTAAAAAAAAAATTTTAATTAGTATTATAAATATAGTTATTTTTTTTAAATTTGTCTGGTCAATTTGTTGTTTGAAAACAGAAATTGGAAAAGACAACAGATGGGGAGTTGAGGTCACATCACAACCGTTTCAGGTCCATATTATTGTCAAGTACAACAAATGAAGAGTCCAAAATCTTTGTAGCCCATATCAAACTCCAAGCCCATCAATATTGGCACATATTTTTTTGGACAACTTTAACGAAAAGTTTCATGTACTGTTCATTTTAACGAAAAATTATATTTTTATAATAAAAAGTCAATCCTGATACTATTCACTTTACCCTTTATTTTGTCCTTATCGTTAAAACTCAAAGTTTTCAAGTTATTTTCATTAATTTTCCTATTTTTTTAAAATGGAAACTTTAATAAAAAGCCTTTAAGATTAAAAAGAAATTAATGAAAATTTATTAATAACAAAAACAAAACAAAAAAGAAGTGGTAGTATTTTAGTAAATAAGTTGAAGTTTAGTGTCAACATTGTAAATAACTTGAACTAAAAAAAAAAAGTCAATGGCATTTTTGTAAATAAGTTAAAGTGAGGGTATCGTGCACAAACAGTTGACATAATCGTGCATAAACAGTCGGCGTCACTAAAGTTTCACATATTTCCGAAAATGTCACCACTTTTTTTTTGTCCTTATTATTAGTAAATTTTAATGAAGTGTTTTTTATTAAGAAAAAAGTTTATGAGACCCTCTTCATTAATTTTTTTTTACTAACAAGAGTTCGAATTTAGAATCTATTATAGTATAAGAAAAGATGTATCACTAAATTAAGAGCTGGTTGACATATAAAATCAACCACATGACAAAATAAACTTAATGTATCACTAAATTAAGAGCTGGTTAACATATAAATTCAACCACATGACGAAGTAAACTTGTTAATTGTTACCAAATGTATGTCAGTTTCCTCCAAAGAATATAACTGATGTATAGCTGTTTTGGCATGAATTAACAAATTGGGCTGAGATGGGCTGGCCTAATAATCATTGTTTGGCCCTGAATTAACAGATTGGACCCAGCTTGGTTGCTAGTTGGCATGCTGCATCTACAAGAATGACGTAGTTAGCTAATAGTTACTCAATATGTACGTCACGTAAGCTTTATAATTTTTAGGATCAACAAAAACGTGGATTGAAGATCATTTTGACAAGGGAAAAATTAGAAAAATTCAAACATTACAGATTTGAGCTTCAAGTTCCAAATTGGGCCTAATCTCCACTCAAGATCATGATGCATTTCGGATACACAAAAAAATTGGCGATATTGTTTATGCAAAATGGTCTCAGCTTGACGACTATGAAAACATGAGCAAGGTTCTTTTTGACGAGCATTAATATGATTTTTCACATAGAGCAATGAGACGTATGAGATTTTTATCTCAAATTGTTATATGTTTGTTTTTTTTGTTTTTTGAATTACGTTTCCAACTAGAGTAGCTAGCAACGCCAAGACTTGATGTAGATATTAAATAATCGTTTGATGTATCAATTTGCATAGTATTGTTTTATTATTCAAATTTTTTTATGTGTTCTAATAAATTTAATCCGTCCACTATTTAAACTTATCGTTAAATTATTATTTTTTTTAAATTATTATTATTTTTTAAAATTATCATTATACATAAAATATTTATCATCGTACATTATTATACTGAATCATTTTATTACACGAAAATCTTTTTTCTCTAATTAAAATTCCACCCGTCTCCACCTACACCAAAAGCATCACCATCTCAATCATTTCACTTTGTCACCTCCAATCCTCCAACTCACTCAACCAAACCACTCCACACTCCTCAACCCTCTCCCTAATCACCGATCCCCCACCAATTAATTAACCTTAAACCCCAATCAAGATCGCATAATCCTACGTGCTTAATTAGCTTAGTTGTCACATCTCATGTGTTTGACCAGCGATTGCTCTTCGTGTCCGGCTATAACTCGGCCGAACATGTTTTTTATTTGGCGGGAACATGAAGCCTTCGAGTTCGACAAAGTTGGTGTCCCAAAATCTGAAAAACAAAACCATATACAAAGATCATAGATCCGACACTTGTCGCGAGTCACTTTTTGTCCCTTTTGATCCCCATACCTGTCGCTCAATCATCTGTTTATCTTGCCATTAAAGAATTCCAGAACAAAAATTAAGAGGAACAGAGAAAGTGCAAAAAAGCAGATTCCAATTTTCAAGTCTCTAGGTTAAGTATATTCCTAATCGATAAATTGGCAAAAATAAGATAATTATTTTATTTTATTAAAATCGCGTTGGAAATTATGAAACTTGAGTAAAATAATTGTAATATACTGCTTTAAATAACTTCGCTAACCCGACGCGTTTCGTTTCGAAAGCAGATTCTTTGTTCTTTTACTTCTTATGTTCTTCCGTGCTTTTTTGTTTGCGTGGTCATGTTAACATTTTATATTATTATTCTGTTTTATCTTATTATTTTTATAAAAAAAATAATATAAAATATTAACGTGATTTAACCGTAACCAGACAAAACAAGAGAGCACGGAAGTGGGAGGGCAGCGAATCTGCCTTCTTCCGTTTCGTTGTCATACGTTTGCGGCTTTCATTTTATATTGTTTTACTTTTATTTGATTGCTTCCGGAACAAATATTGAAGATTTAGGAAGGGAAAAAAAAAACCTGGGTTTGATTTCTGTTCTTTAACCCGACGACAGACTGAGCCCGTAAATTAATTTGTAAAAAGCTTCCAACTTTCCTATTTAAAGCACCAAAATCTCAACTGGGTTGCCACCATTCTATCTCTAAAGCCACCATAATCTCAGCTTTAAGCTCAATAATTAAGCTCATAATCCATCCATGGCGGACGTTTTTATAAAAACAGAGGAGCCACCTTCCCAACTTATCCCTCTTCTCGATTCTAGTAACAATGACAACCACCACCACAACAACCCCCACAGCAACCGTCACCTGGGCGGAGAAGAAGAATACAAAGGTACCCCATTGGACCAAACCCTCCAATGGCTAGAAACGTTTCTCACTCTCTTGGGCTTCAACCAATCTTCTTGGTTGAGCCTTGTCCTGTCCTGGACGGCTCTGGCTCTCATCGGTGTGGCTCTTCCGGTGGTTGTGCTTGTGGTGTTCAACTGCTCCGACTGTAAGAAGTATCAGATTAAAAGGTTCGAGCTCGTTATCGTGGGCTCGCAGGCGATCCTGGCGGCGGTCTCTGTGCTCTGCATCTCACCCAGACTTCGCAAGTATGGCATTCGGAGGTTCCTCTTTGTCGATCGTTATAGCGGCCATATCGTTCGGTTTCGAAACGATTACATCAAGCAGATTAAGGTATGATCATAGCTTGAAATGATTTACTTGATTGTTTTACGAACATGCTATTGCGCTTTTGCATTGTATACATCAACCCGGAAATTTTACTATGCTCCGGTGTATGGCATATTCGTCGGATGAGGGGAGCATTTATACTAGCATACTAGAATTTTCCATATATCAACTTCAAATGTGATGATATGGGAACTTTCAAAATTCTTCTTATAAGTACATAATGTGCTTACCAAAATTCAGCATGTTTTCGTTGCTAATTCGAGGCTAGGCTGCAGAAAACATAATCGAAATCTTCCATCCTCGAGTTCTCTCAATTTCGCATCTGTTTAGTAATGCTCATAGGAATAGGATATGCACCTTTATGTTACCCCTTCTGAAAGTATCCTCCCGTCGTTCACTAACTGCAGCATCCAGATACTGTCAGTAAGTTGTGTCATCTGTTTATTTGAACTTCTATGCTAAGAATTTGGCTTGGGTCATATCTTCGCAGGATTCTTTCCGATTGCTTGTTCGGTGGGCACTGCCATGTTTTCTTTTGAAGACACTGCGTGAGGTCGTCCGCATGATATACGTGCATCACGATTCATGGGGGTGGGGGAAATCAGTTGGTGTATTGTTCACTTTGGTTCTATCGTGGGCTTATGTGAGTACAATCACTCTAACAGCCAGCATTTTGTTTCACTTGGTCTGCAATTTGCAAGTTATCCACTTCGACGATTATGCAAGGCTCTTGGAAAGGGAATCTGATGTGCTGGTATTTATGGACGAGCATATTCGTCTGCGCTACCATCTCTGTAAAATAAGCCACAGGTTCCGAATCTTCCTTCTCCTGCAGTTCATAGTTGTCACCGCAAGCCAGTTTGTCACTCTATTTGAGACCACAGAATACAGGGGAGACATCACTGTCATAAATGGCGGCGATTTTGCAGTAAGTTCAATGCTTTTGTGTATGTATCAGTAGATTAACTTCCCACTCGTACAAGCTTAGGTTCAAACCATAACGCATTAAATTTCCCTCCTTTTTTCCCCCAAAATTTCAGGTCTCCACAATTGTTCAAGTTGTGGGCATTATTCTCTCCCTGCACGCAGCGACCAGAATTTCTCATAGAGCGCAAGGCATAGTGACAGTTGCCAGTAGATGGCATGCGTTAATGACATGCAGTTCTAACGATACATCTCACAACAGAAGTTCAAACTGCTTGGTGAACCCAGAGGCTGCCGACACATTGAACTCGCTGCAAATAAGCTACTCCGAGAGTGACTTGGAGTCGATGGATTACGTTCCAATGCCTACGAATACACAGCTAGCTTCGTACATGTCTTCCTATCACAGGAGACAAGCTTTCGGTATGGATCAGCTTACACTGCCTCTAAAATACATCTGATTCCTTTTCCAGCAACATTTTTTGACTTAGAAATTAGTCTAACAATTGCATATGAACACGAACCAATTTCTAATTTTCTTGTTTTGTTAGAATCGAAGTACAAAACTAGCCGCTTCCATCTTTTCTAATTGAAGTCAGTTGGCTATGGATCGATCGCGTGTTTAAATACTCAAAATGTCGATGTATAGTTTAATGAATAAGCATTAGACAAGCATATCAATCCTTCTAAGACTCGTATACAAGCCCCTAGCCTCGCATACAAATCATCGAGGCTAATGGCCCAACATGGAGCTTTGTTCCATGTTGGTGAAGGTTTCGTTTATCAGCTTGGTAGCGGACACTTCGATTCCAATGTCTCAGACTTCGCCGTGCATTTCAAAGCCGAAATTTTGTGTCATGTATGGTTTTCTATGTACATTATCTCTTCACTTCCATTGGTTTTCAATTGTCTCAAGATTTTCCCTTTGTTCTCCAATGCAGTGTCATACTTGCAAACCAATCATGGGGGGATCACAATTTTTGGATGGACAGTCGACAGAGCCCTCCTCAACACAATTTTCTTCATTGAACTGTCTCTGATCACCTTTGTTCTTGGAAAGACATTAGTTTTCACGTCGACTTGATGCACGCCGCTCGATCCACGACCACATTGGCGTCGCGAAATCGACATGCACAAATGAAGTTAAAGATGCCCACAGTTGTCGATCTTTTTCGGTTTGCACCTTCATCTCTTTGGTTGGAATTACAGATTCGCGCCTAAATCGTAGATTTGTTTTGCTTGGCAGCGTCGTCTCTTCGATTATTTCCCCATGAAATCTGTCGTTGATTGCTTGATTACATTCGAAATGCCGAAATCATGCTGCTTCTTTGTATACTTGATTGTTGATTACTTGATTACTTGATTGCATTCGAAATACCGAAATCATGCTGCTTCTTTGTATACCGAAAACATAGGAGAAGATTATTTTATTTATTTATTTTGGTCGAGAGTTCGTGTTTTTCGTAATCATATCTCCATGTAATAAATAAAGAGTGTTGTCATTTTGAGAGTTCGTGTTTTTCGTAATCATATCTCCATGTAATAAATAAAGAGTTGTTATTCTCACTCCAATGTCTTTATCTCCTTACTCATTTTTTAATAAAATTTTTAATTACAAGTTTGCTCATTTATAAAACGGCCGATAAAGATCTTACAAGATATATAATAATAATAGGTTAGGCGCGAAAAGAAAACATGAGCCTAAACTTACATTGGATTATGAAAGGAATGGACAAAACGTAAACTGTATTCTAAAAAAAGATACTAAGGATGAGGATAAAAGGAATTCTAAAATGAATAAATGTGGATTCCTTCTCTAATTAAAGGGTAAGAAGCGAGCAACTAATGGTGATTGGATATTGATGGTAGTTATTGGAGTTTATAATCACATAGCAGCAGAGTATTTTGGAAGGTCATTCAGTTACTGGTAAATTGCCGTCGGAGGAGCTATTTTAAGGATAATAGTGGGTAAAAAAATAACATTTCAGTCCTGAACTTTTTATGGTCAGTGAAATTAAAGACACTAAAGTAGGTTCAGCTGTTCTCTAAAGTTTTGAAGTTGTAAAAGCTGTCCACAGAGTCTCGGGTTGTCGTGCAACAAGCTAAAATGCGAACACGTAACTGGATCGCCATGTATCGAAAAACCACTTGTAACTTGGACAGGTAAGTCGAGTTATTATTTACAAACAGAAACCAAAAAGGAACGCAACGGAGAGGATTGCACCATCCGCCAGAAAAAAACAAGACATCCTTTGAGACGAGGCAGCACAGCGCCCATTTGCTTCGCACCTTCCAAAAGACGAACACGTCTGCCGAACCCAATTGCAACAATTTTCACCTCGGTACCAAGGTTTCATTGTCGCACGACACAACCTACAGCCTAAACTAAACATCAAATATTTGGAATGGATCGAAAACAAACACGACACCAATACGCTACTGACTGCTCAGCGCCCAAAAACAACCTAACACTTTAGATTATGTGGAACAGAATTTGAGTAGCACATAGGCAGATCATTAGCTGTGATCGTGCATAAACTTCATCAGCCAATACCTGTATGTGCGTGGGATACGCCTCTACCGCCCTAATGTGCCTGTTGAACCTCATCAGCCCCCACCTGCAGAAAGCATATGGCAAAGTATGTCTATTTCCACCTAGGCTCTCCTCATACGATATTTGCTTAAGTGAATGGGAAGCGAACAACTATATTCCATCTTCAAGCAACCCATTCGACTCCAGCCACGCCTATAATGGAATTACGACACAGACAAGCAATTCTTATTCATTTAAGAGATAAAAATATGGGAAACCCACTTATGGCTACAAAACTACAAAAGTTGCACCATATGCCGACGAAGGTTGTTAAATATAATCACATCTCCAAACGACCAACACACATATTTATGATAACACATGCAGAAAATTAAGACACAGCACAATTGGCAGAAAATCAGCCACAGTTTCCTCCAACACCATGTATATAAACCATAGTCTATATGCTTTGAGTTAGTTATCCCTATATACATCAGCCAACCATCTTAACCGTGCCCAATCCTAACTTTTTCTAAACATCAGTTTCAAACTAATTACACCACAGTACTAACTTATATCCAAAGAAAAAGACTCGTATAACTTTTTAAGTTTTCACAAGATGGTGTATGAGAACCAAATCCAAGTATTCCTAAAGATACAGGCTTTAGCTTTTCAAAGTTGTTCATATACAATTTTGGACTAGAATTCATACCCCCATTTATGTCCTCTAAATAATGCATGGACCAGAATTCATACCCCCATTTCGATGACAAAATATGTTTATATCGCTAGTACAACTAGCATTTCAGTATTTATGCATTCCGATTTTAAGCAGCTTTGAATTTGATTCAATTATATGAACTTCAAAGCAAAATGAATGGGCTACAACATGGTCCTGAAATTTGGTCGAATTTAGAATATGAAGTATGAACTGTCCTGGAATTGCAATCAGAATTGGTTTTTATTCTTCATTTTCCTTTCTAACGCATTTCTCAATACTCTTCTGAAAAACAAAAGAAAAAGCATACACTAAAATGCCGTCAAAATAATTCACATAAAAAACCATTAAGATCCGAAGAAGATAAGACCAAAATCTAAAACAAACCAAGGCTTTGCATAGTACCTCTAGTTTGCCAGTAGGAACAACTAATTGAAGTTCTATAAATTCCTGGAAGTGCAGGAAACCTCCTCAATTTGCTTGCTTTGATACTGCAGTGACATGCGCAGATATATGTCATAAAAAAATCTACAACTAGTGAAACGTTGATTCTTCACGCCACCAGAAGCAAAAAAGGGAATAATTGAACAAAGTGAATCATTTTTCATGTTCACGGGTACTGGTGGAGGTCAAAATACCAAAAATGACTCTAAGAAGGCCACTTAAGTAATAAAGAATGAGCCACTAAACCAACACAGGGTAACCATAGAATAGACTCAATTTGCTATGAACTCACTGAAAATTTGCAAATAGAAGAACTACACTAAGCAAGCAATAATGTTGATATCTGAAAAACTCGGCTCCTACCCAGCACGAAAGAGAATGGAAATAGTTACAGTTCTCGTGCACATCAATCAGAAAGATAAAATTACCATGTAACCAGTCAGGTGCAGCAATGAATTTTATACATCTTTTAAGGGCTTTAACATTCAAGAAGCTACTGAAAAGACATATCTTCACTCTCGAACAAATGTTTTAAAACGGATACATTGTCTATATTAAAATCAAATAATCCCCGTATGGCTTAAAATCTTCATCCCCCAGAACATTCCATATATATCAGAGATTAACATATTACCTTTAAAAATAATATGGTAACGGACAAACTCTTCATCAAGGAAAAGCAAAGAACGCCCCTCCACTTTACACCAACCACCTCTTGCAAACACAACGTGAATATTAAATATGTCCTAATATAACTGGCAGTGCAAATATTGAAAAGCAAAAGAGAGCTGTTTACAATGTACCAACGAAAATACGTTACATACACAAGTTTCAGTTGAAACTGATTCTCTTTAAAGAAAAGGCAATTATGCCACACCTTGCAATGAAAGCAATGTCACAGATGCATTCCCATATGATGACCAAAGATGAAAGGCAAACTTGACCTGCAACAAATCTTGGTTGACAGGGAAGGCATACAATAATACATTCTCCAACCAAATCATGAAGAAATGCCTGCTAAAAAACAGCACAAATGATCGTCTGACATAGAATGTTTGCAACTTCCGTTCAAAGCATGTCTCTCACCTCAGCCATATCCAATAGGGCGCTGATCACCGATTCATTTCTACTAGCCAAACACACCACCAGTTCCTATTTGCCCTTGCTGCAACTCCTTTCTACGTTGCTCTTCCAAAGGATCTGGACTCTTTAAAACTCTCCGCGTGCGCCTATTTACAACATGAATTTTGTTAAATGTAGGAAATCAAGTCCCAAGTGCATGTGGGACTTGTTTGTAGCATTAGATAGATCAAGGTACCTGTCCTGAGCATTTTGAGCAGGAAAGGTAGGCATGAACTCCTTTGTTGTAGGAAGAGGAACTTCACGGAACCATTCATGATTCAGAGCATCTCCAGCTGTAATTCTCTGTATAAAATACAGTACATATATAAGTAACTATACCAATAATACCCAAATAGGGCAATTCTAGGTAGTAGACTTACCTCCTCAGGATCATAAGTTAGAAGCCTGTTCAACAAATTAAACCCAGCATCAGAAAGTACTGGAGATCCAGTAAATGCCGTAGCTGGGAACTTCTTGCGCAAAAGATTATACCTGAAAGAAACAGGTCAGAAGTTAATGCATAAATGAAAATCTTAGAACTGAAAGCATCACCAATGGAGGCCAGATAGCCAGATCAGAATCACCCAAAGCTGGAAGCCTGGGAAAACAGTGGCAAGAATAAGAACACCAAGATGTCATCATAAAAAAAAAAATTGGGTATCAGTTCATGAATATATTCATACTTACGGGTGCTTAACAAAGTTGACCTTCACTCCAGGAAGCTTGGAATAGCCGGGCCAGATTGTCTCATTTGGTGTGCCAAGGATTTTAAAAATCTGCAGTTATTATAATTTTTATTTTTTTGAGAAATGCAGTGGTTATATAAAAATAAAGTAACTAAATCCACCAGTATATGAGTGAGAGAGAGCGTAATCAAACATCAAGCACGTCAAATAAAATTAACTTACCTTGTCAAGTTGATCAAATTCAGTTTTCCCATTGAAAAGTGGCTCCTTTGATAATAGTTCAGCCATGATACAACCAAGTGACCACATATCGATAGCTGTTGAATATTCCTTCGCTCCCAACAGAAGTTCCGGTGCCCTGCATTGAAAGAGCATCAATGACTAAAACATCCGAGGGTATACGGAAGCATGGATCTACGTACAACATACACATGCACAAGCACACAGGCAAAAGGCAAACAATAACCCACACATAACAAATAAAAATAAGAGGAAAGACAATTGTTGAAAACAGGACCAGTTAGATCAATGGTTTTTATCACATTAAACCCATCATGACTAACATACGCTGAGTTGGAATCAACCTTGAAATACAAGGAGAGATACCAAGAATACAAAGCTAATTGAACAGACAAATTACTTGGGAATAAAAGAACTGAATCCAATAACAGTGAAAAAAAAAATCGTGAAACCATAAGTCAATCTTGAAAATCAAAGTGGAAGTCGTCAACCAATTAAAAAAAATCAAAGATGAAGTAATAGGTTAAACCGAATAGCACAAAACACCTAAGGATGAAATGAAAAATAAAATAACGAGCAATGGGCAGTTGCAGCTCACCTGTACCAAAGAGTAACCACCAAATGAGTATATGGTTTTAAAGGACTCCCATACTGACGAGCCAACCCAAAGTCACATATTTTCAACTCACCCTGGTTATTCATAAGCAAGTTTGATGTCTTCAAATCTCGATGAAGCACCCAATTATCATGGAGATATTTCACACCTGCCAATAACTGGAGCATAAGGCATTTAACTTCACTCTGACTGAATGGCTGCTTCTTTGTCTCCATGAGTGCTTTAAGATCATGTTCCATGTATTCCATCACCATAAAAATACTATCAAGGTTACTCCCCACCACCACTTCCTTCACATCGACAATTGATGGGTGATGAAGCGAAAGAAGAATGTTTATTTCCCTAAGAGAAGTCAATGGAAAACCTTCTCTTTCCTTCTCCATCTTTACCTTCTTCAAGGCCACAATTTCTTTAGTTTTCTTATCCATAGCTCTGTACACAACACCATAAGTGCCTTCATCTATCTTGTTTAGTCTCTCAAACTCATCAACACTTCTACAACCCTGAAGCATGTTTACGCTTCTTTGTGGCGGGGCTGCAGGTTCAGCTGTCTCACGAGAGTTATTGTCATCATCTGAATCTGTTTCTGACTGACTAACACTAGAATCATTATTACCAAGATCCTTGTCAGTATCCATATAGTCATCCCTCTCTGAATCATTATCTTGGTAAACATCCCTACTGGAAGACCTTGTATGGGCATCTCCTTCATCAGATTCAGATGACTGCCCTCTTGCTCGTTCAGACTCATCTCTCTTAAGCTCCCCTGACTCAGGGGTTAATGAATTATTCTGTACTCTATCTTCCACTGACCCTACCAGAGGTATTTTCTTCCTCCTTTTAGGCATTTCCTTGTTCTCTAGAATTTCACCTTCATCCCCAGGTGAATTATTTCCTGCTGCCCATCTTGAAGATGATATATTCCGGGTGGGAACACATTCTTCATCTCCTAGCTGCTCAGCTTCATGATCATCACCCGATTTCTGATTTGGTGAAGATATCCCCAATGGAGACTCAGAAACACCATTGCTAACAGACCCAGATCCCACCGGTGCCTTAACTGGTGAGGAAGATTGTAAATTCTCGACTTGATCAATTTTAGCTGAAGATATTTGTACGCTGTTATCTGAAATAACATTCGGAGACTGATGATGTACCCTAGACAATGGAGGTTGTGGAGGAAGTGCTGCTGCCACTGTGGTAATCCTATTTTTTGATGGATTACTCACTCCTTGGTCATCTCTATCCCAGACAATTGGCGAAAACTTCCTTTTCCTCTCTTTCGGAGACTGAGCTCCATTCTCCACCACTTTTGGAACTGTATTTTCTTTGATCTGCGCTGCAGATTCAATAGCATCGTCAGACCCACTCTCACTCGACAATTCACCAGGTTCCCTGTCCAATGCCCTAAGAGAAAATCCACAAGGCTTGGGCCCACGGCTCACAACCCGCCCACTGCTATTGCTTGAATCACTCCTACTCGAAGAGGCGCGATACCCACCATTAGCACCATTCCCCTCCTTTGAATCCTTCTGCCTAACCCTAATTTTATCTCTCAAATCCCTAACTTGACCCCTTTCAACATCAGGATTTCCGTTCCTAATCCGTTCATAGTCCTCCTTGGCCGTAGCAAAATCCTTCCTTGGCAACTCAAAACTGGACTCTCGTTCCCTGAATTCATTTTCACGATAACCCCCATGTCTTCCAGCAGCCATAAATCTCTATATCCAAAGCTCTAAAGCACCACGGAATAGGGAACCCTTATCCCAATTCAAGTCAGCTATAAACCCTAACCCTAAACCCCCACAAAATCAGACCAATCACTTCCCCAATATTTGAATTGAAAAATCACAAAATTCGAAGAAATTGAATACGAACCCTAAGTCCGAACGGACTCGGATCCAAAAACAAAACGAAATTTAAACAATAGAGCAGAAAACAGTACCAGTTACTTATTCAATTCACGAGCTATGCAGCCAAGGAGATTATTCAATTTCGAAACGAAACCCTAAGAAATTGAACAAGAAAAGAATAGGAAGCCAAGAAATTGATAAATATAGGTGCATATGGGGGACTTAGGGTTTGAAAAGAATTGATTGATACAGTTTCAAAGAGAGAGAGAGACGGCGAGCGCCGATTGTAAGCGAAAGGAAAGCCCTCGAAGGAAGACGGAGGAGACTGGAGACGGAAATGAGTGCGGACGCGGGTGCTTCAGATCGGATTGGGCTTTTGGCTTCGCCAGCTTTATTTTCCTGCTTTTATTTTATTTTTTTGTTTTTAATTATTTATTCAATTGGCAAAATACCGGTTGACTCCCGCCTCCCGGTAATATTTTTGTTCAGCATCAGATATTTTTTACCAAGAAGAAACTACCAACTATTTTGCCCTATCAAAAGATTTTCTATCTTCGGCTAAGTTTTTAGTGTAATTGTTTGATCATCTTTCTTATAAATCATTATATTTACCAAGTATTAGTATCAAATTCTCTACAAAATGCTTTTTTTAAAACATTTTGTTTATAATAATTTTACCGTTGCCTTTTCATATCTCTTTCGTCACATGATTACTTTTCATATTTCTCTCGTCACGTGATTAGAAATGTCATGAGTTTGTTGTCAATATAAATCTCTCACAGACCAAATGTTGGGTTTCACTATTTCACTATCTTCTATTTTTCTCTTCTTCATGCGATTACGTAACTATTTCATTTTTAACTTTACCCCAAATGAAAATTTTATTGTTTTGGTTAAAAGGGAATTTAAAGTTCGCAATTTTCGCTTCTAACATAAGTTAGATTTCTATATGAATTTACCATCTTTCGTTGATGAGAAAATTGCTTATTTTGTTACAAGAAAATGTTACTTTGTTAAATAGTTGGCATGGTGCCAGATATCGTGAGCTTGTCTATATTTCTTTCTTTCATTATATTTCAAGTCTACCGGCGTGTTAAACAACTCTTTAGTTAAATTCATACCCAATCCGGCTCCTCCTCATTCGATTACGGATTAGTAATCATGTACTTAATAGCACAATACTAATTTGATGATACCAAACACAGACACCCCCCATAGGCATACAAACAACAAAAACGTCTTGTCTCACTAAGTGGAACGGAAGGTTGCAAACCAAAAAAATAAAATAATTGTAGAAAAAATTGATATTGGTGTATTAGGGAGTCCCAAATTATTTTAAGAAAAATAAATAAATATGATAAAATTCTACAGGGTTCAGATTACATATTCAACAAGTGACAGGAAAGAAAAAAAAGAAAGAAATCGTAGATGTTACATGTACTGAAGATATTGCTACCAGCAAAGAGAGGGCAGCTTGAAAGAGAAAGTAGAGGGCAAGTGACCAGTCCTCCTTATGTAATCTGCCTTTTCTGAAGTCCTCAAAGCCTTTTCATTGAGCTTGGCCTCAGCGTTCGCCCTCTTTTCTTCGGCAATTCTTCTTGTTGCTGCGAGTTTATTCGTTAACTTTTCTTGACCCCGAGTTTTCATTCTCTCCGCTTTCACCTGGTAGCACACCGGAAATAACAAGTCAGAAAGCTGCATTTCAGTAGGAATTGGTACATGGTTTACCGTGTTTATTATGATCATTAAGCTCACTCTCAAGTTAGCGGTACAAATTTCCGTTAATGCTGTACTAGTACTTGAAGATGTTAATGTAGATGTTGATCACACAGGTGCTTACATTCATCAATAAAGCGAGCGAGGAAAAGGGGTTCACGCTAAGGGCAGTTTTTCGTTGTAATGATGGAGAATAACTAAGCAAATGCGAAACCAATGTCACTGATTTGGATCTGCATTGTTCTTTTTCATGAAAAGAAAACTGAGCTGATGCTAGTTCTTTCTGGACTGAGGTGAGAAGCTGAACATTTGGCTCCTAGTACTAGGTACCAACAAATATGTAATGTATAGCAAACGAAATGACCAACTCACAATTTCAAACTAGGATCTAAACAAGTAGAACAAACAGAAATTTTCAGAGAGAAAAACAAAAATCTGGGCAGAATCTAAAGAATGAGTACCTCCATTTTTCGCATTTCCATCTCGGCTTTCCTCTTCTCATGATTTTCCCAGGCTTGTATTCTCACCTCTTCACGCTTGTACCTACAAATCCAATAAACAATTGCCCCAATAAGTCCCAACATTGGCGTTGAAAATACTCAAAGTAGCTGCAACTGGCTACAATTAACCAGCAAAAACAAAACAGAATATCAGCAACTCACCTTGCCATATATTTGGCACGTTCTGCTTCATCCCAAGCAATTGCCCTTGTTTCCAAGGGACTCAGTTTTGTACCTTGATCTGAACTCGGATTCTCAGCCATGTTCCTGCAAGCATTCGATTCTTCTACATACCGTTTCGCTGCGCCGCTCCCTCTCCCACAAGAACTGGCCTGATCATGACTACTTCTACCCCCATCAGTGGATGTTTGATACCCCTGATGAGTGCCTTGCATCCCATGCTGACATGGCCTCACCGGCGTGGATGACCCCGAAGATATAGGGCTGCGCGCCACCGGGGTTGTGGCCCGGATAGGGGTGGTAGTTCTTGAAGGCTCCTGGCTTGCAATAGGGGTCATTTCTGTCCCCATGTCCCTTAAACATATAGATCTCATAGCCGCTGTCGAGTTCTCCATAGATTTGTTGCTGCTTCTCCACACTGAATCATCACAATCCACTTTCTTCGTCTCCACATCGCACTGATTCGCCATAGCTGACCCAGGAAAGCCATTTTCTTCTTGTTGTTGGTGATGTTCTTCTTCTCCATCCGAATAGTCCTGCTCCTTCTGTGGCACAGGAGCTATGAGTCTCAAGTCATCAGCATTGGAATTTCTGGGTTTTGTTTTGGACTGGTTTTTTTCTGCTCCTCTGGACAATCCCACCAGCCATTTTTGTGCATCATCCCATTTGGAAGGTGTTGGTTTGCCTAAAGCTGTTCTGTGATGGGGTGTCCTGCTAGCTCCATTTGCTTTCTGAAACTCAAAATTTATACCACTACCCCCAGAAATCTCCTTATCCTCTATGGATCTCATCTTCCTCAAAATTCACAAATCTCTCTCTCTCTCTCTCTCTCTCTAGAGTCTAAACTAGAACTCCATTCCCCAGTATCCACTCACCCAAGTTGAAAAACCTGCTTTTTTTGCTGTCTGCAATTGCACAGAGCAAATTCTAAGCAAAACCAATAAGGCTAAAGATTCTATCTTTCTTGATTAACTTGTCTAACTTAATACTAAAACAGATCTGGGAGGCAAAAACCAGTCCAAATATCTCACCACAGTAACAAAAACAACTAGGAATTATGCAGCTTGACAGAACCATACATAAATACATAGATTTCTTCAGTAACATGCTTAGAGCACATGAGATGCAGACACCTACTAATAATCTTCCTACCCACTAAGTAGCAGCTACAATGCAAATAGACAAAAAATTAATTATGTGAAACAAAAACCAATTAAACTAGGCAAAAACCCAGAAGAAAAAATAATATCTGAAACTTCCAAAACTGCAGCAATGGACCAGGGGCCCATCTGGGATTTATCCAAAAACGCCAACTAACCTCTAAAGATTAAACCTTTAAACCCCAATTAACCTGAAGGGTCAAATTTTTAATGCAGATAACCTGTTCATAAAAAAGTCCCAACAGAGAATTTAGGTTCACTCAGCAGCGCAACGATTGAGAAATGGGTTTTGCAGAGGGAAAGGGATCATTTCCTTCTAATTTACCAAATTAAAGGATCATGCCTGTGAAATTTGATCAAATGATTATAAACAGTGACACATTTTAAAAATTATAATAATTTCAACTGTTGTACCAAATTTAAATGGTACGAATCTGTTGATTTTGTGAATTTTTTAAGAGGAAACCTTTGTCCTGTGACTGAGAATAATATTACCTTTTACGCGTGGAATTTTGTGACTGCAGAATTTAGAAATGAAAGTTCAGATCCATTCTGCCATTAAAATACTTAAAAGAAATGCATGGCGGTAACTGTAAGAAATGGACTTATTAGAAAACGAATTTACCTGGGAATTTGTGGACTGTATTTTTACCGAGAAAACTGCCAAGTTAGTAAAAAGCTCCAACTTTAACAATTCACCTTTACCGTCGTCACTACACACACAAGAGGAATATTGGCCAGAGTTACAGTAAAAGCCCACAGGAAAATATTGTAACTGCTGCTCCCCAGACAGTGAGAACGTTTTGAAATACGGTTGTCCTTTCAGACCTTTTAAACGGTAACTAGCTGACTGTGGAAATATTTGTGCTGTATTAATAATGTCGAGTTTAGAATTCGAACATTGAGAGATTTTAGTGTTAAAATTTTTCAAGTTTTTTTTAATAGAAATAGAGTGTGGAGTGTGCCAATTTATTTGATGGGTTTATTGTTGTCAGCCGAACCTTATTACACATTATAAGTATTGACATATGCTGAAGCAATATAATGAGTACTATCGAAAAAATTTGTAAAGTGTTCTCAACGCAACTTGCTGAGTGCTGCTGCTGAGATATACCTAGCAGACATTACATCAAATACTTGGTGTGGCATAAAATGGACTCATACCAAGCATTTGAAATGTCCTCGAAAGGCTTCACATATATATTGTTCGAACTCTGGATGGTATGTAAACCACATTGGTCCCACTATACATCTTTTATTGCGTATTAAGAACACGCCATCATTTCATTGGAAAATGTTGTTCACATACTTATTTTTACCTTGCACACACCCTTGTTAATCTTCTATCATTAATCTTCTTCAATTGGTTCGATTTGACGACCAAAAAAATTAAGAGGGGTTTGTGATAAGTAAAAATGGGTGCGTGCTATAACTACTCCATTTCATTTTAGGTTTTATGGGTATATGAGGGTAACCACATTATTTAGTATAAACACTATCTGATTTTAAAAAAATATTCTCACTAAATGTCATTATAACATATATGACCATCAAACGGTAACAGTGTTAAAATACAAAGTATTGTTGCCAAATCATATAATTTGAGTGAAGTACAATTAGTGACGGTGTCTGGTGTACATTAAAAAATTAAGGACTTTCATGACACTTGGATACCTGTATTACAGTATAACATACTAATAATTCAATATTATATATAATTCTTTTTGTATGATATTATTGTATCACAAAAAGTTATCTGTAGTCAAGAGAGATTGATTCTCTTATGCAACTAATATTTAATCTTAATGTGGATACCATCCAATAAAAAGTTATTACGTGTCAAAAAATGTACAACTCGTCTACTACGCGATTGTCATGTAGCATATAAGAAAATTTCTGTATGTGAACGTGTTGGGTTGAGGACACGTGGACGGTGAGGATGGAGAAGAGTGTCAGTGCTCATCTGATGCAATGTCGGGGGTGGGATTGATAATTGCAAGAAAAAGTGGGGGAGTGGGCATTTTCACGTGAATTTTCTGCTGCAAGGTCAGGTGGGAACAAAAAAGCTGCAATTGGTTAATAAATGATTGAATGGGCGTCATGTACGATGTCGTTTGGCTACTGAATGCCAATACAGTCATGCTTTTGTTGGATTAGTACGAACTCGTGTGAAAAGTGCTTTCAAATGACCGAACTCATTTTTATATAAAATATTTTTAGGTTTCAAAATCATTTGTAGGAAACATTTCTAATATTTTTCATAAGTAACTTTTTTATCAAAATTAATTTTGAAAATATTTTTTTTAAAAAACGCTTTCAATTATTTCAAACGAGTTATACATTTTCCAGACAGTGGAAAAGTGGGCAGTGTCAATTTGCTAATTCCAGTGAATCACTTGGGGTTCAATTTGGTAAATGCAATTTTATATTGCTATACATATTTTGTGAGATTCTTATTAAATTCCACACCCCACACTTTGTTAATTTGTCAGTTTTCTTGTTCACGTATGCTTGCAGTTTTATTTTGTAGCTCATCACTCCGTTGCAGGTAAAGATTAATATATAATTAACAATAACAAAAAGTATGCTAAAATACTACCGAAGCGAATATTTTGGCTAGCGAGAAGTTACTGTATTCTAATGACATGATATGTACATTATATTTACAAGTAACGTGACATATTATTAAATTATAACATGTTGTCTTTATTTGAATGTGCACTAATTTTATTTTGATTATTAGTTTTCCTGGCTGTGTAATGCATTTTCAGTTTCTCAAAAAAAAAAAAAAAAAAAAAAAAAAAAAAAAAAAAAAAAAAACATCAAAACTATTTTGATACAGTTTGATTTCGTTTGCTAACACATACGAAATCAAATATCCACAAGCAATTTGAGTGGGCCCCATTTCATGTGCAACTTACCATGTAATGGGCCTAAGACCAAATATTTTAAATCAAACCCAAGCCCAAAATATCCAATCCAATTCTCGAAACCCAGAGCCTGTTGGATAGCTAGAACTCGTTGTACTTTTGAAATAACTGAAAGTACTTTTAGTGAAAATATTTTTAGAACCAATCATTAGTAAAGATGCAAGTAAATCTTAGAAAATCACTTAAAAGTGTTTTATGGAAGAAAACACTTTAAGTGTTTTTGAAATCCAAAAATATTTTCTCTAAAAACGTTTTCAATCATTTTAAAAAGACATCTAAACGAGCTCCTAATCTTTTCTTGCTTATGGGCTAAGCATAACCCGGGTCAAAATCATCTCAGCCCTTGGTTGATTAGTCAACAAAAATAACGGATTAGATTTAATTCATTAAAACATTTGTACACCCACCAGAAAATTCCCCTACGCGCTACCAGATTTTCCCCGAGCTGAGTTGCTGAGTATTTGGGGTTTGCTAAGCTGCTGATTAATTGGTTTAGCTTATTTACTTGAAAACAAATCTGAGTCGCTTGTTGAAATCAGAAGCTCTGCCACTGCCTCACGCTCTCTTGTTCGATACTTCAATGGCGATGCTCTGAAGTCCGAACTTCGTTTCAGCTTCTGGGATGTGGCGGTTTTCAGGAGGTTTAGCGGCCTACACAAAGCCAATGCCAGAATCCAAGCATACCCTTTTGGCCACACGCACAAAAGAGCCTTATCAGACTCTAAGATCTTCAACAATGGCGACGATTTGGTGCTTCCCGTTCTGATCGTCGGTGCAGGGCCTGTGGGTCTCGTTCCGTCCCTACTTCTAACAAAACTAGGTAAGTTCTTCTTCTAACCCAACTTTATTTTTTTTCCAGTCCTCAGGCCTTGTTTGGTTGCCTAGAAAGTATGGGATGGAAGCATGAAAATTTAGAAAATTTTCACCTTTAAAGATAGTTTGTTATTTTTCTTAAGGAGTCAATACTTGAAATGGAATTGTGTGTAATGGGAGCAGTAAGTTCGATTTCTTCGATTTTTCGGTGTGTTTGTTGTGCTAGTATTATTTTGAAGTGGAATTCATGCTTGCATTTTCTGTGATGAAATGATATTTGAGCTGAGGTTTCGTAGAATGTGATTGTGCATGTGTTAAGGTAGATTAAGGCCTTAATCAGAAACTTATTGTCCCAAGTTATTAACTTTTCTTTTCTCTTGCAAGTAATTTTATCTCATGAAATGTACTACTTCTTGCTCAGTTGAGACATAATCATGCATTGCATCAATTTGCAGGGGTCAAATGTTCGGTTGTGGAGAAGAGCAAAGCTTTCTCAAATCATCCACGGGCGCATTTCATCAACAATCGATCCATGGAGGTTGGTTTTCATGTTTGGAAGATATAATTATAGGAGTTATTTGGAGAAATTCACTCTTCATTTGAACTTGTGTATTATTAGGTGTTTCGCAAATTGGATGGCCTGGCAGAGGAGATCCAGAGGCCTCAACCACCAGTAGAATTATGGAGAAAGTTCTTATATTGTACTTCCCTCGAACTGATGTCAGGCCTACCAAGACTCGGTGAATGTCCATGGATAGGTGCTGCCCCTTGCATACATTAACAGGTGTGCAATATGCCTTTCCAAATGACTTCAGGCCTACCAAGACTCGATGAAATGGCGACATGCATGTTATTTCTGGTAAAAAAAAAATTTGCACTTGCGCACACTATTCTTACAAACCCCCCCTAATATTATTTCCTAGATCTGCCATTAGTGTAAAAAAAAAATTGCGCGTTGCGCACACTATTCTTACTGACCCCCCTAATATTATTTCCTGCATCCACCACTGCTAATGGGAGACATTCTAATTATTTAAATAGTATAATACGATGGTGATAGGTCCACGTGTGCAAAAGTTTCTTACATTCATGTAAGTAGACTGTTTAATGTATGAATATAATTTGGATTTTCTATTTTAGCTGTTTCATTCTGGTTAAACTTTGTCATCAGATTTTGAGCAAGTTGTCAGCCCAGTCTCTGTCGCGCACTTCTCGCAGTGCGGACTGATTAGGTTACTACGTACTTAAGCAGCTTGAAAATCTCAGCTTCAAGTTTTGTACGTCTGATGGGTTGGAAGGCCTTAACCATGAGCCCTTTCAAGAAAGGTAGTTGTTAATGGGGCATGAGTGTGTTTCAATCAAAGAGAGTGATGATTTTGTTTCTGTGACTGCATCTTTTATCAAGGATGGGAAGCCTATGGAAAGGAATATCAGATGTAATATCGTCAGATGGCGCAGGAAGTACTGTCCGTAAGCTGGCTGGAGTAAATATGAGGGTGAAAAGGACTTGCAGAAGCTTGTGAGCGTCCATTCCTTGAGCAAAGATCTTGGGAAGTACTTGCTCAGTGAGAGACCTGGCATGCTTTTTTTTACTCAGTGAGAGACCTGGCATGCTTTTTTTTATCTTCAATACTGAAGCTATAGGGGGTTCTTGTGGCTCATGATCTCGAGCAAGGGGATTTTGTTTTGCAGGTATTACAGGCTCCAAACGTGTTATTGGAAATGTGTTTGGTGATATAAATGTGCAATTATGCTGATTATTTCTCATCGGCCTGCAGATTCCATTTTATCCACCTCAGCAAAACCTTGAAGATTTCAGTCGCCAGGTATTTGCTTTCGAAGCAATAGAATTCATGATGAGTGGCAACTTTTGGCGATGCAAGCATGATAAAAGTAAAAATGGACTTAATTGGATGATAAAGTATGGTTATCTTTCGTTAAACCGAACATGGTACAAATTGTCTCAACAAGATTGTTTCGTCACGAAAAAAAAAAAAAACTTAATCAAATTACATCTTGCAAACAGTTGTGTTTTTACAAAATGAAGACATGCTAATTGAATTATTATAGATAAGAAGGCCTATGTCTTCAACTTTGGGAAGTATCGCGTATAAAGATGGATCTGCAATTCGCAATCCAAAGGTATATCAGATGTGGCTCTAGGAGATGATACCACAATATCACTATCTATGTGGATGTAAACCAATCCAGGATCATGTTGTATGACTGATGGTAAGAATAATCACATAGCCCATGCTTGCTGTGACAATTCCAAGCAAACCGCCAGCAACAACCTGTCAAACGGGAGCTAGAATCATCATAAAAGACGTTTCTTATCATCAAAGTTTTTGGTATCCTGTACTCATGGATACACCATCCACTAAACAATTTTAAGGTAAGAAACTAAAGCAATATAGAGACCTGAAGAGGGGTGTGGCCGAGAAGTTCTCGAAGTGGTCTGCTTTCAGCCAGAGGATGTTCAGCAGGGAGTTCATACACAATTTGATTCAAAACCTGAAGGTACCAAAATCCAATGTTAATACGTAGACAACCAAGTCAACCAAAATTTGAATAGGATACTCATGATGCTGAATTATATGAGAACACGATGAAAACATGGTATACAAACATCAAAGTGTCGGATGAAGTTAATTCTTAGACAAAGTGTTAAAAGAAAACTAGTAGAAACAAAAATATCAAAACTTCAAACCTCAGCTTGGCGTCCAGCGTGTAATCTTACACCGGTGGCATCATACATCACCTGCCACCCAAATTTCTACATTAGAGATCTCCAATTGACATGTGATCTTTATCATTGTTTCTAAAATGCATTTTTTTAAGTCCATGTGCGTACACATTTCAGCTGGCTGCAGTGCAGTCTTATTGAGTATTGAACTAGCATAATGATCACATTATCCAATGATGAATACAAAATTCAATGCAAGCTCAAATGGTCTTCAGACTTACAAAAAAAGTGCAACAAATAATGAGTAAAAATGGAAAATCCCTGCTATCTGCGAAATGCTGCAGAAAGAAGTGAAGGATCTTACCACACATGCTAAGACCAATGCAATGGCAAAGAGTGATCCACCGATGCCTTCTTGGAACCCAACGGCTGTAGCAATAGCAGTAACAGTCGCAGAATGAGATGATGGCATTCCGCCGGATCCAAGAAGTTGCTTGAAATCCCATCTTCTTTCCTTGTACCTGCAAATCTATCAAGGTTTAAGAACTCTTAGGATAAACTAATAACACCAACAATCAAAAAGAAAAGAAGCAATTTCCCATTTCTATACAGAGGTTCATTTCCACATACCAATCTCACATGAATCAAATTACCATTGTAACATCAAAATAACGCCAATATTTTACAGGAATCAATTTATCATTTAAGCATGTTTTGATTAAAGATTACGCTTTTCTAATCAAGAACCAATATATGGGCAAACCCACAATTTCAATTAACAAAATCTATGGCAGTAGAATTCAATTCAAGAGCTTTCTTTTGGGTACATCGAAAAGATCCGATCAAGACTAAGACAATGCAGCGACACGGAACCACCACAAGAACCCAAAATTGACGGATTGGGTCGGATCCAAATTCGGATAACTGTGTAAAAAAGGAGAGAGAAAAGTACCAGGAGGTGAAGACCTTGATGAATTGGGCAATGGAGAAAGCTACGAGAGCAGAGAGGAGAGGGTAGTTGGTGAAGATTGAGGACGATGATGATGCCGCCGCCTCAACCATCGCGCTTTTTTGCTTTATAATTCTTCGAACGAGACTGCAAATATTCTAAAAGGTAAAATCAAAACCCCAAATCTGAAATCTTTAATTGTTTGATTCGCGGGAGGAGAGGAGGAGGGAACGAGGGAGAGAGAGCGTGACGTGATAAATAGGGAGGACAGAGGACCGACTGATTCCACAACGACCTACGGAGTTTTAGGCCGTTGCGCCGTCGTTTTGATTGAAAACAAAGGAAGAAGACGTTCTGGAAAGCTAATGAAGCAGCTAGCAGACTTGTCTGGCGTTATTTTGGTATCTATGTAACTAACGGTCTTTGCCCCTTTTATTTTTTTTATTTTTTATTTTTTATTTTTTAAGACAACTAATGGCAAGTTACGGTTATTTATCTATTTCGGGAGTCAGAAAGACACAGGTATTTCAGCCTTCCTGGCCACAAGTCTGACTCCCAGACCAGTGGCGGGTTTTGAACCCAAAATCTCCAATTTTTAATTTTAAAAAAATCTCGTAATTCATTATTTATTACTGAATCACTAGCTCGCGGTTGTCTTTGCCTTTTTCTTAACTCGTGAGAAATAATTTTTTATTTATTTGTTTTTAAATGAAGACGCTTCCTTGTTTGTGAAACATTTGGGAAGAATATACCCAATTCCCAATGTGTCATTATACAGCTCCCTTCCTGATTCTTATCCAATGGATGATTACTCTTCATATTTTTTTAGTTTTTATAGAATGATGATACATAAATTAACACTAACGTTATTTTTTAAAAGTCTCACTTTTGAACAAAATTCCTAAACTTTTCTCTAAACAAGTTCCACAAATTTGGGTTCCAATCATTTGAGGTGTAATCAAATTAAGATTTAAAAGAATTTTAAAAAGACTTCAGAATCAAATGTTGTCAATTAGAATTTTAAAAACATTGAAATCATAGTGTAGTCAAATTCAAATTTAATATAATTTACAAAAATTCTAATATATTTTGTAAAAATTCACATTCATCATATCGTAATTCCATAAGATTATTCATATTTAACACCATCACGTGGTATAAACTTGAATGAGCCAACTAAAAGGCAAATTTTATTTTTTGGGGCAACTCCATATCCCTCTCGTCTGACTGATTGGGAGAAACGGGGATATACCCCGTTTACACGGAAGATCTCTGTTTCCCTTTGTGTCTTGGTCATACGAGTGACACGGCACGGAAGCCTCTACCCAAGCATCTTTCCACCCACGGGGAATGAAAGATATGGTAGCTTACTGCTTACCTGCCATAACTCAGTTTCCATAGCACTAGAAACGGCAAGAAAACATCAGTTCTGTGCTGGTTTGATAAAAACGTGTTACTCTTTTTCTTCTGTACTTTGCTTATCCGATCCCCAACTGTATTCTACGCAGCTTAGACAGCATTCTTCCCCACAAAATTGACCAGTTCCGCCTTTGCCGCGTCCATTACCACCTGGAAGTCTATACTTGTGTATCTTCCCCTGTGATGAAGATTTAGCATGTCAGTTCAAACTTGTTTCCAGTGAAGAACTTGATACTGTATAAAAGTGCATTGCCGAGAAAGTGGATCGAACACTTTAAATTGTGTCGGACCCTGCAAATCAAGTTTGTTTACGTACCAGAAGTGAGTTTTAGACCAGAATGTAGAAGGATAGGATGGACTTGCAATGCCATGCATTATCCTTGCAACAGCTCTGGGAGTGAATTTGGCCTGTGAATTGCTCTGCAGAAAGACCTGTCAATCCAAGAGGAGCCAATACATTAGAACTGCCAAGCACGAGCTGTCTCGAGTATATTAGGAGCTGATCACATACGAAGGTTCTTACTTTTATATCTGCTCGCAAAAATCGGCTGCACATGTGAATGTTAAAGATATCAGCACGTAGAATACGAAATCTTGATGCCAAATGATTTAAGTTTCAACAACCACAGATCATACCGACCTGGATTTACCCATCGTATTAGGGACTTCAGAATTGTCATCTCCATCGAAGTATTCGATAATTTTCTTTTGCAAACATTGTGTGTGTTGGGCATCACAACAACCTTGCGTCTTCTCGCAAGAGTTAACGGCAAAAACTGCCGCATTAAACATTGCGTCCAACTTCCGCACCTAAATCAAAAGCAGAACATATTATTTGTACAAGAGAAACACGTTGTATTTGTACTTCCTCTGTTTACAGTGGACGTGTACTGAATTGATAAAAACGTTTAATGTGTTAACAATTATCAATTACCTTGCAACTTTCAACCTCTGATAACCATTTTGTGAGATGTGCTGATAGAGAACAAAGATCTGCAGGGGCTTCGACGATTGTAAAGCAGTAGGCTTGGTCCTTCAGTTCGTATGTTACTTCTCCTTTCAACTAAAATAACACAAAAACGAAAAAAAGATAACTGTATGAACATTATGGTATCATTATGTAGAGGGCAGGGGATGACAACACAGTCAAACTTTTCACCTATAGAAGATAGTAAAACACAGCAGCTTATCAAAAGCCCAATTATGAAAGTCAATGGCAGGATGAGGTTTGAACAAATCTTACCAATAAAAAAGGGAAAATATACAAAATGAAAACAAAAACCATAATACAATTCACCCTTCGTTTTTTCGTTTCCAACTCAAATAGTTAAGTTTTCTCAAAAATAAGATTTTCTTTTGAAGGACTTGAACCTTTAAAATTTGAAGATGATTGGATAGGACAGTAGCTGTAACTCCAATGCTATTTGCCACTGTCGGTATGTCAAACACGTATTGTCCTTGCTTAGTCTCAGACCTGAAAATTTTCACTAAGCATAAGTTGTTTTGCCACATATTTCTTGGTGTAAAATCGTATTCAACTTCTTTGTGTAATCAAAACCACTGATTATACTCACTTTTTCAAAATTGCAGCAACAAAAGCATCTTTCCCTGCAAGTAAAGCTGGGGATGTCTGCATTACGTACCGCAATATTCAACCATCAAGAGGTCAGTTTTTGTGACATTATAATAATTCAAAGTTAATCTTGGCAAAGTAGAAACCTCTAAACATGCTACCTACATTATGAAAATTCAAGGTGCAAGTCACATTTAACTCTGGAAGTAAATGCAAATACTGCACTTCACCCAACTCCAACTGCGTTAGAAGTGTGAGCATCACCTGCCAAAACAAATGCCAAGAATAGAACATTTTAGTGCTTAGCTTCTGAAAGTCCTTGTAAGTGATTTCTTCTATCTTCACTTAAAAATTTAGAATATTGAACGGAATTAGTAGCAGAGAAGGACCTCTTCTTTCATATCAAACTTGCGAGATGCAGTTTCCTTAACCAATGAACAAACTTTCCCATGCGAGTTCTCATCACTGGTGAATACTTGACAGAGGAATTTGTTTACCATATATTCATCCACACCATCACTGAGAAGTAAGAACACAATACATAAAGTCGTGAACCACTTCTAAACCTATGAAAGCCTTCGATAAAGGGAAAGTAATAGAAGATGCTGCCATATTTAACTACCTATACATAAGACTGCGAAGTTTAAAATATGTGCTATCATCATAATAAAGATGGCAATGGGACAACCTCCCATCCCGCCCAGCTCGTCCAATTTCCTACATAATTTATCATTCATTTTGTTAACAAATCTAAGACAGAAGCTTTTAGAAAAATACAGTGGTTTTGAAGAAACTTCCACCTGAACATACTCCTCCAAGCTTTCTGGCAAGGTGTAATGAATAACCTGAAAAAGATGCAATTTAGGACTTCCAGAAACAACTGGTAAACAATGGTACAATAAATCCAGACAGCATATTGCGATGCAAATATATGCTGGCATTAAGTAAACAGGCGAACATTTATGTTTATGCATGCAAATCAATCCTGACTTTGTCTTTCTTTTTGTGGTGGATACAAGTCATCTTTTTCTAGACTTTCTCAGAAGCCAGGAGCACAAGGCACGTGTAATATCACGATACCCCATCTGTATACTCCAAAGTTTATTATGCTTTTCATACACTAACCTAATAGACAGTCAGTACAGACACCAAATGTTGCCTTTCTCAGGTTACAGTTCAAGTGAATGCAATGCAATGAACAACACTAATTATGAGTTTTTCTGGAAAGGAAAACAAAGTTATGAGTATATTTCTCTTACAGCACCAATATCCCTCTTGTCAAGGCCCATGCCAAAGGCCACAGTTGCAACAACCTTCCATCAAAACATACAAGTCAATCATCCAAGAATTTGATATTTGAATTTGCTACATATGTAAAAGGAAAGAAAAAGAAACATATCTGTAACACAAAATTAAACGAGAAGAATATAGGACTAAGGAATGAGCGGAGTAATTTTCTTACCACTCGTATCTTGTTAGAGAAAAACAACTCCTGCACTCGACTACGATCTTTAGCAGGGATACCACTGTGGTAACTCTGGTTAGCATTTTACCATAACTTGTTAGGTTTTTATCGTTCCTCATCAATATTTACATACAACTTGTGGATCATGCAACTGAGAAACATGGAAAACTAACCTTTGCAGAGATATTATTGTCGCATAAGCATCTGCTTATCATTTCAGTTTCAAACTGCAAAGTTAGAAAACAAGATTATTTTCAACTCAATGTCAAGAATGTAGGATTATATTCATCCATCCTAATTGAGTGTCAAGAAAGAAGGCAAAATTAATTGCAAGAAGTGTTGGCAATCCTCAACCGCTAGTAGTTTAACAGTATTCCATTTCCCCTCCAATAATCTGAAGTTTGAGTCTTTCCTCATTCAAGAAAGAAGGTTTTAAATATTGCCTCAGCTTGTTGAAAATGGTATCCTAGAACCACCTTAAAACTATCAAATACACAGAGTGTTACAAAACATCTTAAGGAAACAGGATATCAGACATTTGACTCAATGTGTACCTGAAATTTGCAGTAGATAATGATGCTCTGAACATCCTTGAACGAAGTTGACTTGATCAACAGCAGCAGATCTTTCATTCTATTTAATTCATAACAGATTCAGATACATATGTAAGAAAACTGATAAAATGAAGGGGGAGAAAGAAGTATTCAGACTTGCCTATTTCCACTCAATGACACTGAAAGTTGTAAATTATCCCTTAGTATTGCTTTTTGAATGAGATTAGTTGGAGGAATCTCTAAAGCAGACATGACAGAACCCAAAGTTGTGGCTGTGGCCGTAGCTGTCATGGCAAGAATGCAGTTGACATTGAGCTTGGCACGAAGAAAACAAGCTCTAAGCCTCATATATGAGGGACGGAAGTTATGTGACCTGGAAAACCCTTCAAAATTAAGTATTTAAGGGGAATTGCATGCCATAAGATACGAAATTCAGCTGGAAGGATGAGGACACTGTGGAGTAATAATCAAACTATAAAAGACATTAAAACAAGAAGACAATAGTTGGTGCAACCATCACTATTCACTTACCATTCTGAAACACAGTGAGCTTCATCCACCACAACAAGAGACACAACTGTGTTAGCAGAAAATATAGACAAGAATTCCGCATTCAAAAACCTCTCCGGCGAAACAAAAAGCACCTAAAATACAATCCACCAAACTTTAGCTCTCTGCAAACAATCCAGATAGAACAACTCATACACTATATGAGTAAACACTAGATGTAAAACACATTTTACATCCACTGGGGACATATCATACTCAAATTTACTCAACAATATGTTGACATACCAACCTTTAACTCCCCTTGTTGAAGCAGCCTTATTGTCTCGGAAGCTTCTTCAGGTCTCTGAATAAACAAAAGGAGACAAATTACACCCACCTATTTGTATGTGAGCAAAGAGAGACATAGACCGAGACTGAGAGCACGGGGCATACCTGATTGCTACAAATAAGACCGCCACGAATCATATGAGGCAGCTGCTTAAGCTGGTCAATCATCAGTGCAATCAATGGACTGACAACCAAAGTTACCCCAGGTAAAATTAATGAGGGCAACTGATAACACAACGATTTGCCAGCACCCGTAGGCAAAACAAGCATTGTCGACTTCCCCTCGAGCACCATCTTGATTGCCTCCAACTGCCCATCTCGGAACAATTCATACCCATAAGTTAACCTCAACAATTTCACCAAATTCTCATCACTCGGATCATTTCTAGTCATCAAAACCGCCTCTTCAAACGATTCGGAATCAAATTTCGGTCTTTTACTGTCTTGCTTCCGAATCTGTTGTTCTGCAATAGCATCTGCAACCAACTCATCTTCTTCACCAATTGTCTCCCCATCATTTTCATCTACTGCTTTCAATTTCCTTTTCCCCTTTCTGTAAAATTTTCGACGACCCGACGAGCTGCTATTTCCTCTTCGGTTCACGAATTTGCGCTTCCCCCGATTCAGATTGAGCTTCACAAAGTTCCCTTCTGCCCCACTGCTTCGAAACTTCACAGGCGCCGAAGGCACATTGCCTCCAATCAAATTGAAACGTTTCTTCACAGCTATGGCCGAAACTCCAGACTTGGCAGCAGCCGCTTCGCGTTTTGGCTCTGGCGGTACCCGATTGGGGGCAGAAGAATCAGACCCACCAATTGCAGCCGTTGGATCCGGCTTCGGCGCCGAAGAAGACAGCAGCGGCTCGTCGTCTTGGAAAGAATCGAAATCGATGGAGGTCCGTCGGATTTTGGAGAACGACGGTGACTGGAACAAGTGCCTGCCCTGTGGGGCGAGAAGGGTATCGCTGGAATCGACGGTGGGGATCGCGCGGGATGGATCGGACGGCCAGCGGCAGATTTGGTAGGGTAAATTGGGGAGGAGGAGAGGAGATGGATCGGGCGGCGGGTCTGGTCGGGTGGGCTCGGAAGAGGGAGTTTCGGGTTCGGAAATGGGCTTGGACTTAGACGAAGGTCTGTACCTAAGTCTCGATGTGCGGGAGGAGAGAATGCTAGGCTTTGGCTTTGGTGGCGGTGGCTTCCGATTTGGCGCCGGCTGTCGCTTTCGATTTGTCGGTGGCGGCTGTGGTGGTAATGAAGGTTTACTGTGTCTTGGGGGAGTGGCAGAGATGTGAGAGCCGTCGGAGTCGGAATCGGATTCCATGGTGAATTTTGGTCGGAGAAAATTGATTGAATTTTCAAGTCCTTTACTTGATGATATGGTTTTCCCGCCATATTTTGAGCTTTTCTTTTTTAGCTATGGTTTCCCGCCATGGTTTAGATTTTCTCTTTCCCTTCTCATTTTATGTAATTTTAGGACTTTATGATTTTGGGTTAAGTCAAAGTGAAACAATAGGGTCCTTATAATATTTTTCTTGGAACTCGTCAATGGCGAGAATTGAACTTAGACACTTCAGTTAACTTTACCAAGGTTGCTGAATTTCATCACCAGGCTATAGTCAAGCTGTGGAAATGAGAGGATAATGGTGTTTACGAAAAACTATGAATAATAATCAAACTATGAAAAGGAAAAACGAGAAGTTCCAGGTGAGAAACTGCTGGCATCCCTTATTATTTTTGTTTCAGCACTATCTAGTAATAATAATCAAGGTATATTCTAAAACAATCATAATGAATATGAATGAATTGGGTTCTCGTACACACACTTACTCCAGTGGAGGAATTGAACCACATCGAACTTACTGATTCGCTGACAAGGCCGGAGCAACCACAAACCTCCGATGCCTCTGCCCAATTATCAGCACCTAATGACACAGGAAAACTTTACAATTACGTCGGCAAAACATCGCGGATTCTTACAAACAAATCGGAACCGATACAAACATTTGGCAAGTACCCCCAAACAGCCCCTTCAAACATTATAAAATAATAAAATAAAAAAAGAAAGAAAACATTAAAATACAAGTACTGAGCACCATCTCCTCCGTAAATATCGGCTGCACTGAACTGCTGAAGGGAGTGGCCAAAATGCACAGCGGGAGCTTTGAGCGGGATTAGAATGGAGACCATCACATTATAGTGCAGTTGCACTTGGATTCCAGCTTTGGAGGCTTCATGCCGTCTACCTTGGGAAGCCCTACATTCCGTTGCAAAGACTCGTCAACATTCTCATCGTTCTCAGTCTTACTAGCAGGAAGCTCAGCATCTGTTTCCACCGGCTTTGGCTTGCCCTTTTGAGGTTTTAAAGAACGTCGACTAACAGTTCTGCTGCGTGGTTCCTTTCTCTCAGGATTGGATTTCCCCATTATTGTAACCGTAGGGTGAAAACCTTCTAATGGAACTGAGCTTTCCTTTTCCATCGCTATGGCTGCAGCCTCGTAGGCCAGATTGTGGACAATGGAGCTGCAGAAGAGTATTGTATCTGTTGCCTCTTCTAGTGTCAGGCTTCTTGCCTTTCTTCGACCTTGCAACTCAACCTTTACGGTTGATTCCTCTTCTGGAAAAACATATAGGACTTGTCAGATGAGAATGTAAGGTGGTCAGGAAACCAAAACAATGTAAGGTGGTCAGGAAACCAAAACAAATAGGAAATCATGCTTCTTTCAGAGGGAAAGATGAGTGACACATAGGACGCGGGGGAGCAAAATAGTCATACATTATTGTAATTCTAACTCATGAACTCCACACAATACTGACCACCCTCACCGAGAAAAGTTTCTAAGTCAATAAAGTTTGTCAAACATTAAAAAAAAATAGTCTCAAAGCAATTTTAAATCATACCTAGGATGCCATATGCATTACTAGTGGTGTTGGTTTCTGGAACTGAAGGTGTCATATCACTGTCAGAAGGAAATGGAACTGAAGGCTCCTGACCTTCCCCAATCGTGCTTTTTGATTCAAGGGAAGCATCACTGTACATTGAACAAGAGGCACTCTGATCACATTTTTCAGTTTCTATTTCTGATACTGTGATCAAAGAGCTGTGAGTAGCAGTCTCTTCGGCATCCACTCGGACAACACTTATGGTGTTTTCGTCGTTGAATGAATCTGGAGTTACAACTGAAGATTCAATATCCATGGAACTTTTTGCATTGTTTTTCAATTCTTCACCATACTCATCTGAAGCACAATTTTCACAATTTGGAGATGGAGCTACAGAATTGTCCTCTAACAGAGTGCTAACTGCCTGACTCGACAATTCTGTGGTAGAAGCATCAAATCTTCCACTGCCAGAACTGAACTCAGTATCATCTTCCTCAGCAACAGTTGTCCTGGAAGAAGCTGTAATAGTAACATCTGGTTCTGTACATTCTGAAGCTAGGAAGCGTTCCTGAGATGTTGTGTGCGCCACCTCTGCGACATCATATTCAACATTTCCCACAGTAATCTCAAAACCATTATCATGTTTGTTTGATGAAAGACCTAACGTTTGGCGAACATGGTTTGGATCTCCATGGGGTGATCCAATGCTTTGGGGTTTCATATTTGTGTCATTTGTGTGATTCTCCATGTCTGATTTCTTGCCACTCAACTGTCGCTGCACATGAGTCTCTGTTTGTCTAGCTGAGCCATAATCAACTGACGATGATGCAGAGAAACTATCCATGTCTGATTTCTTGCTGCTCAACTGTCGCTGCACACGAGTCTCGGTTTGTCTAGTTGAGCCAAAATCAACCGAAGATGATGCAGAGAAACTACCATGGCCAATGGAGCTTCTCATACTGTTTGAACTATCTCTAGCATATGACAGATTCTCATAAGGTATGGTTGTGGCTGTGAAAGTTCTGCCCTGAACAACAGACCCCTTGCTACTGCTTGTTCTCTTCAGCAGAATGGAAATGCCTGCTCCTTCCGAAATGTCTGCCCTCATATTTGGATAGTTAGAATGATGCAAATTCTGACCCCCGGTGTCACTATTATGTTGGCTACAACCAACCGTTAGTGAAACCACCCCTTGCTTGTTGGCTAGTCCATCCTCAACTCCCTCTACTGGTCTAACAAGAGATTGTTCTTGTAAACAATTAGGGATTTGCTCACGATCAATATTTTGGCCTGGATCGACAATCTCTTCACCCTGGGAATTGTTTGGTTTTCCTAAATCAGAAACTTGTGGAGATCCAGGCACAACCACCATGGTTTCCAATACATCCAAAGGTTTTTCTTCTTCCACAATTCCGACAGACAAAGCTGGAGAGTTTTTAGGAACTTCAGGTATCTCCGGCATCATGACAGTCGGAAGTTTATCTTTCCTACTGCACTCTGGACAAAATCTAATGTTACTTTCCACCCCATCAGAAACATAATACCTGCAACCACATTTAGGACAAGTTTCCATGTCTTCGAGATTATTGATTCCTGAAAAATCACCCTTAACATGAGAATCTTCAGAGGTTGGACTGACTTCCATGATGTTATTGGGGTGACCATAATCTTCAGAGCGACTAGCTCCACACTCCACTGTACTGGTGACTCTATAGAAGTCACCGTGATGAATGTCACGTGAGCCATCATGGACATCATGCCTGGTGTCTTCATCTACTACATCCATCTTATCAAAGCCAAATACTTCTTCATGAACATCAGAGTATGGCACTTTCTCAGATTCACTGGCCATATCATCCTGGTTGTGATCACACCCTTCCATATCATGTGCAACACTAGTACCCAGATCAGAACTTGCATTGCTGCTAGTCGTGACTGAGGAGTTCCTGGAAATCAGAGGACGATGCACAGAGCTTGCTTTTCCAACATAGAAGGTGCTACTGGGAACACTAGATAAGAGCGGCCGAAACATATTCTGGGGACCTTTCCGTTGATCCTGCACGGACATGGTAAGGCATTAATCCTATGATGTGGATTTCTATAACGTATGAATGGAGAAATCACAATGATTGAAGTGCAAATGTAACATATTTATAACTACAGGATTCCAAGGTGTTACATTTCATCAAAAAGCCCTAGATCATAATGGCAACCTAATAAATATTAAGAGAGAGAGGAATATTATAATAATTCAGTGCAGTTCCAATTTTCAGCATTTTTTTATAACTTCGGTTAAATCCAATGTAACTTTATTACTTGAAGTAGGAAAGAAACACACACCTAAGAGACCTTGAATTGAAACCTAGAGAAAACATTAGCAGGAACAAAGTTTGGAAATTGTACAAAATTATATTGCCAAGTCATTGCATAAGAACTTTAGCAACCTGTCCCTACTTTCAAATAATTGCCTTTCATCGGATAATAAAAGAATTATTTATCATAATGGATGCAATTTAATGCACTAGACCAAAGTACCATTTGCCGAAGGGCGGAATCAAAGGATCTTTTTGGAGCAGAAGATGAGGACACCACTTTGGCTGGCCTCTTTGAGAAGGCCACAGCTCTGTTGTTTGAGAAAGTACCAACTCCTCTTGAAGTCGATCGGTCCAAACTACCCACAGGAATAGATTGTAAAGAGTCTAGATCATCATCAATGGAAGATGCTATAGAACCTTTGCTGTGAGAACTAAATGGGTCTCGATCATGACTATGAGATGAACTGACACTTCTAGAAGCAGTTGGAGACATTGATTGCCTTCTGTAGTTGGAGGAATTGTCCCTACCATTTCTAGATGCTGGTGAGGAACCCCTCACATATGTTGCCGGACGATCAGCAAGAGAAGTACGAAGGTTGGGAGGTGCATCACAGGAGAAGCCTGGAATATTGGTTTGCCATGCTCTTATTTTAGGTGAAGCAGAGTTCCCTCGACTTGTCTTTATTGGGGAAGTTCCTCTCATCCCAGGTGAAGCCCCACTACTGCTGGACCCAGTGCTTGTCCTCCGTGGTGTGGGGGTAGACGACCTTCGAGGAGGTGTTGGGGATTTACTTGGGGGGGTAGATGGTCTCTGTGAAGGAGTAGATGGTTTCAGTGATGGAGAAGATGGTCTCCATGATGGGGTAGCATGACGTAGACTTGGGGTTGGACTGGAATGGCGCACTGGTGATGGCTGTCCCCTTGATTGGATTGTACTATTCCCCGAACGAGGAGAAGGGCTTAAGCGATTAGGACTAGCACTACCCCTGCTACTTCGGTAACTCTTCTCCATCTGAAAATAAAGCAAGTATGATGTAAAATATACGGAAAATAATGATATCAGCATAATGTTTTAAGGAAACATCTATGAGATGATAACTAACATAATCAAGTCCCATAAAAGTGATTTGACCCCCTACCGTGGATGATCTTGATATAGAAATAGGTTGACTTCGAGGTCTGCCCCTTGGTGGTGCATTAACTGGTGTCGGTTCATCATCCAATGAAGGAAAAAGAGGGGTGTCGGGAGGCGTTACTAACCTTTGAAATTTAAACACCATATCTTCCGTCAGTACAAAGACAGAAACAGGACTGACACTTAATGATCATTTAGTTTCAGTGAATAAATGGACAAATTTCAAGCAGTAAAAATTTCAGCTTTTTGACAGAATCGCTTAAACTCTTAGCCAGTTAAGATGCAAGAATCAAAATATGCATGTAAACACGCTCTTAGTTTGCGAGATCATTTTGGCAGCCAAAAAGTCACTTCCACACTCTTCTATTTTCTCACACATGAGGAGTTCACAAGGTTGTTTAAAGTTGTTTTTGGAGTGCCAAAATCATCACCCAAATTTTTTAGGGAAATAATTTCTGCTTTCTTTGTCATCTGACAAAATAAATTATTCTGGTTTACTGAACAATTCCTAGTCTTTAAGGTAGGACGCTTGTCTCACAATTTACAACCAGGATGTATCACGTGCTTACAAAGTAAAACGCTAACAAATTGATCCTAGATGCAATTTAATCATGTCTTTAGTACTTAAGAGTGCAAAACATATCTTAAAACTAGAAATATAGCAACAATAAATTAAGGTATCAAACGAAGAAAAAGTATAATTCACCAGTCATAGTCATTTTTCTCCCCTTCCACATTAAACAGGTCGCTACTCTCTCCTCGCGTTGGAATGGTGATTCCAAGCTTCGCACCCGAAAATTGCCTCAATTTTGTAGCTGTAAGATCAAAAACATAAATGATCCCTGTCAACCCTGTCACGCAAGACAAAATCCTGAACTTTACACTTCCTAGCAAATGATATAAGGAATGGCATCTTACAGAATGTGTCCTCAAGATCATCCGACGACGGAAGCAAGAAATCCTCTTTTTCTCGGGTCTGCATTTCGTTGAACAAGGCAAGATCTTCATCTTTGTCTTTCAAAAACACTCCACTTTCAAAACTTCGACCCCGTCTGTGAGGGTTCCCTCTTGGCTCTCGTCCAGGAGAGCACCTCAATGACGGCGAAGGAGGCATCTCTCACAACCGAAAACTACACAATCAAAACAGACACCCCAACCGCTCCATACAACGCAAATTGAACCAGTAACCCACCATATACACCTAGCTAGTACTCACAATGACAATAATTTGAGCAACCAAACTCTTTCACGATTCGCCGGCGACACGAAACGCACCAAACTAATTTAATTCCAATTCCCACAACTCAATAACAGTGGGAATCATACATGCCAGGTCCAAGTCAACTCAAAGCCCAAATAGTATCCAAAATTCAATACAAAATTGCATAAATTAACGCAGCAACTGAAACAACCGTACCAGTCGCAATGCAGAGGCTCAACGTCGACGTACGTAATTCAATCAAATTACGACCTTCATCGTGTACCGAAGTCTCAAAACCCTAGATTCTGCCATTTGAAGACACCAAAACAGAGAAACCACCGCACCCGCCACCAGAAACTTAATTCCAACTCCAATTCAGCTCCCACCAAACACTCCACGCCGCCACTGAACCCGAATTCACACCGCCATTGACAAAACCACTTCCGGTGCTTCCACAACTCGACTCACTGACAAAAAAGCCCTCCGCACAACTCACTGCGATCCCGAGAACTCGAAGCTCGACAGCAGAGAGCTGGAAGATGCCGTATCAGGCAGTCGGATCTAAAGCATTTACTGCTTTGCCTGCGCGCGGACGGATCGGAAGACGAAAGCGGTAACGGATCGGTGCGGCAGGAAAAGGAAAGTGGAATTCTCAGGAATTCTTCTCTCTCCTCCGAGAAAATTTATACGGTGCGAGTCTCCGAGAACGGAAGTGGAAAAACTGAAAATATAAAAAAAAAATAAAACTGTGGTTTTGTTGTCGTCTGGATTTTTGCTCGTTTCCTCCACAACAAAGCTTTCGTTTTCTCTTTTTTGCTTCTTCACTTTTCTCTTTGCTTTTTTTTTTTCCTTTTTTTTTTCGTGATTTTCTTTCTGTCAATTGCACTTTTTCTGCTTCTTGTTAAATATTTACGAGCGTTGCAACTGCCGTTTACGGTAAGCTCTGCGTATCTTTAACCTTTCGTTTTCTTTTTCGCTTTTGTCATGTATTCACAGTATTTGTTAATTTCGTTTTCATCCAGATTTTGTATTCTATTTTCCCAATTAAAACTGAGATCTAGAGTGCCTAAATACAAGGAAATTGTCTTCTTTTTTTTTCGAACAAATGATATTATTTATATTAAAATATGATAAAGTGAGTTAAGTCTCACAATGAGTTTACCGTATAATAATGTGAAGAAGTGAGCTAAACTTCATAATGAGATTGTCGTAATAATGAGATTGCCATAATAATCTTTACACAATGTATCAACATATTAATTTGTACACAATTTGGATTACATGACATACCAATAATGTACCAAATTATTGGTAAGTTACATTTAATAGAGAGAGAGAGAGAGAGAGAGAGAGAGAGAGAGAGAGATATATATATATATATATATATATATATATATATATATATATGTGTGTGTGTGTGTGTGTATGTATGTATGCATACGTATAATATCATTTAGAATTTTGAAGTGCATTGGTACGTTTAGAATAACACTATTTGGCTGCACATCCAATTCAACTTTTTTTATAAGTAAAAATTTAAATCAATTATTCTCACCGAAGAAATAAATAAATTTTCCTACCAAATCTATTTATGCAGGTATCTTGACTAGGTTATAGTGTATATACACTTCTTAGGTTTTATTAAGGGTAAATTACATTTTCATCTATTTTAATTCCTTACAACATCTTTAAAGTATTTCACTTTCATACTCTAAGTACTATTTTATTTCAAAATAATACCTCCGTTACATTTTTCATCCATTTATCCGTTAAGGGTTGACGTGATTGCCACATATATGCCACGTGGCAACAAAAAATGAAATTTTTTTTTAAACCTGAATTTTCTCAACACACACAAATAAAAATAAAAAAAACAAAAAAAAACCCATCCCATCTCCCCACAACCACCCCCACACCTCTAAACTTGCAAGAAGAAAAAGAAGGAAGGAAGGAAAAAAAAAAAAAAAAAAAAGCCCTTGAAACCCATCCATCCCATCTCCGCACAACCACCCCCCACATCCCTAAACCTACAACAACAAGGAAGGAAAGAAAAAAAAAAACAGCCCAAACCCAGTTGAAGAAGAAGCTACCGGCGCGCGACCCACCTGTCTTTCCCCCTCCCCCCGCGATGACCCAGCTGCCTTCCCCCCCCCCCCCCCCCGGCACGACCGCGAACCAGCCGTCTCCACTCTGTTGGAGTTGAAATTGAAATCCATTTCTCACTCTCCTCTCTTTGTCTCACTCCCCCTCCTTTGTCTTTGGTGGTTTTGGATGGCGTTCAGACATAGATGAAGGGTGGGGGTTTCTTGGGTGGACGAAAGAGGACCTGGGTTTTGACTCAAATGACAGGGACTGGTTGGTGGTTGGGGTGGGAGAATGGGAGCTGCATTTGCACTCTTCTTTTTCTTCTAGGTTGCGGGTTTTTGGGTGTGGAGGGACGAACTCGGTTTGGGCATTTTTTTTTTTCCTTCTCCTCCTCCTGCTTCTTCTTCTTCTTGTTGCAGATTTAGGGATGTGGGGGTGGTTGCAAGGAGATGGAATGATTTCAATTTTATTTTTTGTTATTTTTTTGTGTAGAAAATTCGGGTTTTTTATTAAAAAAAAAATTATTTTATTTGCCACGTGGCAGACATTTGACAGTCACGTCAACATTTAACGGATCAATAGATGGAAAATGTAACGGATGTATTATTTTGAAATAAAATAGTAGGAATTGAAATAGACCCAAAACCTGATGTATGAAAATGTAATTTACCCTTTTATTAATTTTTGGTATCTCAGCTCCAATAATCAACTTATTTCCATACTTCCCATACAATCCCATACTAGTAGATTGTATTCTATTTTAGTTTCAACTTCGACTTAGTAAACATTATTTTGCATTTTTTATATGGATACTTAGCTCCTCAGTAATATAAATCATTATCCGACACGTATTAAAAAATATCTCATTAAAATATAAAAGTAAAGTTATACATATTTGTTAAGGGAACTCTTATTAGCACTTCAAAAATCTCATTATACACTCCTCACAAGTGTAATTTCTTACTAATTATAAAATGTTTGAAGTGCAAAATGACATTTTTAGAGTGCCAATAACAATTCTTTTTGTTAAATTGTGCAAATAGGAATGGATTCTTATATGTAACAAATCAAGTATTTTCCTTTTGCCATAACTGACAACTCATATGTTATATGTCAGTTTCCTTACGCTTCGTTAAGTCTATAAGTTCAGCAATGGCGTAGCCACCCACAAGGCTAAGGTGGGTTGTAGCCCAGGGAGGTTTTATGTAAGAATAGTGTTATCTATGCACTCATTTTTACTTTTCATACAACCCTTTCAAATTTCGGTTGTTCGAATTGAATGAGTTGAAGATAATCACTGACACAAAATTAATAAGGCTGTGTTGGAAGTAAAAATGGGTTTCTAAATAGAACTATTATTTTGTAAAATCATGTTTATAGCTTACTCAATTTCAATAGAGATTATTATTTAATGTATATTTTATAGAGGATAGGTAATAAATAATACATTTTATGCTAAAAATGCTAAATTAGTTCTATATACAATCCTTTTTTATCATATTCTTTAAAGAAAAAGACCATTTACCCTATGTAATTTAGCCTTTGTGCTTCTTACTCAAGAAAAGAAAAATAATTTCTTTAAATCCACAATTAAATTCTTGTCTCCGCAATTCCTTAATTTCCATTGTGATTCTCCAATAAATGTCACATTTGGTACTTTCTTAATCTCTATATTATTCTTGATTTAATTAGTAGGTTAATTATTTATATGGTCCATGATTTTATCGGTTAGGGTTATGATTTTGAGAATAGTTTATATTATATTGTTGTTCTTTTATATTGATTATTATATAAGTTTATACAAGCAAAAAATAAACAAATGATTTTATAGTACTTTTTTCAATTAGCCCACCCAAGAAAAAAATCTTGGCTCCGCCTTTGAAGTTCAGTGGCAATAATGAACCGCACTATAAATTCGCTTAGCTTTCTTAACATATCTAGATGATTTATAAGATGATATAAGTTATGAACCTTAAAAAAAAAAAAAAAAAAAAAAGCCATCAAACATACACTTCACGAAGTTCAGTTCACCGATAAATAATGAAATTCCCTCTCATAAGAAGTGACGCTGATAATCACATTAGATAATGACCTTGTTAAGTTTGGATAATCTATACGTGTCAATGATGCATTCAATTAAACCCTAAATAAAGACAGCGGGAGTGGGACAGCGATGGAATAAGATAAAAAGGCGATGTAACAACAACCATATGTTACTGTTATATCATGAATCTGTGCACTAATGGAAAGGTGCAGAATGACGTCGTTTTAATTGGTAGGTGACGGAGAAAGAAAACTTAGAAGCCTTCACTGTAATCATAACCAGTATTTATTTATTTTTATTTTTTTTAATGCATCGATATTTTTACACTAAGAAGAGAGAGAGTTCGGTTAAATTACAAGATGGGCAGCCTAATTTGGTATCGAATTCACCATTCACAAGATTCGAACCAAAGACTTCTTACTTTAAAGTGAAAAGGAATACTAGCAAACTGTAGTATTGAATGCCTATTTATTTTTCTTTTTATATTCAATGTATGGCTTTCAACAAATCTTATATAAATATTTTATGTCAAAAAATGGTTGTGTTTCAACCCACCAAAAATATATTATTATGGTAACAAATTAAAATCGTCGATAAAAATCACAACCGTAACGCAGTTTTGTTTTTATTCCGTCTTTGAAAAATTTTATTAAATAATTAATAGTAAATTCGAACTTGTTCAGCATAACGGAATTGGATCCTCTCCGAGACAAACTATCGGGATCTTCCTGACCATTAATACGGACCGTTGAATTTTGATCCAAAAGCTACAAACAAGGTGGTCCCTCTAAAAGTTATAATAATTGTAACCGTTGGATCAAAATCCAATGGTCCGTGTTAGTGGATCAGGAGAATCCTGAGGGTTTGCCTCGAAGAGGACCCAATTCCACAAACGACCTAAGATAATTATAATATATTACAAGTGCATGCATTGTTTATATTATGTCGAAATATTTTGTCATTGATTATTGTATGAGAAGAATAACAACTTGAATTAGCATTAAAGTAATAATAACTTGAAGAAAAATACATTAAATAGAGTTCTTGGACTAGATTCTAGAAGACGTTACGCACTATTGACAGGCAGACTGGAATTTAGCACCTAGGCTGCTAAGTGGGAACTTAGGTGGATTTAGTTAAATTTATTATAGTAACATATAAATAAGTCTCTACTTATACTCTAGAAAAAAACTATACTTGTATTGAGAATTTGGGGAAGTTAAAACTTAAAACATCATGGCATTGACGTCATCACATACTAATGCAACAAAAATAAGAAAAACCCAAAACGCAAAACCAAATTCGAAAATTAAGTAGTTCATAATCTAAAATTGACAGAAATTAATCAATTATTCAATTAATCAATATATGTGAATGAGAACATGGAGAGACATGGAGAAAAGAAACACAAAATGGCGAGAGAAATAATATGGGTTCTTTTTTGGGTAGGTTCCCACAAGACCCCTTTAACTTAATTAAAAAAAATTAAAAAACAATAGAACCCTAAACCTCAAACCGCTTATTCACTGTTTAACCACTGCCTAACCCGCCTAGCACATCAAGGCTGCCTAGGTGGCCGCCTAGCCCTTATCTGATTTTCCTCTATGTTTTGGCTTAAATTGCATCGGTCTTTCACTGCCTAGCCTAGGTGCCGCCTATTTTTAGAATAGTGTTCTTGTATGATTATGCCAAATTTTAAATAGATTTTTTTGGTGATTATATTTTTTGAGATGGCATACAACGTTCCACAAATATGTAAAGAGATGGAGACATATGAATTGGTAGTATCCAGCTGTGTATTTTACTGTATATTATTATATACAATGTACAAGTTATCATGCATCTGCACTATACGTGACATATATAAGCTCCAAATAATTGAATCAGAAAACCTAAGTACCTAACCAATGTACACCTTATTCAACAAAACAAATATAAATAGAATAATGTGTGTGTATATATTTAATTTTTTTTCCCCAAAGATCGCACCGAATTTTTTTAATTTTCTCCAAATATGGTGCTATTTACTCATATGTTTTTATACACAAAATAAATTCTGTAATTTAAATAAGGGAGTTTTAACGAAAAACTCACGGTATTATTTACTTTAACGAAAAATATGATACTATTCACTTTCCCATTTATTTTTTCTTAATCGTTAAAACTTAAAGTTTTCAAACTATTTTCATTAATTTCTATTTTAAATAACTATTTGGTTGAAAAATTAAAATGAATTAATATACTAATATTACCTGTTCCCGATGCAACAAAAGTTCCAAAACTCAGTTCAACTCAAATTCTCACTTTCCTTTTACAAGCACACGTCAACTTTATGTTCACGATATTCGTTGATGTTTACCTTTGTGTTACTATTTACTTTCTACCAACTCTTTTGTTACTATTTACTTAACACCGACACGGTGCGTTTTACTTTTGAAGATTCTTCTGAAAGACTGAAAGCGAAGCGCCGCGGTTGCGCGCCGCTCACTCTACAACGTTCTAAACGGTAAAACACAAACCCTGCACCCGCGCACCGCCACAACTAACACCACCATGTTGGCGGCTCTACGATCTCAGTCACTCTCTCTCTCGTTTTCTTCTTCCTCGTCGCTCCTTCGACAATGGAAGCTAGGGTTTCCGGCCGCGTACTCTACGTTCGCAGGCAAAGGCCTCCTCCACCTCCAAGAGGTCGAGAAGGTTCTCAGCGACGTGAAGGCAGACGACGTGAAGGTCATACCGGCGGGTAAGCACTGCGAGTGGGCGGATTTCATGGTCCTCGCTACCGGAAGATCCATGTGGCACGTCAAGAACATCGCTCAAGCCCTAATTTACAAGGCAGGTCCGAATTTCTTTCTAATTTCAATTCCTAATTTGTGTTTGGTTGCCGAGAATCGAAGGGAAACGGAAGAGAGTGAAACGCTGAGTCTTATTGCCCACTGACTAGAAAAAAGAGTGAAATATTATCATCTGTTTGGTTGCCTAGAAAATTTGAGTTTGGGTTTTCCTAATTGACAGGGAAAAGGGTAATATGCAATTCTTTTTGTTATTTAGATTGCTGCTTGATGTTAACTGGGCCTTATTGTCTTTTGTTTGTGTGTTTATATGAGCAGTCTAAGCAAAAGCAGCAAGGAGGTGAGCGGCTAGTGCTTCCCAGTGTCGAAGGGCAAGAGGGAGGAAAGTGGATTGTCATTGACTCTGGTATGTTCTGCTCTTTGTAGGATCTTCGTTTTTGGTTGTCGAAAAGTAGCTTTGATTACGTATTTACTCTTGTTATGGTATGTTTGGTTTTTTGCATAAACCCGCCACAATATTCCTGGAAAACTAAAAGCAATTTCCAGTAGCCATACGAGGGCTCAGAGTTTCCGTAGTGTGTATTTTGACTAAATTATTGAAGGATAATGCTAGAGAGACCAACTATCTCGATCAAATTCTGTAAACCATATGACGTGGTTGTTGATGATTGTATTATTACTTAACTGCTGATTAACTTGCTTATTTCCCATTGGTGACACATTCCATGGAATTTTACAAATGGTAGTAGAACGTATGAATCTTGTACTTCTGCATAATGTTTGCCATTACATGCCTCATTGATATTGTTAGTTCCTTTCTCTTTGGGTTTTAATACTTGGTTTCTTTATTTATTTAGGCAAAGTGATAATTCATGCTCTTGATGAGAACGCTAGAGCTTACTACAATTTGGAGGCTCTTTGGACCTCGAAGAAGTTGGAAAAAGAAACATTGGAGGTGAATTGCAGTACATACTTTGAATCATATTAGTTTGTTATGCTACCCAACCAAAGGGCATTACTAGAATATTATCAATGTTTTTGGGAGATCAGATCACCTAAGCACTTTTTCACTAGGTTTAAGCCGTCATTAATCTAACCAAATATCTCAGTAAGCTTTACATGTACAGAAGCCATTTAGTAACTTAAATTTATCTTAGAGCAAGTTTGACGGATGGAAAAGTGATTTTGGTTAGTTGAAATTTGCATGATGGTTTTTAAACTAATTTTTGTGGTAATTCAGGTTATCAATTTTTCAGAAGGTCTTGTATCAAAAATGAAATGAAAAGAAAAGAAAAAGAAATTCTCGTGTCGTTCTAGTTATCAGTGTCCTGAAATCAGTTGACATAAATAGATTATTTCTACATATTTACAAGTCAATTAGTTTCTTAGGGTCTTCTGACGTTGCAAAACTAGAAGTAAAGATCTGATATGGCTGGCTGAAGCTAGTGCTCGTCGTGGACTTTAGAGGAATACTGTTGTCCAGCTATGTTAAAATTCTGCTAGTTTATTGATATTTTGTTTATGTGTTCTGTTAACATTACTGAATTGGTAACCTATGTCCTTACTCTCATGCAGATGCAAAGTTCTTGCTTGCATAATTCCTCTTAATTTCTTGTTTTTTGATTTGTTTAGGATTTGGATAAGGCTTTTGTGAAGATTCGTCTGAAGAACAACTCCAAGAGGAAACCAACAATGAAACGGGCGTAATCATCGATTTTCAGATGTATAAGAACCTTTGCCAATTTATCTTTAACATCGTCAAGCTCCATGCTTCTTCTAAATGTACATTCTGGTTGCTTATCTAGTTGAAATTTTCGTGGTGTTAGACTCAGACATTTACACTGAAGACATCTCTGACTTTTAATAGGGCATCGGATGGGTTGGGGTTGAGCTTCAACCCGTGGCAGAAACCTGTTTTAGATCTTGTATCGAGTTTTAATACAAGCGATATTAAGAGGAGAGAATGTCTTTGGATTGCACTTGGATTGCCAGATTTCATAAATTTCTCTTTTTTTCATTGATAACAACCCCAAACGAAGTTTAACGTCCGAATATAACATCGACAGAAGTTCCATAATGAAACTAGGTTGGACAGTGGCCGGTTCAGAAACAACTTGCATGACACAATTATACTATCGCATAACATTTTGCTTCCATGAAATTAAATCCCCCTGATTTAGGGCCGTTGATGGACTAAATCCGGTCTACGTCCTTCAAAGCAAAGATCATGACCCAGATGTCTGTCGTATACTACCAAAAGCCCACACGACATTTGGGCCCAACAAACAGTTGCCACAGCCCATTGGATTTTACTTATGTTACTCTTTTCTCCTTCCGTCAAGTGATTTCCCGCATGGAAAATACCGAATTTGGATCCTCTCCGAGGTAAACCCTCGGGATCAACTAACATGAGCTATTGAATTTCGATCAAACGGTTACAATTATTATAACTTTTAAAAAAATTCTCTGTTTATGACCGTTGGATCAAAATCTAACAGCCTATGTTAGTGAATCCCGAGGGTTTGCCTCGGAGAGAGTCCAAATTCGAAAATACCAACTTCTTCGCTTAATTATCCGCGTTCCATTTTCCGCGTTCAACCTCAATATTACCATCCTGCCCCTTCCCCTCATCATTGTCATCTATGGCTTCATGGTAATTAAATGCAAAAGCAGCCCCACTCGTCAATCCCAGCAGCCACTTCGTAAGAAACAACTCAAGCTTTGCTTCCATCGCCACTGCCGGAGTTCCCAAAGCATTTCAACGCAGAACACAACCTCACCAAAACGCCTTCGTTTTATAAAAGCCGATCGCCAATTCCTCGCATTTCGAGCTTCTCATTTCTCGCTTTGCATTTTCCAATTCTCCAGAGCTCCCATGGCTTCCATATCTGCATCAAACGTTGTCGCTTTAAAATCCGCCGTTAAATTCGGAGCTACCACAGACGGCAGGGCCTGCCAGTTCAAGCAATGGGCTCCGATTGGTGGAGCAACCGTATGGGGTCGGAGCATTGGGCTTCAGTACAGATCCAAGCGCTCCTCCACTTCCTCAGGTAATTCGAATTCCAATTAGTCATCGAAACGATTTGTTTAGTTGTCATTTAGGATGATTAGGGATTTAGAGAATGTAGAAATCAGAAAGTAGTTGGTAATGTTATGTAAGAATTTTGGAAATTGAAATGAAAACCATAATTTGATGGTGATGGTGATGGCACGTGACAGGTTACGTGAGGGCACAGGTGGCGACGCTGGAGCAAGCGACCACTGGGGAGGCCAAAAGTGTGGAGGGTCCGGTGGTGGTGGTGACCGGAGCTTCTAGAGGCATCGGCAGAGCTATTGCTCTGTCTTTGGGCAAAGCTGGTTGCAGGGTTAGGTTTTTGTGTAATGTTCTTTGTTTCTGTATTGTTGGTTTTGGTTGTTGATGGTGAATTGATGATTGTGTGCGGACAGGTCCTTGTTAACTACGCTAGATCGTCGAAGGAGGCGGAAGAGGTTTCCAAAGAGGTACAGTCAAATCATCTATGCAAATCATACGAATAAGTCTTGCTGACTTGAAATTCGGACTAAATTTGTGTGCTATGATTGTTGGGTTTATTTACTAGTGATAGAGCGATATTGAATGAGGGTTGTGTTCTTTCAGATTGAGGCGTTTGGTGGACAAGCTATTACTTTTGGAGGGGATGTTTCGAAAGAAGAAGATGTTGAGGCGATGCTCAAAACCGTACGCAAATGTTCCTTCTTATTTTAATTGGGTTGTTTTGGCATGATTATGCTAGTTTGGTGATGTGGTTAATAATTTTGCATCTGCAGGCGGTTGATGCTTGGGGAACTGTTGATGTACTGATAAACAATGCAGGTTATTGCAAATTTCACCTGCTTTTTGTCTAATGTCCAATTTCAAACATGATCGTCATTTATACCATGGTTTCAGGAATTACCAGGGATGGTCTGTTGATGAGAATGAAATTAAAACAATGGCAGGAGGTCATTGATCTAAATCTTACCGGTGTATATCTATGTACCCAGGTATGTGTTTCGAATTTTCGTTTTTCATGGAAATGCTACTTGACTTCAATGTCGAACTGAGGAACTTCACTTTTTCAGGCAGCAGCCAAAATCATGATGAAGAAGAAGAAGGTGAATACCATTCCTTTCAAAAGGAGTATCCCCGACCTTTTTGTCTAATGTCTTATCTCAGTCGAATAATGCTTCTTGCAGGGAAGGATTATCAATATTGCATCCGTTGTTGGTCTAGTTGGAAATGTTGGACAAGCCAACTACAGTGCTGCAAAAGCAGGAGTAATTGGCCTGACCAAGACTGTTGCTAAGGAGTATTCAAGCAGACACATTAATGTGAGTATTCCAAGATTCTTCTATTTGTTCCACTAATCAGACACATCCCGAGATGGTATTAAATCCAGATGATGGATTGGGTCGTAAACAATGGATTTCCTTCAGGTTAATGCTGTTGCCCCGGGCTTTATCGCATCGGACATGACTGCAAAGCTAGGGGATGACATTGAGAAGAAAATTTTACAGACTATTCCATTAGGTGAGGCTGGGGAAACTCTAGTTATTCAAGTCAAGTATGTTTACAATAATAGCTTATAATAGTTTGCTAAATTTTTTTCGTACTGGCTGTGATTACAGGTAGGTATGGCCAACCCGAAGAAGTTGCTGGACTGGTGGAATTCTTGGCCCTTAGTCCTGCAGCCAGTTACATGACCGGACAGGTATAAAATACATATCAGTTTTTGGAATAATTGTTGAACTCTTTGGACTTGAATCTTTCTGATAGTTACTCAAATGTGACTTGTTATGGTCTGTGAAACGGGATGCAGTATGTTTCACCTATCTTGGACCTATGATAAATTTGACTTGGACTCAAGTTGAAGTTTCATAGACAGTTTAACTTTTAGTTTGAATGTGACGGAATCTAAATGTATTTGTTTTTTGGATAAGTTTAGCCTCGACAAAAGTTCTTTAGTTATCAAGTTACTGCGTTTCTCTTCAAGATGATTTATTGAAGAGATAAATGAAGGAGATTTTTGGATCATTGGAATGGAAGTGTATCACATTTTGGACAAGTGAACCAGATCACAGATCACAAGGGCAGTAGTGCCTATTGTGGTGACTATGTTGCAATTAAGGAGCTTTTCTGTGGAAGTTCATCGGTAGCCCAACACAGTTGTGTTAGAAACCTTTCTTGCAATTTATTTATCGATGCTTATTGTAATTAGTGAAGGTCGTGTCATTACCTTGACCTTCCTGGCCTTTATGCAATTATCATTTGACAACAATCTGCTTCTCTAATTTTGCACCAGTGACCATAACACGCCTTTCTTGCAGGTGCTCACCATTGATGGAGGGATGGTGATGTAGGTTTACTATACTGCCGGCCTCAGAGAAATGTATTAGAACCTTTGAGCTTCAGAGTTCCTACCATGAGATGGAATCAGCAGATTCTACCATGACAGTAAAAGTGTATGTGAAAGCTCATCAAATTACAGGTCTTTCGCTTTAAGTTAGTTCAACAACAAATTTTACTGCAAGTTTTGATAGAATTTCAATTTTAGCTTGTTAATGGCACTAAAAAGTGCTCTGTACGATGACATGTTTGTGGAATGTGTACCAACTTGTACACACTGAAAATCTCTAGTAAGTGGGGACACGTGATGACGCCTCTTTAGTTTGGGTGTAAGCTTAAACGAAGTTGGTCAAAAAGATCATTATTTCACGTTATACCAAGTTCGGAGATTAATACTCATATTTTTAGTTCAAAGATCAAAGCTTCAATTGAATTAAAAACCTAATTTTTTCGAATATCTAATTATTGGTCAAGTTTAAATTTGGCCAATTTAGTAATTAACTTTGCTCAATTCCGTCTAATTTCCGTGTAGCATGAACATGTTCACAAGTCTGAGTAAACTAATATCAATAACTGTTGGGAATTGTTATTAGCACAAGTGTATTTTTTTCTTCTTCTAATTATAGAAAATTTGAAGTGTTAAATGAGATTTTTGAAATGTTAATAATAATTTCCTAACTGTTAACGAGATATAGTACAAGAACCAATCTTGTGAGATTCAGAAAAAGGACGAAAATGAAAATTCAAGAGGTAAAACATAAGGACAAAAGTAATATTTAATCCTCATGAAATGATGTTGAGTTGGACTCGAATCGTACAACTTTCTTTGGACCACTTAATTACGAGTTTGAATTGTACAATAGATACATCAGGAACATTTTCGGATCACCACTACAATACTAGAATATACTAATTGAAGTAAATTATGGACTATCTTTGTCACATCCGAGCCCGGGCGGGACCACTCCCCCGGCCCGCTCCACCACCGTAGCACGATATTGTCCGTTTTGGGCTTACCATTCCCTCACGGTTTTGTTTTTGGGAACTCACGAGCAACTTCCCAGTGGGTCACCCATCATGGGATTGCTCTAGCCCCCTTCTCGCTTAACTTCGGAGTTCCTACGGAACCCGAAGCCAGTGAGCTCCCAAAAGGCCTCGTGCTAGGTAGGGATGGGAATATACATTTAAGGATCACTCCCCTGGGCGATGTGGGATGTCACAATCCACCCCCTTTAGGGGCCCGACGTCCTCGTCGGCACACACGCGACCAGGGTTAGGCTCTGATACCAATTGTCACATCCGAGCCCGGGCGGGACCACTCCCCCGGCCCGCTCCACCACCGTAGCACGATATTGTCCGCTTTGGGCTTACCATTCCCTCACGGTTTTGTTTTTGGGAACTCACGAGCAACTTCCCAGTGGGTCACCCATCATGGGATTGCTCTAGCCCCCTTCTCGCTTAACTTCGGAGTTCCTACGGAACCCAAAGCCAGTGAGCTCCCAAAAGACCTCGTGCTAGGTAGGGATGGGAATATACATTTAAGGATCACTCCCCTGGGCGATGTGGGATGTTACAATCTTAGTTTTGCGAATCACTTATACAAAACAAGGTTATCGTTGCTATAGCATGCGGATCAATAATATCTTGTCATATGTAAGGATTTTCTCCATATAGCAGGATATAATTAGACCGAGATAACACATGGTAGTGATTTTATCTCATACAAATTTCTCTTCCTTACAGTTAAGCAGTGTTTAAAATATCCACAAAACTGTTGACATTTCTGGCAAAAACTCGAAAAATCAATGATTGATATGGAAATGAGGGGAAATGCAAACTTTATCTTCTATCGATGAGATATTGAAAATTAATGAATATTAACGATATTTACTGATTTACCATAGAAATTTTGCTAGAACATATTACAGATTTCGAATTTTTTAATTTGTTTTGAAATAAATTTTTCTCTAACTTCGACTAAATTTGAATGAGTTAATATGCCCATTGAAAACAACTGGTATTGAATATCCATTGATATTTACTTAAATTTGTACATCCATATTTCCAATATTTTAAACACTGCTCTTAAGCTAACAATGTTTTTTTTTGAATAAACGATATTATCTATAATACGGGCGATGGTGGACTTAGCCTCACAATAGGCTAACAATAATGCGGTTCAAATTCGCCTTCAACGATAATTAAAGCTAAGACATTTCACTTATAAGTAAAGAACAATATTACTAGACTGTAATAAGTGGTTGTTAAGCCAGCTATTGAATCAAAGGTTTATGTAGTTGTTGACCCTAAAAATTACAAAGCCTACGTGGCGCGCATGCCGAATAACTAATGAGCTAACTACGTCCTTTGGTTGATGTGGGGCGTGCCAACTCGTCGGCCGAGGTCGGCCAATGAGTAAAATTTATTGATGTTGTGTTGAGCGCGTTGCTAACTTCTTGATCTTGCCACTACGGTTGAGGAAGGAACACATCTCGGCCTTCGGATTCTCGAGCCTGAAGACAAGATTACTAGTTCTGTGAAGTTCAATATCAAATTCGGCTTTCAATGTGTTGAATGTAGTAACTTGTAACACCTCACTTCGCCGAGAAGACTAATGAGATGACCTCTGCCAATAAGGATTCAAAAACCCTTCTCGACCGAGACTTGGATAAGTAACCAGTCGGCCTCGACGCAGTGCTATTTATCCAAACTGAAGGTGTGTTGGTGGAAAATGAAAATAAAAAATCTCAAGATGTTTGAGAGACTTGCGCAGGGCAGTTGTGTATTGATTTGAAGGTCCTCTTCTCGTTGCCATTGCCTTTGTATTTATAGCATTCATATCTTCTATTGGGCACAGCCAGATAATTTTGTAAAGTCCAACTACAACTCTAATTCGTGGAACTTAACTTGATCTGCATCATAAACCAAGGCATATCCTTTAATTTGATCCGTAGGATTTTTCCTTTGACTTTTCAAACATAATAAAAGTTAGATTTATCACATCTCATAAGAAACCTAGCCCACCTAGGCTTTTATCATCAAAACTTTAAACCCATCTGACAATATCGATCACCATGCACAAATGCCTAGTCTACCTAGGTTCCTTATCTCATCATTATCCAGGATCATGATTTTAAGATCATCAAATCCCAAATGTTGATCTCCACTCTAAGCTATTTCAATCTACACGTCTACTGCCAGACATCCAAATCAATTTGAATTGAATTGCTTGCTTTATTATCTGACGCGATGCATATCCCAATATTCCACCATCATTCAAATTAATTGGGATTTAGACAAATATTAGGTTTAAATAATTTAATATATTAGTAAGAGATAATATCATGATTAAAATCACAATATTATTTCTCAATAATAATTGAAAATTATTTCAACCATTTTGTCCTTCAATGGTCTAAAATTCTGCTCATTCAGCGATCTCGATTCCTCAGACCGAGAGTGTAAAATCGGGTCCAAACAGTAGTACAACTCTATATACAAAGGAATAATTGTTTTAAGTTTTTGCTTGCAAGCATAAAAGATAAGAATATTACGTGTTATTATTAAACTTTGATTTGTTAACTTTCATGTTTCAACACCCATATTATTATTATTGTTATTATTACTTGAGAGACTCAACAACCGTACGACTTGTCATTACCAATAATTACCCAAAAAGAAGAAAGTGAACTACCGTGTTAAACACACAACAAACATGATTAGCTCAAACGACAAGGAATGAATAGTTGAGTTATAATTAAATTAGGATTTCGATTTTATCGAATTTGTTAAAAGATATTTGAATTTGAGTTAGGTTAAGAGTTCAACCTTCTTCTACGTACGTGAAAGAAATTTTAACAAACAACAAACGTTTGCGTTGATATATTACATTGTATTTGTGTGAGTGAAATATAAAATTGCATTTAATCACGATCAGTTGAGACTGAATATCGCTAAAACAAATTATATTATGGTTAGGATCGCTAAGGGTCCACCCACGAGGATTTCCTTCTACTTTTCATCCACCTCTCACTTAAAGCAATCTCGCTCATCTTCAAAAGCAGGTCACCTTCTATCCACTCAAGTCTCTCTCTGTCTCTCTGTCTCTCTGTCTCTCTGTATATGATTAACCGAAGCTAAAGACTCTTCCCCAACAGTTTTGGAGCCCAATAATTTCAAGTTTCGACCTTTTATTTCTGCTTCTCTCTCTTGCATTGTTCCTGCAACTGGGTTTTGATTTCCATGGAGACCCCAACACTCCCCACCCCAACACTCCCAACATTCTTCTCCATCTTTCTCCTCATCTACCTCTCTGCTTATTTCCTACTTTTCCGCAACTGGGGCCCAAAACACCGACCAGGAGCTTCAAGCTGCCTAATCTCTCTATCCCACGGCTCAGCAGCTGCTGCCATGGCCGCCCACGCGATCCTCCGCAGCCACAAAGCCACCACCTTCGCCTCCCCCAACACCGCCACCCAAAACACCGTGCTCGAGTTCAGCATCGCCTACTTCTCCCTCGACCTCCTCCACTACCTCATCTTCTTCCCCAACGACGTCCTCTTCATCCTCCACCACCTCGCCACCCTCTACGTCTTCACCACCTGCCGTTACGCAGTCCGCCACGGGGCCCACGCCATCCTCGTTCTCCTCTTCCTTGCTGAGATCACGAGCGGCTGCCAGAACGCCTGGACCCTTGCCGGGTTTCGGAGGGCAGGTTCGCCTGCCGCCGCCAAATTGTACGACTTTTTGTCCCCTAAATTCTATGCTTTTTACAGTGTGTTTAGAGGGATCTTGGGGCCGGTGTTCATGTACAAGATGGGAGCGTTCTATGTGAGTGGGGCGGTTGACCCCGTCATCCCCATATGGGCATGGGTTTCTTGGATGGTGGTGATTTCAACTGCCATTTGTCTTAGTATTTTGTGGGTTCTGAATCTTTGGATCGATTGGTACAAAAACAAAGTGCAGAAGAAAAAGAGGTAGAAAAATATCTATTTTTTTAATTTTTAATTTTTATTAATTGGCAGTAATTTGCTAATTGCATGTATAATACAAATATATAAGAGTTTAATATTTCCAATACAAATATTTAAGTTTCACATAAGTAATACGCCAAACAACTTTTCAAGCACTTGGAATGCGGTATCTCATTTCCTATAAGACAACGGATGATTAGCTTAGAATAACGTCAAAGGCAGCAACGCTGTTACATTAGACAGGTTGGTCTGCAATTATTGATTGTCGTTTGTGGAGAAGGATCCAAAGTTCCCATCAGGGTCTCACATCGACTCTTAAAGTCTGTGTACATGAGTTCGATTCTTTTTTGGGGGGACCTATCACAATGAGTCCGACTAATATTTGCAAGAATTGCACCATAAATTTATCACCATCAGTCACTACAAAACATATAAATGATGTTGCAATCGACCCTAGCCTGTGGAGTTTCTTTGAAACTTAGTGTGAATTGAATACATGTTACAACAAATTATAACTCAACTTCGATGTTTATATGCTTATAATCGAAGCACTCGTTGTGTCGGGCTTACCATAGTAGTCAAGCTCGACGAAAGTACCTCCTCCTTCTCCCTTGGCCAGTCTTCCCGGATTGACACAAATGCATTTTAACTGCTCTTTTTCTTCACCTCTTTCACCAATAGACAGTACCTGCACTCAAAAAGTACTTCTCTAGGTAAACATCTCAAAGTCGCAGAATGTCACACCCAATCTCTATTGGAGCGACGTGCACATTTCTGTACGATTTATTGGAATTGCTTTGACATTGAAATTGGAATAACCATTTACCTTCACAAAATACTTCACGTCAGAGGGTAGGATGAGAATATTTGGGATCAATGAGATGTTTAGAGCTTGAGGAACAAGTGAAAAATCCAGTGGAATGTCTTCTGCAGGTGGATACAAAGGATAAAAGCTGTCCGAAAAATTGCAAAATATGTTTAGAATTTTAGATTGCAGAGCTCTTCTAACCATATAGACCATAACAACTTTTAAGAAATTAGAGCGTGCCTGCGTTGGCTAATTATATGGTTTGCAAGTCTACTCAAGCGGTCACTGGGTTTTCCATCCTTCGGAACGCGTGAGATCTCCTCTGCACTAAGGTGTTTGAGAACATCCACAGAGCAGCAACCTATCTTGACCTGAAACCAGAATATGGTAGATAAAATGTTGTCTACATCTTATCATTTGGATTCTTATCAAGCCAACTAGAGCAAGGAATGAAAGATTTGCAACGTAGATACATAATATAAAAATGGTCATGGATAGAGCTCAATCAAGTTAACACTTCATTTGTTTTGCCAATTCATCTTTGTTGGCCAAGCGTGTCTACGAAATTAGAATCCAAGCCTTTAGATAATAATACAATTCTGGACTACCAAACTGATAATTCTAGTATCAACAATCATTTGAGCAAAGTTACAGAGGTGGTCAGAATTTCAGGGCAAACGCTTGGTTACCTGATCTGCCTCGAAAATCCCTGGATTCGTGAGACTTTTTATCTGATTAAGAGTGGTAAAATCACTTTACTAAGCATAACTGCAGAAATATTTAGGAACTTTGAATGACAAAAGCTCGAAATCTACAAACATGTACCTGATGCTTGAGATCAGGTGGGTGAATATCAAAGGCAGGCTGCACAACAAAGAAATGGTATCTCGAGATCACATTCTCTTATCATCTAAATGAATCGGAAGCAAATTGTGCCGTATATACTACATTGACTTGATTCAAAAGTAACATTACCTGAGGGAATACAAAATCATGGTTAGCATCCCGTATAGATGGTACAAGAACAATGCGCGCATGCGAACCTATGCATTCGACATGATCTTGCAACTGAAAGAATGATAAAAGGAAAAAAGGCATGAAAACCAACAGATGTGGATAGTTCTTCGGGATAATTACTACACAATGTTCTGAGTAGATACCCTTCTAAGAATTTCAGTTTGGAATATTTCATCAAAGCTCCTGTCGACGGTTCCTTTCTTAATTTCTGTATGTTCAGAATCAATAAATGGTCCTAGCTGTGGGAAAAAAAAAAAAAAAAAAAAAATCTGTTTGTAAACAACATGAATGGTTCAAGCAGTAAAATCTTGTTAAAGAAAAATCCAGTTCAAGAAAAGTAGGTAGTCACCAATATAAGCAACTGAGGCAGCTTTTTGCTTGCATATGCTAGAAGCTCTCTCAGAGGCTCAAACAATAAGTTGTCTGTTGTGGTAAAAGGGCCTGATGCGATGATCTGTTTAAATACAGAAATTAAATGTTACCAACACTGATAAAGAATTTTGCACAGAATTATGGAAAGTTCAATCTTTTCACATCAATGATTAATAAGCCAATAATTTCCAGAGTTGCGTCTCATTGAGTAACATAGACTAAAACTTGCATACCACTGATAGCTCTGGTTGTTTACTGGAAAGTTCAGTTGGCAAAATCTCCTGATCCAAAGCCTGCTTTTTAGCAGGAGGCGAGTTTGCATCAGCAGCAACAGGTAGAGGGACTGAATCTACCAGTTTTGAAGCAATGAAGCAGTGTCCACTAGGATTGGTCCCTTCGACACCGATTATCTGCAGGAATGCAATCCTTCCATGTTAGATTTAGACTACACTACAGTACTTCAAAATTTAAAAATCTGAACATGGTTCTATGTCTTTCATGTTCCAATTTCCATACCTGGCCTGGAAAGATTGAAAATTGGCTCAAATTTTGTAATTCCATACGAACACGTTGACCTCCAGAATGCTCTGCGCTGCCAAAGATTGAAAAGGAAAGATAAAAAGTTTATCTAAAGAAAAAGAAAATACGGATTACCAGTAGTCTTTCAGCTGTATGAAGTAAAACATAGGTAGTTGTGCTTCACATTTAACAAGTTCCCTCCAAGAAAGTGTTACCTGAGGGAAGGCTAAGATCCTCAGATACTATTGTTTAATAGCTAAACTTATTTAAGGAATGCTTTCCTTGTAGGGATGTTAGTATACTGTTTCACATGAATAGTATAAAGGAGAGTGCAAGACTTTCTACCTGCTCTGCAACAAGGTTGATTTGTCGTTCAAATGGCCCTCTCCGTCACAACAGACCATGCCAGCAGTAAATATAGTTTTCTGAAACAAAACAAGTTTACATCATAAACAGCCTCAAGATGACTCGGAGAAGATTGAGTTGCCAAAACATTTTCCCACCCTCAGGGGAGGGGGAGGTACCATACCTGAGACGAAACTGTAGGGTCCAGTGGTTCCTCATACTGCCCAGATGAAACTAATGCAGTCGCATACTTTCTAATTCGGTTTTCAAGTGCGTTAAACTAAAACAGAAAAGTCTTATGTTAGTGGACAATATATATGTGTGAGTGGAGATTAAGATCACCATACTATAATAAGTTTCACTTACCCTATCTTCAATCCTATCATACATAAACCTACAACCTATTTCGGGTCCTGAACCATGGACTACTAAAGAACACCGCTTTCCAGGCTTAACCTTCCTGATAATTTCATCATCCTCATCATTCTCATTATCATGTTCCTTCTCCCCGTTCTCTATAGTTGGCTTATTATCAATGCTGAATTTCACAACAAACTTGTCTGTTCGTTGCCCAAAAGGAGTTACAAGTCTTGATGGTTTTCCAGAAGAAGGAACGTTCCCAATTGTTTGTGGCGTTGAGTCAGATGGCTCTGAGTAACGGTTCTGGGATTTGGATGGTGGAGTGCTAGGAACCTCTTCCTTTATATCTACATCCTCATCATTCAGAATCCTGCACACAGTTTCTCGTCAGATGCTGAACCTCAGAAACTAGAATCACACTAATCCCATATCCAAAAAAATTCATGCCACCAAAAACAAATTACAGATATAAAAAGGGAAAGTGAAAAAAGTGTGTGTGTGTGTGTATATATATATAGTGCTCACATGTCCGTGTGTGTGTGTGTGTGTGTGTGTGTGTAGATATATATTGTGCTCACATATCCACATCTCTGCTTGAGTAGATATGCAGATTGGGCTCCTGTTCTTCAATGGCTACTTTCTTCTGCTCTTGCAAATACCCTAAAAACCCATCCATTTCCGCATCACATACCACCGTTCCATTCATTTGCCTGCCCAAAATAACATTTTATCCGATTATATTTGGCAACACATACAACTTGTTCATCAAAAAAAAATTACTAACACAAATCTATGTACAAAATTAATCCCTTTATCCGGCGACCATAACAAAAATATATTATTAAAAAAAAAGCTATTTAAAGCTAAAAGCTATCCTCAGATACAAAATCGAATCATTCCAAACGTTGTAGTAAAAATCGTAAATTGGGGAAAATTGGGAGAGAAATGAACCCGTTTAGGTAGTAAATTTCCCAGCTCGTAACGAGATCAGAAGGCGAAAGATTGAAATTTATGCAGAATGTAGCACCTAATCAACAATTGAGGAATCAATATACACTCTTCTGTAAAATTAGGGATTGAATTCAATTGGGAACAAAAAACAGCGAAAGATCTTACATTTTTTGAGGATTTCCTTCTCGTCGTCGAAAGTGAAGCCGCTCCGGTGGAACTCATCTTTGATTTGGTCTTCCATGTGGCGCGTTCTGGTTCTGTCTCTCTCTCTCTGTCTCTCTCTCTCTAGGGTTTCAGAAGCTGCCACTTTGAGAGTTGCAGAGAAATGGCGGGAAGATTAAGATTTTTGGTGGGTAAACTGCTAACTAATTTACTATAATACCACTTTGTGGATTCCAACGCGTCAAGACTGCAAACGACCTGTCGTATGTGTCTTAGACGAATTTCTTCTTCCTTGCAATTCGGGAAAAAAAGCCCAAAAAATAACTCTACGCATTGGCAATAGTAAGCCCAACTATATTGACCCAAAAAAAGCCCAACTAGTTGAATAAACACTGAACTCTTTATAGAATAATGCTACACTTGCTATCTATTTGTACCATCATTTAAACTATCTCTCCAATAGAGGTAGGACCCACCAACACATATGAATCTCATCTTTATTGGAGAGTTGATACAAATAGATGGTAATAATACATTCATCTTCTATAATACATGCGTTAATTACAAAGATGATTCCGCATTAATCGTCTTTAATTTAATAGTATATAAGAGAGGAATAAATCGTTTTCTTTCTCTTTATAGTTGTTTCCTCAATCATCTCTATTTGCTGAAGAATATTTTTATTTTTTCAATTCAAATCAACCAAATTTATTTAAAAAGATAATCATGAATTTGAAATAAAAACCGCACAAACAACTAAAAACCTTACATCGCTAATATAATATGATTATACAAATAAATGGTAAGTGCAACATTACTCATTATAGAAATATAATTTCCCACCGTGATTAGTGTAGGATTCCTACCTAAATAGGGATTTATGTAGCCCTGTATATTGTAATAGTTGACCCAAATTAATACAAGAGTCATATTTCTACACATAACTTCTCCTGCTGCATATTCATTATTCTGCAATGCTTGCAGTTCAAGTAATCTAATCCCTTTTCTTTTATCATTAGCATTGTGTTTACATAAATGACCAACGAATTAAACAATACTGTTGGACATGATTAATGTGCAAGAACTCTAATCAAAGAGGAGGTCGCTTTTGTTTCAAATCCCATCGTGGCCGTCGGAGGGTACCAGAAGTCAATTAATCTAGAAACGCCGAAGGGTTTGCCTTGATGGTCAAGCAACAACGATCATATATGTCTAGGTTTCAGCTTTAAATATGAGGAGAGATGGATGTTTGTTGCATGTAAAACTGGCAATTTAAGAGAAGAATGTGTAGGTTTTCGATTGCAAGATGATACTCCGTAGGGCACCGATGGGTGCTAGAATCATCAAGGTAACTCCCAGTATAATGCAGGTCTGAAATGAATGAAGTGAGCGTTATGAATGAGCCTGAAGAACAAGTTATCGAAGCAAAAAAGCGCAACGTACCCAGTTTATGCACCAAGATAGACTGAAACGTCTCGGTTTGTATATGGCGAGCCACATGATGCAGGGAAGCTGCAAATTAAGAACAGCATCGGAAAGTTAAGCTCTATTTGACATGTTATCAAAGGGTTGGTGCAAATTCACAAACTTGAGAAAGAATAAAGGGTATTTGTGTGTGTGTGTTTATGTAGGGCAAATGAGAGCAACGAATCCTTTAATTTTCTTACGAAGTATGTGGTTGGGGCGAAAGCAAATCCTCCAAAGAATCCGAGAAGGCCACCAAAGAAAGGGATGGCCATACCAATGACCATGGTAATTGCTGCCACATTAAGAACATATTATATGGCATGTACTGATATATTAGCATGCAAATCAGGAAAACACTCTGCAGTAGTGATGAGAATTGTAAGCTAACTCAATTCACGTACCAACATATATCGTGCGAGTAATAAAGCGAAGGGTGAAAGAAGGTGGGAAGTTCATTTTCTTGACCAGAAAAGTTTCAACCATGTCAAAAACTCCCATTGCGAAAACTTGGTAGCTTCCAATGACATGGATCACAACAAACATGTTAGCTGCTGCAATTAGCCAGACAGGTTTTTCGAGTGAGATGAGGATGTTGTCTTCAACAGAGTTTCCGTAAATATAGTAGCCAACAAAACAAACAGGGAAGTAGCACAAAGCCACCACAATGTATGCTACAATAACTCCTTTCCACATTGGTCCCTTGGAAGGCTTCTCGGGTGTGGAAGGAATCGTTGCTTGGATCTCCAAAACGACATTGTGGCCAGCGTAGGCAAATGCTATGTCTCCCAACCCACTAAAGAAGTTGAAGGCAGCTCCGACATTGGATTTAGCTTTGTAGCTGTAGTCCACGTTCGGTACCTTCCCCTTGTGAATAGCAGCTCCCCACGCAATCGTTGAGTAACTGCACATGATCACAAATTAACAAGATCCAACCCAACAATGGTAAGAAATCGGATCACAAAAAAAAGTTTCCCTAAACATTAGTCACAGCCAAATGATCGTATGCATTAGCGTTTGAATTAATCTACATACATACGAACAGGCAAAACACTGTCCACATCATTTTGGATCTAAACTTTTGGGAATTTGGTTTGTAATTGGTCTTGATAGCATTACTTGGGAATCAAGAAATTTCTAGAATTTACGATACTAACTGAATGATTTAATTAATTACCTCAAGGACATGACTGCGGCAGCAAGCGAGATACCAGAGACGGAGTTTAAGTTGGGGAGATGGGAGAGAACAAAGTGGGCAGAAGCAAAAATCAAAATCCATAAGGTGAGTTTGATGTCTTTGCAGCTAGGGCAAATCACATCATGGACCTTCTTCAATGATTTTCCTCCTGTGACCATATAGACAATATTGACACCAACTTCCACAATTAGCTGTTGGGGCACAACGACCCAGAGCCCCAGCTTTTCCCCAAAGGCATGCTGTCCCAGCTCGTGGTACCGATCGAACCGCTTCCCCGGCACCATTTCATGCATCTCAACCATTTGCCATAGTGTGTATAGGGTGATGATCCATGACAGAAGCATGACAGCAATACCAGGACCCCTGTTTAATTTTGTTAGGAATCAACATTCGGTTTCAAATTTGCAGATAGAAATCATACACAAAAAAATTGTAACTTTGTAACATTCAATCTGGAATGCAGATGGCTAAACGAGGAGTGCCAAAATCGCTACCCTATTATAATGGGTTTTAATTCCGAGATTTCTACTCAAATTATAGGAATGAAAGTCATGAAACAAAACAAAGGGTAGGGTAGTAATGTTCGCACTCCCGTTTTCTCCTTTTGCACTCATTTCCTTGTTTCGGCCCCTTAATTTTCCTCTAATTTATTCGGTTTGAAGGTTAGATGAAAAAAAGGACGAGTGCAAAGGGAGGAAAAGAGGAGTGCAAAAATAACTTCCCATGAAACGAAAGTATAAACATATACATACCATCCAAGCTCAGCCATGGCATAGGGAAGGCTGAGGACACCAGCCCCAACCATGGCAGTGACATTGTGGAAAGCTGAGTACCACCATTTGGCATTCCTAGCAGAAGTGACCGGAAGCCAATCGTCAATCTGCTTCTGCTTCTGCCTCGCCTCTTCAGCTTCCTTCAATGATTGTGTCATTCTCTCTCTCTCTCTCTCTCTCTCTCTCTCTCTCTCTCTCTCTCTCTCGAAACTCAACAATGGCAGAAAAAAGGGACGACGACGATAGTATAACTTACACAAAGCCAAGACCTTTGTTTATATACTGGTCAGGAGAAATGCAAGACTGCCAAAGATAGCAAAAGCGTTGGCCAAGTTAGGAAAAGGAAAGCCGCCCGCTTAGGGGGGGAGTCTTTGCGCTGTATGACAGTTTGGAGAATTACCACCAAGCCCCTATTTTCTCACTCTTGATAACTTGGTTTATCTGTAACCTCCAGAGGGTCCAACTGTAAAATTACCTGTAAAAACCAACCCAAGTCCCTCCCCAGTCCAACGGTCTCCAAAGTCCTAGGGGGATTTGACCTCTGACGCCCTTCAAACATGGTTCAACGGGGACTCACGTCCTTCTCTTTAAGACAGGCTCCCACATTGTTTGGTTATCTTTTCTCTTTTTATTTATTTATTGTTATCATGATATTTTTTTTTCGGGTAGGTTGAATCAACGATCTATCAAAATATGAAGCAATAACTTTTCGTAATTTTAACCCCTCTTTCGTTTATATTTGGAAGTTAGGACATAACTTCTGTCCACGTGTCGTGTCGAGAGCGGACGTTGAGGTCCACATTGACATTGCATCCTCTCCTACTTGTAATTTAGAAATTTGGGTAACTGAAAAATGGAAAAATGAGAAGGAAATTGAATGCTGCACGAAATTTCTTCTGGCAGAATATGTTATAAGAGGATAAAAAAAGTCGGCCATCTCAAATGGCACATGACTTGCTTGTTGCCATTTCTTGTCAAAACTTTCCCTACCAAGTTTTTTACGTGCACGATTTTCCTGATTGTTGGGACGGCAATACCACGCATTTCTGCAAAAAGGGCAGGTCTGCATTGTGGCCGGTGTATCGAGTACAGATCATGTCCCGGCAAACTAAGAAATAAACTTTGTGGACGGAAAAAATTCGGCGATATAAATGACTACGTAAAGATGACAAACATTATCATGACATGCTTTCGTGTTTATAATAATCCGAGTTTTGAGTTGCAGAGAGCAGATCAGTTGTTGGGTTATCTGATATCAAAGCTTTACAGAGGTATGAATGACAAAGAAACGAATTCATAGCACCAGCAAATATATTCACGTCTCTAACCAAAATTTGGCATGAAAAGAAAAACGAGAACAGAAAACACGCAATGTGTGATTATTTAAGCATTTTATGGCCCTCTATATAAATTGGTCATCTGGAAGTCACTTGAACCAGAAAAGAGGGAGATTCAATTGACTACTATGCTGCTTAAATTCACACTCAACTGACTCAACCAATTTACAATCAGTGTGGACGAGCCAAAATTCACGTATGAGGATATGCGAAACAGTGTAACCCTATCATAACATTTCTTGAACATTACAGAGAAACTTTCACACCTGGTACGAGACTATGCATATATCCACATAAATTATAAGACATGTGACGGGAACTAGGGGGAAAGGGAAAAGAAAGCAAGAAAAAGTGTATCGATAAAGAAAAGAAATTTTTGAGAACTCACCACAATTCTACTCTCTATAGGTCTAACCAAGAACACCAACTCCTTTGTACATCCTGATCAAGCAAATAACGGACCGGAGTGTTTGTAATTCTGATTCGGCCAAGTGGAACTAATTGATTCGTTCATGTCCAGGCCTTGCGCGCCAACACACAAGTATTGGTTTATTAACTTCTTATTGAAGGAATCATGTTTGAAGCTCGCTTGTGGATGTGGTGGTTTGCCATTTGAGCTAGAGGGTCCCGAAATGTCAACACCCTTCTCTTTGTCTATGAAAGTAGGGGAAGACATAGACGATCGTGACAGAGGACTTGTGTGTGATTCAGATGGAAAAGCTAAATGAGGCCTTGCCTGAATCACACCGTGTGATAAACCAGCAGTAAATTTCATTTTAGTGTATGGGCTCGGAAAGGAAACTGTCCTTTTGTTGTTTGGGAGGGAGGAAGATTTGGAATACATCTGCCGAAGTGGAATTGGATTGTCGTCCAAATCTACAAAGGTGCTGAATGACTCAGAATCATTATCTCTTATGTCTATGCTAGATTCCCTTTTTTCTTTCCTCCTCCGCCATTGAAGAAGAAACTTAAGGCGCCTTGCAGCATAAGTTACAGAACTTGACTTCTTATTGTTTACTGAGTTGGGTGAGCCAAACTGTCTTAGCTCACCTGAGAACGTGTTGAATTGCATGCTTGACTGATCGCAACTGGCATCAGAAGCATTGTCAATGCCTGTGTATAAGAATATCTCTGCATCGGGAATTCTGAAAGAGGTTCCCGGACTGCTCCCAATACCCTGCATTCTCAAATGGGAAACAAGGCCACTCCTTGCTTTACGGTCCTGATAATTAGAGATCCCTCCAGCTGAAACCAATTGCTTGATCAGAAGTTCCGAAGATGCTGACTTTGGCCTTTGCTTAAGAATATCTAGAGGGGTCATGCCGCCAGAATCACGGATGTTTAAATTAATTGATGGAACAGTCATGAGGAGTTCCACCAAATTAGATTGAATGTTCTCGGTTACAGCCATGTGAAGAGCAGTTCGTCCATCATTGTTCTTAACATTAACAACGTCCTGCATGTTCGCAGTATCACCACATACTAATTGCTTCATAAGCTCAATCTGTTTGTCCAGTCTCCGGAAACCAGGGCTTCTGAAACCAGCCACTGCCAAATGCAGAAAGGTATCTCCATAGTTGTTTGACAAAGTGGTTAATGAGGGAGATGCACGAATTAGGACCTCCACCACAGCCAAGTGACCCCTATAAGCGGCCACATGTAAAGCTGTGTTCCCTTGATTATCTACAATTGTGATGGTATCAAAGAATGCTATTAGATACTCAACCACCTGCACAACAGAATGATAAAACTTTTAACATTATAAGTAATATTTCAATGTTTAAAGGAGATGTGAACGATATAAAAGGATAAAATCTAACGAAACAAGAAAATGGATTAAAAAGAATACAAAGAGACTTCCATTCAGTCAAGTTTTGGTGCCTGTGAGGCCGTTAAATTTGGTGAGCAGCCATCAATATGTTGAAGCCAAACTATTTATGAGTGGATGTTAAGGCCAAACTAACAATTAACCGTTTAACTGTTTATTCTAATTTAATTAAACCAATCCTCACTCCATTTCAGCAATACAACTCAAAACTAATAAGCAGTCACATAAACTGAAGAAATAAGTAAATAACTGAAGAAAAATCTCTTCCAACTTCTGTAAACCTCAATATCAGACCTAGCGTACCTTCAAGCACACAACATTCTACTAAACGATGCGAAAGTAACTGAATTCAATCATCTAACAAACATATAGAACGAGACTCACCTCAACCTGCCCTCTGCCAGAGCCTGTATGCAAGATGGTAGATCCCTGAGCATCTCTATAAACCAATACATCCTCACAGTCCCTAAGCAGGTCCCTCAAAATCTCCAAATTGCCACCTCTAGCAGCGGCATGAACCGCCCGGTTCATCATTTCCCACTTGAAATCCGATGTAATATCACCCAACCTCTCTTCCAATTCTCCATTGCTGAGACTAAACCTTGGCGACACAGAGAAATCAAGCAGCAGCCTGAAAACCTCAGAGTTCTTGCTCCTGGCTGCAGCATAGAATATGTCAGTGACTCCATACTCTCCTTCTCCAAAAACAAGAAGAGGGTCTCTGTCCAGCAACTCCCTGACAAACCCCACATCCCCGGCTGAGGCGGCGGTGTAGAGAAGCCATCCGCCGTAGCCGGCCCTGACGAGAGAGTTGTGTCCACTCTGCATTTGGCACTCGTGGAGGAGCCTCTTGGCAACTTGTGACCGGCATTTGGCAACATCATCGAGCTGAGCCTCGTCGTCCCAGACAGTTTCGAGGCGGCGGATACGGCGTAGTGAGGTCAGCTTGATGAGAAGATTAGTATCAAGGTGAAGAAGCTCACAGACCAAATCATATAAGCCATTGGCTGCTGCCCAATCGATTGGTGATGCATACCACCATTGGTCTCCTGTGCTCTCCCACCTCAGAGGGAAGTAAGATGGTGGCATTGTGACCCAAAAAATGGCTATCAAATACTCAAATACCAACTCTCAGAGGAATTTTGTCGAGCACATGGACTGCAAAATCCAAAACCCAGAATAACAGAGCACACAAAAGCAAATCAGAGATGAGACATAAAGCGAAAGTGAAAAGGCCCAACAGGGTACGAAAGGAATTTGCTTTTTTAGTGGGAAAGTTGCAGAAAAGCTAAAGATCTAAGCTTTTCACTGGAATGGAGGTATAAGAATCAATGCAACTGAGTTTGTTAAACCGAAAAAAAGGAAAAAAAAAAAGATTGGAGAACGGATCCATCAACTGTATGAGAACGACATGCAGTTTTGGATCAAACCCAATAGATTTTAAGATGAGAAATTGGTATTGGAGGACTGGGAGGGCAATATTAAGCAGGAAAGGCCACTGTCTGTTTCCACTTTCCAGATGAAGCTATGGAGGTGGAAAGATAAGCAGGGGAGACTTGGCCTTTTTAGGAAAAGGAGAGAAGGAGAGGAGCCCAATGAGTGAAGGTGGGGAGGAAAGTGAGAATTTTGGAAGATAATAACAAAACAAGAGGAAAATGGCTTACAGACAAAAGCATCGAGAGATAGAGATTCTTTTTCGGTCCGTGGGGGCGCAGTGCAGATTGAGATTTGAAGTCACTTAGAGTGAGGGAGAGTTTTATAAAGATTGCATAGGAGACCGGTGACGGACCAAACTAGGCAGATCATTCATAGTTTTGAGGAATCTTTTATGAAGAGACAAAATGAAAATGATCGACGGTACTGGTTCCAGAAACTCGTTACGTTTTTGTGCTAAGTTACTCGTTCATTTAAGACACGTATAGAAGATTGATTTGATAATCTCTCGTGTGTATCTTAGACAGATAGATGAACTTAGCATAAGAACATATGTTTTAAGAGTTTCTCGTGTTGGTTAAATTGGGTATTCTCATCCCTTAATTTAAGGGGCTTTATTATTTTGGTAACAACTAGTAATGTATTTTTTTAGGAATTAGTGTAGTATACATGTGACAAAGAAACCCTAATTATATTGGTATAAATATAAGTAGGGCAGAAGGGGGTCACGGTCACACCGACAGTGGGGGTATCCTATGGTAGGGTTGACCTAATAATCTGGGTGCATAAATGGGAAGTTGGGTTGTAAATAGAGGACCCTCCACGCTGGAATTCGTCCTTAAATTATATTTAAATGAGAATAAAAGGGCACGTGGACACTTTAATTATTTCATCTCTATGCTTTTTAATGATCATCAAAGCATACTAATTGAGCGTCTGAACTACTTTTTATATTGTCAATTGATTTTATGGTGTAACTTTAATTTTTTTTTTTTTTTTTTTTTCAGTTGTAGATATGTGTTGCTCAAATTTGGTGAGCAAGCATGGCGGACAAAGGGTCCCCTGATCCCTTAATGAATTTGTGTCTAATTATGACAATAGCCTAGCCATGAAACATATTATTCATATAATATTTGTAAATCCTCCGCAACGTTATAATCAACAAAACGCAAATAATAACATAGACTACAATTACATTATCGAAAATATTAACACAATATCGCTAACAAGATCCCAAAGTATGGAAAGGGGAAACATGAGCAATGAGGAGAGCAAACATTAATGGAAGAAAATCATGACTACCAAAAAGGAGTGGGAGAGAGTAAAAGAAGGAAGAGCAGGTAGACAAGGGTCAAATAAATACGAGTAAAAGAAGAGAGAATTAGTTAAGATTAAGTAGGTGGGCCATGTTGCATCGCTGCTCGCACATGGCTTGGTTCGTGGTTAGTAGATCGTAAATATCATTGGTTCACACGAGAGAAACTGAGCTGATTCTCTGCAGAAATTCGTAATCTTTTATATGGTCACGTGATCCAATATCTCCAATGTTGCATCGCCATCGAACACACAGTGAAATATTCTTCAGGATAAGAACGACAAATGCAAGGCATCGTCGCTTGTCAAAATTTAGGAACGTAATGCCCTACCACCACAGCAGGTTAGGTACAAATGAGCATACAACATTGCACTAATTACGTGTTTATTAATTCGTAATCTGGAATTTAAAAAAATAAAATAAAGAATTCGATTGACGATCCAGATTTCTATCGAAAGTACGCTAAACTACCTTTGGATTAAACTATTATGCTTGGGGCGTTGTAGGATTTGCTTGTGTGCACACGAAGCGTGGTGTTACCACCCCACATTGCACAAGTATGTCAGAGTGTGCTATTTTAGGAAAAGGGCGGTCAATTTTCCGATGTGAGATTCAGGGTCTAAACATTCACCATTACAACCTATTTAGGAGTATTAGCACACGTACCAAGGCAGAGGGGCCTTGATAAGTGTGAGGGCATGAAATAAGAATTGAGATCCTTTCCAAATTTTTGTATCCAAAGCCGACGGTTTAAAAATTCAGACCACTCAATTTAAATCACATTACTTTTATTAGCCCATCCTATTGAGATCACTTCACATAAAAACCAAACCCGTAAACATCTTGGAGAGAATTTTCACCTAAACGGTCCGGTCCAGATTTCCGAGGTCCGTCAACTCCAAAAGCAGAGATCCAGCAGAACAGCTTAGGCAAATCTAGGGTATACAAAGAGAAAGCAAGAAACGAACTTAAGCTACAATGACATATCACAACTTAGCCCGATAAGCTTTAACAAAAGGTTCAAGGAGCAGGAAGTTGAAGTTGAAGTTAGAAGAGAGCAGCAACCGCCCTCCCCTCAGTTTTTACATGATATCAAAAATAGATAACCCAGGGAGCATTAAGTCACAAGAAACTTCTTATTCTGAACTCCCAAACCATAACCTCCTAGAGACTCAACCAAAACATTTAGAAGATTAAAGCCTTGGATGCTCGAGGAGGGCTTATCATTTAGCAGGTGGATGCTACGTGCACGATCAAGTCTACCACACGGGTACTGTAACCCCACTCGTTGTCGTACCATGAGACGAGCTTGACAAATTTGTCGTTCAATGCAATTCCAGCCTTGGCGTCAAAGATGCTTGACCTGCAACAGCACCAGACATGTAATTAGGCTACATTCATGGTATATAGTAAACAATCAACAACAACTACGCAGGTGTGCAGAGCGATCCCACGTCAAAAAACAGGGCAAACTTGGATTCAAAACTGTTTTCAACATATTATCAATATAATCTTGTTTCACATTGACTAACAATACCAAATTCATCAAAAATGGATTTGCTATTTTACCTGCTGTCACCAATGAAGTCGGTGGACACAACATCATCTTCGGTGTAACCCAAGATACCCTTCAACTTGCCCTCAGACTCCTCCCTGTTCATGACAGAATCACAGATGAAAATTAAAACCAACACAAACTCATGGTTATGTAGATGACAACATCCTGATAAAGAATACCAAATGCAAAGCAAAACAAGAAAAACAGAGCAGAGCAAATCTTACTTGATAGCGGCCTTGATCTGTTCATAGGTTGCAGGCTTCTCCAGCCTGACAGTCAGGTCAACAACGGAAACATCAACAGTGGGCACACGGAAGGACATTCCAGTCAATTTTCCATTAAGAGATGGGAGCACCTTTCCAACAGCCTTCATAATAACACATGGTTAGCACTACAAGACAACTTAAAAGAGACGGCCAATAGTGATGAGCATTGTTAATCAAAACTCATCAATTACCTTGGCAGCTCCAGTGCTGCTAGGAATGATGTTGAAGGAAGCAGCACGTCCACCTCTCCAGTCCTTCATTGATGGACCGTCGACAGTCTTTTGGGTGGCTGATTAACAACAGGGTAACCATAAACTTGGGTTAGTTTCAGCCTATGTTATATCAAAACTCATACAACTTAACAATTCAAGAACCAAATCTTACCAGTGATGGAGTGCACCGTGGTCATGAGACCCTCAACAATCCCAAACCTGTCGTTGATAACCTATGAACAATTGAAACAAAAATCAACGTAAATTACACATTCAATAGTATCGAAAATAAATAAAAACCAACAGAAACAAACAGACTCAAACCTTGGCAAGGGGAGCAAGGCAGTTGGTAGTGCAACTGGCATTGGAAAGAATGTGAATGTCTGGCTTGTATTCCTTCTCGTTCACACCAACAACGAACATGGGAGCATCCTTGCTGGGAGCAGAGATGATAACCTTCTTTGCACCTCCCTGGACACGAAAACAAAACGATTCAGTCCTGATGAATTTAAAAATAAAGATATAAAGGAACCATATGAATACCAATAAGGTTGACTCCACAAAGACACAATCACTATTCAGGCTACAACAAGTCAGCCTAACTTCAGGAGTAACAGATAAAGAATTCCAAAAGCTTATGCAGGATCAATTAACGAACGGGATCATAATCACTATATAGGCTACAACAAGTAACACAAAGAAGCTAAAAAGTACCAAGTGAATTCCGAATGCCTATCAATGATGTAAGAACAATCACCAGAAACGCAATTACTAGATGGCAATTGTGATAACAACCAAAATATCATATGCTATTTTAAAAAATCGAATGATCAATGCAATAGAATCATAAAACCAATAAAAAGAGAGTAAACCTTGAGATGGGCAGCTGCTTTCTCCTTGTCGGTGAAGACACCGGTAGACTCAACAACAAAGTCAGCACCGGTCTCACCCCATGGGATCTCCTCTGGGTTCCTTTATAAGATCAAACAAAGAAATCATTCATTAAGCAATAAGCATTTGAATCTACAAAGCAAAACAAATATTGCGCTCCAATTGTCCCAAAAACAACAAACTGGATTCTATGCTAAGTTCAATCACTTAAGACAATAAACTAATTAGCACCTGATTCCGAAAACAGCGACAGGCTTCTCACCGAAGAGAAGGGTCTTGGAGTCCTTGACCTTGAGCTCATGGTGCTTCCATGCGCCATGGACTGTGTCGTACTTGAACATGTAGGTCTAAACACAAAACCAACCACACAAATCACTAATCCAATTCAAAATCCGAAATCAAAACTCGAAAAACAAAATAAACAACAAATCACATTCAGCATCCGAATTCGAAACTCACAAAACAAATAAACAACAAATCAGTGAAATCACAGATAGATATTCACGTCAATAACTCACCATGTAGTCGGTGGTGATGAAGGGATCGTTGACAGCAACGAGCTCAACATCGTCCCTCTGAAGAGCGACCCTAGCAACCAATCGTCCGATTCTTCCGAACCCTAAACCCCATTTCATTTCAACTCTCAATTAATTCACAGATCAAATCACAGGTTAACAACCCAAAGGTCAAAACACAAAAAGCGATGGATCCGATAGTTACCGTTGATTCCGATCTTGATCTTCTTGCCAGATGTTGCTGATCGATACAAAGAAGAACAAACAAAAATGGTCAAAACACACAAAAATTACAGAAAATTCAACAAATAAACACAAGATCAGCAGCAAAAATGGCGAAATCGAAATCAGTAACTGAGAATTAAGATCAATACCCATGATGATTGTAGAGAGAGAAAGTAAAGTCCAGAGAGAGAGGCAGATAAGAAAACTGATCGAGGATTTTAGATGGTAGTGTGAGAGAGAGAGTGAGCGTTGAGATATTATATACAGCGGCGAAGGAGTGAAACCAGCCGGTGGTTTTGGTCACGTGCAGCGGTTTTCTTGGACAAAAGGAAAGTCGCTTTGCAGCCGTTGGTTGCGTTTAGGGCTTTGTATTAGCCGCTGATTTATTAATACCCCGCTAGATTTACTGTGAAGCGCACCCCGGCGATTGGACAAAAAGAAAATCGCTTTGCAGCCGTTGATTGCGTTTAGGGCTTTGTATTAGCCGCTGATTTATCAATACCCGCTAGATATACTGTGAAGCGCTCTCCGGCGATTCGGTCACGCGTGACCGAAATCCTTCTGGATATTTGGCATTAATGGGATGTGCGTGGAGGGCAAGCCGCTTCAGCTGCACGTGGCGCTCGTGAGAATGGGTCGGCGACCTTTTTTTTCTGGTATATTCGGAAGGAGATGCTGCGTTAAGGAAGGATGACGTGGCGAAATTGAAATTTTGGTCGATGATTGAAAACTGAAAAGTCAAATTAGAAAGGCTGAGCTTCTGGATTATCGGTCAAATTCGACTTAAGGGCAAATACAATTCACGCGATGTTCTAGATAGTTTTATATACGTTTTTACGAGATTTACTTTGTAATGTATGTTAATAATTTGAATTGTTTATCATTTAGAACATTATTTATACAATATTGTGGTGAAAAAAATTAGATAAATACAAAACAATTAATTAAGACATTAATTTATAATGAAGAAATTGACGAATACGGTTTTTCAAAGAAACGTTAAACCTTTAATCTAACAATCATATGATTTTAGATTTTGTGATTTTTGGTAAATATGATATTTTAGATAAGAACTAAAAGATAAACAGTTCGGATCATTAATATACGTTAATGACCCAACAAAAACGTGTGTCAATTGAAAAAAAAGTCGGTGCCACGAACCCATTCTCATAAAAAAATTATGGTTAATGTACAAGAAAAAGGTCTCAAGTCATAGATTAAATTCTTGTGTTCACGATAGAGAGATTAAAGTTGTGCTTGAATGTTGGTGAAATTTTATATTTTGACTGAGTCTATAATTTTTTATCTATGAATTTTATGTACGAAGAAAGATAAAGTTTACACGTTACTTTGCCTAATTGCCTTTTAGCTTTACGCAATCTCAACCTCATAACGCATTTTCTTAACATTTCGAACAAATGCATGTCTATTTATGTGTTGTTGACGTAGCAACTAGCAAAAAACAAATTTTGCTCTGTACCTTTTGAAATTGATTTAAAAATGATAGATATCGTCGTTGAGGATTTTGAAAGACTTATTGTCATGCCTTACCGACGGATGGTGATGCATCAACTCATCCTGCCCACAGATTATGCACCAATTGACCAGTATTATTCACATGTTCATTCTTTAAATCACAACCATTACCTTCATCAAGTAACTACTAGTCTTGTTGCTCAATCATCTATTCTAAGTTAGAATAATCTATATATACACAGTGACAAATCTAAAATTTGAACTTTGAAATTGTCGAACACTTGGTAGGTTTGTTGTCGTTAGTCGAACCATGTTGCACATTCACAATTTGATGAGTGTTATCAAGAGCTTTGAGTGTTGTCGGCGCAACATTACATCAAGTCTATTAAGATATGCCTAGCAGACATTAAGCACTTCATGATTACAAGTGGGATCTATATCAAATATTCAGAGGGTCTCCAAAGTACCTTCACATGCATGTTTCCCCCGATCTCCAAGTGGCCTTGGAACCCCATATGCGACACTTGCATACACTATATCGCTACATTTTCTTATACAGTCAATTTGACGTATTTTATCCATACCAATGTTATAATTATTGATATCGACAATGATCGAGTTATCGTTTCCAGTGGCAGAGCCATGTGACATCTCACATCGCCCAGGAGAGTGATCCTTATATATATATTCTCATCCCTACCTAGCACGAGGCCTTTTGGGAGCTCACTGGCTTCGAGTTCCGTATGAACTCCGAAGTTAAGCGAGAATGGGCTAGAGCAAACCCATGATGGGTGACCCACTGGGAAGTTGCTCATGAGTTCCCAAAAACAAAACCGTGAGGGAATGGTAAGCCCAAAGCGGATAATATCGTGCTATGATGGTGGAGCGGGCCTGGGAAGTAATCCGCCCCGAGCCGGGATGTGACAATTTGGTATCAGAGCCTAACCCTGGTCGCGAGTGTGCCGACGAGGACGTCGGGCTCCTAAAGGGGGTGGATTGTGACATCCCACATCGTCCCGGGGAGTGATCCTTATATGTATATTCCCATCCCTACCTAGCACAAGGCCTTTTGGGAACTCACTGGCTTCAGGTTCTATTGGAACTCCGAAGTTAAGCGAGTAGCGCGCGAGAGCAATGCCATGATGAGTGACCCACTAGGAAGTTGCTCGTGAGTTCCCAAAAACAAAACCGTGAGGGAATGGTAAGCTCAAAGCGGACAATATCGTGCTATGGTGGTGGAGCGGGCCCGGGAAGTGATCCGCCCCGGGCCGAGATGTGACAGCCATGCTTCAGCTGCCCATGCACAAAATATGAATACGTTCTTAACTCAATCAGAGTCTTTCAACGTAGAAATATAAAATACCTAAATATATATGATAGGAATTTTTACCATCTGCAAAAGTAGGAAAACACTTAAAAATTCTTGCAAGAGTACAAGGTTTTCGTAGTATAGCAGCTCACGCAAAGTCGCTTTCCACATGGATTGAATGAATAGTTTGTGTTTAAAACCAACTCTCAATTAATTATTTAAAACAAAGTTTGTAAAATGTTGATTTTAGAATTTAATATAATAAAAACGAATTTTAAAATAAAACAATTAAAGAAATTAACTAGAGAACAATTTAAAAGAAAATCAATTTGTAAAAGCCTAGAATTCTGCCGTCCCCTTAACAATCCTACGCAATTTTACCAATTACTTATGAATTTCCACACACATACTTTGAATTTTAGGTTTTCCTAATGCATATATTTTCTCGTGATGTTCAAGCGAAAACGTATATCTAACATGCAACCCGTCTATGATATTCATATCAAATATAAACATGTAAGACTCATTAAGCTATGTGAAAACCCTTTGAAAAACCATGCAACCCTTAAGAGCGTGATGTTCGCCTTAAGTGAACTTACAATTACTAATTACAAGAAGCCTCCTCAATTTCATGGTAATGTTCCAACAAAATTGCATCAAATTACTTGTCTAAAAATACTAATGGTTGCGAATCACCAAGACAATTAAATAGTTTAATCGCAGTGATTAATAATTCAAAGCAAGTGTGCATCCATTCATAAGCAAATTAATAAAATCACATATTCATGCTAAGGTTCATGACATCGCCCTAGCAAAAGAACTTAGTTACGAACAATTATAAAACAAAATATTATTAAGAACATGGAAAGAAACACATCTAGAAAATAAACTTGAATTGTCAAAGGCTTGTGCGTGCGTTTCAGCCTCTCATTCCCTTCTAACCCTAAAAAGTCTTATTTATACTGCTACAAAATAAAACCCTAAAAAGTCTTAGAATAAAACTAAGAAACATAATAAAATAATAAAACAGAAAATAAAAGGTTTCCTATTTAAACTGAAATTCGGATTTATCAGAAAATTAGACCTTTGACCGACCAAATTAACTCCGATTTGGTCCCAAAAGGTCTCTTTTGAAAGCTGGAGACATCCACTACAAATCCTCAGAAGGAACTTCCTCAAAAAAAGAAAAATACCATATTGACCTCCAAAATACCCAAAATGTCAAGAAACATCAATCTGGGAAAGCTACGCGTTGGGCCTTTATTTGATCACCACAGTCAAATAGCTTGGTAGAAAAATCTGAAACTTTGATACAATCATCTTGAAAAACTCACGAACATCCTCCAATTGGAATCACTCCAAAATTCATCTGTTTGATTACTTTTTGCTCCAAAGAAAATCAAATGTCCTACATTAGAAATATAACTCAAAGTATCAAAATAATCAATAAATTAATACTAAGATTAGGGTAAAATATATAGTCTTAATATTCGCTCATCAATATAGCTAGGCGTGCATGAAACATCACCAACCACCATGTCGAAGCGTGGATTGATGACCGAATGGTAGGTATGCAGTTTCAATTACAATAGTCAACCATGAAATGAAGGCTCTAGCGATTAATTAATATGCAAGTGACTTATAGCTTAACTAGTTAATAGTGTTTGTTTTTGCACTTGAAGCTCTATGTTTGAATTCCTTTTTTCATGTAGTTTCGATGAATTAGTTTTATTTATCTTATCGATTGCTATAGAAAATGAGTGCAGTGACGTTTTATGATTCATACAGCTGAACCACTTAATGAGATAAGACTTTATTGTTATATCAATTGTCATAAAAAAAAATAAAAAAAAAAGAAGTAATTATTCTATTTTTTTAAAACATTACCATAACCTAATTGAAACGTACTAGAATTGCATAATGTCAAAGGCAGATGCCGAATTTTTTTATTAAAATTTGCAGCCGATCGAACAAGAGGGAACTAAAGCGAGAAAATCATGTTTATAGGTTCCTCCGATTGCCCATTTCATGATATTTAAGCGGATTGAAGGATAGATAAACCCTATTTTGATAGCAAAATTCTCAATGACTTGGATAGTTTGATTATCAATGACTTATCCTTTCAAGTTCGACTTTTAAGTTGGAGCATGACACGAATGTCGTTCTATTATAATAAGATGATTTAGTAACATATGAGAGCTGAAAACTCATTGAGACCAAAAAGCGTGTGTGGTCCAAGATAAGGAAATGACAACAATACACACGAAGGCAAGTCTCGATTTGCGATCAAGACGGATAATGTGATGGCAAGTGACCCTTTGTTGGATGCATCATGCCCTAGGCTCGGGTAAGGAATTTTTTGTTGACTGGACCTGCACGAGAGAACATTCTATAGGCCCATTGGGCCAAAATGGGTGACTTAATTAATTTGTGAATATGGCGAGGACCAAAAAATAAGCTTAAATCAAATATTTCCTCAATTGGAAAGGCCACAAATTTTGAAACGAAAAATTAGAATTGTTGCCCACATACCAATTCGAATTGGAATAGGATACTCCCTCCTTCAAATTTCTTTTTTTTTTATTTATTTATATTTTTTTATGTGAATGGTCACCATTAAATCACGTCAACATATTGTGTTGACTTTTTTATAAAGAGAAAGAAAAAGAGAAAGGCGAGGGGAGGAGGGAATTTAGATGGGAGAAAATTCTACTCTATCGGAATTTGGATAAAAATTGGTCAAGGCTGAGCTTTTTCTTTACCTTGTAGTACACGCGAGCCACTCCGTAATTTTTTGGAGTCTAAAAATGGGTAATTAGTGGGGGCAATAAATATACAGCCCATAATTGTGAAGAAAAACTCATTGTTCTGCCTTGTCTCTCACCCCACCTCCGACAAGAAAGAGAAGGGAATTGTTGTTCAATCATCTTCCGCTCTCTTCTCTTCTCTTGGTTTCTCAACAGCTTTATCATGGCATGCAGCTTGTTAGGAACATCACCAGCAACCCTTAAGTCAGGGTTACCAAGCAGAACAGAACTGCAGGGGTGCTAGAGAATCATGAAGAGGGTGAGAGATACGCAGAACACGGACTCCGGAAATATGTCCGTACCAGAGCTCCAAATACTTCTCCGATCCACTGATGCCAAAGTGAATCGAGTGATGCAATTCATCGATGTGCCGGAATTGGAGAACGTAGGACACGAAGTTTGTGTTGTAAAAGGGTTTATGAGGCGAATTCTATGTGCTACAAGCTTCCAAGTAGTTGCTGTGTGCATGATATTTTTTATCAATAAAGTTTATATTTTTTCCGAGTCGGATCTATAACTAATTCCCTACAGTGCTTGTGGGCTAAGAAACAAAACCATAGCGTTAATATGGACTGATCATACATACAAATCACTAATCAACATTAGATAAAATGTCGTAATCTGATCTTTACACGAACTCGAGTTTGTACAAGAATCGCTTCCCGATAGGCAAAAGTCAGGAGCAAAAATTAATGAAAACACCATGGAATTGATGAATGAAGATTCAGTTCTTGCTCTATTATCTATTTCCACTAATGAGTAGTATTAGTTCGTCGTCATCATGCTCGTGGAAGATCTCCTCAAGAATTCTGCCACCAACTTTGAAAACGCAGAGGAGCTATCCTGAATTAGCTGAGCCGGAGAATCATACTGAATGGATGACTGCGATGGCTCAGGAATTCAGTGCCTTGCAGCGTTGTGTTCCGTGGACTCTTGTACCTTACCATCATGCCATGAACTTATTGCCAAACAAATGGGTTTTCAAGATAAAGAGGAGTGCAGATGGCTCGATTGAGCGACATAAGGCTAGGCTTGTGGCTAATCGCTTTCATCAACAATCCGGGATCGACTATACGGAGACCTTTAGTCCAGTTGTCAAGCATGGCACCATTAGACTTGTTTTGAGTTTGGCAGTTTCAAAGAAGTGGCATGTTCAACAGTTGGACGTTCATAACGCATTTCTACATGGGTATTTGAATGAGGATGTGTACATGAGACAACCACTGGGTTTTGTTGATAAACAGTATCCTAACTATGTTTGTAAACTGCAACGTAGTTTGTATGGTTTAAAACGGGCGCCTAGGGCCTTGTTTCAAAGGTTTTCTGAATTTCTCCTTCAATTAGGGTTCCAAGAGTCCATGTGCGATTACTTTTTGTTTGTTTTTAATCAAAGAGTAGTTTATTTGATTTTGCTTATCTATGTGGATGACATATTGCTAACAGGAAACAACAACACTCAAATGGCATGGTTGATCAAGAAGCTCAACTCTTTGTTTTCCATGAAAGACTTGGGTCCCCTTAGTTATTTCCTGGGTGTTGAAGCCACTTACATTGGTAACAATATGCATTTGGCTCAATCCAAGTATGCCCTGGACTTGCTTGAACGAAAAAAGTTTAAAGATGCCAAGCTTATTTCCACTCCAGTTTCTGCAGGACAAAAATTGAGTGCTTATGTTGGTGAACCTTACAAGCATCCGGATCATTATCGTAATGTTGTTGGAGCGTTGCAGTATTTAATCATTACGAGACCGGATCTCTCCTATGCCGTTAACCAGGTGTGCCAATTTATGCACTCACCCAAGGACACTCATTGGATGGCAGTGAAACGCATCCTGCGTTATTTGAAGGCCACGTATGATCATGGTCTTGTTTATAAACCTGGAGGTATGCAACTGTATGCTTTCTCCGATGCAGATTATGCGGGCAATCCTGATACCTGTCACTCTACAGGAGATTTTTGTATTTATTTGGGACCAAATCTGGTGTCTTAGAGTTCAAAGAAACAGAAGACTGTCTCTCGGTCGCGTACAGAAGCCGAATATAGGCAACTAGCCTACACTGCTGCTGAGCTATCTTGGTTAAGGTCATTATTCAGAGACCTTCATTTGCATCTTTTCATTCCACACATATGGTGCGACAATGTCTCTTCAATAGCCTTAGATTCCAATCCAGTTTTTCATTCACGGACGAAACACTTGGAGGTCGATTATCACTATGTCCGTGAGAAGGTGGTTTGAAAACAGCTTCTGGTAAATTTTATTTGTTCTCAGGATCAGATTGCTGATTTGTTTACAAAGGGTTTGTCTTCCTTGCGTTTCAAGCTTTTGGTGTCCAAGCTTCTAGTTGTTTCTTGGCCTGTCAGCTTGCGGGGGGGGGGGGGCTGTTAGACCAAGTCAGAGTTATCAAGAATCCAGCTCATGTTTAAACTCTAAAGTATGTTATTCAGGAATGCAGTCCTTATCCAAGGATAACTCTGATAGGTCTAGATTATTTTTAAATGTTTGAAAGTTTGATTTCATAGATGTTGTATTATTCAAATTCAAATATTGCCGTCTAAATAGGGTTGATAAACCCCTGATGTAATCTCAAAATTATTATAAATACACGCAACCCATCAGTTGATGGGTATGCACATTCTGAGCTGGAAACGTGAGAGTTCTAAAGTTTTACAGGAATAACAAGGTATGTTATTTAGGGTTTGTTTCTTATTGTTGTAAAACTTATACCATACCTTGATCGAGAACGAGAACCAAGTCATTGTCGACTACTGCAGGAATCCGGTGAGCAACAGTGATCACGGTGCATTCCTTCATTTCTTCCCTTGTCGTCTCCTGAATTACGTTGTCTGTTGCTGTGCCTATAGAAGCCGTTGCCTCGTCCAGCACTAGAATTCTCCTCCCTTAGAAGCGCTCTAGCTAGAAAAACTAGCTGCCTCAGTCCAAGAAAAAAACTACGAGATTTGGAAACATAGCAGGGGCAAGCAGTCGCCTCTGATCCTTCCCGACTGTGTTGCCGAGTCAACATTTGTTCAAGACCTGCGTTACATATGAATATCTTGTCATACAAGCTACCATATTTCGTGACACGAATGCTGCTCCAGGGGATCCAGATTAGTCCTCACGGTTCCTTGAAATAAGGTTGGATCTCGTGGGCTTAAGCCTAAACTTGACCTTAAGCCTTGCAACCCTATTTTCGAAATGTCTAAGCCGTCAGATTAGATGGAAGCCTGATTAAGTTCTATGTATTCTTAACCTGCAGGAAAAACAAACCTTTCTTCATTTGATCAGCAACTTCGAAATGAAGTTTTCCATTGCTGAAAGCTTCCCTTCTCCATTAATTTCATTCAGGCAACAGTAGCCTCTATGAAATGAAAATTTTCTTGTTTTATTTTTTTGGCAAAGAAAATTTTAGTTTTCATAGGGGCTCTGCTGCCAGAATAATCTCATGGCCATGCAGCTGACTGTGATCTTGTTGCCCATATTTACTTTTATCTGGGCTGAGAAATTGTGGAAGAAGAAGAAGGGTTTGAGAGAGAGAGAGAGAGAGAGAGAGAGAGAGAGAGAGAGTTGGGGTGGTGTGGAATGAGAAGAGAGAGAATAGGATGGGAACTTAAAATCTGGATGTTTTAAGGCTGAATTGCACTGTAGTCCTTGTAGTTTTATTCGGTTAGCATTGTTAGTTCACTTTTTTAACTTTCTTCCAACTTGGGTGTTCCAAATGAGAAAAGTGCACAAAAATGAATTCGACCATTACCCATTAACTCATTCCGATTGCTCACCTTACACAAATTAAGGGCTCCAATCTCTTTTTTCACACAAACCAAGATCCCGAATTTTCTGATTCTTGGGCTCCAGACAGTAAATCCGGAAAGGATCCAAATTGAAAATGCAGGACACTTTTGTCATAGGTCCAGGACTCTTTTCCAATTCAAGTTTCCATTCGAAAATAATTTGGCCGCTCCATTCACAAAACTCGTGACCTTTCAATGCATGGTATCACAGCATTATTGAGAATGCAAACACGCACATCTGTCCTGGAGTTTGGACATGAAGCTGGAATTGTGAGACAATCATCCAATTCATTGAAATCTAAAGATCTCTCTATACGTACTACTCTCTTTCTAAATTTCTGTTAGATCTTGTAAGTTTGTAACTTATAATTTAGTCACTTAATCTACATTCACGGTTAACAACTTAAGCAACGAGAATAGAAGAAATACCGAAGCATTGTACCCAATTGGTACCTTTATATTTGTTTTGATGGATCAATGAAATATCAACTATTGTTTCTTGTGAAAAAAAGAAGAAAGAATATTACATATTTGCCAAGATGGCTACACTACATAGTGAAAGGACTACATCTTACAAAGCTTAGTTCCTAGCAAGTTACAAGTGAATTTATAAATACCTTATTCTTGACAAACAAAAAAAGTAATCTTAAACCCTAGTAAATAACAGGAAAATATTCAAAATCCTTTATCTTACTAGAAAACCATAAGTGGTGCTAGGGAAACTGCATTTATAAATCACATTCACATGATCACGAGGTAACAAATTTAGAGTTATATAGAGATTATCTGACCCTAATGGGATGAATTTACTAAATTCATTTTTACTAAACTCATCCAATTAAAGGATGTGTTGAAGTTACCAAGTTTTGGGCTAGAGTATAGCAATGCTTAAGTACTTCCGTCCATAAACACTTCTAGCGTAAATGCTCTTATTAAAAGCACATTGTCATCTCTTAGGTACTTCTCCAAAAAGCACTATTTAGTGCTTTTAGTCATTTCAAACACATTTGCTTCTAATTCAGTATTTATTCTATTCTTAACTTTAATATCTCCAGCTAATCAAACACCCTTATTCCCTTCAAGTAAATCTTTGAACTTTAATATCTTTGCTAATTGCCACACCTAATGATTTACTTAAACAAAGCTCAAAGATATCTAAATTTGGCCTTCCGGTGTTGGCATCTTCACTTTAACCATGACTTTTCATTGCGCCCTACACTCTAAGGACCACTTCCTTTGTCCTTAATATTAGTTAATTTGGGTATCAAATTTTCTAATCTTGATCATGTCCTTTCAATTTCAAGTTTTCAAATTTATATTCTACAGAAATATCAATATATTATTGAAGGGCAATCATGTCGTTGATCTACGACTTGTTTGAAATTACTTTTAAAATAAGCAAAAGTACTTTCAAATGAGTCTCTAATTGTTCAGCTTGCTCGTTGATCTCCTTGCAGTTGATTTTATGAACCTAAATGTCCAAAACAAAGGGAAATATTATTCGACCCCAACAATTTTCGTTCCATACACAACGAAAAAAACTGCACATTCAAAAGCAAACCGTAACAAAAGAGAAACATAAACACAGAGATATGAAACCTCGGCACACAAGATGTGATCAAATCATATGGAGTCTAAAGCACTCGGATTCAGAGAAGCAAATGCAAGAAGCTGCGCGTCGCGCTCGAACACATCCAATTGTTGCTTTTCCAAATTCACATATGCTTCAATCCCTTCTCCATTCCTTGTATCAATCAGAAAAATAGCATTCTTCAGGGGACAGCTCGCAATAGTCACCCAAATTGGCTTCCCCCAGCCAAAGTCAGCTTCATACACTGGGAACCTGCACCAGCTGCTACATCTGTACGTCACCAAATTCGCTATCGAAAATTCTTTCCTTAATGCTTGCGTACACTCTTTAAAGATTGCCGGCCATTGATCTTCCCCGCGAAACTTTTGAGCATAAGAATCACAAAATCGGGTCATGCTCTGCTTCATTTGAGTCACCAGGTCATGCAACTCCATCACACTGTCCTCAGCTGTGGACAATGTAAAAGCCCAAATCATGCTGCCTACAGAATTTTTCGGCAACGGAGGGACCACCCTAGTGCGGAGATTCACTGTATGGATGAAAACTGTCGGGTTTAAGGACGACTGTGAAGTTGATCTTAACGCAGAAATTGCACAGCTGTAAATCAAAGCTGTCACAACTTCAACCCTTGTAGGGTTTTGCACTTTGTCCGCGACTATAGCTTTGAGGGAAGCAATCTTCAGGGCATCAAACACAAATCTCTTGGTGACGCTGTCGCCTTTTTCGAGCACAGTTTCCGGGAACAATGGCATGTCACCTTGGGGAAATGTATCTGCTCCGATGAACAAAGGAGACGGTACGTATTGATCACACTTGTTTCGAGCTGCCCAGTCGTTGACGAAGTTGGCCACGGTGGATGTGTCAGCTACTTTGTGTGACATACAGATGCCAATTGCCATGCCACCACAGTCAAAGAAGCTTACTTGAGCAGCAAAGATCACGCTGAGACTCGAATCGTCATTCCACTGTAAATTGTCTGTGAATAACAGGTCCAGCCATGTATCTTCAGGGTGTTCAAGAATTTCAGATAGCTTGACGTTTCTGACTCTTGCTTCAACAAACGCAACTCCTTCATCGTTGCAGTCAACGGAGGCTCGGTCTCTGATCCTGCCGGCGAATGGGTAGTACTTGGATAGTATTTCTGATAAAGATTTCTTGAGCTGATTGGATTCGTGATCGCCATTAGGAGAAGCAGAGCTCTCCTTGTGATAGAAGTAAACCACCGGCAGATAAGTACGAGGAGTATTCTGTTCGATGAATGAAAGGTTGTGTGTTCGCAGATGTGGTGGGGTTGGAGTGGAAGGTTTGATGATTTCTCTGGATATGAGTTCAACTTCCATGGTCATGGTAGCTGTCTTGGTTTGATGCTAAAGATCCAAAGCTGCAATAAAATTTTGAGCTTTTCCAAGTTCATGTAGTTGAAATGTATTTATAGGATGAAAACTAACGAGGTCGTGAGGAGTGATTATCATACTCTTGTTTTCTGCTTCTGCACTCTTCTCTTTGTTTCTATCCATCAATTATCGCCATGATTGTCCTTCAAGTGATATATTAAATGCAAAAAATTTGAAAACTTGAAAGTGAAAGGATATGATCAAGATTAGAAAATTTGATAGCCTAATTAACTAATATTAAGGACAAAGGAAGTGGTCCTAAAAAACTGTACGGCAGAATGAAAAGTCATGTTTAAAGTGAAGAGGCCAACACTGTAAGGCCAAATGAAATGAGGATCTTTGAGCTTTGTTTAAGGGATTATTGGGTGTGGCAAAGACACAAAGGGAATGAGGGTGTTTTATTAGCTGGGGAGATTAAAGTTAATAAAGTTATGACTAGAATAAGCACTGGATTAGAAAGTTTGACAATGTGTTTGGAATGACGATCAGCACTCAAAAGTTCTTTTTGGAGAAGCACCTAATAGGTGACAATGTGCTTCTAATAAGAGCATTTATTCTAGACGTGTTTATGAGCGGAAGTACTTAAGCTTTGTCAAACTCTCTCCTACCGCGAATTGTTTGGGCCTTAAGAGCTAGAGTCTCTCTTTTGCTGGATCCGATAGCTCCTACATTTTACATGCCCGTCGTTCTGTCCTACTCTGCATGACATGTTGAAGCCGACTACTATTATGTTCCGGAGAGTTACCCATAAAGAACTGATGGGTTGAGATTTTCATTATCTCTAAACTCATTTCAATAAACCCAAATGAGCAAAGCAGCACAGCAATAAGGGAAGTACCAAGGGAAATTTATTGAGACCCGACTGGTTTCTTTTTAGACCTCACAATGAAAAAAAAAATGCAGATTCAAAAGCAGAAACAAACACAACGGTTTGAAAACTAACACGAAATAAGATCGACTATGTATGTGCTGAAGATGATCAGATCAAACGGAGTCTGAAATGCTTGGATTCAAAGAAGCAAATGCAAGAAGCTCCTCGTCGTGCTCAAACACATCCAGTTGCTGCTTTTCCAAATTCACATATGCTTCAATCCCTTCTCCATTTTTCGTATCAATCAGAATAAAGCAATCCTTAGTCGTGCAGCTAGGGACGGTGATCCAGATCGGCTTTCCCCAACCAAAGTCAACTTCATACATCGGGAACCTGCACCAGCTTGTACATTTATACATCACCAAATTCGGTCTCGAAAATTCAACCATTGATTCTTGCAAACACTCTTGGAAGATCACCGGCCATTGATCTTTCCCCCGAAACTTTTGAGCATATGAATCACAGAATCGGGTCATATTCTGCTTCAGCTGAGCCACCAGGTCATGCAACTCAATCACGCTGTCCTCGGCTGTGGACACTGTATATATCCAAACCATGCAACCTACAGAGTTTTGCGGTACCGGAGGAACCATTCTAGTGCGCAGGTTCACCGATTGAGTGAGAACAGTCGGGTTTGAGGAGGACCCTGAAGTCAATCTTAGCGCAGAAATTGCGCAGCTATAAATAAACGATGCGACAACTTCAACCCTCGTGGGGTTTTGCACTTTATCCGCGACTAAGGCTTTGAGGGCGGCAATCTTTGTGTCATCAAACACAAATCTTTTCGCGACACAATCGCTTTTCTCGGGCACAGCTTCTGGGAACAGTGGCAGGTCAGCCTGGGGAAATATATTTTCCGCGACGAACTCAGGGGATGGTACATACTGATCACGAGCCACAGCTGCCCAGTCGTTGACGAAATTGATTATGGTGGATGCATCAGCTATCTTGTGTGACATACCAATGCCAAGTGCCATTCCACCGCAGTCAAAGAAGCTCACTTGAACATCCACGATCACACTGACATCCGGATCCTCATTCCACGCCACATCTTCGGAGATTAATAACGCCAGGTCCTCGTCTTTCGGGTTCTCAAGAATGTCAGAGAGCTTGAAGTTTCTGATTCGCGTTTTGACAAATGCGACTCCTTCATCGTTGCAGTCAATGGAGAATCTGTCTCTGATCCTGCCGGCAAAAGGGTAGTATTTGGACAGTGTTTCGGATAGTGATTTCTTGAGCTGATTGGATTTATCCTCGACAGACCGATAATCGGAGGCTTCCTTGGGGTAGAAGTAAACGACCGGAACATAAGAGCGAGGGTTAATCTGATCGAGGAGCGAGAGTTTGTGTGTTCGAAGATGTGGTGGGGTTGGAGTGGAAGGTTTGATGGTTTCTCTGGATATGTTTTCAACTTCCATAGCCGCCATAACTGTATATTTGTGAGCTTTTTAAGTTAATTTGTATGTAGCAGATAACAGAAATGTACTTAATAGGATGAAAAACCGAATGATTTCATACGCCCCTAGTCAACTTTGGTAGTCTGCAATCGCTGGCATAAATAACATTATTGTCCTCCATTCCTTTTCAAAACCTGTCTACATAAGTTCGACAAGGGCTGAGAAGAAAATAGGGTCCCAAGATGTCGACTACTATAAGAAAGGGTTAAAGGGTTTTTATAACAAATGGTCCCTGAAAAAAGACTCCAATTATGATAGTCCCTGAAATTGAAAATCGATTAATGTAGTCTTTGAATTTTAACCCCGCGAATCAATGTGGGTTTTCCGTTAGTGTTCTGTCCAAATTAACTCTAAAAAGGGTCAGACAACCAATTTTTCATGATAAAATGACCAAAATAACCCTGTTACTTATAATTTGACTTACCACCTCTCTTTTCCTTTCTCCATCTTCACTTTTCTCTCCATTTTTTCATGGATTCGGATATTGTAAATCAATTGCCCCTTTTCATTGCTTAAACATGGGCATCTGACTTGCCCTTTGTCTCCTTCTTTTGCTGGTAACTTTAACACCTTTTTCATCTTCTTCACTGTCAACAATTTGACTTGCCCTCTGTCTCCTCCTTTTGCTGGTAACTTCAACACCTTCTTCATCTTCTTCACTGTAAACAATGCTACCAAGGTCACCTAACAAAGCTTCATCATCAAAAATCTCCTCTATCAACCCCATCTATTCAGGCTCTTCTTCAATGGGGTTGTCAACATTTTCTACAAACATGTTATCATCATCTTCATAAAGTTGTTCTTCAAATTGCGTTATTGGTATATCATCTTCTTCCTCTTGCTCATAATCACTGTCAATAAGTTCCTTGTCAGTACCTTCCTCTTCCTCCTCATTATCATCATCTTCATTCACACCCCCTGCACTGCTTTCATCTTCATTCCCACCACTATTACAGGTTGCAGCTTCACCCTCATGCCCTTGCTGTCCAATCCCAAAATCCCCAAACTCATCATCCCAATTCAAACTATGTGTTATCTGCAACTCTTCATCTAAGTTCACAACCACATCAAATAATTCGTTTCTTGTCATTATTTGCTTGTCAACTTGAGTAGAAGATTGAACCTCATATATTTCCCTCTTCCAATTGTCACTTGAACGTCAGACCATGTACAAATCAGGCAAGTCTTCAATCAAATTCATCACATCTGCATCGCATTTCATCTCTTCAAAAGTCCCATCAGGAAGCTTCTTATACTGTGCTAACTCTTCCTCATATTTTAGGTCCTTTGCAATATTGTGACATTCTACCAACGATTGCATGTCACCATCAACTCAATTGAGAAATATAACCTCACCCCATGTGTATACTTCCTTGCGTCATTTTTTAATCAACTGACCTCCATGGTGAATTTTATAAGTGAAAAAGCCAGGATTAGCTACAAGACATACAAATTCAAGTCAAAATTATGTTACACTTAGAATGAATAGGTGACATGCATCAAAATCTACTATGTTTCATTCCTTGTATTTATGCAACAAAAAATTCTTCTCCTATAATTAATCATGTGCAATTCTTTCTTAGTAGTTCTAAAAACTAAATTTTAAGCCAAGAGTTAATCAAATGTGGTAGTTAAATGTAAAGAGAGAGAGAAGACACTTACATATTAATATTGAACTAATATTAAAGCATTACAACTAGAATATTTTCAAGTTAAATCATCACTTTATTTAACCTAGAAGAGAGAGAAGCCAATAAATTAGGAAAAGGAAATCAAGAGCATGGTATTGTCAAATCTATGAAAAAAGGATATGGATACTCTAAGTTTTGAGAGGAATGCGAAGAACATGCTAATTAGTCATTCCCCATCAACTTAATTATCATAAATTGTTTGCATAATTAATTTATTGGGTGTGGCTAGTGATGGAAGGAAGCATGTTGTTCTTGATTGGAGGACTAGCAAGGTGTCCAAGGTGCAACAAATGAGGTGATAGGTAGAGGCTTGAGAAACTATGGGGAAGGAAGCAGGAGAAACTAGTTCAAGAAAGAGAAAGCTCATTTCTATTCAAACCCTACACCTAGGTGAATGCCACAACAACCAAACCAATACCATTAAAGCAGAAAAGTCTAAACCCACTTCAAACCCTCAAACAGCGACATTACAAAACAATCCACTGACAAAATTCACAAGAAAACAACACCCACTTATCAAACCGAACAAAAAAACCATATTGGGAGCACTAAAAGTGCAAACAAACTCAAAAACTAAAGGAGATTCGATTTACTCACCATATTGTGGAGGCTTTCCATTTTTTCGATATATTTCTGGCATCGCAATCAACCTAAATCACCATCGCAAATAACCAAACTCGAATTATTCCTGACAATCCTCTAATTTAGTCGAATCTAACATGTTTCATTGAATCTCATGTAAAAAATCCCCAATATTTTTTCAAACCCTAAGTCTTACAGTAGAAAAAAATTCGCAGAAGGAGAAGGAATGAGGAAGAGTGAGGAAAAGTAAGGGATTCGGTGGGACAAGTGAAATAGTGGGAAGGGAGGAATAGGATTAGTAGGGTATTATTGTTATTTACCATGAAAAATTTGTCACGTGTTCTTTTTTAATGTTGATTTGGACGGAACATTAATGAAAAGACGACATTGATTCGCGGGGTTAAAATTCAAGGACTACATTAATCAATTTTCAATTTCAAAGACCATCATGATTGATGAGATCAATTTCAAGGACCATCATAATTGATGATGTCAATTTCAAAGACCATTTGTAATAAATATCTTATAAGAAATTTTCAAGATGCACTTTGACCATGTGCATGTGCCACACGAGAGGTTGAAACAAAATTACAGAAATAAAAAGACCATAACTACCCACCAAATGCATAGTAACTGTTTTGGTATATTTACTTTTTGGTAAACACTGTTTTTTAATATTTTTCAGGACGTACATGACACATTTCTCACGATTTTACATTCTAATAACAGAAACGGGGATTAGTTGTGAGGCCCAAAAGACATCGAACTTCAATGATGTGGCTCATCTGTTTTTTAAGTTACACCTCATAAATCGTTCTTGCAAAATATTAGCCAAAACAGAAAAAATTGAGACATTTAATTGAATTCAAAGAAACTAATGAACACTGTGGTCTAAGAAATGTTGAAATTTCATCATGACAATCGAATGGGCAAATTGTTTCGGATTAAATTAAATTTTTACAGAGATGATTTGTGGATCGAGACTTGCAACATAAATGGTTCAAATTGTTGAAGTTCGATGTAAGGTGAGTCCCATAACTATCCCTATTATTTCCAAAGTGCAATCAGTTTTCCAACTGCTTTTGTAAAAAGTTACCAGGCGAGCTAAGGAATTTTGTTCAATACAATCGTTATTGGAGGATGAAGAATGAACTTAAGACCTCGGATGTAAAAGGTCAGTTATTCTTAACCGAGTGCAAAACTCTCACAAACTTAAAGCAATTTAAGAAAACTGAAAACAATTATGATTGACGAAAACTTATCAGAACTCTCCAAGAAGCAATCTCATTTCTAATAAAAATTACATATAGTGGTTTTTAATTAAAACACTTAGAAAGCAAAAGTTCTTCTAGGAAAAGTGCTTCTTGTAGAAGCAATCCGAATGGATATCTCCTATCGATGGCTTGTTTGTCCAACACGATTAACGTGTAATCTACGGCTAAATCTTCCAGCCTTGTAGTAGCTTAAACAAGTTTCCAAATCATCTCCAAGCTCAACAAGTAGTTAGTTGGTTGAAACTTGCTCAACCAAGGGGATTAAAATCAACAATTAGTTTCTCTAACAATAGAATAGCTGCTTATAAATAGAGAGTTTCGATAACAGATTAGCTGTAATCGGTTAATTTCGCTATAATTAGTGATCTTCGTCCCAAAGCTGAACAATGTAAATTCAATGAGAAATCCGCTGTGATTATTCTTTCTCCGGAGCTGCAATTCCTACGTAAAAAGGTCAAAATGCAGATGAAGATTGAGATAGTCTCTGAAGATCAATGTAAACCATCATCTCCGACTCCAGACCACCTTAAGAGCTACAAACTCTCTCTGCTAGATCAGATAGCTCCTATCTTTTACGTGCCCGTTGTTCTATTCTACTCAGCTCCTGAAAACATTGACGATACCACCATTGTCGATAGGCTGAAGAAATCTTTATCCGAAACCTTGACCTGTTTCTACCCTTTGGCCGGAAGGATTTTGGGCAACGCATCCGTGGATTGTGAAGATGGAGGAGTTGCCTTCACAAAAGCTAGAGCTCACATTCAGCTCTCTGAGATACTAAAAACTCCAGAAATGGATCTAGTGCAACAACTTCTTCCACTTGATCCCTACAATATTAGAACAGACAAGGCGGTTGCAGCCATGGCCGTCCAATTGAACTGTTTTGACTGCGGTGGCATGGCCATTGGGATCTGCCTTTCGCACAAGATCGCAGATGGTGCAACATTGTCTTCATTCCTTGATGCTTGGGCGACTAGGTCACGCGGTATTTCAGAAAACATCACTCCCTCCCTAAATTCAGCCACCATGTTTCCACCTAGGGACAAAGAAATCTTCATGCCATCCAATTTGATCAAGAGAGAAAATATCGTGACAAAGAGGTTTGTGTTTGATGCATCCAGCTTAGCCAAGCTGAAAGTCAAAGCATCCAAGGGTTTGTGCGCGGACGACCGTGCTCCTACTCGTGTGGAAGCTCTGACAGCCCTTTTATGCAAGTCTAGCATGAATGCGAAGAATGGAACATTGGGTAAGGGCAGGCCATCAATGGCGATATCCCATGTGGTGAATTTAAGGGAACGAATGGCTCCACCTTTGCCAGAGCATTCTTTTGGTAATATCTGGCGGTTTGCTGTTGCATCCATAATGAACGACGAAAGCAACCCAGAGTTGCATGACTTCGTGGTTCGACTAAGAAAAGCAATAAGGAAGATCGATGATGATTATGTGAGGAAACTGCAAGGTGAAGATGGGTTTACACATGCTAGTGAGCCTCTAAAAGAAACCAGTGAATTGGTCTCCGAAGGCGAGGTTGAGTTTTTCAGGTTCAGCAGTTGGATTAGGTTTTCCCTATACAACACTGATTTTGGATGGGGAAAACCCACCTGGGCATGCATTCCTAATGTGCCCATGAAGAATGTTGTCATACTGTTGAGTAGTAGCTCAGGTGACGGAATAGAGGCATGGGTGACCTTGGACGAGGATGACATGGCTAAATTTGAACGTGATCACGAGCTTCTACAATTTGTTTCTGTGGCACCAAGCTCTTAAGCCTATGTAGCTAGGTTCATGTCTTCCAGCCAGTCCTATGCTTTAAGTGGTTGATGTTCGTAGTTTACACATTTGTAAATTACCATCATTTGGTTAGGAACATGTAACCGAAAGCACAAGTCCAGTAAATGCATATTAATGATGATGTAGGGCCTAAGAACATTCATCGCAAATAAAGCCAATCAGATATATCAATATATTAAAAAATGCACACGCAAATAGATCTTTCTGAGATCCACGGATAGATATTATACACATACAGAAATGAGACTAAGTAGTTCAGTGAGTACTTCAAACCAATTAAATCAACTCCAAGTGAATAAAATTACCTGTACTTTGCAGCTTCTTTCATGTTAACCCTTATCGACTATACCACTATGTTCCCCGTGCAGAATATGTAATGCAGCTTCGAACTCCTGTTTTGTTGTTTTGTGTAAATGGAATCTGTGAAAATCCCTGAATTCCATTGCTGTGCAATGTTTCTCTTGAACGTTGGGTGAAAATAGCCGAAAATAGAGGGGCAAACAGGAAAGAGTATGGACAACTATCAATTAGTGTTCAACCTTTCACAGCACACAGCCACGCAATCCCCCCAAACGATCCAAAAGCAGCAAAACAGAAACATGAGACCTTCTAACAGCATGAGTATATCCCTCTACCATTAGCTTGAAGATGTTTGGATTGGACCCAAATGGCGACCAACTGCTTCACTGCTAACAGCGTTTGAAGCAGCAACCTCTTCTAAGCGCTTCCAGGTGGCTTCATGTTTTGCTTGTGTCTCCTCCTCTTTTGCTTCCTCTTCTTGAAATTTGAGCAAACACTCCTCAAATAGCTCAGGATCAACATCGGAGTAGATTTTACGGATATTTAATGTCAAGCTCCGGGCCACTTGGTTCCAGTGGTTGCGGCCATTCTTCTCCAGGGCAGGAAAGATAATGGGCAATATGACTTTACAGTTTTCTCTGATTAAGTTCTCGATGTGATCGTTGTTCCACAAGTACAAAGCCCTCTCTGCCACCTGTAAAACCACACATCAGTCAGCTCAATCAAGGTTCTTGGTCAGGATATACATGGAATGTGAGCAAACAATTCAGAAGAACTTGCCTGAAAGTTCAATACGGAAGGAATACAATAATAACGATCAAAGGTATAAACAAGAGGAAAACCAAACCAAAAACGGACAATACTTATCAGAATCAATAAAAGGTGATGCGAAACTTTTGGGAGCGCAAGTGGAAGAGAGAGATGGGTTTCTCCAAACAGGCGTCAAATATTTGTAAGCACAAAGAAATAATAAATTAAATGAAGACACAGCTCAATAGTCAATACCTGAAAGTGTGAACTGCTCAAGCAACGAGATATTTGGCGGAAGAGTGGTACCATACATTTCTGAAATTCTGCTGGCTGAGTTGCTTCTAAAGTTTCCTCGAGCTCACTTAGGAACATGACTTCCTTTGAACTATTTGTGATTGGCCAGTACTTTAACAACCCTCTTATAACAGTATCTGCAAGCCTGCAATCTTTCTCGACAAACTGTGAAATGCAGTAGGACAACTGCTGATGGTACATTTGTAAGCATCTTGGCTTGTGAAGGGGGATCAGAGCCTGAACTAGGAAAAGTTTGTGTTCTTCTTTAAGCGGAAGAGCAAATCCATTGATTATACTGCCCAAAACCTCTAAAAGCTCAGCAATCCCATTGTGCTTTTCTGTTTCAAAAATAAATCGGAAAAATATATTGTTGATCGCCTTCCTAATGAATGGGCGATGCACCATAAACTTTCCATAGACACGATGCAGAATTGTTTTTAAGTACTCCCTTTCCCTGGGATCCTCAGAATCAAAGAGATCCAATAATTTGAGAACAAAAGACTGATCAATGTACTTCTTAGCAACCTTTGCATCTGTCTCAGGTGATGCAACAAACCTCAGAAAAAGTTCATATACAATCTGTAAGTGTGACCATGCAGGGTCCATCAAAGGCTCCTCCTCCTCCAAATCAAATCCTTCTAAAGCCTTGTTCTCTCGGGGCTGTGGAGAGAACGACCTGAACAAATTCACACTCACCACCTTTACAACTTCTTGAACTATAATTTCAGTGAACTTCCCATTTGCAGAGGTAACATAATCTACAAGCTCTAGCAACGTCTGCCGCTTGATGTCTTTTTCTCTCAGATTTTTTGTCGGGTCGGTGAAGTCAAACACTACACAACATAAGTTCAGCTTTTTCACAAACAAGTTATGCTTCTCGGAGTTGGGTACATCTCTAAATGCTGGAAATGCTTCATACGAAGTTGTAACAGAATTCAGACTTGAGTTGACAAGTTGGGGGGGCTTGCTTCCATGGCCATATCCTAAATTTGAAGCAGAATCAAGACCCAAAAGAGGTACTCTATTCGAATTAAGTGGCCTATTCCCTACATCACTGCTTCTTGAACCTATGGAGGAAGCATTCAATGTAGGGGCAGATGAACCCCCGAGCTCACGATTCTCGGCTGACTTAGACGGCTTCCTAGGAAGCTTACCAAATAAATTCTTGATCATGACTTCAGAAACAAATGATCTCAACCACAAATCCTGCCAAACCCTCAAAGCAGAACTGAACCGAAAATTCGATACCTCAAATGAAAGATCAAACCAGATATACACAACCCATTTCACCAATGAGGTACAAAATCAGCAGTATAAGAAATCGAAAACCCATATAGAGACAACCATTTATGAAGATTAAATTACTCCCACAAGTTCCCTTGTTTTCATGTATCATTCTCTTCTAGTAATTATCCAATTTCTATATATATGTAACACCAAACTAGAAGAATTTGACACCTTCTGAGGTCAAATTCAGTAACCCAGAAGCAGAAACTGATTTAAGTCAAAGTCCAATAAGCAAGGCTCTTGTCTTTAATCTACTTCCAGGTAAGGACAGCTTGAAGAACATATATGTATGTGTGTGTGTGTGTGTGTTTTACCAAATCAGCAGCCAAACCCAGATAGCTATGCGGCTGACACGATCTGGGTGCGATCTGAAACACAAAGATAGCATTCCACAGATATCATTAACAACAAAATAATCAAAGGGAAAGTGATGCATAAAAGAAACATCTATAAGGTGCGAGCAAAAAAGCAAAAGGGTAAGAAACTAAATTATGAAAAGATGAAATTTTTCTACTTACAGAATCAGCAGGAGTCTTGAGTAAGAGCAAGAAAGCAAAGAGCTTTTCTTCTACTAAATTCTGGGTCAGACGGGGGGGGAGAGAGAGAGAGAAGGAAGAAGACAAGGTGATCAGAAGAATAGAACATCCAACAATTTCAGAGTCCTTACTAAATTCAACCTTTGATAGAGTTTTGAAAGAAAGTAAAAGGAAAAGTTGGGAAAAGAGAAAGGGTAAAGGAACCAACGCCCCTCTCTCTCTCTAGCAAAAGCTTTCTCTCTCTAACTTGGACTTGGAGGGAGGGAGAGAGAGTTCTTGAAAGAAAAGTCAGCCAACTCGCTGCCAACTCATCGAACCAGAATCTGAGTCTCGGTGTTTTTTTTTTCCTTTGTTGGGACGTTTCCTGGTTTTATTTTAAGAGCCCCAAAAAAAGAACAATATCTTCAGTGGAGTCTATATGATATCGTCACTACCCACTCCTATTCCCATGATGAGTCTTTTGACCAAACGGACGCGCGGTAAGGTTGTCTGAATTCCAACAGGATCCTCTCTGAATTCTTTTTGGTGAGGATCTACAGATTTGTGAATTGTATCCGTCTATTGTATACTTGATAAAAATTGATCACACGATGTACGATAAACGGACACGATTCAAAGATTTTCAGAATCCTCACAAAGAGAATCCGCGGGGATCCGGACTCGTCTGAATTGAAGAACTCTCGGGAGAATAAGTGAGCCTATCACGTCTTTTTTGGTTGAAAAATTATGAGTATTCAATCGGTAAATCAAAGGTTTGAAGAGAAGAACATAACAGATTTAGACCTGGTTTGGTACTGAGGTGATTCTGAAAAAAGCTGCTATCAAAAAAAGCTGGGAGCTGTTTTTGTGTTTGGTAAACACTCAGCTTCAGCTTTTTTTCACAGTTTTGGATGAAAAAAAGCCAAAAACAAGAAGCTGCAAAACCCAGCTTTGAAAAACCAGCTTTTTTTCACATCTGTTTTACATAAAAGTTTACTAAACACTCTAATACTGCTTTTTTTTTTTCAAAAGCACTTTTACAAAAAAGTTTACCAAACACTCTGCTGCTTTATTTCACAGCTACTTATTCTCACAGCACAGCAGAAGCAGCTTTTTTTCAAAGCACAACAATACCAAACCAGCCCTTAGTTTCATCTCTTTTCACCGCAGCCCCCCCCCCCCCCCCCCCCCACACCACTTGTTGCCGAAGTCGCATTATCTTGAAAATCTTCCATTTATGTGATTGTCAAAGTATTCATTATTAGGCCAACGATGGTTGGCTCGAGGCCAGTTTGAGATTATTGTGTTTTTTTATAAATTGTTTATGCTGTATTTTAAGAATAATCAGTTGCAAAATAAAACAATTAAGCGTTTTATAAATTATATTTTTAAAAATTTTGAGAGTATGAAAAACAATGTTGAAACAAGGTCTAGAATGATAAGTAATATCATAGTTTAAAACTAATGAGCTTATTTCAGGAATTAAAAATATTCTAAGAGCTCAACTCTACTTTTTATTAAAGCAGCTTTTAAAATCAATCTACATGCTACTTTTAAAAGTTGTTGTCTGAGATCATTGCTTTTTAAAATAAATAGTATATTTTATTTTTATCAAATATATTTTTTATTACTTAACTTTAGAATGAAGTAATGTTTCATGAAAAATGTATCGTCCATTAAGGTTGAGCCCATCACGTCAAATAGTAAAAAAAGTTAATCATACATCGTACATTGTTGCACAGTAAAATTTTCTTGGTGCCAATCAAGCTCAAGACATGGTGATCTTTAATTGCATACAAAGCCAACAAGTTACGAAGAGATGGATTGATTGCCAATTTTCTTCGGTATAATGAATACTCTCACCATCAATTCCAGGCATACCCACAACCTCGAGTTGGAACGACTTACGTATAACACCTAACTATCAGATACCATCGGTATGGGTTTACGTAAAAATTTACAGATCGTGCACCAATGAGAGCTGCTTTCAACGAGACTTAAACAGTAATGGGCGACACACAAGGCAATGATCTTACCTAAGGCTGAAAAAAAAAAATCGAATTTCCTGAACCCGATCTGAAATTTCCCAAACCCGACCCCAAAAAAAAACCGAACCTGAAAATTCCGAAACTTCGATAACCCGAACCGAAATAGTCCGAAACTTTCGATATGGTATTCGGTTTCGATAGACCTTTAGTTCGGTAATCCCGAACCGAACAACTATATTAATATATATTATGTATTTAATTTAAATTAAAAATTATAAACTATCTGGACCGTTGGATTGGTTGAGATTTAATCTCAACCGTCCAATCTAAGTTATAGGGTTTCACACTCTCACTCTCTCACATTTCTCACCGAAGCCTCAACCCTCTCATCTCTCTCGAGTTCTCACTTCTTCGCCTCTGTTCTCTCAATTGCCTCTACATTTCTGCGGTCAATGGCTACGACTACTGCCATAACAGTTGCCTCTTCACGTCCTGCCGCTGTTGCCCTTTCTTCCCTCTCTTCTTCCTCCTCCTTTGTATCTTTTCGATTCCCAAAACCCCAAATAGCTCTTCTTTCATCTACGTCGTCTCTGCCCAACCCAAATCCTCCCTTCCTCGCTACAAGCTTCGCCCACCTGTCATCGCCGCATCAGAGCAAAAACCATCCTTTTAGGTCTTCATGATTAATTATGTGGTTTTTTTTTAATGAGTTGTAGTCTTTTCTCATAATAATAATAATAATAATGTGTTGTAATCTGATTCTTTATTTGATTTGAATTTTGTTTTGGGATCTGTTTGTTTGATCATTTTGAGCTTTTTATAGAATTTTTATTTTTAATTTTGTTTTGAATTGTAGAGTGATGGTGCAATTTGGCTTCGTATGAATTGGATTTGGGCATGAAGGATCAATCCCGATCCGTCTTGATATCCCGAAAATTTTTTTGGTCATCCCGAAATTCGGGAATCTCAGAAATTCGGTTCGGTTTCGGGATTTGAAATCCCATTCCGAAATATTTCAGTTTGGAAATCGGGATGGTGATTTCGATTCGGTATCCCATACCGAACCAGCCCTAATCTTACCAACTGTGCCAACCCTCGTTGGCAGTATATTGAATACTAAACGGGTGGGGGCAGCTGTGGTGAAAAGAGATGAAACTCAATTTGTCATGTTCTTCTCTTCAAGCCTTTGATTTGCCGATTGAACACTCGTAATTTGTATCATGCAAATATCTAAGGGGTGGTAGAAGAATTGCATTGTCTGTATATATTATAAGCAAAAGAAGAGCTAGAAAATTAACTTAATAAAACAATCAATGAGGCAGAATGTTTTCTTGGACTCTGGTTATCTGCCAGAACCATTTCCTAGCTACAACTACAACATGCACAATGATCCTGCAATATTCAGTACCAGTGAGCAGTTAGCAAATACGAGCATTTCACCACCTGAACCACGGTACAATACTACGAATCCCGTTTTCGATTGATAGAAATTTGATGTCATTGTATTGTCAACAAGTGTCCTGCTTCGGCTAAAGTGAAGTAGTGCGCGGAGGTGCTTTGCCAAAAACAAGCACAGCTTCGTTGCTCGCAGATTTCTTTGCAGCAACTTCTTCCAAGCGTTTCCATGTGGCTTCACGTCGTGCTGTAACCTCGCCATCCTTTGACTCGTCTTCCTGGAACTGGAGTAAGCATTCCTTGAACAGCTCGGGATCAAGCTCATTGAAAATTTTTCGGACATTTAGGGTCAAGCTATGAACAGCCTGGTTCCAATGGTTTCTAGCATTTTTCTCCAATGCAGGTAAGATAATGGGCAGTATAACTTTACGATTCTGTCTGATTAGGTTCTCAATGTGATCGTTGTTCCACAAAAATAAAGCTCTCTCTGCCACCTGACAAAACAAGGATTGATTGCATAAGATTCAAGAACGACAGCTGCAATGGGAGAAAGCTATTTCCTCACAAAGAAAGCATGACATCCAACACAAATAGGATTAATTGCAGACTAATGTCAAATTTCTATATAATTGGCTAGTGTAAAACCTCCTGAGAAGATTCGATCAGAAATTCATTTCACATTACTCATCCACTGCAAAGAGAATTCATACGCATAACCTTAAGTTTACTTCAGCTCTATTTCGTGCTGAATACTTGGTTAAACATTTTCCAGATTCATAGAGTGCCTTCTTTTATTGATAAGTCACAACCTGTTTAAAACATAATCATATCCTCAAGCCGACCAACTAAACAAATGGATAGGATTTATTTCAACATTTATACTTTATGGGATTGACAGTGACATTGCGGTTTTAAGTAAGAGCATCACAAAACTAATTTTAACGTTCTTGATGGACTCACGGAACAGAAAAACAGAACTCCAAAGAGACTCAAAATGCTATTTACACATGAGACTCTTCTTAAGCACCCAAATTTTGTTGACCAAAAAACAAGGAGCACCAAAATTTCCTGGGACATTATATAGATCCTCTCAACAGCCAACACTAATTGTTCTAAATCCTAAAACCATTTAGGGAAAATAAATCAACCAAGTATTGTAGGACAACTTCTTTGACCCATGTGATCTATGAGACACTAGCTAACCCATCAACTATTGGTCATGAAGTTGGCTGAGCATGGAATTTTACTCATTATCTTATGTTAGCGCTTATTTCAACTTTTAAGGTGGAATACCAATATGCATCCTCACATTCAAACGCCAATTGCTAGAATTGAGAAAGTACTGAAGAGAACTCAACAAACATAAATCTTCCCGACAAAAGTCCTAAAATTAAAATGAAAATACAGGAAAGGGCAGGGCTAACGAGTAAAATCCAACTAGAAAGATGTAAGAGTTTTCCTTTGGCTGACAGAAAGGATCCAAGGTTTAGATGACTTAATTAGGACATCAATGATTAACAAAGAAAAACATTGTCAAAAAAACCCTCACTTAAAAAACAACATACATGGAAAGACAAGTAAATATTGATCACTGACAATATGGGAACCTAAGACATAACTGCAGAACAGTTTGAACTACTGAGGTGTCTAAATTTACCAGCCAAAGATGGAAAGAGAAGAAAATTTACATGAGCAACACACTTATAATTATATGTACCACATTCAACATAGACAAGAAAGATAACGGTGCACAACTTGAGTATCATTCATGTGGCAGACCAAAAGCAAGTTAGAAAGAGAAAAAGTGCACCAAACAGCTTATAGGAAATACTGAAAGCAGAGAAAGAACCTGCTACCTGAAAGTGAGAACTGTTCAAACAATGAGCAATCTGGCGAAATAGGGGAACCATGCACCGCTGGAACTCAGATGGCTGAGTTGCTTCCAACACTTCTTCCAACTCACTTAGGAACAATACTTCCTTCAAACTATTAGTGATAGGCCAGTACTTCAGTAAACCCCTTACGACAGTATCAGCAAGCTTGCAATCTTTCTCTACAAATTGCATAATGCAGTAAGATAACTGCTGATGGTACATAGCTAAGCATTTTGGCTTATGCAGGGGAATTAGAGCCCGAACGAGGAACAATTTATGTTCTTCTTTCAGTGGTAGAGCAAACCCATTTATAATACTGCCCAAAATTTCTAGGAGTTCAGAAATCCCATTATGCTTCTCGGTCTCAAAGATGAAACGATAAAAGATGTTGTTAATAGCCTTCCTAATGAATGGGCGATGCACCATAAATTTTCCATAAACTCGGTGCAGTGTTGTTTTCAAATACTCTCTTTCTCTAGGATCTTCAGAGTCAAAAAGATCCAGCAACTTAAGTATGAACGAGTGATCAACATATCTTTTAGCTAATTTTGCATCTGTCTCAGGTGATGCGACAAACCTTAACAATAACTCATACACTACTTGCAAATGAGGCCACGCAGGATCCATTGAAGGCTCCTCCTCTTCCAAATCAAAGCCTTCCGCAACTTTATTCTCACGTGGCTGTGGGGTGAACGCCCTAAACAAATTTGCAGACACCATTTTTATGAGTTCTTGCATAAGAGCTTCTGAAAATTTACTGTTTGGTTTAGTCACATAATCCACCAGCTCTAACAGTGTCTGCTGCTTGATCTCCTTTTCTTTCAGGTGCTTTGTTGGGTCCGTGAAGTCAAATGCAACACAGCACAAACTCAGCTTTTTAATGAATAAGCTCTGCTTCTCAGCGTTTGGAACGTCTCTAAATCCAGGCAATGCTTCATACGAAGAAGAGAATGCGAAGCCATTTGGCTTCATATTTGCACCCCTCGCATTCTTGTTGCTGTAACTTTTCACCACATCAGCAACAACATTTCCGGATGGGAAAGATGTTGTCAAATTCCCAGACTTACTGGTCCCTGAATCATTGCTTCTTGAACTGGTGGGAGGATTCGAATACAATGTATGGGCTCCATCACGATTTTCAGCCTTCTTAGAAGACTTCCGGGGAAGCTTATTTAGTATCTGTCTCAACATAATTCATACAAAAAACAGAACTCCACCCTCTCAAAGCACAGCACCGGTATCTAAAGTTCCAAAAGCTTTTTGCAAAAACACTCCCGGGGCAACCGAGTCACACAGCTTTCGTAAATAATTATAATCTTAGGCTACCCAGAAGCTTATTAAATGCCTATATTTCTGAAAACAATGCAATAAAGGGGGCCAAGTACCCCCCCCTTTTCATCCGAAAACTAAAAACCCACACGACAGATCACACCACGCCCTTATTTTCCTAAGCTCAATCACCCAACAAACAAAATCCCATTTAGCTTTCTGCCATTGTTAGGAAAAACAAAAACACCCCACAAAAATTCAAACTTTCTGCTTAAAATCGAAAACCCAGATGCCAAAAGCCACTCTAAACTCAAAAAATAAAGCACAAACTTTCCAGATTCAATTCACGAATCCCAACTCCCTGCCCTGTTCATCCAAATCAAAAGAGGAAAAACAAAAACAAAAACAAAATCAGAGTGTGCAATCACCACATTATTCACCTTCCCAATGCTCCAAAAACAAATTGAAAAACTAGAAATTCAAAAAATAAATAAAGCAAAAGGCACATGCAACAAATACAGGAAACAGGAAGAATAAACAAAACCCAGATGAGAAGAATGAAGAATTTCGGGGTTGGTTGGGTGATACTCACGAGTTTACGAAAGAAGGGACTCGGCCTTCGTTACCATCCACCATTATTCTCGTTGTAGTTTGTTGACTGAACAAATCAAATATTTGTTGAGGTTTTCTTATTATTTTCCCTCTTGTGATTTGATTGATTCAGTCTCTATTCACCTTTGCCTCGCAAAACTTTTGGTCAATTTTCTCTCTCTCTCTCTCTGGTTTTTTCTTCGACTCCTTTCTGGACTTCTTCCCAGCAAACCCAATACATACACCACACCAGCCCGTTATTTAAATTCAATCTCATCGGGTCTTTTTCCTTCCTTTTTTTCCTTTGTTTTGCTCAAATTAGGATATTACTATTTGTTTCCTATTTTCTTTTGGGTTCAAACTTTGAAGTAGTTTAACATCTGACCTCTTATTAATGATTAAACAAAAATACTACCAGATCTTAATATTAGTTGACATGTCTGACGTTATTTATTTACGTGTATGATGCTTCCACTCATCTAGAATTAGAATCGTAATCATTTTAATTCTTGATTTCTTTGTCTTATCAAACATAAGTATTAAAATTATCCAAATATATTGTCATATGTTTACTAACACATACGAAATCTAAACACGTATGAAATCAGAGCAAAGTCTGATAAGTAAAACCACAATAAGTATTAAAATTATCCAAATATATTCTCATATGATTCCTTTTGTCTTACTTTTCTTATTCCCGGTGGATCTAACCATAAAATCTCTAACCCAAGCAAGCGCTTTTGCTTCCTAATTTCAGTGTGTTGGGTGAGGACATACCCTAGCTTTCCCAAGTACTACTTAATGACGAACAATATTTGCTACTAAACCACGTTTATTAGTCAACGAATGGTTTAGATTGGATTACTCACTAATTCAGATACATTGAACAAAGAGAAGATAAATTAATCGTGACGAAAGCTTAACCCTCTCACTGACACCAAACGAGACCAATGATAAATAAAACATCACTTCCAAAATAAAAAAATGGACGTCACGTATGCAGTTTTTTAACCTGATCTTACTACAAAAATTTCTAAATCTATAAGGGCAGGCCAACGGTTAAAAATTTCGAAGTAAGACTCTCCGAAACACCATAAAAATTTAATAATGAAAAAAAGAAAAAGTACCACGAATTAATTGTCACATAATTCATTTCAAGGGAGAAAAAGAGCAGCCCGGGAGGAAATATTCAATCTTCAACAGCGTGCAACACCAAGTCAACAGTCAACGCACAAGGTGATCTTCTGGATTAGTCAGATATGGCAAATTGTGATTAAATTCTCGAACTGCCCATAGTTTCTTCATTTTAAATACTAAATACTAAAATTATTCATTATCTTGGATACACTAGCATGCAAATTAATTTTCAGGTATGAACAGGAAGGGGCAGTCGCTTAAGCAACAAAGTCTTATATATTAAAAAAGGCTTTTTAGCTAAAATTATCTTGCATAACACGTAACTTTGGTCCTTAAGATTTAAAATCAATAGAAGTGATCTCTGAGATTGTCCACCATTCGTAATTTTGATCCTTCCATTAAAAAACTCCTTTAAGTGGTCCCTGAGCTTTTTAATGAAATAACCAAAATGATGGATGGTGGACAATCTCAATGATCAAAGTTATGTGTTATGCAAATCTCAAGGACCAAAATTATGTGTTTTGCAAATCTCAGGGACCAAAGTTATGTGTTATACCCTCAACTTAACAGAGTTTTTTAACAGAATGACCAAAATAATGGATGGTGGATAATCTTAGGGACCACTTCTATTGATTTTAAATCTCAGGGATATGTGCTATGCATATCTCAGGGATCATTTTGACTAAAAAGCCTATTAAAGAAAGGGATGCTAAGGAGACCAACTACTTAGACCAAATTTCATAAACCATATGAGGTGATTGTTGACTATTAAATTAGGATTTTTTTATTGGCACCTCACACATTGATGAATACACCCCACATAAAATTTTAATATCAAATGCCTTATCTGCCTAATATGAAATTTACTTATATGCTCTAATTCTTATTTTTCTCACTACTTTTGTTTTTGGGTTATTCTAATCATCCGTCTCTGCAAATTTGCCAATAATTTCATCCGGGGTTTGTTCAAATTGATTAAAAACCCCTCTTTTTTCTTAGGAAATTTTGGTGTTGAATATGTGGGGTCTTGTAAAAAATGGTGACGGTAAATCTGGGGTTTCTGCATGCACCATGTATTGGACCATGTTAATGGAGTATTCATGCACACAAAAAAGACAAGATCTCAACTTTTTTTCCCTGAAGCTGCTCGATACCCACTTGTAAAACAATATGGGAGAGCAAGACGGCTTATCTCAGAGTATGGGTTTTCAGGACGCCTTGAGATGAGCAGCTTCTTAGTGTATTGGACCATGTTAACGAAGTAAGAGTTGCATTTCTTGTTTCGAAATTGGTTTCTCCTAAAATATGCTCTAACATAATAGCAAATGGGGTGTGAGGGTAATTTGGGTAAGAAAATAAGATGTATTAAGATAATGTTTAGTTCAAAAAGTGTGAGGTTTTTTCAGTATGTGGAATGTAATCAACGATTTAAGGTGTGCTAATAAAAAAAACCTTAAATTATTACTTAAATGTTGATTAACGTGCTTATTTACTATTGGTGACAAATCACATGATTTGCAAATGTGGTCTAAAAATTTGGTATACCTAACGTTTAGACAAATACTTACAAGAGCGATAGTTGCTAGCTTTTCTGGAGAGACCAAAATTGCGATGCTAATTTAAAGCAACCTACAAACGCTACGAAGATGACCGATAAAACTCATTTTGAGCATAAACGGAATACCGAATATTGTTATCGGAGAATAGGGTAGGCAACTTCTGTCTGCATCACAATTGGCATTGTGATCTGCTGTTGATAAAAGCTTGAATTGATGGTTCTCTCCCAAGAAAGCCAGTTAACATTTCAATGGGTTCCCTTGCTCCTCCTGGGGCCAATATCTACAACGACGATAACAATAAAATTAAATGATGGATTTACAGAACGCGATTAGACCATACCAGTCTTAATTAAACCAGTATTAATTAAAAGATTTTGAGGGAGACGAACAAGGATGCCAATGCTCCATACAAATTCAAACGAAAATGGAAGGGAAATACAAGCAAAAGTTGGCAACACTCCTCTCTATCGAACATATTCTTTACCTTGTTTCTGAACTGCATGCCAACATACTGGTTCAGATAACTCTCATGGAACTTTGAAGCAAATATATCAGCCGCAAAAACCTACACGAAACATTGGAGACATCAGCGCTGGTTGTCGCAGAATCACGGATGATAAGAATGACATTCTTCAAACATAATCATTGGATTGGGCAATACAACCACAATTGATAATTGTTATAGCAAACTTGGGAAACGAAGTAACAAGGATATGTTGCTTGACTATTTTCGATAATGGATGGGTGACAAACCTCACTCCAAATACGGCTGTAACAAGCAGCTTCGTGACCAATGGCACTAGATGGAAAACATGACGCAGGATTGACATCTTCCAACATTGGCAAACCTAACATGATCTGATGAAATAGGGTCAATAATAATACCCCAAACTGCAACTTTGCATAGAAATTACTGGAAACAACTACATACCCTTGGATGAAGATGCTTGAATAACTCAGCCATGTCGATGTTTTCAGTAGAATGTATAATCTGATCAAAAAGACCTGAAAATGTAGTGGGTTTCAAGATATGTGCATGAAAAGTTGAAATAGCTGCCTCGACAATAACAATTCAATGTTTGAGTGATCTTTTTCCTTTCACAAACTATTCCAAAAAATCCAAATCAATACCAAACCAATGAAAAAGCAAAAGGACAACAAATACTTTCCAAGGACAAAAACTGTAACAGCAATTTTCCTATGAAACAAACACAGCCTGAAAACGATTCTTCGAGTAATTTATGAAGTGCAGTTTCTATAGTAAGAGGACTTACAATAGAGAATTTCTTGCTTCATTTTAAGCGCAGAAAAGGAATATCTCCATCTTTTAATGGATTTACACATTTCATCTTTGATAGGCTTTGTTATATCCTACATGTAAATTCAAGATATATCAGCAATTTAACTGATTCAATATAGCTAAAAAAAAAACATGACAAGTTCCCTTTGGGGAGGGGGGAATGCACATTGATTTCTAAAGCATTTACTACAATTTAAAACAACAACAACAACAACAACAATAATAATAATAATAGAACATGAGTTACCTGATGGAAACCAGATATCAACTTCAAAGTGAAGCTTTCGTAACACCTGAAATTTACACAGTTAAGAAGCAATAAGTTGAGCCATGCATAATCATAAAAGGGAACAATATGATTCATTAATTACCAGTTCTCCAGCACCAGAGCAGGAACCTCTACAAAATCTGGATCAAAACCCAGCCCAGAAAATCTGGCAAATGATGCGCGATTGCATATATGTTGCACCTGAAGGTTTATAATTCACAGAAGAACCTGTTATTTATGGGCAACCCATAATGAAGTGCCAAATCCAGAAAAATGATGTTCCAGGCTGAATATGTTTCTACAATCAAATTAACTATAGCAGGGGTTCATTCCAATTATTTAAACATCTTTCCAAGATTCGTTATTTCAAACTTAATGGATATTCATTCATTAGTTAATGTCTTTAAAAGAACTTAAGGAGGTTCCGATATGCCATCATTGAGACAACATCAATTGAGCTTGTTAGTTCTCAAAACATCTAGGGGACTCGATAACTTATTCATCTTCTCATTTGACTAATAGATCTTCACAAATATGCAGGTTGCATGTTAGTGGCTGTTAATCCCATGCACCTTTTGCAGAACAAGTGGAAGCATATGCACTTCTTTTAATTCTTGCTAGCCAATTAAAGGACACCAACCAGGCTTAAGTTAGGGTGGATCCTTGGAATTGAGTGGACTTCACCACAGGTATTTCTCATAATGGCAAAGCATTTGCACTCAAAGTTCCTGTTTTAGCACATTCCTACTCGTGGAGCAACATTGTGGAACACACTGCCAAAGGCCTTAATCTCTGCACCATACAGCATAAACTAGACGTTGAGGAATTCCTCTGTCCGTATTGTGCTTCTTACTATTCACACGTAGCCTTTCCTATGTCATCAAGCCTAAACATATGCAGTTCCTGACCTATGTAATGTCCTCTGAAGGCTGTTAAAGACTTACTAGCCACTTTTGAGTTAGTAAAGATGGGAACAGTAAAGGATGAAGGTAAGGGAACGAGGGTGCAACATTTTGAATTGCAAAGATTTATGCTTTCCACAGAAGAGTTTCTAAGAACAAATAGCATGTAGCAAAGAAGATTGCAAGTTCTGCAGATTACTGAGAAAGTATGTGAATGATGAAAAACATACCACGTGGCCAAACTCATGGAAAAGATTCACAACTTCGGAGAATCTTAGTAGTGCAGGTTGACCACTAGCATCCTTTTGGAATTGAGATATCAGTAATGCCACTGGAATCTGGTTACAAACAAATAAACAAAAGGTAAGTTAATATCACAAGATCAATGAAATTATAAAATTTCAATCTGCATATGATTCTCTACATTAATATGATTCATCACATGAAAATGAGAAGAAAATTGGAACTTTACGCATAAAAATTAAAAGAGCCATGTTCAAAAGAGTTTTCTAATTATCTCGAGGAGAGGAGATCACCCAACATGACCAAAAGCAATATTTCTTTTACTACAGCAATTAAACATCAATTTCCATCTGACAACAAGGCTTAAATTACATGGATAATATTTATGGTTATAAACTGAAAACACAACCTGACGTGATCCATTTGTTGATAATGCACCATTTTGAAGAGCAACCACACAGGTATGGTTATATTTTCTTTCCCTGTTTACAGACAACATAAACCCATTTGTTAGTGACTCAAATAAATAACATAGAGGATGAACTAAATCTATAAAGGAAGACCTCCTTCGACCTTATGAACATATCGAGGTAGAAATGACCCAAAAGTTCACCAGAACTTAAGTCAAAGACTGAGTATACAGTGACATCAGAATGCCAAACCTCAGCATCTCTAATTTCCACAAATCTTAAACCTACACAAAATAAAAATAAGAGTTCAAAAATCACTACTATATTTCATGAAAAGAACAAGTTTATGGGATGTTATAATATCATAAAGAACTACCAAAAAGGTCTTGCACTATCTTGAACACCCCAGATATAACCAAATTTACTGGGAAGTATTGCTTAAGAGCTCCAAGATCCATATTAAACTGCTGTGCTTCAGCCTTCTTGACATAGTATAGCAGATCCTCAATTCCAAATGGATGGTCTCCTTCCTCTTTTCTCTGATACCACATAAGATAGAACACAATCAGCCATGAAACAAATCAAACCAGTGGGAACTAAAAAAGATATTCTAACCTTCAAATCTTTCAACATGGAAAGCTCCATGGTAGCTGCGCCAGTCAAACTATTGGAGATGTCCTCTAAGAACTCAAAAACCTGAATAGTCACCCTCATAAATATGAGCTACAAGAAATGATTGCGAGCAACGGACATAAATGTTGAAGATGGTTCCCATAAAGAGCAAATGGAAATAAATATTGAAAATTAGATGGTTTAATCTCTTATCGATCAGGCCATAAAAAAGGCAGCATCTCTCATCCATCAGGCAATAAAACTTTCATTGTTATCACAGTACCTCAAAAATACCACCTAAATTGACATGGAATAGAAAAACAGTTGAACGATGAATATCTTAAGAAAAATGTACTATCATACAAACCTTTGAGGGTGCCTTTGCCATTCTAAGATTAACTGCATAATCTGCATAACTTGAATAGCCAAGTAACCGAGCAAATTTATGGCGCAGTTGGACCTAAACAAACAAAATATCAGACACAATTTTCATCATCATAATTAACAACATAACAATAGTGAGATATGTAAGGAGACAAAGAAAATCAACGCCACTTAGAAAGTTAACCCCAATACATTGATTATTTATGGAGAGAAGAAGACTAATAACAGCTTTAGTTTTTATAATTAAAGTTTATAATTAAAAAACCATGCATGTCACCTATGCTATTCCTATAAATATTTCGAAAAATATATCATTTTTTATTGGGCTAAAGAGAATTATCTGTTGACCAAGAAAATTGAACTTCTAAAAAGCCTTTTGGACATAGATAATTTGGAGTTAGACAAATGGCTAACTGATAAATAATTTTTTTCTGGATCTACATGACAAAAATTGATTTGAAGATGGACTATCTAATTGGAAGTAAAATAATCAGAAGTAGAAAATAAATTGCTTTACCAAATCTTCTAAGATAGAAAGACTGACTTCTCCACCCCTCTTTCCATATGCCACTGCTACCATACTCCTTGTTGTTCCAACCTTCACAAAGGCTCAAAATGAATTTGTCAATGACATTAATAAAGATTATGAAATTATCAAATTACTTAACAAACTTAATGACAATGTTGATAAAATTGTCACTGGCGTTTGGGGCAAAAATTGCAGAAATATAAAATTGCCTTCAGTATGAACTCAACAGATCATACCTCGCAAAGTTCAAGTACTGCTGCCACATGATGACTTTTCAGGGTCACCTTGAATTTACCATCTGCAACTTTGCCTAAGCTCTGCACATGGAAAATGTTTATTTTCTAAATGAAACACGTTCAGTGATCTATTAACGGACAATGTACATGGTAACAAGCTTATTCACATTTTATTTACAATGTTTATTCTGTATTTATGTGAATAAATAATAAAAATAGTTACCCAGAAGATAACTAAGATAGTAAAAATAGTTACGCAGAAGATAACTAAGTTTACACAAGATGTTTGGCAATAAATGATCAGTCAGTCAAGGATATGGAAAGAGATTTAACCGTTGAGTCTGTCAAGGTAAGTAAACTTTCATACAGTGGCTTCCATGAAGGTAAGCTTGCACAAAAAAAAAATGAGGGATAAATTTACTACACCTTAAGAAACTCTGGCGGTAACCCAGCCAACTCAGCCTCAGTGAAGAGAAGGAAAGTACTGTCATCATTTAAATTTTGAATATACCGCAAACTTAGCTCATCGATTTGGACTCTCAAGCGTTGCATTTCCTCTGTCTTAGTTAAAGTAAGATTCAACCCATTGCGTTCAAAGTCTCTCATCTGTCACTGATTGGAAAGGAATCAACATCCAGCATTTTCTTTTTCATATGATGAAGAAAGCCTCAAGCAACATTATCGAGACAACAGATTACTTTAAAGTAAATATAATAGATGGAGAAAGAAAAAAATCCACAAAGTAAAATAAAATAAACCTACAAAAATGTTCTTACTCCTTACCAAGGCCTGAGTATAGTACTTTGCTTCAGCATTCACCCACTCCGCTCTTGCAGCAAAAGCTTTGACGACGCGGTATACATCTTCACGCTTGCTTTTCAGTTTGCAAAATACAGAAAGATGTATTATTTAATTTCCATAAGTCTTCTAAATAACTTTCTAGCTCAGTTCAATGTCATTGCACATTAGATATATGTTATAGCCGCACAAAATACTCTATAAAAGTTCAAGATACCTTCAGAATTAGGGATCATCATCCACCAGTAATGAACTATACCTGCAAGTCAGAACATGGGCATCAATTCTCCGCTCTGCTTCAGCACTTGCTTTGTGAACATCATCGGAAGTGGAAGCCATCTTAGGAAACACACAAGACTGGACAAGTGGAAATTGTTGCGCCTCTAACTCTGCTAGAGGCGAAATAACGTTCATATATGTAACCTGTGAAATACAACCATTAATAAAATTAGCTCAAATTCATCAAACAAAAAACAAAGCAGTTTAAAATTTAAAATAGTCACGCAAATTATGTTCGTTCAATGGAATCATTATGGTTACAAACGATAGTATTCCCTAATCTAATTTGACAAATGTAGAGCTTTCCAAGCCAGATTAGCGGCACAAATTCAAATGCAAAAGCCACTAAACTGGATTTTCATACTAAACTGTGTGAATTGTGGCAATTGCCTATAACCGTATCGAGTGGAACTGAAGCAACTGGCACCAAAATCAACTCAAATTCATAAAATTGAAATTAAATAATAAAACCAGCTTAAATACACATTCTTTTTACAAACTATACTATCTTCGAAATCGAGAATCAGAAATGTAACACTTAAAGGGATTTTGCAAACCATATTTTAAGTCGCAGATATTGAAATGCAAAGCTACTAAGTTCATGCTAAACTGTGTGAATTGCTTACAACCTTGTCGAGTGGAACCGAAGCAACCGCATCGTGGACCTCTTTCGACTTTGAAATGATTCGGTCCGCCAATTTCAAAATTTCGGACGCCGATAGATTAGCCCGAACCTTAGAGCCCTGAAGATCTGCAACTCATTAACGCACAGAGAGAGACAGTGAGAGAGAGAGAAGAGTGAAAGGACTGTTTGGTTGACGTAAAACAAAAAGCAGAATAGCAGAAACGGGCGAATAAGACTGTTTGGTTGCCAAGAAAGTGAAAAGAAAAGCAAATGAGTAAAGAAGAAGAAGACAAACATTTCTTCTTTCTGTTCTTAGTGTGAGCATTGAAGGCGGTGATTCCAAGGGTAGCGGCGAGGGTGAGCAGAGCAGCGGCGCCGCCGAAGGCCAGTAGGCTGCTACGTTCCCGCTTCTGTTTGGGCATTTTCTCGCCGTTTCCTGGAGTTTCTTCCATTTGTTTCTATGAGAGGTGTAAAGGCGGAAAAGGGAGGGAGGCAAAGGCAATTGACCCAATTTTATGAGCCGGGAGATAAATTGCATTTATTGGATTTGAAATATTTTAAAATTATTGGGAGGGCTATCCTTATCAGATGGCGCAATCGGGACTCGTGGCATTCTCTGTCTTAGTTTTTGTAAAAAAGATGTGATATTTACACACCATATTTTACTTCTTACACATTTTTTAAATTTTCGGTCATCGAATCGAATGAATTGAAGAAAATCAACGAACAAAAATTAATAAAGATGTGTGGGAAGTAATTTAAGGTGTGTGGATAACATCCCTTTATAAAAATGACATTCGACACTTGTTAAAGTGAAAAGATCTTAGTGTAAAGGTAGCTAGCAATTCTCTATTTTTTATTGTATATACACTTTTTTTTTTTTTGTCAAACTAAATTTCTTCATTAATTTAAAAAACTAGCACAAGACATACACACCCTGAGATTTGAAGGATTGTTGCCTCCACCACAACAACTGTGTCGCCCTCACAAATCTGCCACCACCACGTAGAAGAAGAATCCACGAACAAACTGGATGAACTAAAAACGGGGGTGAGCGAGCCACCCGTGGAAAAAGTGCTTTCATAGTCCTAAAAATAGTGCTAATAACACTTTAACACCTACTCAACGTCAAAGTGCCTGTCAAGAAGAAGCACCCAATGGCTCGAGTAGCAAAGGTTGGTGGTTTAAGATTGACCATGAGAAGCAACATCTGAGCAAAAGAGGGGCATAAAAGCCCAAATCTGAGACATTTTGCATGTACACATTATGGCTGACAAAGAAGACGATTTCAGAGGAAAAATTGCTATATGTGGTGTATGCTTGGGAATTTGCATTGTTACCACATAAATAGCACACGAACATGTCCTACGAAAATTGGACCTTGAAGTTGAAGGTCGCAAGGAACTCCCTTACACGGGCCTGTAATTTTGCAGTCATTCTAAAAATTGGACCTTGAAGCCCAAAACAACTGGATTAACATACCCGACCCGGTTGGGACCTGAAATGAAAGGAGTAGTCAAGCCGATACCTCCGTAGCATTTTTCTCTCTCTCTTCTGTTTGGCAAGCGAGAAAATCCAATGCCTCCGAAAGGCAAAGACAGGCAGCGCGCCGCCGCGTCGACGCAGCAGCCGCCTCCCTCCCTCGAAGAACTATTCGGCTCTCTCAACAAGCACATAGAGGAATCCGAATTCGAAAAAGCCGTCAAGGTTGCAGATCAAGGTTATATCTCCAGGATTTAATCTCGTTTTTCCTCCGAATTTCTCAGTTTAAATTCCTCATTACGTTGCGTGATTTTAATTTTTTTGGTAACGTATCGCAGTTCTCTCGGTTAACCGTGGCGATGAGGACGCCCTTCGATGCAAGGTCGTGGCCTTGATCAAGGCCGACGACATTGACACCGCCCTTTCCACGATTCGATCTTCCAAGAGTCCTCCTTCGGATTTCAGCTTCTTCGAGGTTCGTAACTTCGATTATATTTTAGCAATCAGCTGTAAATTTTGGTTATTTTCTGACTTGTTTGTTATTATATTTGTTTCCGGCATTGTTATTTGTAATTAGTGATTGATTTGGAAAACTCAGTAGCATAATTACGTTGGCATTTCTTCCGATTCGATGCAAACTCGAAATTACGGTTGTTAGATTGTAAATTGTCAGGGATGAAGTTATGAATGTGTCTGATATTTGTTAGATGAGGTCTGGTTCACATTTCTTACAAGTTAATGTGTTGTTACATAATAATTACTTGCGATGGACCTACATCCTTAGTAAGTATAGAAGTCTAACTGCACAAAATTTAGAATTAGAAAATGTGGCTGGTTAGCATTGTTAGGTTGAGTGGAATAAACACAGAAGCTCTGGTCAAATTAGCTTTTATGTTCGTACCATTTATGATATTTGGCCATTATTTTTGCACATTACTTGCATGTCTCCTCTCACACTCAAGATTTCGTTATTTTGATTTGAACAATGTATCCAGAGGTAGTCCATTGTCATATTCATTTGATGGTTATGGTTGTATGTTTAGTTGTGCAAAATGTTATAAAGAGACGTGTGAATATCTCTCATTGATGCTCTTTTCTACTTGCTCTATTCCTAAATAGGCATACTGCTTATACAGAAATAACAAGCTAGATGAAGCTCTTGAGTTGTTGAAGAGGCAAGAGAGAAATTCTGCAACCATGATCTTAGAATCCCAGATTTTGTTTCGCTCGGGAAAGATGGATGCTTGTATTGATATATATCAGAACCTTCCAAAACCCAAGGTCGAATCCTTAGAGATAAATTCTGCAGCTAGTTTGGTTGCAGCTGGGAGGGCTTCTGAAGTTAAGCGTACATTGGAAGCTCTAGGGGTTAAAGCAACTAACAGTTTTGAGCTTGCATTCAACACTGCCTGTTCTTTGATTGAATTGGAGAAGTATACAGAGGCAGAACAGCTCCTTCTGAAAGCCAGAAGGTAAATGCTACTTATTTGTTGACTTTGACAACACCCAATCAAGTCATATTTTTAGGCAGTAAATGCTTTTTATTGTGTTTATTATTACTATTTCTCAGTTTTTAATTTGTACCACGACACTGTAAATTTTGTTTGGACTGATTTTAGAATATCTTTTGAAGAAATTTTGAGCCTAAGTATCACGGACTAAGAAAAGTAAGGCATGCAAACTTATCAACTCAACTCAACTAGGCCTTGCCACTGCTTAAGGTTTTTTGTGTAGATCTGGTTTTCCTCTCATTAATCCCCGGATAAAGTCATGTATATGTTAAAATGTTAATTATTTCCTCCCTTATTAATTGTTTTTGTATTTAGTTTGACGTTTCCCTTTAGTATTGGTCTCAAAACCACCATTCACTTTACTATTAAACAGCCTTTGATTGTGTTTATACATCTCACAAATCTATAGAAACTCTTTAGTAAAAGTGAGAATGAACTGATGGACGTAATTCACTTGGTTTCTTAGAATTGGCCAGGAAGCACTGTTCTCTGATAACGTACCTGAAGACGAAATACAAATTGAATTGGCGCCAATAGCTGTCCAGTTGGCTTATGTACAGCAGGTAATATTGGTAACATTAAGCAAAAATTTCTCTTATCAATATTTTGGGAAGTTAAAAATCCAATAGCCACTGATGAAAATTAGCTTCTTTCAACAGCTCCTTGGGCAGAAACAAGAGGCTGTCGAAGCTTATACGGACATTATTAAACAAGATATGGCAGATGAGGTATCACTCAGTGTGGCTGTCAACAACCTCATTGCTTTGAGAGGTCCAAGAGATGTTTCTGATGGCCTGAAGAAACTTGATCGACTAAAAGATAGGGAGAAACAAAACTTCCACCTGGCTCCTGGACTAGAAAACAAGCTTTCACCAAAACAAAAAGAATCAATATATGTGAACCGGGTCCTTCTACTACTCCATGCGAATAAAATGGATCAGGTCTTTCTCTTTGCTTTTATGTCTTTTCGAGTACTAATGCTGTGAACATGTTAATTATGAATATATTACATAAGTAAGCCTTTATTGGTGCTTCAGCTCCCCTTGCTGATCTCAACTCTTTGCTTCAAATTTACAGGCTCGAGAACTTGTTGCTGCACTGCCAGACATGTTTCCTGATAGTGTGATGCCCGTGTTACTTCAAGCTGCAGTTTTTGTCAGAGAAAACAGGGCTGGGAAAGCCGAAGAAATTTTAGGGCAGTTTTCCGAGAAGTTCCCTGACAAATCCAAGGTGGTTCTCTTAGCGAGGGCACAGGTTGCTGCTGCTGCTGGTCATCCTCTTATAGCAGCTGAGTCCCTTGCTAAGATACCTGATATCCAGCACACGCCTGCCACTGTCGCTACTCTTGTGTCTCTTAGAGAGCGTGCCGGGGACATTGATGGTGCAGCTGCTGTGCTTGATGCTGCAATCAACTGGTGGTCAAATGCCATGACCGAGGACAATAAGCTCAGTGTTTTAATGCAAGAGGCTGCTTCCTTCAAGCTCAGGCATGGCCGAGAAGAGGAGGCTGCCCATCTATACGAGGAGCTTGTGAAAAGCCATGGAAGTGTGGAAGCATTGGTTGGGCTTGTAACTACAGTTGCTCGTGTGGATGTTAAGAAGGCAGAAGCTTATGAGCAGAAGCTGAAACCATTACCAGGACTGAAGGGGGTCAATGTGGATAGTCTGGAGAAGACTTCTGGGGCCAAACACGATGAGGGTGTTTCTCATGTTAAGATCACGGAGACCTATGATGAGGGGAAGAGTAAGGCTAAGGCTAAAAGAAAGAGAAAGAGAAAGCCAAAGTATCCTAAGGGGTTTGACCCTGCGAACCCAGGTCCACCACCAGATCCGGAGAGGTGGCTTCCCAAGAGAGAAAGGTCAAGTTACAGGCCTAAGAGAAAGGATAAGAGAACCGCTCAGGTAAGAGGCTCCCAGGGTTCCGTAGCTAGAGATAAACATGAAACTGGTGCCGCTTCCAACACTTCAAACACAAAATCAAACCAAGCAGCTACCTCCAAAGGAGCACCTCAAAATGCAGTCGCAGAGCTATCCAAGCCTTCTTCATCGAAGTCACGAAAAAAGTCTAGGAACTAGTTGAAGGATCCAATTTTCCGGGTTGATTTTTGTGACAGGTTGCAGAATTTTAGACAATTTAATTTGGTGCCCTAGTGACTAGACAGAGATTTTGTGGTTAAATTATCGGCCTTTTTTCTGCTTGCTTCTGATTCAAGACGACAAAAAAATGATGAATTCCTTAAGAAATTCGGTTCAGAACTCTATATTTATGTCTTGTGAATTTCAGCTTTGATATTGATGTTTAACTCATTATTCGAATTTGGTGTGTTTTCGTGCTGAATTCTAGGACTTGCATGCTACTCTAGCGTCCCCAGCTAATGATATAAAACCATTTGTTTTTAGAGAGTTTTAACGAAAAGTCCACGGTACTGTTTACTTTAACGAAAAATCACATTTTTAGATTAAAAAGTTAAACCTGGTACTATTTCCTTTACCCTTTATTTTGTCTTTATCATTAAAACTCAAAACTTTCAAGTTCTTTTCATTAGTTTTCCTTTGTTTTTAACTTTTTGACCTAACGGCACGTGATAAGTTTGACATTTTGCCATCCCCTTTTATGTAAGTCTCTCTATCTCTGTCCCGGGATTATAGTATGCCAATGTTGCATGCCGCGTGAGCGTACCAGAAAACTCAGGCATTTTTTGTTGCTTAAGCGGAGAACTGATTTGTTTATTGGCGTGAAATGTGGAGAATGTGGAGATGCTTGCCAAAGGAGCATCTTCGACAACTCCAAGTTATCAAGATTTCTTGGCCCTTGACATTGGCCATCCTCCCGTCTCTCTCCTCAACGCACAAGAAATAAACTTATTTATATATACATATATTTCGTATACATATATTTCCTATTGTTTTTATTCATTATTTTGTTTTAAGCTTTTTTTTTATTTATTTTTTATTTTTTTTATTTTTTTATTTTAATAATATTGGCTAAAACCTTCTATAATATGTTCATCTAAGTAGTTATTTGTTGAGGTTATTTGCATTTTTCTTAAATTTATGTTAAGTTTATCGACGAATCGTCAACGACCATATGAACATTTTTAAAATCGGAGTATTGACTTATCAACGATACTAGTTATAATTTATATCAACAACGTATTAGTGATATATCAGTAATTTGCAAAAGTGCAATTAACTATTTCACACTGTACATTTTGGATTCGATTTTTAGCGTTGGTGAATCACATAATGGTGACTAGGGGAGGCTGAAATGCCTCTGTGAGTCTTCCCGATCTCCGAAAGGATGGATTGCCGCGGTGAAGCCACCCGCTGATCCTCTTTTTAAGGGAAAAATGCAATTAAATTAGATCATATGCAATGTTTGTTACAAACATTTTGATATGGCTATCTTTATTGCCATTCACCTTCATTATACAACAATCTAAATTTTTATATTTTTTATTTAATTTTTACTCAAGGCTTGGACCATTTCAAAGTTATTAATTAAATTTTTTTTTTTTGTATCAAATAAAATATTAACAAAACAAATAAATAAATCCACAACCAACAACCAACCAATAAACAAAGAAACAAAACAAATAAATCAATCAATTCACCTAAATAGCCAAATATGTGAATAAATAAATCAAAAGACAAATGGGATAAATAAAAATTCTCTTAACTTGTGAAAGGGATTAGGACCAAAATGAAAAGAATAGAACTTTCCCAATGGGTTTTTGAACTTTTGACAAAAGATAAAAAAATAGACTTGCGAAAGGGGCTGGATTCGGATTATCCTGATGAATAATGCCGAAGCCATCAAGGAGAAATTTTTTATTGTCCGACACTTGATACATCATGTGTTATCATATAAATAATGAGATGCTTTGTTTTATAAATTATTAGTATTTTAATGAAATTATTTTACCGTTTTTAATTTTAATCGTGTTGTGGATACAATGAAAAATCTCTTGTCAACGCTCCAAAAGTGGACCCGTGGGTAACACGTCGCCAACTTGACCGTTTGGACGCAAAACCCCACAAACTCTACCAACACGCGCTCCCAAACACAACCTATCCTCCCTCCAACTTGCGCTTACCGACGAAACCCGTAAACCCCCTTCTTCAATGACTAATTTACCCTCCACCTGATCAACAAAATCAAACGGCCACAAATGAAAACCCAAATCTAAATCCAAATCTAAATCTCACTAGACGAAAAGAAAAGAAAAATAAAACATTTCGAAAATGGTAAGTATCAAGTAATGTTCTTATTTATTGTCCATTACTTTTCCGATCTCATGTCTCTACGACAAATTATATGCAAAGACTTTACAATTTTTGATTATATTATTAGTGTTCCCCGTACCATTTCAACATAAGAAAGCTATGGTTAAACAATCTTAATTTAATCATAGCAAGTGGTTCAATGAAAAACTACGAACAACAATTCTCTACAGGAAAAAATGGAAGGTCTTGAATTCAATATTTTTTAAGCTGTGAATTCTCAATTAGCCTTCTTTGAACCTGAAAGTAATGGATAACAATAGTTCGTCATCAGTTGTTTCCCTTTAAAATAAAAATCCTAGTTTAAAATTCATAATTCAAAAAGTTTTTTTTTTTTTTTTTTTTTGCCAAAATGAAGACCCAATTGGCAAAAAAAAACCTAAAACACAGAGTGCAAAATGTTATGATCAAAGAAAAACATTATTTATTATTCAAAAGTGAGATTAATTATTAATTATTATTTTAATTGTTTTAATTTGGAGGGCGAGAGAGTTCAAAGAGAGCGAGATATGTGGGCGGGGGAGAAAGGGAGCGGCTGTTGGGAATCAGAGCGAAACAAGGATTCCTTCTCCCGCCACATCCTAGTATCCTACTGCGAAGAAGCGGTAAACCCTTCTAACAACCGACACGTGTCCTTCTCCCCAACCCCACTCCTAAATTGGACAATTCACCCTGACTTTCTCTCTCTCTTCCCACAATATTTTCTTCCCCAACCCCACCCCCCCCCCCCCCTCCCCTTTTTTTATTTATTATTTCTACACTTTTATTCAATTTTCTTGGCGTTTCTCCTTCTCTCTCTTCTCCCTGAACTCGATCGACAAGCGCTCGTCCTCTGTTCGGATCGAATTCCCACCTCAGGAAAAGAGCAGAATGTTCTGAAAACCCTAGAATTTCAATCGAATCGAGCAGAAAGTTAATATCTTTTTCTCCTTCTTTTTCTTCCGCGAGGGTTCGGTACCAGGAGGCGGCTTCGCTTTGTCGATTGTGTTTGTCTGAGCAAAAATTAGGGTTGGTGGTAATTGTTTCGATTCGTTTCTGGTTTATTTCATTTGGTTATCCCTTGAGTTATCAGTTTCCCTTTTCAAGTCTATCGAAATTTTGTTTCTTTGATCCGTTCTGTGTTGGTATCTGTTTTTGCCTCGTTTGGTATAAACCCTAGGTTAGTCGAATAAAAAAATCCCCCCCAAAAAGTTAAATTCTTTGATTCTTATCCCTGTAGATAAATTGGTTGCGGCATCGTTTTTTCGGTTTCCATTTCAGCTGATTTTAGGTTATTTGCAAGAAATTCTGTGAAATTTTTGGGCGTCGTTTTAGTCTGCCATCAGAAATTGAGGGTTTCCTTGTTAGATCTTCCTTCCCCTTGTTACATATATATATATTTTTTTTTTTTTTTTCCCACACCTCTTTGATAAAACGAAAAAAAAAAGAAGAGAGAAAAAGGGTTCAAGAAATCTAGGGTTTGCCGTTTGTGTATAGACTTATGTAGAGAGAAGTCTGGTTGGGGTGTGTATTCAATGGCCTTGAATTTTTCTCACCGACCAATCTTTCCGGGGCATCTGTCTGAGGACAATTTGGTTTCTCCAATGAGGATTGCCAATGGGTACCTTGTGGAGGGTATGCCAGAGAGGAATGGAGATGGTTTCGGTAGGCCGTGGCATTCAAATCGAGAAGTGGATGGTTGCTTTGATTATGGAAGAGATAGATGTGATAGGGGTTGCTCACAGGATCCCGTTTCGAATGACATTCTTGATCTATTGCCTTCGGACCCTTTTGGCATGGATATAAGTACCACGTTTACGGCTATCACAGGCTGGCTTGAGGATTTGGAAGTGGACTACAGTGGTTACAGAAGGGATGAGGTGGGGACAAGTAACGGTAATTATGAACTTTTTGCAGGGTTGAATTTTATCTGGAATAATGCTATGAAGTTCCAGGCATTTCCAGGGAATATTGGGGTCGATCACAAGTCTAATGTAGCCAGTGGATTCGGTGGGTGCTCAAAAGAGAAGGGAGTTGATGATTCGCCCTTACACAGTGGTTTTGGATCAGCATGTCCTGTCGCTGACGTTTTGAATTTTGGCAATGAAAGTTGTGGTTTTTCCAATCGGCAAAATGTAGAGGTCCAGCATGGCGATGGGATTTGTGGTGGCGGTGATGGAGGAGCTCCTCATGGGGCTTTGATGTTTGCCCTTAGTTATCTTGGGGTGCAGGATCTTCTTGTTGTAGAAGGTGTTTGCAGATCTCTCCATTCTACAGTTCGCGGTGATCCCCTTTTGTGGAGAAATATTCACATAGATCAACCACTGAATGAGAAGATTACCGATGATGTTCTTTTGCAATTAACTGATAGGGCTCAAGGAAATCTGCAGAGCTTGAGCCTGGTGGAGTGCCCAAGGATCACTGATGATGGTCTGAAGCGTGTGCTTGAAAGTAATCCCAGGCTAGCCAAGGTTAGTTTTTGGCTTCTGGATTTTACCTCAACTGTTTGCAGCGTTTTTTTCTTAGAATTCTTTTATTATTGTCTCTTTACAAGAAGTTCTGCACTACCATTCATGGTTATTAATTGCTTACCTTAAATTTCGTAGACTTGTGCTCAAAGTTAACTCTAGTGAAGAAAAATTTGATTCATGTTCCATTTATTTGTGCAGTTGAGCGTGCCTGGATGTACTAGACTCAGTATTGAGGGCATTGTAAATAGCTTAAAGGTGTTCAATTCCAAGGGCGCACAAGGTGTGAAGCATTTACGAATTGGTGGACTCTATGGTGTGACACAGAAGCATTTTGAAGAGTTGAAGTTCTTGTTGGGAACTGATGGGCAGATGCAGCCTAATACACGCAAGCCACATTTTTATCAAAGAGGGAACTTTTATCTGGCCTCTGATGATGATAGTGACATTGATATTGAAATGTGCCCTCGATGCCAGAACCTGAGGCTTGTCTATGATTGCCCTGCTGAGGCTTGTCAAGGGAAAGAACATCCAACTCAGGTATGCAGGGCCTGCACACTTTGCATAGGGAGGTGTATTGAGTGTGGTCGGTGCATTAATGATAGTGAATATGAGGAAACGTTTTGTTTGGAGTTGCTTTGCTCAGATTGTTGGAAGCAGCTACTTAAGTCTCAAGAGACACAGGATGGAACCTACGGTCCCTCCAAACCTTCTGTTCTCCATGAACGGAATGATACTCTTAGTCGACATGGCTAGGTTCTGTTGGTTCTGTAGATCTGCTGGTTTCATATTAATGGATGAGAAAATTACAAGTGGTTCCTAAGGTGTCCAATCAGTTTAAGATTATGGTCCCTTTATCTCATACCGCTTGGTCAGCTGGCTTTGTTGGATTTAGTCTATTGGTTGACTTCAGCTTTGGCAGTTTGTATCTCATCTGGGGCTCCGAGCCCACTGCTAGTACATTGTGATGAACAGAAAAAATAAATGTAAAATAAAAACAAAAAAGATGGAAATTTTAGGGGTGAAGGAGATTGTGAACAAAATTCTGCATCCACTGTCCAGGGCATGGAATTTTGTTCTGGTGATTCCGTTAGTTGGCTCTGGCATGGGTAATTGTTCTACAAGGAGTATGTTGATTTGCCTTGGAGTATTATGTATGAAGTCTGTTGGCATCTGACCAAGATGCGAGGTAGCCTACTAGAGCAGTCAACAGTAGGGAACTACTACTTGTAGAGAGCAAAGTGGAAAGGCAACTTATTTGTTGTACATCGGCCATTGTGCTCTGTGAACTCTGTGCCTACGCATGGAAGTGGTCGTCGGTTACCTGTGAAGAGTTTGAAGCGTGAAGTACGTTGGTTCTTGCAGTCATGCAAGGGAGCCGAAGTAGCACTCCCATCTGTGACCTGCTATTTGGGATGAATCCCAGAGCAGGACAGGATCTTCTACCTGGCTTTATATATTGCACTGATTTTATCTGGTGTCATCTATAGTGCCATTCCACAGATTCGTTCTTGTTCAGTCAAGAATGAAGCTACGATTGTTTCCTCCTGCCGGAAACAATGTTGTTCATAAAAGACGGGGCATGTGCATGTGCATTGTTAAAAAAAAGGCCGTGCTGGTATGTTCTTGCTTTGGAGGACGTCTTTCGTCTGTCTCAGTTAGGATCCATGGCAGCTTCACCGTATGCTCTTTGAGCAAAGAATTGCCAAATGCTGCTTCTCTGGCGTCAACCAGAGTTATCTTTCGTGTGTGCCTTGAGCACCAAGTTATCTGCTTCTTTACGGTCGAAACGAATGATGTAAAATGTACTCTCTCTCATTAAGTTATGGTTTTATGTAAAAGCGGGCAAAGCTATTGGTCGCTATGTACACTCTTTTTTCCACTTTCCTTGGATGTATTATTCTCTTATTATCGAGATTTTCCCACTTGTTCTTTCATCCTTATATTTTTATCGTTTAGGCCACAATCCTTTCAAATGTATATCTTTTAAGCATGTTTTGTAACAATGTATTCCCAAAGTTGGGAGCAGAAACAAGGTGCCCTAGTCAACTTACGAGAAGGAGAACTTATCATTTGATTCATTTTTGGTGCGATCACATTTGCATCTTATTTTATATTTTCAATAAATATAAATATGAGATCTATTTTGACGGGGTGTGTATAAATTTTAGATACGATTTACTTTTCTCGTTATAGAGGTTCACTTATGAAAGATATATATTTACATTGTTGGTCACATTAATTATTTTACATCTCGTCTATTGGAGAGCTTTTCCGTCTAACAAGAAATGTAAATTGCTTAAACATGACATTTTACATCTCCAATTAGATATGATCTAGGTCAATGAAGAGTGTTATTCACGTTTTCAGTGGCTATTTGATACATGGAATTGTGTCGAGAGTGAGGATAAAATTAATTTTCTCACATGATAGCACGTAATTGATACATAAAATTATGTCGAAAGTGAGGATAAAATTAATTTTCTCGCATGATAACACATAATTGACTTAAGATATCGTCGTAATGTTGCTATCTCATGCGTAAGGATGTTTCTGTTGGCATGTGTGCATGGTCCAACTCAAAAACGTAACATTCATTATTCGCTCACATGTCTTGCGTGGGGCAAACTCAAATACTTGGTAAACTGGTCATCGCTCAAGAAACGAAGAAAGACGTGTCATTTTTGCAGCTCATTTTACTTCTTGTTGGCGACAGAGTGATCCATGTGTCATTCATTCATTTATGCCATGGACACATGATATGATAAATAATTTATGCAACGGGATGTCATTGTGATGATATTTGCATAGAAAACTTCAAAGTCAAGACAATGCGTGATTGACTGATATATTTCCACAGTAAAATTCCGATTATACGCTAGTTTCTCTCATTTTCATGACATACAATTTTAATTCAAGCAATACAAATGAAGTAAAATTGATCGTAAATTAACTGAAATTTTCATTAATTAAACCATTTATTCAACAGAAAATATGAGGACAAATGGGATTAAACTGATTAATTACAATATATATATATATATATACTGGAAGAAGCCACATTGTTCAACACATTGTTTCATTGCCCATCTTCTTTCTGAGTTTTCTTCCGGATCTTCTCCACCCACTTGAAACTCAAAACTGCCTTCCCGAAGCTCCTCTTCGACCCATCCTTGCCCTTCTTATTGTCCTTGTCGGATGATCCCGGTGGCGGCGGGTCCGGGTTGTTGTCCCATTGATCAGCCCAAGACAGACCAGAATCCATTGTCCTCTTTTTTACCTTTTTTCTTTTTTTTTTTCTTTTTTCTCTCGCGTTCTTCTTTTTCGAGGTTAAAAACTTCTTTTAGCAACAGAGCTTTGGAATTTGTTGCAAAAGGGTTAGTTTTTATTTTATTTTAATCCAATGTTGATTTTTCCTTAATTCGATCGAAAGGAAAACTGTTTGGCAGAAGTTAGTTAAGTTTGATGAACAAGTTTAGAAATTTGTCCAACGGTCTTTTGCTTATTACGTAACTTGATTTTTACCTAAACCAAGTCGAGTATCCTTAATTGGGTCATGTACGTTATTGGACTAAAATAGTTAGTAATAGACTCGTTTTCCTTTGTCGGAATTCACGTGATGCAAAAAATTATAACGAACGTAAATAACTAGTTACACACAAGATTTTGCCTTGTCTACCTACTGCAGTTGACCGAGCAGTAGGCAACTAGCAGTCAAGTCAAACTCTAAAACCTACATCCATGCCAAGCCCTGTAAATTATAACCAACCATGTCATACAGACAATGCCTGTTTTAGAGTGGTAAGTTTATCATCTTAGATGCACATCGTCTCCCTACATTTCGGCCGAAATGTCCCTTTTTCTCAAGTACCAAACACCGAAATTTGAGGGGAAAAACCATTTTTACTCCCAGGCCGGCGGTATTTCCATGATATCGCTGAGATTACACGATGGTTTGCACATATGCCGATGTTCCCGACAGACATAGAGGAACATTCGGGAACCGTTGGATTACAACTTCAAGCCTGGGAGGAAGGAAAAACAAAACAAGGATCAATTTCCCTCATCCTTTTACTGAACCTATCGTCTACAAAAATTCTACATGACCTGCAATTTCTCTACACAACAGCTTAGACTCACTGGCAAGCTTCAAGCTTTTGACAATGGCAAGGCCTGTTTGCTTGTGTGTAGAAGTCGGAATGTAGTGCTTGGCATCTTCTTCTTTCCCCATCAATAGAGCCTCCCTAGCCGGAACCACATTTTCCCACCAGAATTCCCTTAAAATTCCATGCATCAAGTTCCAGTAACTCCGGTCCCTGCACACACGGAATATTGTGCTTCCGTTCGGTGTCCAGCAGTACAGATCAACCCACTCTCTGTCCAGTACCTCCATTTGGCCCTGCACCTGAGGCATGTAATAGAAAGGCATGGTTGACCAGGGCAGAGCCTTCTCTGGCTTCCCCTTGTTGTATGGACACTTCACTTCCAGTATCCCACCGCCTTGATAGCAATCAATAAGACCCTCGAGAAGACCGTCTGGGGAGGCACCAATCCAACCATATCGCTCCTCTGCATGGGTAGCAAATCCGTATGAACTCACTTCACGACCTGTGATGCTTTTGTACTTTTCAATGGCCACTTCTTCATTGAGCACGCCCCACTCCATGGCTCTCTTAGATGCTTCCACAATAAGTTTCTCTGATTCAAATACCTTCTCTTGCCAGAGCTCTGGCCGGCGGGTCCCTTTCCAAAATCCCAAGGCAGTGCTGAAGGTGCTTGTGGTCAGCTTGTCCTTGCGTAGGGCAAACCATTCCTCTGATCGTTGGGGAGCATCAGACGGTGAAAGCCGGGTGGCTAGCACTAGTGATGATGGGGGACGATGAATGACAAGAGGGACAACCGGAGAGATCAGTGTTTTGGTGCATGTGGAAAAAGGTCTCAAAATATCTTTCCTAAACCCTATCTTCCTTGAGGATAGCAATTCTAATGCTTTATGGTGAGACCTGCAGAATCCGGTGCAGCAGGCATTGCTCGTTGTCATTGCTAATCTGACAATGCCACCCATAGCTACTCTGTTTCGATGAAGGGTCCTGCAAAAGCCACACACTGCTTGAGAGTTTAGTTGAAGAAACTTCCTCAAACGATATTGGTTTACAAAATTTTAGACACAAAATTCATCAGAAAGAATGCCAAATGCGTTCTAGGCACATCTAACATTACATGAATACGCAGTAATCTTCTTCATGACAAAATAAATCCAAGTGAAAAAGCACATTCTATCGTTCCTCCTGTAGGGCAAGTATCAATTTTTCAACCAAAGAAGGAACTGAATTTTCGAAATACCATCCTTTTCCTACAAAATGTATCATTCCATTCACAGTATTCGCAAAGCGATTCAAAAAAAAAAAAGAAAACCAGAGGACGCAGTTTACTCTAAATACAAGTACTGCTAATGAGAAAAAGATAAAAGAAAACCCAAAAAGCTCAACTTCCTCCCCCAATCTCCCAATTCAATTCAAAGTCAAAACCCACATGATTAGCAGTCCTTAATTCGAACATGAAGGGGATAAAAACATATTGCACTCAAGCTGTATGATTTAATACCTGAGATACGGCTCGAACTAAAGGCTCCGACTTTGGGAGCTGCGGAGGAAGCGGAGCGAGGCTTGGGAGTCCGAGAGGTCACTCCGCCATGAAGAAAATACAGAGAAGCTCTGGACTGAGCGGAAGAGACTTGAATGAGCTTCATCTGTCACTATGTTCCAGCCACCACCATTTCTAGGGTTATGTTTTTGCCACTGCAAAATTTGATAGAGAGAAAAGGAAGAAGATTTTAGGGCGGGTAGCAGGCTAGCAGCTGATAACATTTTCCAAAAATCCAACACGCCACGGACTTATACCAGTCTAAAAACGCCGTCGTTTTGAGTAAAACGGCTTCGAAACGTAGCGTTTAAAGTTGGGAACTTTGGTATAAAGCTCAGCAACCAGAGAGGGAAAGAGAGGAGAGAGAAAGCGCTGAACTCTCTCTTCTTTCTTCGCTAATCAAAAGACAAAAGCTTTAAATTCAAGCACTTTCTTCCTCTCACTGTAGTTTCTCTCTGTGTCTGAGCTGTGAAAACCCAAAACACACCGACTGAAAAGAAAAAAAAAAAACGAAACAAAAAAGGGTTAGTTCTGCCGCTGGTCAAGTACTTCACTTTCTTCTTCCTTTTCCACCCAATATATCACTGAATCGAATCCACAGTCTCACTCTCTCAAACACCCTTTTCAAACTCAGAATTTCAATTTCCACACCCGCCATCATGTATTTGCCGGAAAAGGCTCGACCAATCGATTTCTACAAAGAGGAAGCCAGCCGGGACATGATGATGGAGGTGGTGGTCTCGAACGAGGACCTTCCCCAATCCCAAGCTCATCTTCACCAGCCGCCGCCGCAACAGATGCTTATGGGTGACAGCAGCGGTGAGGACCACGAAGTGAGGGCGCCGAAGAAGCGAGCCGAGACTTGGGTGCAGGACGAGACCCGAAGCTTAATAGCCCTCCGTCGCGGGATGGACGGCTTGTTCAACACCTCCAAGTCGAACAAGCACTTGTGGGAGCAGATTTCTGCGAAGATGAGAGAGAAAGGGTTTGATCGGTCGCCGACGATGTGCACGGACAAGTGGAGGAACTTGCTGAAAGAGTTCAAGAAGGCCAAGCACCATGATAGGGGAAGTGGGTCAGCTAAGATGTCGTATTACAAGGAGATTGAGGAGATTTTGAAGGATAGAAGCAAGAATACGCAGTACAAAAGCCCCACTCCCCCAAAGGTCGATTCTTTCGTGCAATTTTCAGATAAAGGTATCGAGTTATTCTTACTTTTTCTGATTTTTTAGATTGCTGGTTGAATATTTGTGATTGAATTCGAAGTGGCTTTGTTAAACTTGAGCTGAAAATTATAGTGTTTTGAAGAAAATTGCCTACCCTTATGATGTATTTGTCAGTCGTTTCCATTTTTGTAGTTGTTCTTGTTTATCTGAATTTGGTACATTACTAATCTGTTAAATCTAAATTGAGAGGGGTTTGGTTTAGCGTTTTCAATTTAGAAATGTTCCTGTATATGGAAATGGCTATAATTAGTAATGTGGAGTATAAAAGGTTTGTAACAATTGACCATTGAATACTGACCTTAATAGAGTCATCCTCTTCACACTGCTGATACCCCAAGTATTATCGTTTGAGTAATTCCTGCATTAATGGCTATTTAAGACATATTTATGGTAGCTCTGCATGAACATCTGGGTGTGATGGCTATAGATATAAGATATGAAAACCTTGATGAGTAATTTGATGTTATCAGGAGAGCGGACTGTGTGGTGAGTTTAATTCTGAGTATCTTGCACAGCACTTGCTTTCGGATCTGGTATACGGGTTGGGGTAGGCTTGAGTCATGATAGATATGCATTCTGGATGTATTTCCAGTTTTGACGACGAGATTGCACATTTAATAAACCAGTGGAGAGGGATTCACAGATTAGTGTAACCTAGTCAAAAGTCAATTTGTTCTTGGTTGATGCCTTGATATTATAAAAGATGAACAAGGCACTGGCCTATATTGTGGCAACGCATTGAATTTGTCCTTTTGCTTATCATTGTCTATTATAGAGATGTCGTATACTGGGTTTCAAAGCATGTTGAACGTGCATGAAAGTTGTGTAGTATTTAGTAAAGTATTGAAGACGCTGCTTCATACAAAACAAATCTTAAATACAAGGAATATTTTTAACCTTTCATGTGTTTTTCTGTGTCTTAGTTGTTTTTTTCCGCTATCATGGTACCCTGGCTCTGTCCTGATACATTATAGGCCGAATAAAACACCATTTCCTGTGACGATATCCACTGACATCAGCTTCATATATTACATTTTCTGTTGTGCGTTCTAAATACTTCATCATGTAATGACACGTTTCCTGGAGTTGCGAAAAACTGTTATGTATAACTTTTGTAACAGACAATGGGGGGACTTATCCTTTGATTTGCCCTGTTTTAACGTTCCTTATCAGGAACGTAACCGGCCTTGCAATTTGCGGAGGACTGCAGCTCAGGTGATCCTTGCCCGTGTTCCGTCCGTGTTCCCTATGTATCAAGTGCTGCATGGGGATTGAACAACACATTCCTTTTCTTCCTTTTCTTCTCCTTCTTTTGGGTAGTGCTTTATGTTCTTTAGTCTTTCGGTCTTGGAAATTCTGCTATCGCATTTCCTAGTATGCCTTGGAGTTAGGGGTTATATGTTATAATTCGTTCATACAGGCGAAAATTTCAACTTAAACGACTTCATTTTGCCCCAACTTTTTCTCTCTATGTTGTGTTGATGGGTTAGAAATTTCTCTATGTTGTTTTGATAGATTAGAAATTTCTTTGACGGATTTTCTGCTCATGCAGGTATTGAAGATGCAAGCATTTCATTTGCACCTGTTGAAGGTACATTAATTTAATCTGAGTTTTAGTGTTCTGGTGTATGTTTATGTTATTTCATCACCTAATTATTAGCTTGCCTGATAACTCTTGACCACTCTTAGAAATTATGATAACTTATTATCTTTAGGGGAATAATCAGTTCTTTAAGGTTATTCTGGTACAACCATCTCAAATAGTCCATCTCATGGCTCATGTTGGATATTATTAGCATGATAGATGGCATTCAAGATTCAATGACCAATGACTTTTTTCCTCCCTTTTTTATTGTCAATGCTGAGTTCTGTTTTTTCTTTTCCTTTTGGCGGAAATGATGAGTTCTTCATGTGAGCGTATGAACTTTTCTGCATGTTTCTTTTCCTATATTCTACTTCTATGTATCATGTTTTTCTAAGTCATTTTTTCTTTTCAAAGAGACATATGTCCTCTCTTTTTATGTTCCTTGGTGCGCAGCTAGTGGCAGGCCAACACTCAATCTTGAAAGACGTTTGGATCATGATGGTCATCCTCTTGCCATCACTGCAGCTGATGCAGTTACAGCAGGTGGAGTTCCACCGTGGAATTGGAGAGAAACCCCGGGAAATGGTAAGTTAAATTGAAGTTGGGAAATTTGCTCAACAAGCGTCTTGTTATATGTGTTTATGCTCCAAATGTATACGGATGAGTAGCATGCAAAATGTCTTGTTACTGTGTTGTCAATAGTTCGTTTATTTCAATTTCTTTTCCATTTTTTGACAGGTGTGGAGGGTCAAGCATATGGTGGTAGAGTCATATTAGTCAACTGGGGTGACTATACTAGAAGGATTGGTATCGATGGCACCGCAGATGCCATTAAGGATGCAATTAAGTCTGCTTTTAGGTTGAGAACAAAACGCTCCTTCTGGTTGGAGGATGAAGACCAGATAGTCCGAAGTCTTGACAGGGACATGCCCTTGGGGAATTACACTCTACATCTTGATGAAGGTATAGGTCATGTATCGATCATATTGATCTTAGTAGTTCCTTAGGAGAGTGGTTGAGAAGTAGCAACTCTTATTCACAGAGATCTATCTAATAATGTTTTGCTACCCCTTTCGTATTGAAAACTTGATGCTAAAGTCCAAATTTCAGGGGTGGCCATCAAAGTGTGCCTCTATGACGAGTCGGACCACATACCAGTACACACAGAGGAGAAGCTTTTCTTCACAGAAGAAGATTATCGCGAGTTTCTATCCCGCCGGGGGTGGTCGTATCTGAGGGAGTTTGACGGGTACAGAAATATTGAAAATATGGACGACCTTCGCCCGGGTGCAATATACCGCGGTGTGAGTTGAGGGAACCGCGTTCCCTTCTCAATGTAATTGTGGATGGTTATGGACCCTTTTTTGTTCAGCGTTGCAGGTTGTGTATTATGGTAGAAGAAAGACGATATTATATTTGCACACTTGGCCTGCACTTTGCTGTTTGTAAAACAAGTCTCTACTCTTCTACACTTCATTGCCTCCTTTCCTATTCATTTCATTTATTTTCTTATGGTTCTTCCGCCTCTCATTTTTTGACAAATTAAATGGCCAGCTAACCATTTCGCTTTCAGTTAATTCAAATTTTCGTTATCAAATGGCCCCTAAACATTTAATTTTCAATTAATTCAATCTTTTGACTCCCAGGAGCAAACTTTTCGGTAGAACTGTCACACCAACATCAACATGGAGTAGTTCAAACCTGCTCTTATATATAATGTGTGCGCATCAAACTTTTTGGCGAGAAGGTTTCCCATCATGTATCTCTTGCTGGCCAGAAAGCTCTCTCATAAGCAATTTTAAAAGGATATAAAGTATTATTAGAGTATCCATCTTGACGGAACGATGTAAAATATATATGTAAATTTACCTTTAATACGGAAAAAAAAAATGGAAAAAGCAATAGCTCAACGTTTTAAAGAGGAGGTGAGCCCAAATTTTAGTTTATCATGGGCCCAAATATATGCTGAAAGCACAAACAATATTTCGTTTTCTTGCTGCATTTCGTTGATCATGGGCCCAATGTAGCAAGGATTGCTTTCATGCGATTTAAGTGATGTCTTTCTGCTGCATTTCGAAGAGCATGGGCACAACAGAATCTATTTTATATATGGAAACTAATACATCCGATGACTTGTCTGGTACGAAATGAATACATCCAACTCCCATGTCGAAAACACCAAGAAGAAAATACATCTTACGGATAAGATAGTTCATCAGCGCACAATTTTTCATCCTCGTCCGAACCATTCTAACAAATTGTGAATAAAAGATTCACAATACCAGAAGTCCACGAAACATGGATACTGGATACCATCCCCCTCCTCTTACTGCTCGTCCCATTCGTCGTTCTTGTACGACACTAGAGTGTTAACCTTGTGAATCTGCACGATCCAGCAAACAGATCAACTGTCAGCAACCAAACCATTTCCTTGTTTTACGGGGAAGAGATTTCTAAATGAATGAAAATTATAAAATGGGAATGCAATGTCTGGAACTTGCCTTGGTGTCAAAGGAATGCAGTTTTACAATTTCTGGATTTGTAATCAGTTTCGGATCACTCTCGATCCAAGTGAATGGGACTGCAACATCTTTATCCGTGTATGCCAACACATCAAACACACCTAAAAGCAAGTAATCGAACAAATGAACATGATAAATACCAATATGAATAAGTAAACCATCTTCGTTTGGATAAGTGAATGTGTTTGCCTTACAGGGTTCATCAAGGCATGGCAAGTAAGTGATGCTCGAAGCAATCTGCCTCATGATTGCCTGAATCTCCCTCATGATTTCCTTGTCACTTTTTTCCCTCGACACGCTTAAATCAAACAAAACAAAACAATGAAACATGATTTAGAAATGAATAAAACAAACTGTAGTTTCATACAACAAGAGGAACTCAAAATAATCCAAAATTGAATTGAATTACCCCTGCTCGACAACCTCGCTATCAGTCTCAATGCTGAAGTTCCACCTCTCAAGAACCTCATTGGTGGCCTTGCTCATTATAACAAGAACAACTCTTTGCAACTTTCCAGATTCCAGCCATTCTTTACAAGATTCAAGATTAAAAAACATCAATCTCCAAGAACAACATATCTCAATCAAGCAATGTAGATTTAGTAGGTGCAGAATGCAGTAAACACATCGTTTCATATTTCGATATCAACCTACTAAGAAAAAATTTAGACCCACAATAACAAAACCCTAAATAGGTAGAAATTACCAGAAAGCTGAGCGGTTAGGTTGGCAATGAAGGATTTGAGGCCCTCGTCTTGAGTAAGCAACATTGGCAATCCATATTTCTTCACCTTCACAAAGCTTTCTTCAGGATACACTCCTCGATTGTACAGAATACTAAAAAATACCAAATTTCCAACCAATATTAACTTCAATATCCAATAAATACATATCCTAAATGAATCAAACACAAAAAGGAGAACATAAACAACAAAAAAAAGGACCAATATCCCATGCCCATTACCTGTTTGCCGAATATCCTGAAAGAGGGAACACAGAAAAAACACAAAACGCAGAGATTAGAAAAAGATTTCTCGGAAACCGAACAAAACCCAACAAAGATAAATGAGAATCAAATCCAATCGACGATAAATTACCGAAGAACTCGCTGGCAATGGCTGCGGAGCCACGCAGAGTGATGATGTCTTTGGTCGCTGTTTTTGAAGCCATTACTACGATGCGCTTCCAAACCCAGTAAAGATTCTATCCAATTTTCTGTTTGGCAAGTAAGAAAATTATGAATTTCCCAGACGAAAAGCGGTTTCTGAGTTATGTGCGATGAGGAGGTGGAAGAAATAGATTTTTAAGGCTTTGTGAAAATCATCGAGTGCGAATGCAACGGCTAGATTCTTGGTTTTTCAGGGATTAACGGTAACATTTTTAAATTTGCGCCACTTTATGGTATGAAATTATGAAAGTGGGCCGGGCTCTTGAGATTCCAGCGTCAGCGGGCCTTGTTTGCGATTGCGAGGCGGTCCTGTACTTTGTTGGATTTACACAAAGGCCCAAGAAGGAATAGTACCGAACCCGTTAAAACAATTTCCTTCTTCTTTTTTTAACACAATTTCTTCGTAATGCAACCATTTTCTCTTCAAATCTGAAAAATAAGTTTGATATAAAAAATTATCTCGAAAGTATTTATGGACGTAATAAAGGAGAATGAGTTGGCAAACAAAATACATGAATAATTATTTAAGTGTCTTGGAACTCGTTTGGAAATATTTTTAAAATGATTGCAAGCGATTTTAAAGAAATTTTTTTTGGTTCCAACTTGAAGTGATTCTTTTAGAAAGCATTAGTTATGTGATTCTTAAATAAAACACTTTAAGTGTTTTTTTTTTTTTAAAAAAAAAAGAAGTTTGACTTGCATTTTTACTAAAAATTGATCTAAAAATATTTTTTTCACAAAAAGTGTTTTTAGCTATCTTAAAAACACTTTCAAGATGATAGTGACAACAATGGGCGTTGAATGAGAAGTCACTAACCTTATTCTCGGTCTGTATCAAAAAATATTTGTATCAACGGACTTCTCAAATCGACAACTATAGATGTCGAATGAGAAGTCCCTTAATACTTAAAAATCACTCATTCATACACAATAAGGAAATGTTAAGAAAATACTTTTTGTAGTACACAAAGCAATTAAGATTCAAATGTCACTTCACCTTACACATGTTATGTGTTATATACAATACAATGGAAAGGGAAGACTTTCTCCACGAAATAACCCGCTGCTCCTCTCATCCTCTCTCGTACAAAGCCAAACCCAAAACCCCTTCTCAGTGCCGCCGACTTTTTTCTTGGGTTAGGGTTGGTGGCAACCTCTTCTTTCTAATGTTTTCCCACTTCTTCCTTTCCTTTTTATTAGCTATGTATACTGCTCTTTCGACACCCATGGTTGTCGATTTTGGCATCCTTATTTCTCGACTTTCTTTGTAGTTTTCTCGGCGTTCTTTGCTGTTTTCCGGTGTTTTTGCCGTCTCTCGATGTTTTTCACAATGTTTTGCGTTTTGATAAACCCAATCCCCATCTGATCATCTTCCATTGCTCCTCCTTCTCACTTGCCATCCCTCCCACAACCTATGCTCAAGGCTAAGGCGACACACATGTTTTGGTCCTCAGACCTAAGCCTTCGTTCATGGCTCCGCACCCTACCGACATGCCAAAAATTCAGGGCCAAGCGTGATGCGGCTTTGCCTAAAACGAGGGTGTTTAAGATGCCCCTTGCCCCACCCTTCCCATTTATTTTGGTTTTTGGTTCTACATGCAAGGGCTTGTGTTGGTAGTTTAGATCTGTTGGCTCTTCTCCGGTGTGGCGGTGAAATTTGGTTAGGAGATTTTCCTTATTGCTATGATACCGCCGACGAATTCAACGCGTAGATGATTTTCTTCGGGCAGCTAGCCTTGTGGTCGTTGGTAAGGTGATGGTGATCGGCCTTTTCGGTTTGATGATTAGGGTTTTTCTTCAGCCTTTTTGCTGAATGGGCTTTGGCTATCCCATCCTTATTAGGCTAGTTTGATGTAATTGTTTTGGGTTTTTCTCATTCAAGGAAGTTTTTTGTTTTTCGAGAAAATAATGGAAAGAGAGATATTCATTTTATCTGTCAAAATTTAGAATAGTGCGATTCATATAACTATTTTTACTTCTGACACACTCTTATTAATTACTATTGATCTTCTTTAATTCATTCAATCTGACGGTTGAAATTGAGAGGAATATAAAAGTAAAAATGGCTGTGTGAAGACTACAATTAATCCATGCATGCAGGAATCAGGATGACATAAAATAAGGGCACACACCTATGTGGCCTGAGTCAGTGTAGACCGCATTCAAACCCTAGCAAAAGCCTAACTATGATTCTCATATGATATAACATAACCCTAATACTTACTGTTCTTGAGTCTTGACCCCTCCATTTTCGAATCTCGATATCTGCATGCAATTGGAACTCGGAATATAAATTCATGACCTAAACTATATTATCTCCAATAATGCGCATTGCAGTACATGCCAGCTGCTGAAACTTCCAAGATTTTGTGCGCATATGTACACACAAACACATATAGATTGTTACGTTTTTGGTGAAATATATATAGAGTTAGATAGCATAGCAAGACAGAAAGCTAACTTCTGCAGGTACACAAATGTATGTATATATATGGTCATTGCCCTAGTGCGTTTGTTGTTTTGTGTGGGGTGGGTGGGGTGGGGTGGGTATGTGTGGTGGGTTTCATAATATATGCAAATTGTCAAAACTTCTGTGGCCAAACTTAAAAGTGGTTCAAACTAAAGAAAACATGAAGATTCATCAGCTGCTCTGGTGCTTTCCAGGAAATGGTACACAGGCGTGAAATCAAAACTCAAAGGGCTGGTATTTTATGGGTAAGTGCATGCGTGCGTGGTCCTCTCTGATTCCTTTTCAGCCAGGGCTACTATATATTTCAAAGAAAATTCGATATATCTTAATACGAACCTCCTTTTCTTCAGAAAAATGTCAACGTTATGTGTTCATTTCCTCATTTCTGCAAAACACTGTAATCTATAAATGTCTGGTTTACATTTCGACCTAATTTCCTGGAATTTGTGCGATCATTGTAGTCTGTTTTGTTTTGGAAACTGATGTGCATGGGTTTGGTAATTTGGTCATGGCCTCTACTTCAATCACAAACGAGAAATGCAAAGGAGATTTTCTCAAAAGAGAAACTTTTTTATGAATTTTCTTTCACCTCATAGTTTAACGTCAGTTAAAAAAATATGAGGTGACAGAGAATTCATGGAGAGTCCCCTCAGCATTTTTAATCACAATATTATATGTATCCTTCAACCATAAATATTAGGATTTACAAATCTCTTTTGTTGAAATAGGAAAATTAATACAATAGATCGGAAATCTCTTAAATGCCCTTTATACATATATACCACCTAAAACAAGGCGATCAATATAAGGATTTGAATACCAAAGCAAAGATGATACATTGAATTGAAAGTTGTCGTACATGTAGTTTTAAGTGAGATATAACATGAACATTTGAGATATTTTTCGTTTCAAAATTTGTATGGATCGTCTTATACGAACAAAAGGAGCTGCCGTTTAACTCATTTTTCTAATTTCATGTTTTATATTCAATATGCTAGTTCAGAATATTCGGGTCAGGTTTGAGATATGCACTCAAAATATATAAACGAAATATATCCTTTCTGCCGTTGTGGATAAAATATATAAACGACATATATCCTTTCTGGTGTCACAATTTAATTAATTCCAAATATAATAATCATGTACCACAAAAGGAGGCCAATAGACGCATGTGGGTTGGATAGAAAAGATAAACAAAAGCAACTTGAGAGATAGCAGCAGAAAATAAAATAATAGTGGTGGTATCAACCCATTTCTTTTAGTTATTGCAAAATTTTCGAACGTTAAATTAAATAAATTAAAAAGTATTAAAGAACTACGATTATCAAAAATGCGTAACAAATAAAAAAAGTTGTGTAGATTGAACCATCTAAAATAAAAGAGACACAAATGATAACATTCATACAAGTGAACGTAGATCACACTGTATATAATATTTATATAATGAGCCATTGCATAGTGCCATTGCAAAAAATGAAAAGCTGGCTCACTATAATCTAAGATATAACTTTCAGGAATCCGGATTTTCTCCGGATTCTTTTTTATGAAAATTTCAAGAATTCGTAAATTATATTCGTTTATCGTATATCGTGTAGTCAGAAATTATTTTAAATATATATATTTTAAATTAAATATAAAAAATATCTGACATAAACTAACCGTATGATGTACAATAAATAAACACGATTAACGAATCCCAGAATCCTCACCAAAAAAATCCAAAGAGGATCCTGTTGGTACTTTGAGCAATGAGGATTGGTATTTTTAAAAGGGGAATTGTTATTAGCACTCTAAAAATCTCATTCTACACTTCAAACTTTCTATATTAGGAAAGAAAAATACACTTATGAAAAATGTAGAATGAGATTTTGAAAGTATCAATCATACTTCCCTTTAAAAGTACGCATTATTGATTATCCCACATCGAAAACATCATGAAGTTAAATCTTTTTAATATTAAATGACTGTACCTCTATTTGCATGAAAGCCTTTATACAAAGTCTTGTACAAATAATTAAGTTAAAGATAATCATGCGATGTTGATTAGTAGTGATCATTGGACTGCTTCTGAATATTTTAAGAGTAGTATTATTCACATTATCCTTCACATATTCTTAATTTTTGTCCTTTAATTTTTATCATTTCATTCGATCTAACAAAAATAAAAAAAGGAGCACCACCCTATTTTAACACCTAATTTGTTTAGAGCATTCCCAAGAGAGACATTAAAAGATAAATGTTAAATGTTAATTTGATGGCTGACATGACAATACCATGTTTTCTTTTCCTCCAACCCATATTTTTTTTGTTATAAATGATATTTGCATGACTCATTTTTAGAAAGAAAATTCATTAAAATAAAATTTTAAAATCTTTTTAAAGATGCATGCATGAAATTTAAAAAAAGTAAAAATCTTTTTGAAACATTACCACATTCATGGAAATGAATTTTCTCCGGATCCCTTCCACCTAATCCTCCTCATCAAATAATCCGGACCCTTGAAATTTGATTCAACGGCTACAAACACGGGTCCACTCTAAAAGTTATAATAACTTTAGCCGTTTGATCAAATTTCAAGAATTCGAATTATTTGAATAGAAGAATTAGATGGAAGGGATTCGGAGAGAATCCCTTTCCCACATTCATTTCAAAACCTTTATCTATAAGACAAAAATAGGAGTTTGGTCTATACTTTTCCACCCTCTACCCATAAGCTTTTCAAATTTACTACTATTCATCTTTTTTCATTAGTTTTACAATTTCTACTCATTTTCATGTCTTTTATGTCAATGTGTGTTTTTTGGTCTGCACAAAACCAGTTGTGGTCAAGTTCAAAGAATGTGGGAAACTGTCAAATTTGGCCAACTCAACTAGTAGTAGTTGCTTTGCTGTTAAAGCCGCAAGGGGATCAGCATTAGCAGCCATGACAAGTGATTGGTCATGAAAATTTTATTTTATTTAGTTTTTCATGTAAATATTAAGTGGTGATTAGATGGAAATTGGTAATGACAGGGCAGATATTTGGCACGGGGGCCGCACACATTTACAGTGGGTTTGCTCTTACCCGGCAGACGGCCATGTCCCCACCACAGCGTGTTTGCTACAGTTAAAGTAAGTCGGATGGTCCGGACCACCGGCTAGCCACACGCCCTCAGCAACTTTTGTCTCACCAAATCATCGTCCTCTTTTCTTATTCCTGATGACTAAAAAACAACTTGGGTAAGAATGTTCTACCACTTGTCACTTACGTGTTCTATAACTTGTTATATGGATTTTATGATACTTTCACTTAAGGGCAATTGATCACATTTAGCCCAAAATTAATAAAATTAGTCTTCAGCTAAGGGCGATAGGTCTCCTTTAATCCTAAATTAACAAAATTAGTCTCAAACTAAAAGGCTAAAAGTAAATTAGGTTAAGTTTGGCCGCATAACAGACAACTTATATCTCTAGGGAAAATTAAGTTATACCTAAAAAAGTTACAAAATATGAAGGAATACATGGAACAATGCATGGTTGAAGGTGGAAAAATTTAGTCCTAAGCAGTTTTTAAAATATCAATTGTTAGAGGTAAAACATTGGCAAAAGAGCATCTCAAACGCAAGAACTCAAATCTCATATTTGAGTCCAAATATAAGACAAAGCATCTCCAATGCACATCGGATTTAAAACTCATATTTGAGTTTTGAGGCAACACGTCTCATTTTATGAGATAAAGAATGAAAAACTTAAAATACAAACACATTATAACTTATAACATATGTGCCACTAAATTTTTGTCACTTACGTGCCTACTTTTGGGAGTTATGATGTGTAGAATCGCACAAAAAGTTTCTCAAAGGGTTGTTCTTATCTACCAATATTTTCGTGCTGATCTTGTAGTTAGGTTTTAATAGTTAAAGTTTTGACTTGAAAACGACAAAATCAATATAATGAAGACGAGGAATGCTAAAAATACTCTATCAAAAGTGAGACTCTTCATGAATTCTCTACCGCTTCATGTTTATTTTCACAATATGAGGTTGGCACAAAAATTAAAGTAATAAATATAATGCTGGCGCACTATTCATATTATTTTTGCTAGATGGGTACCAAGAACTCCATTTTTAATGAATTCTGGGTCAGGGCGCTTAGCAGCCCTTACTTTCACATTTATTCTACTGTGAAGTAATAGAGAGTTCATAAAAATTCTCACTTTAAAATACAATACTCTCAGCATTTCTCTTTCTCTATAATGAAAACACGTGTTTAACAATGTATTATCTATATCCTTGAAATGAAGACATGCATGAACACATTCTTTTTTCTTTTTTTTTTAAGAAAACTAATGAAAATGATTTGAAAATTATGAGTTTTAACGGTAAAGATAAAATAAAAGGTAAAATGAATAATACGAAGATTGACTTTTTAGTGTGAATTTCATTAAAATAAACAGTATCATAAACTTTCTGTTAAAATTCCTTTATTTTTTGTTTTGTTGATGAAATGACGGACGGCTTCTTTAATTCGAAGAAAACTGAAGGGTTGAAAAATTGAAAGGTTGAAAATTCAAAAGATAGGCCAAGATAGTGAAATGACATATATATATATATATATATATATATATATATATATATAAGTAAATATGGATGTTAATAAGATTCTTGTCCTCCATCATATTTTAAAGAAATCAATGATTACATTACTTGATGGGAAAAAAAGATTCGTAGACAAATATTGGAATGATGTGATGCGGATACTTCATTTTTAGTAGTACATGAGTAGGCATGCCTTCAGGAATATTTTTGTTGACCACTATGAAGGAAAATTTTTGTTGACCACTATGAAGTGACGACGATGTTTATATCTTATTAATTATTGTAAGATGAATTTAAATTTCAAGATTTTTATAATAAATAGATATAATATTTTAATATTTTAATTTATTCAATGATAATAAGTAATATAATGAACATTACCATTACTTAAAGTTAGTGAGCAAAATTGCACAAATAAGTAATATAATGAACATTACCATTACTTAAAGTTAGTGAGCAAAATTGCACGCTTATTCTTCTCTCTAATCTTCCATTGTTTTCATTTTCCTTCTTAAACTGAATTGATTATTTTTATATTTGTTCTATCTTCCATAAACTTTTAAATATACAACAATATTTTGCCAAAAGAGCATTTATTTTTTCATAAACTTTGGAAAAGTATGTATAGGATTGGCGGGTCCTATTGATTTTGGGTGTTTTTTTTTTCTTTTTTTCTCTGTCAAATGATAACTTTTATTAAATTCTAATAGAAACGTTTACATCTTCAGTAAAAATATTAAATAAAAATTTTGGATCAAAAACATCCCAACGGAAAACACCTTCATGTGAGGCAACATATGAGGCTACAACATGAGCAACGGCATTTCCATTCCGCTCGACAAACACAAACCTCACCTCTCATAATTGAGATGTCAAATGACCAATATCATGGATAAAACACTCCAAAGTAGCATCTACCACATACTCCTCATTAAGCATACTAATCATCACCTGAGAGTCAGACTCAATCTCCACTTCATTACAACCCATCTCATATTGATTTTGGGTATGACCACATGAGAACCAAACTTGAGACTTCTCATTGATATAATAAAAAAGAAAAGGAAAAATGAGGTTCCCATCCCTATTTTTCCTTCTCAATTGATTAAAATCTTATTCCTTTTCAATTTTTGATCAAGGTCCTTAGATTTTAAAAAACGTCATTAATTATTCCAATAATAAAATATTTTTTAAATAAGTAAATATATTTATTTAGTGTTAGAAACGTTACATTTGGTATATTCATATTTATGGCTAAATTTTTTTATCATATATTTTTATTTTTAGTTTGTACCCATTTTTAATTTGCAACCCTTTTTTTTTTAATTTGTACCCATTTTCTTTTTTAATTTGTACCCATATATTAATTCCTTTTTGTGCCCATATTTTTAAACTTTTATTTGTATTTGTACCTATTTTTAATTTTGCTAAATGTACCCATGCTAATTATATGTATTTATTTTATGTTTTAGAATATATCAATAGTTATTTTTTAAAATATGTTAATTCTTATGTGGGTACATTATTATTATGTTTTTTTTTTGCTATACTTTTTGTCACATCCCGGCCCGGGACGGATCACTTCCCGGGCCCGCTCCACCACCGTAACATGATATTGTCCGCTTTGGGCTTACCATTCCCTCACGGTTTTGTTTTTGGGAACTCACGAGCAACTTCCCAGTGGGTCACCCATCATGGGATTGCTCTAGCCCCCTTATCGCTTAACTTTGGAGTTCCTACGGAACCCGAAGCTAGTGAGCTCCCAAAAGGCCTCGTGCTAGGTAAGGATGAGAATATACATATAAGGATCACTCCTCTGGGCGATGTGGGATGTTACAATCCACCCCCCTTAGGGGCCCGACGTCCTCGTCGGCACATACGCTACCAGGGTTAGGCTCTGATACCAAATTGTCACATCCCTACCCAGGGCGGATCACTTCCCGGGCCCGCTCCACCACCGTAGCACGATATTGTCCGCTTTGGGCTTACCATTCCCTCACGGTTTTGTTTTTGGGAACTCACGAGTAACTTCCCAGTGGGTCACCCATCGTGGGATTCCTCTAGCCCCCTTCTCGCTTAACTTCGGAGTTCCTACGGAACCCGAAGCCAGTGAGCTCCCAAAAGGCCTCGTGCTAAGTAAGGATGAGAATATACATATAAGGATCACTCCCCTGGGCGATGTGGGATGTTACAATCCACCCCCCTTAGGGGCCCGACGTCCTCGTCGGCACATACGCTACCAGGGTTAGGCTCTGATACCAAATTATCACATCCCGGCCCAGGGCGGATCACTTCCCGGGCCCGCTCCACCACCGTAGCACGATATTGTCCGCTTTGGGCTTACCATTCCCTCACGGTTTTGTTTTTGAAAACTCACGAGCAACTTCCCAGTGGGTCACCCATCATGGGATTGCTCTAGCCCCCTTCTCGCTTAACTTCGGAGTTCCTACGGAGCCCGAAGCTAGTGAGCTCCCAAAAGGCCTCGTGCTAGGTAAGGATGAGAATATACATATAAGGATCACTCCTCTGAGCGATGTGGGATGTTACAATTTTTGTGAAGAACAATATTACTTTAAAATTGATTTTTAACTATTTATTATATTTTAAAAATATTATTTGAATTTGTTTAGATTTCATAATTTGTGAGAAATTAAATGCATAATTGTAAGAGTTAAATCTCTTAAATGATGCTAAGGACCTCGATCGAAATATTTAAACAAACAAAATTTCAATCTAACAATTAGGTTGATTACGGACTAGAATCAAAATAACCAAAAATGAGTTTTCTATTTTTAATTTTATTAAACAAAATGAAAATTGAAAACAATCAAATGTCCATTTAATAATTAGTCGAAGCCAAATTAGACTTGGCTTTCCAATAACAGTTTTAATTCATTTTTTCTTGGCGACTGGAGAAAATTGCAAGTTGAAAAGTATTACGGGCAAGGATCCTTTATATGGGGATTTGGAGGATCAATCCATCGTGTTCATTCATCGTACATTATGCAACTAATTTTCGTCAAGTATTGTTTATATTTAATTTTAAATAATTTTTAATTGCACAATGTATGATAAACGGACATGATTGATTGATCTTTTGGATCCCCACAAATAGGATCCAAACAGGATCTTATTCCATGTATTACCAATACTAGCTAGTAGCTATCAGGAATAATTCACAATAAATTTCTGCATGTATAAAATTAAAAGTTCAAAACCCACATAGTTCACTCTTCCAAAGTAGCTAGTCCTCTCTTATTTAAGGTTGATACGTTGTATGGACATGGACACGAAGATACGACACGACACGATGAAGATATATCAAATTTTAAAAAACGAAAACACGATATGACATGAATACGGTGTTAAAAATATACACAAAAAATTAAATATACCTAAAATATTATAAAATAACCATCCAAATTTATTACTCACGTACAAATTTATATTATTAGACCCAAACCTTCGGTTATGTACTTATGTTGGCACATCTACAATTTAATTATTGAATAATAAAAAAAACCAAACAATGCCAAGGTCATCCGAGAAAACAAAATTGATGTGCTCAATAATTACAAATAGAAACTAAATAATATTAAACCATCACCGGATGGTCTATTAGTTGGGAATGAATTTCAGATGGCATGTCATAAGTTTGATTTTCGATGCTTGTAAATTATACGATGGTGGTTAGGAGAAGACTAAAATGCATCTGTGAGTTTTCCCAACCCTTGAAAAAAATAGATTGGAGCGAAGAACTAAATAATATTATAGTTTACATGAGGCCACAACCACATATAATATATTATAATGGAAAAATTAGGTTTCCATCCCTATTTTTCCTCCTCCATTAATTAAACCTTATTCTTTTTCAATTTTTGATCAAGGTCCTTAGATTTTAAAAAACGCCATTAATTATTCCAATAATAAAATATGTTAATTATTATGTGGGTACATTATTATTATTTTTTTTTTGCTAGACTTTTTTGTAAAGAACAATATTACTCTGAAGTTGAATTTTAACTATTTATTATATTTTAAAAATATTATTTGAATTTTTTTAGATTTCATAATTTGTGAGACATTAAATGCATAATTGCATGAGTTAAATATCTTAAATGATGTTAAGGACTTCGAACAAAATATTTAAACAAACAAGATTTCAATCTAACAATTAGGTTGATTAGGGACCGGAACCAAAATAACCACAAACGAGTTTTCTATTTTTAATTTTATTAAACAAAATGAAAATTGAAAACCAAACGTTTTTATCAAATGTCCCCTTAATAATCAGTCAAAGCCAAATTGGACTTGGCTTTCCAACAACAATTTTAATTCATTTTTTCTTGGCGACCGGAGAAAATTGCAAGTCTTGAAGTTGAAAAGTATTACGAACAAGGATCTTCTTTGAATTTTTTTTGTGGGAATCCGAATGATCAATTAGCTGTGTTCGTTCATTGTACATCGTGCGATTAATTTTCATCAGGTACTGTTTATATTTAATTTTAAATACAAAATTTAAAATAATTTTAACCTACGATATACGATGAACAGACACGATTGATTGATCATTTGAATCCTCACAAATAAGATCCTATTCCAAGTATTACCAGTACTAGCTAGTAGGTATCATGAATAATTCACAATAAATTTCTGCATGTATAAAATTAAAAGTTCAAAACCCACATAGTTTCACTCTTCCTCAGTAGCTAGTCTCTCTTATTTAAGGCTAATACGTTGTATGGACGTAGAAATAGAGATACGGCACGACACAACGAAGATATATTAAATTAAAAAAACGAAAATACCATACGACATGAATATGTTGTTGAAAATATACACAAAAAATTAAATATACCAAAAATATTATAAAATAAACATTCAAATTTATTACTCAAGTACAAATTTATATTATTGGACCCAAACCTTCAGTTATGTACTTATGTTGGCACATCTACAATTTAATTATTAAATTAAAAAAAAAAAAAAAAACCAAACAATGCCAAAGTCATCCGAGAAAACAAAATTGATGTGCTCAATAATTACAAATGGAAACTAAATAATATTTAACCATCACCGGATGGTCTATTAGTTAGGAATGAATTTCACAAGGTACGTCATAAGTTTGATTTTATGTGCTTGTAAATTACATGATGGTAGTTAGGGGAATACTAAAATGTCTCTGTGAGTCTTCCCAACCCTTAAAAAAATAGATTGCCAGGGCGAATAACTAAATAATATTACAGTTTACATGAGGCCACAACCACATAATATATTATAATAAATATATCATTAAACTATAGTGTTGTGGTTCTGCGGTAAAAATGTCTTTATCTCTACTAATTAATAAAAAACTCATTGTCAACCAAAACCCTATGAAATTATTAATTTACATGAATAAGATATATAGGGCAGAAATGTAATTTCATACAACCAAATTTTGCTGTTTTTTTTTTCAAAACCTCACATACATGTAATCTTAACATATCTCTAATTAAAAAAAAAAAAAAAAAAAAAAAAAAAAAACTTCCCACTCTCAGATTCTCTATCACTCTCTTCCTCTCTCTTTCTATTTCAAAAACAAAAATCAAGATCTAAAAATAAGAAAAACTTGCCACTTATACTATGGTCTAGTGATATTTTTCTTCACTTGTAAGTGAGAGGTCTTAGGTTCAATTCTCACCAAAGACGAATTTGAACCACATTATTGCTAATCCATTGTGACGCTAAGCCCACCCCTTTCCCTTAGTGTAGATAATATCGTTTGTTAAAAAAAAAAAAAAAAAAAAAAACTCAAGCTTCTTCTACGAATAATCAATGGGTAATGTTAGAGAGACTAAATTGGTAGACAAAATTTGCAAACAAAATAATATGTCACCAATAGTGAATGAGCACGTTTATCGACACTTCAGTAATAATCTAATTATCAATTTCTATGTCATTTGGTTTACCAAATTTTGTTTACGGATTTAATCTCTCCAGCATTACTCTAATCAAACTAAATTATTAGGATAAGGATAATGTTAGGGAGACCAAAATTTTAAACCAAATTTGCAAAACCAAATGATGTGTCACTAATAGGAAATAAGCACGTTAATCAATACTTAAGTAATAATCCAATTATCAACGTCCACATCATTGGCTTACCAAATTTGGTTTAGAAATTTGTTCTTACTAGCATTACCCAATTATTAACCAAGTTCACCATGTAGTCGAATTATTTTATACAAATAGGAAGCGTGAAATGCCAATTTGTTTTTGAATTATCACCTAAATGAAAATTAGGTTCCTAAATTATTTTATTTTATTTTTCAGAAAAATCAATCATTCAATTATAAAAATCTACTAATTATATTCCTAATATTAGATTTGAAGCTAATGTATTCAATTTTTCGTCAATTTAAGTCACATTGCTTGCATGTGATACACATTGGAAGGTAGATTGATAATTTTTCATAAAGAAATAGTGTATGAAGAGTAAATTAGACGTTAGATTTGCAACCTATATGAAATTAGACGTTAGAGTTGATGAAAAATTAGATAAAATAGCTTTGAAAATAATAGTATAAACGAAATTAATAATTTTTAATGAATTTAATGACTTATTTTATTAAATCGGCACATCATCCAAATAGGAATGTTAAAATTCCAAATTCATACAGCCTACGTTCCTCTGTGCGTGTTCTTTACAGGAATCCAAAGGCACTATTCAGAGTCTCACAGAGAGAGGAAAGAGAGACCCACCAGCAGCACTAGATGTAAAGCATTTAGCAACTTTGATTCTTCCTCGTCACTACCCTCCCTCCACGTGCTTCCTCTCGTACTTTCACAGGTTCGCTTCTTTAAAAACGTACCCAGGTTACCATTTTTCTTTGTTTTCCTCTCCATTTAATATAATCCCAAAATTTTTGTTTGCACCTGCGGCATTTCAATGGCGATTGGGTTGTTGGGTTTCAATCTTTTGCTTCTTATCTGAATTGGGTTCCCATTGTTCTTATACAATTGGCCTTTTTTATGCAGGTCTCGTCGATTAAACTCTCCCTGTACGTAGAAGAAGCCAGAGTTTTTCATATTCTTTGAGTTGGGTTTGTTAGATTTTCAAAAAGTTTCTGAATTTATTTCTGCCATTGATGGATGTCTCACTGGAGATTGCGAATGTAGCTTTTTTCATAGTGTTATTAACGTGGGTTTTGCTTGATATTATGAGAGGAAGAAGAAATGGTAGCCAAACAGGTCTGAGATATAGAGCAGAAGACAGAGGGTGCAAATTTCCTGATTTGGTCACCTTTTCAGCAAATGCTTTAATCTCAAGCTTTTACCTTGGTTTTGGGATTTATGAGTATTGGAGTGGTAGAATTGTAAGCTGTAAATCCATCTTCTCAGGCATGACTTGGGTTTTGGCCACAGTAGTTACAGTTTACTCAATGATTTACAGAGCTCACAGTGAGCCAAAAAGGTGGCCTTCGGTCCTCAGTTTCTGGTGGATCTTTTCCTGCATTTTTTACTCACTTTCTGTGTGCTTTTACCTCATTGCTCGCTTCAAATTCTACAATTTTCCAGAGATTTTCCCAAAGGCCAGTTTAGTCAATTTCGCTTCGTTTCCTTTGTCAATACTGCTTTGTTTCAATGCTTTTAGTTACGTCCAGAAAAACAATGACCTTAAACACCCATTACTTGAGAAGGAAGATGAAATTCTCTCCCAAGAAAGTGACACTTACACCAATGCTGGAATTTGGAGTAAGGTTACATTTCAATGGCTGAACCCGCTTTTCAAACGGGGTCGAACCCAAAAGCTGGAATTGCCTCATATACCATCTATTCCTCCCTCAGAAAGAGCAGAATACGCTTCCTCTTTGCTCGACGAATCACTGAGGAAACACAAGATGGAAGACTCTTCGTTGCCAAAATCCATAATGCTGGCTGTGCGAGGATCATTAGCTGTAAACGCTGTTTTTGCAGGTAAACTTGTTCTTGGATCACTTTTCTTTTTAGTTTTTGTTTTATTCAGTCCTCCAGGTTTTTATGTGTTTTTTTAATTTATTTTTGTAGGAGTCAATACGGCTGCATCATATATAGGTCCTTTTCTGATTACAAATTTTGTAAATTATGTACTCGAAAAACAAGATAATTCAGGCAACCGCCATGGACTGATTCTTGCGTTTGTATTTTTCGTTGCTAAGACATTGGAATCATTGAGTCAAAGACAGTGGTATTTTGGTGCTCACTTAATTGGTGTACGAGTAAGAGCAGCTCTGACTGTGTTAATTTACAAGAAATCTATTTCCATCAAGTATTCGGGTCCAAGCAATGGTAAAATTATTAATTTGATCAATGTGGATGTTGAAAGAATTGGAGACTTTTGCTGGTACGTTCATGGCATTTGGTTGCTCCCGCTTCAGGTATTTTTGGCCTTGGCTATCCTTTACAGGAATCTTGGTGCAGCCCCGTCTGCTGCTGCTCTTCTTTCCACTGTTTTGGTCATGGTATGCAACACACCGTTGGCCAATAGGCAAAAAAGGCTTCACTCCAAGATCATGGAAGCGAAGGATTCGAGAATCAAAATAACATCGGAGATTCTGAAGAGCATGAGAGTTTTAAAGCTGCATTCTTGGGAGTCCACATTCTTGAAGAAGTTGCTTCAGCTCAGGGAAACAGAGAGGCATTGGCTGAAGAGATACCTTTATACATGCTCGGCAGTTGCCTTTCTCTTCTGGGCTTCACCAACTCTAGTTTCAGTTACCACTTTTGGTGTTTGCATTATACTAAACACACCGTTGACAGTAGGTACTGTATTGTCCGCTTTAGCTACTTTCAGAATTCTACAAGAGCCTATCTACAACCTGCCAGAGCTCATTTCCATGATTACACAGACAAAAGTATCGATTGATCGTATCCAAGAATTCATCAAAGAAGATCAAATGAAGCTGATTCCTTGCCATCTTTCAAAAATATCCAATGTCATGATTGTTATTGAGACAGGAGAATACGATTGGAAAACAAGCAATCAAAACTTAAAGAAACCTACAATCAGAATTACAGAGAAAATAAAAATACCGATGGGATACAAGGTTGTGGTTTGTGGCTCAGTTGGTTCTGGCAAGTCAAGCCTACTATTGAGTATACTAGGTGAGATTCCCAAAATTTCTGGGCCAGGAGCAAAAGTTTATGGCACAAAAGCTTATGTTCCACAAAGTTCTTGGATTCAGACTGGAACGATAAGGGAGAATGTATTGTTTGGCAGGAAAATGAATAGGGGCTTCTATGAGGATGTTTTGGAAATTTGTGCTTTGGACCAGGATGTCAAGATGTGGGCAGATGGAGATTTGACTGTAGTGGGAGAGAGAGGGATGAACCTAAGTGGAGGAGAAAAGCAAAGAATTCAACTCGCACGAGCTGTGTATAGTGATTCAGATGTTTATATTTTGGACGATCCTTTCAGTGCTGTTGATGCACATACCGGAGCACACTTGTTTAAGGCAAGCCAAACTTCTCATCATTTTACATTTTCTTTAGTTTTTTTTCTGATAACGTTATTTTATGTTTTATGTAGCGACATGGTTTTAATCAGACGTAATGTTTTGCAGAAATGTCTCTTGCAACACTTGTCCCAGAAGACTGTTATCTATGCTACCCACCAATTAGAATTTTTAGAGGCAGCAGACCTTGTCTTGGTAAGTTTTTGAAATTTTCGTTTTTATACTCAGATGATAACATGTTTTATCGAGTCTCTTATCTCTCCGGTTCAATTCAATTGCTGATAGGTTATTAAGGATGGTCAAATTTCTCAGTCTGGAAAATATGAAGATTTGATTGTGGATCCCAACAGTGAACTTGTTAGACAAATGTCTGCACATAAAAAATCATTTGAACAAGTTAACACTTGCCAACAAGATGATTCCTGTAACAGAAGATCTCATCAAGATAATCTCATAGAGGTTTTAGAAGAAAAAGAGCCTTTCAACAACGGCAAGCTTTCAGAAAAAAGTCATGAAGAAGAAGCGGTAACTGGTCGAGTAAAATGGAATGTTTACTCAACCTTTATCACTTCTGCTTATAGGGGTGCTCTTGTCCCGGTCATCCTACTCTGTCAAGTCCTCTTCCAGGGACTACAAATGGGAAGCAATTACTGGATTGCATGGGCAGCGGAGAAAGAATCCAGGGTCAGCAAACGGCGGTTGATTTGCGTATTTGCTCTGTTGTCTGGTGGGAGTTCCATCTTCATATTGGGAAGGGCAGTTTTTCTGGCAACTATTGCTATTCAGACCTCTCAGCGTCTCTTCCTTGGAATGATTACTTCAGTTTTCCGAGCACCAATTTCATTTTTCGACTCCACACCTTCTAGTCGAATCCTCAATAGGGTCAGTTTAAATTCATCTTCCGTTTGCCTGTTTAATAAATTCCATTGAAGTATAAATCAAGTTCGACCACTTAATTCTTATTCCACTGTTAATGTTTGCAGTCTTCTACGGATCAAAGCACAGTAGACATGGATATTCCATATAGATTAGCTGGATTGGTATTTGCCCTCATCCAGCTAATAAGCATCATCATCCTTATGTCTCAAGTGGCCTGGCAAGTCTTCATTCTTTTCCTTCTTGTTCTTGCACTCTCCGGCTGGTATCAAGTAAGTAATACCCCATTTTGAATTTCGTTTTACTTTTTAAACTTTCGATTTTATTTGGAACCTACAAGGGTGTCTGCACCGTATTGCACAATGTGGAAGTTGACGGTTCTTCCAGCTCATATTCAAGTATTTGGTACGGGTATTTTATTTTATTTTATATGTTTTGCAGGCTTATTACATTACCACAGCTACAGAACTAGCCAGGATGGTTGGAATTCGAAAAGCTCCAATTCTTCATCACTTTTCAGAATCGATAACAGGGGCAGGAACAATTCGGTGTTTCAGTCAAGAAGGCCGCTTCCTGATGAAAGTAATGGCCTTGATTGATGATTATTCTCGCGTAGCCTTTCACAATTATGGCACGATGGAGTGGCTATCTGTTCGGACGAACTTTCTGTTTAACCTTGTCTACTTCCTACTTCTTGTCATCTTGGTGAGCTTGCCTAGGTCTGCCATTGACCCCAGTAAGCACCTCCAATCCCTGATTTCTGTTGAGCATTAGTTTAACTGTCAGTATGTCTTGGAATGCGTTATCAGGCATTGAAATTCCAACTCTTAACTAATGGAGTACTTGCTCTGGTCTTAGGTTTGGCGGGATTGGCAGCTACCTATGGTTTGAACCTAAATGTCCTTCAGGCTTGGGTAATATGGAATATGTGCAATGTAGAAAACAAAATGATTTCTGTCGAGCGGATTCTTCAATTCACAAATATACCCAGTGAGGCACCGCTTGTGATTGAAGATTGTAGACCAGCGCCTGAATGGCCTATGGCCGGAAGAATTGAACTTGAAAACCTTCACGTGCAATACAATCCAGCTTTCCCAACCATTCTCAAGGGGATCACTTGCACCTTCCCTGGAATGAAAAAAATAGGAATTGTGGGCAGGACTGGGAGTGGAAAATCCACTCTGATCCAAGCTCTCTTCAGAGTAGTAGAACCCTCGGGAGGGCGAATTCTTATTGATGGTGTCGATATATCAAAAATAGGTCTGCAGGACTTGAGGTCAAGGTTGAGCATAATTCCACAAGACCCGACATTATTTCAGGGAACCGTGAGGACCAATCTGGATCCTTTGAAACAGCATTCTGATCAAGAGATATGGGAGGTAAGGATCAAAACTTTTTATTTTAGATAGATTATATGGTGGTATTGTTACTTATGCGACTCAATAACTCAGGTTATCAATCAATGTGGACTGATGGAGATTGTTAGGCAGGACCAAAGGATTCTTGATGCACCTGGTATGAAGATATCGTAATCCACTCAATCATATAATGAAAGTTGATAAATTGTTTTGCTGTCTCATTGACCGAGTTGCATAATTTATTTGAAAATCTGGATTATATTACAGTTGCTGAAGACGGAGAAAACTGGAGTGTTGGACAGAGGCAGCTTGTTTGCCTCGCTCGAGTGCTCTTGAAGAAAAAGAAAATTCTTGTGTTGGATGAGGCTACAGCTTCTATTGATACAGCAACAGATATTGTAATCCAGGAGACAATAAGGAAAGAAACGAGTGGATGCACCGTGATCACTGTGGCTCACCGGATTCCTACTGTTATTGACAACGACTTGGTTCTAGTTCTTGACGAAGGTAGTGTAAGAATTCTTAAAATAGGGCTTTTTCTTACAGTAAATTTAATAAATATAAAACAACATGGACTTTTACGACCAGCGAGAAACATGGAACTTTACGATCAGCGAGAATACTTATGATTCCTAGTATAACCTGGTCCCTAGGTTTTTCCCAAAAGTGATAGAACATTTCACTTTTGCGGATTATTGGAAAACGTATTATTGCTCAGGTGACATGCCCTGAAATGATTTTTTTAACTTGTTTGAATCATACAGGCAAGGTTTTGGAGTACGATTCTCCAGCTCGGTTACTTGAGGATAGTTCTTCGGCATTCTCCAAGTTGGTGGCAGAATTCTTGAGGAGATCTTCCATGAGCGGCTGCTACAGAGATTCATGATTTTAACGATTTGGTAGAGATATGCAGGAACCTTAATCATTCCAAATATCCGAAATGGTTGGCAACATACTCCTGCACAGGCCTATGCCTTCCCATGCTAATCCACGCAAGGGAATGTGCAAAGCTATATCAGAAAAAAAAGGCTTCCCTCGGCTGAGTACAGAAAATATGGATGCCAGTTGACGCTCGGGAAGTAGAGGCACATCTTTGTAACTCTCAAACGATGCAGTTGGTTCGCGTTATTAATCTTACTACCCAAATGTTGACGTGAACGGATGAAAGATGATATTCTGCAACTGAAAGGTGCAGTACCGATGGAAGTTGAAACGCCGGAAGAACCTGCAGCTGGAATGGCACTCTTTCGTGCATGCGCAACTGATGTCGCAATGTCTCGCACGGTGCAAATCTGTTCGTATCCCTGCCTGTGTCGACTTCAGAAGCCAGGCAACAACCTCAGAAACATGTCTAACGACTCGTGCTGGGGTCGCTCACGGCACCATTACCAGTAGAACTTGACAGCCTTTCGATGGAAGCTCATACCGTGAAGATTGAAGTCCCAAAATGCTGGGACTGCAAAACAAAGTCCTAAATTATTTAAGTCCTAAATATGTTATTTAGCTTTTGTAATAATCCCAAATTCCTTCTTTCATTTGTCCACGGAATCATCGGCTAATTAGTTTACACAAAGATCGGCTAATAAGTTTGTGTAGAAAAATTACATGTGCAATGTGAATAAGTGAAAAACTCCAAATATAAAGGTTGCTAGCATTTCTCCAACATATAAACTTTTGAGTGTAGGTTAAATTATTATTATTATACAATAATTTAGATGTCCTTAATTGACTGCAACATAATGAAAGAGAAATTAATGTAAATAGACTAGAAATATTAATTGAATAAGCATTTTTTTATTGCTACAGTTCAAATTATTTGAGTTTAACAGTCAACATATTATTTGAAATTTTAAATGTGCAATATTGTTTTAAGCCTTCCTGCTTGACACGTCCCGATCCCAATGTCCTCGGGATTTCGGGATGATCACGTGCTGGTCGACATTTGAGGGGTGACGAAAGCCATTTAATTAATGTAAATGCTAAGAACATGCAAAACATGCATATAAATTGGGACTAATCATGCAATAGGGACGAATAACACAATACTAAAGTTCAACTACTAACAATTTAATATCAAGATAATGCATGACATGTTCAGAGCATATGTCTAATACAGAGTACGAGCGGAAATTTAAGATAGAAAAGTGCTATTACAGTAGATGCTGAAGCAGACAGAATATAGCAAGATATCACTGGTAGGGGAATGCCTCGTAACTCAGATTGAAATCCTCGTTCCTAGGTCTTGAAGGGGGGGAAAACAAACATGAGTGGACCAAGTTGATATATATATATATATATATATATATATATATAAACAATTATCACATACTAACCCCCATTTTTTATGAAAACACATATATCATGATAAAATAGGTTTTTCGAAACTTAGCATGACGTGCAATGTCTCAAAATATATCTTGTATAAATAATAATCACTAGTGAATATCCAATAACCCTCGAGCCTCATGCCAGCTCCCATTTTCTGTGCCAGTTGCCAGAGGAAAATTACCCCCAGGTCGTTATCTCTCAGCCTTCACCTGTTGGCCGATAATACATTTGCTCACATAATTCGCCACATCATGCTTCATTCCAACCCAGTAATAGAACGGACGGATAGTGCGATACAGTTTGGTGCTTCCCGGATGCATGGCATATGCTAAAATGTGTGCTACATCCAAGATTTCCTTCTTCACCGCTTCATTATCCTGAGGCACGTACAACCTGTTTTCCAACATCAAGGCTCCATGCCTTCGGATATTAAAATCTTTCCTCTTCCCCTTCTGCACCTGACTCTTTATGTCGGCACATTCCTGATCAAGTTCCTGGGCTTCCCTGACCATATCCACCAAAACAAATCTAACATGAAAGTATGCCAACCAAGCTCCCTGATCACCTAGTTTCATAGTAACGCCGGTTTCTTGAAGAGAAAATAATAGCGGAACATGGATAGCTCTAAGGGAAGCAAGTTATCCGTGATATTTCCGGTTAAGTGCATCCGCCACTACATTGGCATGTCCGGGATGATATTCGTTCGTGCAATCATAGTCAGTGAGCGTGATTAGGAGTGACCTAAAGATAAGGAAGTGTTAAAGCATGTGGCTGTGGTTGAGCGTGATTAGGAGTGAAATAGATGACCGAGGGCCCTTCTAGATGGAGCCAGGTTAGGTCACTTTGATTGCTTAAGCCTAGCTAGCCTTTAATGACAGTTTATTCTCAAGTTGGCATATAAGACTGAAAGAAACATAATGTTATTGTCAACCAAATGGGATAAGTCCAACTGCCCAAGAAAAAAGAATCAATTGGCAAATGTCTAAAATGCCCATACACAAAATCTTCCTCACTATATGGTTAGCTAAGCACAATAAAAAAAATTTCCTAGAGATAGTGAAGTGTTAAAGCATGTGGTTATGGTTGAGCGTGATTAGGAGCTCCTTTGCATCGTACATCGTGCAATCGGTTTTTATCAAGTACTTTTTTATATTCAATTTTAAATAAAAAAAATTTACATTGATTTCTGACTACACGATGTACGATGAACAGATGTGATTGGAAGATCCCTAGGATCCTCACAAATTATGTGTTTTGGTGAGTACAAATTATACTTATGTTAAGTTTGATATTTAACCGACAATAACTAATTGATTTGGATCGATTTTCGGTTTATGGATGCGCTGCGGGCTGTTACTCTCACCCATTCCCAAAAATAGCAGCTGCCTTTTAAAAAAAAATGCATCACTTTCTCCATTCAGCCAGAAGCATACAAAAAAGTGAAAAAAAACCACACACCAACCTTTCTCTTCCGTTAGCCAAATGTAGGGAACCAAAAAACAAGGGCCACAAATTCGGCCAAAATTCAACAAAAGCCACTCCAACCCGCACGAGTTCTCTCCAGCCTCCCCTCCATCCGTCATCCTTTCAATATTTTTATTCACTTCATATCACCCTTTTCAATATTTTTATTCACTTCGTTCTTTCCGTCAAGTTTAAGAACTTTCACTCTTTCTCTTCCTTTGCTTTATCTCTCTTTCTCACACTTAGTGGTGAAGTCAGGAATTCTCAGGAGAGGGGCGAACTTAAAAGAGTGCAAAGTTAAAGAAAAATGGCAACAACCAAATCTTTTTATATAATAATGTCTTCTATAATTAATCAACACAAACAAATTACAATTGTTGCAGGCGAGGTTTCATGTCATAAAAATGTCACATAATAGGCTTATTATCAATAAAAGCAAATACATCTCCCTTAATGTAAACAACCATGCTATGACTCAACCATTGATCTCCAATTTTGTTACGCAATGGTGTTTTCACAATCCTCATAGCAGAAGAAGCTTTTGTTGGAGAACAATTTAGAAACAATAAAATAACAGAAATACAGAACCGAAATACTTATACTTTATTATTCAAAAATACTTGCAATACAGAATGCAATAACACAATAATTACAAAAAATTAATATGATACTAACTTGAATGAATTGAAGGTAGAGGCTAGCGCAAACGCTATGTCCTTCAAACAATATTTCCGTCTCACTCGTGTGCTTGTGGTTATACAACGTCTGCTCGACCAGGATACAACTACCTAATTCTACAACCCGCACTGGATTATAAAACTCTAGCGAATTGCTTTGTGTGTTTACTCTATGGAAAGTTTGTACGGAAGATAAGGAGGAAGAAGAAAAGATAATTATTGATAGAAATGAGGACTCCAGTTATATAGGCTATTTCATACCTCTTCAAACACCTTTTGGATGTATCTGAAGCTATATAGCTCTTTCCAAAAAGATACAACTCTTTCCAAAGAGTTGTGTTTATTAATCAAAACGTTTTTAATTAATTTAATTAAAAACTTAATTTGAAATTAAAACTAATTGATAAATTAATATTAATATTATAGTATAATCCTCAAGCCTAATCCACACAACCATAAGGCCCAAGTCTTCAATCTATTTTCAAATGGTCCAAGTTTTAATTACTAAGAAAAAGGAATAAGCTTATATAAAGGCTAGTGAAAAAATACTGTTGACCAACGTAGGATAAGAGAGTCTCAAACTCCAAGAGCTTTCTCCATTGAAGCGGTTGCAACCGGTAACACCAAAGTCAATGTAAGAAGCTTAGTGCTTCACAGTTTCAGGCCGAACCAAAGGGGTTCAAGTCTCGCTCCTGCCTTTGTTTTCTGGCGAGCGGAGGGGCGGCCGCCCCCCTTCACTCCTATGTAGCTTCGACAGTGCTCACACTCCGGCTCCTCCATCACTCTCTCCAGGTAGAATTCCTCTTTTTCTCTCTTTTGATTATTACCTGTTAAACAAAGAAGGATGTTGATCAACTGAAGAGACAGCAACAACGTTGGGTTTCGATGACGCAGGAGTGTGAGCAAAGGCAAGGGAAAGTGGCTCTTATGATTGATGCGGTTCCGTTAACCGCAGTTCGAAAATTCTAGGAATCACTTGCCGGACCGATTATGTTCGGTGTGGTTTGGTTTAACTAACGAAAATAAAAAATAAACAAAAAAACAAACCAAACGAACCTATTGGCGCGGTTTGAACGGTTCAGTTGATTATTTTTCATCTATTTTTTTTTTTTTTAATGCCCAGCCCTAATAATCACAAAATCAAAAGAATCAAATCGCACAAAACACTAAAACCAAATCCAAACAAGAAGCAGACAATGACCCTAATAACTCCATTAATTAGTAATTCTCCAATTCATTTCTCTGTTGAAATTTTTTCATGGTTGTTGTTATACGAATTTTATGCCAACATGACAACCAAGCAGGCAAGTACCATTGGGGCATTTTATCAAACATTGGAGTGCCTGCATGTATCTAATTTCTACTTCAAATCATCCAAACCCCACAAATCAAACTTCAAATAAATTTGATCCAAAGAATTAATAGAATCAACAAAACACACCATATACTTCAAAGACATAAAATCTAGTAATCACAGTAACCAGGACTACAAGATTTGGTGGAGATGTTTCATGTCGTCGCCGTAATGGAGAGAGGGAGCTATGGGGTATGTCAAAACTTTTACAACTTGTATTGCACGGGCCCACTGTCACCTTAACGTTTTGTGTCAATAACACAATTACATGTAAAAAAACTTTAACACATGTCATTGAATTATTAACACGTGATGCTACGTGATGGATACTCATGCCATGCAAATTCTTACCAGAACTCGACTTCAATTGTCAACAATTTCAATTCAGAATTATCTCCAAAAGGCTAGCTCAAAACTTCAAAAACATTTGTTTTGATTTAACTGTTGCACTAGTTGGAAGGCCGATGCATGCAATAGGAGTTGCATAAATTGCATTCTTTCCTTTGTGTTATACACCACCAACTTCACTCGAAGAGAAATGATTGTCACACTTTCTTTTTATCTTTCTACACTTGTCAATTTAATTTGTTTTTTTCTCTTGATTCACTATTTTATTTAGTCAAACACCATGACATGTTTGTTACCATAAACAAATTTTATTGGATCGAATCAGGAAACACATGAGCACTAAAAACATAATCAAACTGCAGAGACGCTAATTACTCATTTAATTTAAAGACGTGAAACTGATTTTTCCTTTACATTACCACCAATTGGGGACTTGAGCAACGAGATGAACCCACTGTGAAGTTCAAACTTGGCCATGTCTTCCTCCGTCAAGCTAAAATATGACTCAATTCCATCACCATTTTTGGTGTCCATAAAAACTATCTGATTAGCGATGCCCATGGCAGCCTGGCTCACCCACGTAGGCTTCCCCCAACCAAAATCAGCATCATACATAGGAAATCTGCACAAACTCGAAAAGGTCAACGTCACGAGCTCTCCTATTGCGGCCCTCTCCATTCTTTTCCTCATGAAATCCAAATGTTCTTGATATCCCTCTTGAAATCTCCTCATGTAACTATTGTCAATTTTCTTAATTTCCTCTATCGCCTGCCTCACAAGGCGGTGGCGCTCCTCCCCATTAACCGACGTTGGAGTTGCAGTGGCAGCCCTGTAATAATTCCCAAAAGCATGTTGGGACACTGGTGGATCACATCTTGACCGCAGGTCCATAATGCAAACAGCTGTGTACAAAGTTTGAGTAGTTTCAAGTGGTTCTCTAGGCCTTGATGACAGAAAGATGTTCCACAAGAAAGCTGATAAGGCCTCAACTCTTGAAGGGTGATAGGAGCATATTCATGCGACTTAAATGGCTTGTTCTCGTACATTTACGTTATGTTTCTTTAGTTATTTTAGTCCTTTATGCTTCTTTCGTGTGTTTTTAGGTTCATATGGCTAAGGAAGCAAAAAGATGCATTTTGGAGCAAAAGGAATGGACGAAATTAAAGACCAAACTATCATAACCACCTATCATCACTTATCATCACCACATATCATTCATTTATCACTTATCATAATCATTCATTTATCACTTAACATATCATTCATTTATCACTTATCATATCATTCACTTATCACTTATCATATCATTCACTTATCACTTATCATAACCATACACTTATCACTTATCATACTCATAATCATCTACACATTTCAACCATTTAAACACATGCATTTCAACTCACATGCACACCCACCTCTTTCCACCTAATCCACATGCTTTCACAACCTAAAACACATGCACATTCACCCTAAATCAATCACATACACAACCTGCCATCATTTCTCCCCCCCTTTGCCGTGCATTGCACATCAACACATTCCAGCTTTTCTCCTTCTCTTTGCAGCCACACTTCCACATGCATTCCCTCTTTTCCTAGCTGTTTTTCCATCATTATTTCAACCTAACATTCACCCACATGCACCCTTTAAACAAACCCAAACATGCAGCCACATATTCCACCCTTTGCCGTGCAAAACATCTCCATTTCAGCACACTCCACATGCAATTCCAGCTTTCCAACCTAGCCACATTCACATGCATTCACTCATAATCATTCACCAAACTTGCAGCCACATTTCCACCTATTCCTAGCTGTCATGTTCCCTCTCATTTACCTATAAATAAGCATGCATTGCAGCCACAATTCATTCATTCCATTCACAACACAACACACAACACAAAAACTGCCCTTGTGCCGTGCATCACCTTCCATTTTGTGCAGTTTTTCTCCTCCATTGCAGCCACTCCAACCATTCCCCACTCCATTCCACATACACCTAAAGCCCTAAACATCTCCTTAGACCTTGTGCTACAACAACGAGGAAGAGAAGAGTGCCTAAACGTTCATACAATTCAAGTTTGAGTTGTTAGAATGTTTAGGTGTTTCTTTGATTTCAATGTTTAAATTCAATTCTCTTTGTTTTGTACGTATGAGGAATGGAAGAGAAGAGTGCCTAAACGTTCATACAATTCAAGTTTGAGTTGTTGGAATGTTTAGGTGTTTCTTTGATTTCAAAGTTATGAGGAACTAAACCCCCCTTTAGCTAGGGGGTGATTCGAAACTATGTTTATGTTTGCAATATGAATTGATTAACTTTCGTTGGAATTTCATAAGTTGTTGATTCAATTTGTTTAACCGTTTGATTGATAACTTATTTATGTATGTTTATTAAGAATGTGCGCTTAATTTTCATGCATGAATATGACGCTAGAATATAAGTGAGTTTCACCTAATCGTTATGAACTTATATTCACAAGTAGTGGAGGTTGCTTATAAACAATCGCGTTAAATGAATTCTTGGCACGAGTTTCATGCTCATCATAGTAACGAATGCCTCGTCAACACTTATAGTTTTCATAATGCTTAATGATCTTTGATTGTATCTTTATTGTGCTGTTCACGTAAAGGACTTTTGGAGAATGTTGTGAATTGCGTTGCGCAAACCCATCCAATTCATTAACTTAAGGAAAACTTGACGGTTAATTTAAGCGGACCTAATTAACCCGGGGCGTTGAGTTTCATAATTTATCGAAAGACCAACTGAGAATCAATCTTGTATGCAAGTGTAACATGTGTGGAGAAGAACCCATTGGCTATTCCATCATCCATATTTCATCACATTCATATTTACGTTTTGCCTTTAATTACAATTTGTCCATTTAATTTAATCTCGTCCAAACACAATCCCCCCTTTACTTTATTGTTCAATTTAATTAGAAATCAATTTAGTTTGTGTTTTTAAAATATGGTTTAGTTTGGTGTCTTATATTGTGTTTTTACGTTTTTGAGTCAAATCCAAGTGATTTTGCAATCCCTCCTAATCCCCGGCCTAGAACGATCCCTACTTACATCATTACTACAATTGTCAAAAAGAGAGTTTAATTTGTGTGCGTATAAATCACGCATCAAAGGGCATTTATGGGTTTTTGAAAACTCCATGCTCTCTTGGTATCTCGATCTTAAAGCCTCAACCTTTGCCCCATCAAACACAAACCTCCTGGTTATGATTGCTTTCCTTTTGGTGATGATAGAAACCCCTAAATACCCTTCCACATTTCTTGGTGGGAAAACTGAGGCTGCAGAAAAATCTGGACAAACAAAAATATTGCTACAATTCTTAGCAATAGCTGCCCAATTGTTGACGAACATAAAATATGACAACGCATCAGCGATCCTGTGGGATATACAAGCGCCAATTGCAAATCCTCCACAATCAAACACGCTGAGTTGAACACCGAGGGGTATTTCAGTAGCTTCAGCTGTCTTGAAGGGCAAAAATCTGTTCTGGTCAGACTCAGAGAGAAGAGGGTTGGTGATCACATCGGAAAGGAGTTGGGATTTAACTTTGGCTTCAAAGAATGGGACGCCTTGGTCACTGCAGTGAACAACGAGATTGTGTTTGACTCGGCCGGCTAACGGGTAGTAATGGGTTAAGACTTTGGACAAAGAAGTCTTGAGGATGTCTGATATTTGAGTGAAGGTTTTGGTGCCGTCGCCGTCGGAGCTGTAAAAGTAGATAAATTGCATGTATGCATGGGGAGCTAATTGATCGAGAAACGAGAGCTGGTGATGGTGGAGATGGTTTGGGGTTGGAGAAGATGGTTTGATGATCTCTTTGGATATTACTTCAACTTCAATCTCCATTCTCATTTATTTCTCACCTACTAACAATTGACATTCGAAATGCAAGGCAATATATCTCAGCCATTACGCTTGCGTAGTTGACGAATGGAAAGACCCATCAGAGGAAGCTCTTGCTGGTGACAAAGGAATATTAATATTGTAGCAAACTCAACAGTGAAAGCTTTTGAACGCCCATACCTGCTTCTCCTCGGCACTTGCAAGCGGGTCTTTACCCTGCACAACATTATGTCTTCTTTGCTAAAGCCAGAAATTCCTCCTCCATTTTCAGCCATACAATTTGATCGGTTTTTAGGTTTTATTTATTTATTTATTTATTTTTTTACTCATTTATGTATTTTAGGTTTTTGGCAATTTAACTAATGATGTGGCAAGACATGATTGTGTGGTCTTTAAGTCTTTGAAGGTCATTTCAAAGTAGGTGGGAAAATAAGACTTTAGAGTGAGCTTAGTAGCATTCATAGAAAATAATCACGTTAATAATACTTAATAATTAAATCATCAACCGACATATTATTTAGTTTAAAATTTTAATTTAAAATTTTAGCACAATATTTATAACGTTAACCTGATAATTAACCTTAAAATGTAAAATGACAAAAAAATTATAAAGAATTTTATTTTAAAAGAGTTTCAATATCATTTCTCTACGACATCACAATTGAATAACCTTGTATATTTCTCGGTGGGAAAATAGGTGCTGCAGAAAAGTCCGGACCCACAAAAATATTGCTCTTCCCTTGCATCACAATTCGCTAGAGCTACCCATTTGTTCACATATGTAAAAGATGTTAACCCATCTGCAATCCTACGTGAAACACATAAGCCAATGCAAATCCTTCACAATCAAACACAAACTGAATTGAACCCCAAAAGGTATTTCAGTAATTTCATCTAGTCTGCAGGGCAACAATTGGTTGAGATCAGAGATCGAAGGGTTGGCGATCACTTCAGAGAGGAGTTGGGGTTTTGTCTTTAGCTTCGAGGAATGGGATGCCTTGATCGTTGCAATGAACAAAGAGAAAGTGTCTCACTCGGTCGGCGAAAGGTGAATATTGGGCTAAGATTTTGGACCAAGAAGTCTTGAATTTGCTGCATCAGTACATTTGAAGTTTTCGTTGAGGAACTTTTTCATTTAAATTTGCATAGCTCGGTGGTTTTTCATTTCAATTTGTATACCTTTGTGGCTTTGAATTTATATTTAATTTTGCCTACTATTTATGATTAGTATTAGCACTGATCTTTGCCATCAAACTTTTTCACTTGAATTTGCATACGTCTGTGGCCCTTATTCGCACAGATTTATTTCTTTGCAGGTAGACAATTTTATAATTTTACACGCGCGCGCACATATATATATATATATATATATATATATATAATAATCAAAGATTATTTTTGGAATAATAATGGGTGGAGAAATAAAATTTCAATTTTTTTAACTTTTTAAGGTGTGTGGAATCGTAATGTAGGTGAGAAAATAAAACAATGAGGTGGGTCTAGCAGCTCTCAAAAGCAAAAACGCCATTGGTTCATGGGACTTAATCATCACCATGACAACATCCATTGTTTTATTTAACTTGAAGACTAATGAATTGCACGAATCACAAACATAAAGAAATAAAACCCATAATGGTTTTCATTATTTTAGGAAAAACTTGAGAAGAAATAAAACCCATAATGGTTAACATTATTTGTAACATATCACACAAACATAAAGAAATTAATTTACACAGTTCAGCAGCACCCAAACAGTTGAAGAACCATAAGAGCAAGTCTATCCCTCCCAATTACCCAAGCAATTGGGTGATTGAATCCCCCAAAACCTACAAAATCCTCTCCACCCCAAACCCAATCAGTCGGGCTACATGCAAGGAAGCAGAGCGACTGCTGAATCGAGCAGGAATAGCCTAACCAACCGCATAAGGCTATGTGATGTCAGCGTGTGGCCAGCCTCATCACTCTACCTTTGTAATTCCTTCTACTCTGTCAATCTTTATTCATACTTGCATGGTGAGAATTGTGGTAGAAAGACGTTACTATGGTCAGCTTAGTGGAAAATGTGAGATGAGCAATTTGAAATGTCTACTTTCTTCTCATATAGTCATATGTATGCTTTAACATATGGCAGTTTTAATTATTCATGAGCAACTGAATTTTACTTTTCTTTTCACGGTACACTTAATTTCGTAGATCAACATGTGTGTTTTTAACGAATTTTATTAATGCGTTTGAGGACTAATTGAAGAAAATATTCAATTCTTTCAAAAAAATTGCTCTCTCCTCAATAATTACACTCTCGTTCCGTCATCTTCTCTAAAAATGTCATTGATTTACATTAACAAACTTCTAATTTTTCAATTTGTAACAGAGACGCATACATATGATGGAGAAAAAAATTTGAAGTGCTATTAAGGAAGTTTGGAAATGCTTATGAGTATACATGTGTATATAGGATTGTAATTATGGTTGTATATGTATGTGTAAATAGAGTTGGTATTGCCCCACAATCCAATTATATAAATATGCATTATCATCTTAAATTCTTAATTAGCGTGGTCTTTCATTTTGAATTAAGCATCCTTTCCACACAACCAAAGAAAATGTGCATACATACCACCCTTTGCATAGCAATAGCCTTGAAACGCTTTAGGGGAATGCCTTGATATAAGTATTAAATAAAGACATAGTAAATCATATACTTTTATTAGAAAAAAAAAAAAAAACTCCTCTTACTATATATTTGTACTATCTTTTTAATAAAGATAAGATCCATATGTGTTCATGGACCGTACATCTATTAAATTGATGGTACCAATGATAATACAAATATTTAGTAAATGTAACATTACTTAATACTTCTTTTTCTGCAATCAGACTTTGTTCCTGAGGAACAACTTATTCAATCCAAATTGCATTATACAAAACGAATTACTAAACCTTAGCATCTTGTGCTGGATAAGTACATGCCAGCAGCTGCTCATCATGTTGGAACTTAGCCATGTCTTCCTCCTTCAAATTCACCCATGCTTCAATCCCACCACTCGACCCAGCATCAATGAAACAAACCAGGTTCTTAAATGGAAAGCTGGCCGACGCGACCCACACAGGCTTGCCCCACCCGAAGTCCGTCTCATAATATGGGAACCTGCACAAGCTGCTAAAGCTAAACGACGCTACTTCACGCTTCATAGACTCCTCCGCTAGCTGCTTCAAAAACTCCACGTGCTCGTTGCCCTCTTTGATTTTGGCCATGTAATCACCGTCGATTGTCTTTATCGCCTGCCTCATCTGGCGCACCATCCCGTAACACGTGTCCTCTCTCTCGTCAAACGACGGCGAGGACATGACAAACCGGCTCACGTTCCCGAAATGGTATTCAGGCGGTGGTGGGTCCATCCTCGTCCGCAAGTTAACGGCGTGAGCCACTCTGTAAAGAGTGTTGGGGTTCGGCTTTCCTTGAGTGGAGGCAATAAACCGGGCCCATATAAATGCTGACAAGGCCTCAATCCTACTTGGCTTTATCTCATTGGCTTTATTATCTGTATATCTTGACCTAAGAGAAGCAATCGTGGAAGCACTGAAAACAAACCTTTTTGTGACGATTTTTTCTCTAGCTTTCTCAACGCTTGGTTTGAATCCTGATATGCTTCTAGGTGGAAAGAGCGTGGCCAAATCAAAAATTGGAGGACTGACTGTACTATTTTTAATGCTGCAATCTCCACGAGATATCGACGCCCAACTGTTGAGGAACGTGATGAATGACAATGCATCGGCAACTTTGTGAGAAAAGCAAATTCCAATAGCCATGCCACCACAATCGAACATGTTGACTTGGATAGCAAAAACCAAGTCACCGACATTGTCTAGTTCACATGGGAGTAGTTTGTTGAGCTGGTTTGGGTCTGGTTCGGATATGACATCGGAAAGTGGTGGGGACCTCACTCGGGCTTGGACATAAGGCGCACCTTGGTCGTTGCAATCGATGAAGGCATTTTCAATGATACGTCCAGCCAACGGATAGTATTGTGTCAAGGCCTCAGATAAAGATTGTTTTACCCTATCTGAATAAGTTCTTGCATCGTTGACATGATGATTATTGTAGAAAAAGATCATAGGCATGAAAATTTGTGTTGCGATTTGGTCGAGAAAAGAAAACTCATGCTTACAAAGATGGGGTGGGGTTGGCATAGAAGGCTTAATGTAAGCTCTCTCAATCACTTCAATCTTCATCTTGTAAGGATAATATTGTTGAGAAAAGAGAATGCAATTTGCTTTGATATGTGGAAGACTAGTTGTATATAGCAAATGGCAGCAGATGGTGTCGTATATTATTGTCTTAGGGAGTGTGACATTTATGGTGCTCGTCAGCTCGACTGGTCCCAAGCCAGTAGGCCCTCTTCTTATCTTTTTAACGCGTTGCATTCAATATGGAGGTGTTTAGTTTTCTTCAAAGCTAAAATGAAGTTAGGTTTCAATGCTTATGGCCCAAGAAGTTAATAAAATGTTTAATAAGATGGAGCCCGTGGATAAGATGATAGTCCCAATCTATTTACTTCTACAGATTTTTTAATATGTCCGAAACACGGGACGGTGTGCATTTTATGTCATTATATAAACGGAAGAATTTTTTTTTTCAATTGTCTTTCTACGTGTCTAATAATATATGGCATATGTGCTAATGTTTGGACAGTGAAAATCTCTACTCTACTTGATGCATGCCGGTTCAAAACACTTGATTAGGTGGCGGAGACTTTGAAGACTTCTGTTTGTATGGAGATTTCAAAGGAAATCATATCAAATAAATATATGCATGAGTAAATGCAAATTAAAAAATAATGAACTTTTGGGTTTTTACCGGGTTTGGCATAATAATACTCCAAAAAGAAGTGGACAATAAGGTTGGTGCGCTTTAACTTTACGCCACCTTGGCAGATAAAGGATGGCGATATGTACAGAATTATGATTTGGCCATCTTAATTTTGGAAAAGGATACTCGTAGGATTCTTTTTCTAGGGATACAGATGATCGTTTATCGTATATCGTATGATCAGTTTTCGTTAGGTATTATTTATATTTAATTTTAAATTTTAAATTTCAAATAATTTTTTACCGCATAATGTACGATGAACGGCCACGATCACGGGATCCTTTGGATCTCCACGAAAAGGATCCGGCGAGGATCCTTTTCCCTTAATTTTTGTAATGGAATATCATGTAATCAAATTTGAAGTTAGGAGCAAATTCCAACCGATATATCAATCTTATGTGGATTGATATATGAGTTTTCATATGTCAAATTTGACATATGAGAAAATGTGATGTCAAATAATTTTTAATTATTTTATTGTGTGGATCCCATTAATGCACTAATTATAGATCTTGAAATTTTATTTTAATTGATTTCTTTTTAAAATTGGTCCTACAAATATTATTTATTACAAAAAAAAACATATCGGTTGGAAAAAAAAAGAAAATCTGACATTGCCACATCAGTCATCAAATTAACATTTGACTTTTATCTTTTGACATCTCATTCAGAGATGCACTTATGCTTCAAAGTTTACATTGACTTTCCGTTTTTGTGTTACTTGGATAATTACACCATCGATAACTTGTATAACTGAACCAAGCATTGCAATGTATTATGTACGTATGTAATTTTTGTAAAACATTAACAATAACATAATTGAACACACCTTAGTTTTAGGATGTACTTTATTTTGTAGACATTTCTGACTAGAGAAGTGTTGAGAATGAATCTCAAATTAATAGGAGGAGGGATCTTGCATGAACGTTTAAGTAATTTTGTCCATTTTTCATATTGTCAATTGATTTTATGGTGGAACATCAACTTTTCATGATATCAAAGCAGGTTCTCCCATGTGTGAATCATAATGTTCACACATGCTTCACGTCACCTGGGAGTGTTGTCTGCGTGTTTGGTTTGAAAATTCACCTTGTGTGAGGAGTCGTGTTAAGAATGAATCTCACATTGATGTAAGGATGGACCTTACATGAGTTTATAAGTAAATTAAACTACTCTCCATCAATTGGTTTTATAAAAAACCTTAACTTTCTTCAAGGGTTGATCAACCCTAAGTTCTAATCTTTCCTCCCACCTCACTAATATCAACTTTGAATCTCTTTAATTAGTTGGTAAACTTAGTACGTACTTTGATTAGGAAGAACAATCGGGATTCAGATCTCTAAATTGAGCGTACAAATGTATGAGTATTATTATAGTTGTCTACACAATTTAGAAGCGTACGAGCATACAATCTTAACCAATTTTATATTTACACCGAGGAAGGTGGATAGCACTCACTGTTAAGAAATTGAATAATTCAAAACCTTGAGCAGACAGTCATTGACCAAAATCAACCAGAAATATTATAGGGAATTGTTATTAGCACTCTAAAAATTTCATTCTACACTTCTCATAAGTGTATTTATCTTTCTAATTATAGAAGGTTTGGTGTGACAAATGAAATTTTTGACGTGCTAATAACAATTCTCATATTATATTCTATAACCAAAAATTAAGGAAATATTCAAATAAAGAGTTTAGTTGGATAAAAAAATTCATCTAGAATAATCGTCAGTACACAAATCTATATTATTATTAAGAGAACCCTTCTTGTCAACTTTTTGCCACTTTTTTTTAAATTTTGCCCTCACTTTTGATACACAATACTTACATAAGGAGGGCAAAATAGTAATTTTGTATCTTTTACATTTTTTTACCCTATTTTGCCCTCACTTTTGATACACAATGCTTACATAATGAAGGCAAAATAGTAATTTTGTATCTTTGATAAATTGACAATCATATCCCTATTTTTCTTATTTTATCTTTTGATACACAATATTTACATAAGAAGGACAAAACAATAATTATGTAATATTAAGATAAAATATGCACTTATTAAGAGAAATTGTCCCATCATCATTTTTTTATACTCTTTTTAAAATTTTAAAAACTAATCACACTCCTTAATGAAAAAACAAAAAATAAAATGAAATTGTTCACAGACATAGAGTGTGTGCTCATCGGCTAGTATTCTTTAATTGCTAGCCTCATCATTGTATGCAAAACTCCACCTAGTACTCAGCTTGAAGATATTTGTATGGCAAAGGGTGACGTTCTTCTTTGCACTTTTGTGGTTTCTTTTTTTAGGAACTTTAACGAAAAGCTTCCAGTACTATTCTCTTTAACGAAAAATCATATTTGTACATTAAAAAATCAATCCTGATACTATTCATTTTATCCTTATAGTTAAAACTCAAAGTTTTGAATTCATTTTCATTAGTTTTCATTTCTTTTTCTTTTTTTTAATGGTTTTTCAGAAACTAAGAATGTATATAATGTCTTTTTTTTTTTTTTTTTTAAATTATTATTATTAAGGAAGAATGTTCAAAACTATTACAACTATTTAAGAAGTTTCATACTCAGGATGCATGATTGGAAACTCAACATCATATCTACTAAGATATTGAACCACATACAAGGATGTATATAAATATCACTTGAAATCTACACATATGAGATCGTTAAAAGGCCAAAACGTAATAGATTAAAGTAAATTTACAAAAACCTACCTAGGACTTTTCTGATCAGAAAATTAAGTGAGATCTTTCACGTAAGAAATAAGCAGTACATATATTCAGGAATCAAAATATTACCATTTCCTCCAAAGACACTATTTTTTTTCAAAATTGGGAATTGAATTCCTTATCTGTGTAGGCCCCATTTTTGTTAAGATTACAGTTAGTAAATACTTGAATAATTCACAGCTGGAATCCATTTTCTTAGGCCATCTCCAACCGAAGGGTCCAGAGGGCCGAAAATAGCCCGAAAACTGGTCCAACAAAGGGCTAGGCTAGAGGGCTCATGGAATCTGAAAGGGCCAAAAGACTGGAGGGCTGGCCAGAAAATAGAGCAATCATGTCAGTTATAACCGACAAAATTGCTTTAAAAAAATTTTGCTAATTTTTTTTTTTAAATTTTTAAAAGTTCTAATTTTTTTTTCCTATAAATACCAAAATCATTCATTAAATTTAAGTTCTAATTATTTCTGGTTTTTTGGGCCAGTTACCGTTGTAGTTTTTAAATTTAAGTTGTTGTTGAATTTGAATTTAAGTTGTTTTAGTTTTTAAATTTAAATAATAAATTATGTTTGGGCCTATGACCCTTTGGCCATCGGCTGAAGACGATTTTTTGTGACAGGGCTAAAACGAGCCCTATGGCCCTCGGTTGGAGACGAGACAAATATGGCCCTATACTGTTCATTAAAATATTAATATCTTGAAGGGTCAGGAGGCTAAAACGAGCCCTCTGACGCCATCTCCAACAAAGGGTTGGTTAGAGGGCTCGTTTTAGCCATCTGTCCCTTCAAGATATTAATATTTTAATGAACAATACAATGCCATATTTGCATCCGTCTCCAACCGAGGGCCAAAAGGTCAGAGGGCTCGTTTTGGCCATGTCATAAAAAACCTTCTCCAACCGAGGGCCATAGGGCCAAACATAATTTATTATTTAAATTTAAAAACTACAACAACTTAAATTTAAAAACAACAACAACTTAAATTTAAAAACTACAACTAAAATTTAAAAACGACAAATTAATTTAAAAACTACAAATTAAATTTGAAAACAACATTAACTTAAATTTAAAAAAGAAAAACTAACCAAAAGGGCTTCAAAATTTTGAATTTTAATAAAAAAATCATATACAAACTTTATTTAATAATAAGGATAACAAAAAAAAGAAAAATAATAAAAAAATAATCAAACCCAACCGCGAGTAAGCACGCGCCAACCAATTCAAATATCAAATAAAGGCTTTGCTGTAACTGTAAGCAGATAAAACTGATAAGAAGACTAATGTGCAATGCAAAATAAGTAGTGGGAGTAGTACAATGAATGATGAGATGGAATGGATGGATGAAATAAATTATTTTTGCAATGATGAGATGGAATAGATGGATGAAATAAATTATTTTTGAAATATTTCATTGGAAAGGAAAATGTGAGAGTGAAGCTTTAATTACTCTTTTTTCTTTTAGAGAGGGAGAGAGAGAAATCTGTTTACGTACAGAAAGAAAGAAAAGAAAAGTAGTAATTTTCAACAGAGAATCAACGATGCAAAAGTAGCACGCAAATTACTTTTTAAATATTTCATCGGGAAGGAAGAGAGAGAATGTGTAAGGAAGAGAGATTGTGAGGGTAGAGCCAACCAAATCCTTTCACACTGACATCAACAAACTCCAAAAAATTTTAAAAAGAGAGAGAAATTTGAGATAAAAAAATGTATTGCTCATAGTAATTTGTAAGGAAATAGTTTAAAAAATAGTGATAGTGCTAGTGTTCGATTTTAAGAAATAGTCAGTGTTTAGTTTAGGAAATAGTTAGTTTTTTGTTTAAGAAATAGTCAATGCTTAGTTTACGAAATAGTGACAGCACTAGTTTACTAAAGAGTGATAATACTAGTGTTTGGTTTGAAAAATAGTCAATGCTTAATTTACGAAATAGTGATAGTACTATTACTTGGTTTAATATATAGTCTATTGTGTTTGGTTTAAGAAATAGCCAGTGTTTAGTTTACGAAATAGTAATAGTACGAGCGTTCAGTTTAAGAAATAGTCAGTATTCAGTTTACAAAATAGACAGTGTTTAGTTCAAGAAGTAATGATAGTATTAGTGTTCCGTTTAAGATATAGTTAGTGTTCAGTTTAAGAATATTGTTCAGTTTAAGAAGTAGTCAATGTTCAGTTTACAAAATAGTGTTTGGTTTAAGAAGTAGTCAATGTTCAGTTTAAGAAATAGTGTTCAGTTTAAGAAATAGTGTTCAGTTTAAGAAGTAGTCAATGTTCTGTTTAAGAAATAATCACAGTATTAATGTTCATAAAACTAAATAATGAAAATTTTCTTTATTTTTGATTTTGTAATATTATTACTTAGTTTGTTCTAAAACAATTGAAAAAAATAATCAAATAAACAAATAATAAAATAAAAATAAAATGTTTATGGAGTGAGGTGAAAGGAGAGAGAAGAGTGGGGAGAGGTGAAAAAAAATAAAAATAAAAAAAGAGAAAAAATTGATGTGGATGGGTGAGGTGAAAGGAGAGAAAAAAATGGATGTGAACATACGAAAGAAGGAGAGAGAGAAAAAGGTAGAACAGTTAAGTGGGGAAGAGAGTGTGTGTGTGATGTGACGCACGTCACTCTATGTTTTTTTTTGTTTTGTTGTTACGTAAAACTTTTGTCATTTTCATTAAAATTTGAGTTCTTTTTATTAAAGTTTAAGTCTTTTTTATTAAATAAAGTTAGTATATGGTTTTTTATTAATTAAAAGTTTTGAGAAGCCATTTTCATTAAAGTTTTCATTTAAAAACTACAATAACTTAAATTTAATATCCATAATCAACAGCTTCTTCATCATCTGTCATTGTAGGAGTATAAAAAATATGAAGTTAATTATAGGAAAAAATGGAATTAATTTTTTTTTTTTTGTGAAATAGAAGTTATAGGAAAAAATGGAATTTAAAAAAAATATGAAACAGATTTTTTAAAATAAAAGTTATAGGGAAAAATAGAATTAAAAAAAAATATGAAAAATAGAAGTTATAGGGAAAATTTTGTAAATAAAAAATAATAATAAAACTGTAAAAAAAAAAAATTCAAATGCAACGGCTAGCTAACGTCAGTTAGCTGTTGCATTTAAATTTTTTTTTTAAGCATTCTTGTCGATTATAACCGACAGGAAAGATGATTTTTCTTATCAGCTCTCCAGCCCTTTCCGATTCCGTGGGGCCCTCTCAGATTTCACAGCCTTTTAGCCTAATCCTTGGTTAGAGATGATTTTCGGACTATTTTCGAACCTCTGACCCTCTTGACCCTTCGATTGGAGATGGCCTTATGTTGTAGGCATATCACAACGTAACGCTTTTAGGTTTTTACTTTTTTTAGCTAATGCTTACAGTTAATAATAAGTAAATGGCGTTAGCTCTGTACACTTTATAGGTTTAACTAATATTATAAAACTCTTTTTCATAGGATTAGGATTAACCCACTACTCTCATCAGTCCGCTAGTTGAAGTTTACGTGTAAGAATGCAGACCAGATTATAGGATCCTATCCGGATCTTTTCTATCAGGATCCCTTTATCGTATCTGTTCATTTATCATCTTGCAGTAAAAAATTATTTTAAATTATTTATTTAAAATTGAACATAAATAATAATTGATGATAACTACCAAAACTATATGATGAATAGACTCAATAAAATGATCTCAGTAATCCTTACAAAGATAATTAAAAAAAAATTCTCATCCATTTCAAAACTTGTATTCATAACGGCGTTGTCAAAGGTTAGCTCACAGTGCGCATCAACCACATTAAGTGCTCATCAACTACATTAAATGCTCGTTAAGTGCTTTGTCTGCCCTCTTAATTTTGGTGTCCGTTTGTGTTCTTCTGTTTTGTATGGTCACTGTTAAGTTACGTTAATATTTTATATTTTTTATAAAGATAATAAGATAAAAATAAATAGTAATATAAAATATTGACGTGATTTTACCGAAATCACATAAACAGAAGAGCACGAAAGAACACCGAAAGTCGAAAGGCCGACAATTCTTGTCCCTCGTTAAGTGCTCATCAACCACGTTAAGTGCTCAGATAAGTTCATCCATGACGCCTGACAAAGATCAAATCCCTAATTACATACTGACAAAAGGTCAAATCCCTAATTATAGAGTATGTCACTATCGATAGCAAATACCCAACAAGAAACCATTAATGAAAGAACTGTCTCGAAAACCAAGCACATTATTTTCAAGTTGCAATTCCATAAGGATATGTAAAAGCTGCAAGTGTTTGCTTGAGCATTTGGATAACTTGTATTCATATTAGACTCGCCTCAATGGTTAGATCCGGCTTCAACTTTTAGGTTAAATTCTAAAATTTGGGCAAATTTAACTCATAATGCTCATCAAAATTTAGATTTTAAATTAATTAAATTCTTCTTCAATGATTGTGTTTAAAATAAGTTGTGGGTTAAACATAAAATTTTAAATTTGTAAATACATTAAATTCAACGACTGAAATTGAATATGATCAAATCTAACGGTAAAAAAAGAAATCTAACGACCCAAAATTAAATCTAATGACTAAAACAAATAAAAAATATTTAAATCATAATTCACCCAAAAATTCTATAAATACATATTTTCAACTTTTTCAGATTCTAAATATTTTTTTGGTTAACATATTCATAAAAATAAATTATGATAATCTGCATCAATTTTATTTTGAAAAAAAAAACCTAAAAAAAGTAGTCTAAATTCATTCTTTAATACTCTCACACTAAACTTTTAATCTAGAACCATTAGAGTAAAAAAATTGTGACAATCCGTTCCAAATTTTACGTTTTTATTTTGTTTTAAAAGCGTGAATTTATGAAATTGCCCTAGAGGCAAGGACTTTGACTTCTGTTGACCATTGTCTAGAGAGACGTATGACTTATTCTTTTAACATATTCTCGTAATACTCATGGATGTGAACGCACAGGCGAAAGCCGTTTACGAGTCCGGATTATAACGGTATAGTTACCGATGTTCGAAATTGGTTATTCAAGGTTTAGTGTTAATTAAATTAAATCCCCAATCAGAAATTGGTTACTCAAGGTGAAGCCCAATTAGAAATGGAGGAAAGAAAAGAAAAAAAAAAAAAAAAAAAAGTGGCTTCCTGTCCACCGCACCCACCACGAGTTCCCATTTTCCAAGGCCGATTCCGGCCAACTCCGGTGGAGTTTTTCGATGCCACCACCATTATCTTGAAGCTCTCATTCCCCTCTACAAAACCCACCCAAGAACCACCTTGATTAACCATGGTATGTGGCGGTTTGAGGCCACGAAAGTTGACGAAAATCAATAGTGCTCCGGCCACCCTTTTCGATTTTCCAGCAAATCGGCAAAGCGATGGCTGATGCCACCACTTGGGCTTTGTGGCCTATTATCCCAAGAGCAAAACCCAACCAACCTTGACCCCGTTGGACCACCGTAGACGACGAATCGACGTCGGGAAGTTTTAGGCACCCGCCGGCTTTGTGGGCAAAATTGACCATCTTCCGTCCGCTTTTGGACTTCGTGGCAGGGACCAATCATTCAGGACTCCTCGATGCGTGCACTAGAGAATCATAGCGTGGACTCCAGGTGAGTGCATCTTTTCCTTTTTATTGTACATATTATTGAGAGTTCTATCGACACTTTTAAATTGATTAGGTATATTACTTTCATATATAATTATTGTGAATGCTTGAAGTACTATATGAACTACGAATGGCTTGATCCCTATTTAGGGTACGTAGGCAGTCTAACGAGACGTTAGATGCAACCATAAAATATTTGAGACAAAAACCTTGCTTGGGAAATTGAGTAATGCGAAGGAAATTGGTAAATGCAAGTTTTAGTTTTGTGAATTAGTTAGTTAAATTAGTGTTAATTGGGTTGTCATGGATAATTATCCCTGAAAATAAGTAGTTCAGGACCGTATCACGATATTGTCTGCTTTGGGCTCTGATACCAAATTGTCACATCCCGGCCCGGGGCGGATCACTTCCCGGGCCCGCTCCACCACCGTATCACGATATTGTCTGCTTTGGGCTTACCATTCCCTCACGGTTTTGTTTTTGGGAACTCATGAGCAACTTCCCAGTGGGTCACCCATCATGGGATTGCTCTAGCCCCCTTCTCGCTTAACTTCGAAGTTTCGATGGAACCCGAAGCCAGTGAGCTCCTAAAAGGCCTCGTGCTAGGTAGGGATGGGAATATACATTTAAGGATCACTCCCTTGGGCGATGTGGGATGTTACATCGATTCTCGCCAAAGACGAATTTGAACCGCATCATTGCTAGCCCATTATAAGGTTAAGTCCACCCTCTCCCCTTAGAGCATCCCCAGTGAGGAGGTATATAGGGAGCTGAAAAAGTAGTGGATATAACCCATTTTAGAGCTTTGAGGAATCTTTAGGATTTTATAAAATAATATTTCCCAATGAGGGGCTATTTCTTTCAGGCTATATATATATATATATATATATATGAAGTAATTTGATTATGCGATAATTTTTTTTTTTTTTTTTTGTGTTTACTTTTCTTAAGTTAATTTTTGGACATGCTATCTTAAATTTTTTTTCATGAACCTTTCAACCTAAAAAGTTCAAGTTGTGACAAAGTGAGATTTCATCACTTATGAATAGTTCGTTAAATTAGATTCTCTTATCTCAATCTCATCCGTTGAAAGAAACAAACCTCCACTTCGCCCTCTGAAATAATTGATGTTCACATACAACACAACAATTTACCTAGCACCAATTGGTAAATTAGTATCATACAATTTTGAAAAAAAATTATTTGAAAATTTCACCCACCAATGCCCATGAACGTTAAATCAAATTGAAAGTTTAATTCTTATGGAATTTAAAATAATCATTAATTAGCCAAATTGCAAGAAAAATAAGCAAGAAAAAAGAATAAAAAAAAAAGAATAAAATGAGAGAATAAGTGTATTCGCAAGTGAAGCCGTGAAGGGAGAGTGATAGAATTTTGCTCAATAGGTTGCTATTTTTCTGTGGGACCCACTGTTTGTTGGGGCTTGATGTAGCCCAATTTTATGCTACCAAATAAAGGAAGTTGCTAGCCCCAGTGGTGGATTTAACCCCATTTTCCGGCTCATTGGGGATGAAATTTCTCACTAAGGCTTGAAATGTAGTAACCTCATGGAGGATTCATTGTGGATGCTCTTAGTGTAGATAATATCGTGGATTAAGTCCAAAAACTCTTTCAACATTTTAAAAGCACTTTTATACAAGCTCTTATTTTTGCTAGTTCTACTTCTACTTGAAGTCATAGTCATGAACTCATTTTCGACCCAAAAAAAAAAGTTGTGGACTCATGGGGGACAAGTGTTTTGTTAGAATTTGCTCATGTGCAGAGTGGGCCTTAAGAGTGTAAAGTGGTGTCACTGCACATGGCCCCAATTACGATTTTACGTTATCTGTATATATATTTAAATTTGCAATGACATACCAAATTCTTCTCGCAATGCAATTGTCTTCCGCGTCCATGTACCATAAAACACATGACACCACCTCCAATCTAAATGTTAAAAACAATTCCGTAACTACATAGTTACACAGTTATACAAGTATATAATTACATCTAAAAGTTAAAAAACAATTCCGTAATTACATAGTTACACAATTATACAACTATATAATTACAATCGTACAATTATAGAAGGGTGGTGGTATCCAAACACTCATTTTAACCTCTCACACACCCTAGTTAATTTTTGTTTATTGATCTTCTTCAATTCCTTCAATTTGCTAGCACTGCTTTGACAGAATTGCACAATTGTGTATTACAGAACGATGTGTAGTTTAGCTCGTCTGGCCCTACATCTACTTCTAGTGTAATCACAAAACTTCGTGTGTGTATGTGCACGCGCCAAATTCCCTACTCTTCTTCATTAATATTTATCGTATTTTCTTTACAAAAATGACATATTATACGATTGCAAAGTTACACAATTAGGCCACATGAAAATGATGCAAAATGTAAGAAAGAAAAACAAAGAAACTCTCTCATGAGAGCGTAGCCTAGGTGGAGGAATTAAGAGATGAAGATGATTGTAGAATGCTCCACTAAGGCTCGTGAGAAAGAGCTGGAAATCATACAACTCTAAATTAAAACAACAAAAGTAGGAGGTGAAAAAAAAAAACACGATAGAGAAGAGGATTACATGCACTGGAGGGAGAAATTATAGGCTTTGAGGCGTTAATTTAGGGGTTTTTTTTTTTTTTGCATATTTCCTATAAATAATTTCTTGGTCAAGTAGTTTTTTTTTTTTTTGGTCAAATTATATATTTTGTTAGATTAACCACTGACAAAATTTAAACTCACATCGTGCAAGAGTTCAACACATTTCCACCATTGTGGTAAATGATCACTTTTAGACAAGTAGTTTAAAACAGTTGTAACAATAAGCTTTGCATGAATATATATATATATATATATATATTTTTTTTTTTAATTTTTTTTTTTTGAACAAACGACATCATTACTATTATTATTTTTGTCAAAACAAACGATATTATTTATCTTAAGAAGAATTGTACCAAAAAATAAAATAAAAAAAAAATTGATTTCCGACCACAAGGCTTTTCAATCGCACTTTCATCTCCGTAGCTGCTGGGACTCGGAAACCAAGACTAACGCTAAGTGATGGGCCTGATGGCTATGCTGCTAGTGACACTTTACGAGATACTGTTTTTGATGGTAGCGTGGCCATTATTGAGTGTATGATCCTCAGATTTTGAAATCTGGGCTTCCGAGTCTTATCAAAATCTAACGAAGGAATCCGTTATTAAGCGTACGATTCCTAACTACATCTGTTTTTATGCTCTCTACATTTATATGTGAAGAAGGATAATTCTGTTTTACTATCTTTCTTTCTTCTTTTTTGTGTCAAAATTCTGTAAGTGAGCCTTAATATGTTAAGATAGTAAGGATTGGCACCTATTTGAAGCTTAACGGTCACTCTAGTACCATTTACACATAAAAAGACATAAGATATGTGAAGTATCGTCTCACATCTAGATAAATTACTTCAAATTATGAATTTACTAAATTTGAAGGGAACTTATTTACTCAAGTTCTGCACTTCTACTTGAAGGTCATAGTCATGAATTTTTGTGAGAATTTGGTCATGTGTACATCACGAGGGCTGGTTTGGTATTATTGTGTTTTGAAGAAAAAAAAAAAAACTATTTCTGATGTGCTGTGAGAATAAATTTATTTTTGCTGCTTCACGTTTTCAGTTTTTTTTCACTCAAAACTATGAAAATAAGTTGTTTTTAAATATTTACCAAACACATTTTTAAGCTCTGCTTTTTTATATCAACTTTTTATAAAAACACCTCAAATACCAAATCAGTACCTAATCTAACGATATCTGCTTTTGAAGGGACAAGCCCTACGGCTCAAGTAACTACTCACGGACCAAACAAGTTTATGATTGCGTGGCTCAAATATTAGCCAACTGAAGCCAAAAGTCCTGATTGGCTCATCTTCCATTGCAGAGGCCCAAATTCTTGAACAAGTTTATGGTTTATGGAACTTACACAACTTAGAACTATTCTACAAAAATAACTTGAAAATAACAAATAACTGGTGTGATGTGTTATCAATATAAAATAAGAAATGAGGGGATCTTCTTTGTGAGAATTCCAAAAATCCTCCAATCAAATCGTTCATCGTATACATCAAGTATTGTTTATATTTAATTTTAAATAAAAAAATTTACAATAATTCATGACCGTACGATGTACGATGAATGAATATGATTAGATAATCTCTGAGATCCTTACATTTCATAAAGAGAATGTGAAGAGGATGCTCATTCTAAAATAAGTATGTACTTCAGTAATAATAACATCATATAGCTCACAAAATTTTTAGCATCACCCACTGCAAAAACAAGAACATCAATTGAGTTTAAAAAGATGATCATAAAATTCTCTTAATACAACCCCAAAACTCAGAAACCAAAATTAAGATTGAACAAAGAAAATGGCCATCACTCAACTCAACTAACATTGATGTCCAAAATCTTGGAAGTAATGGAAGCCTTCGGAATAGTAATATACAAGACCCCATCTCTAACCTCAGCCTTGATCTCCTCAAACTGAATATTCTCCGGCAACGCAATCCTACTGCTGTACCTCCCATAGCTCTTGGCAGACCACTCCTCCCCGTTTTCTTCCACCACCGCCCCATTCTCCGTCTTCTTGGCCGCCTTCTCAGCCTTCACAACCAGCATTTTATCCTCCACCCACACCTTCACGTCCTCCTTCGTCATCCCCGGCATGTCGAATCTCATATTGTAATCACTCTCCCCTTCTTTGATCTCCCATGGCGTCCTCCCCCTGCCGTACACTCCTGCCTCGCTTGGCAATGGCGTCGTGTACCCGCCAGAGCAGGCCAACGGGTCCTCCATCATCCTCTCCATTGTTTCCATCATCTGCTGCACCGTCCTCGTCGTCGGAAACCGATCCCACAACCCTGCCAAATATCAATTTGTTATTCAATTAAACTATTCAAACCTAGGGCATGTCTGAGAGACTGTTTCTGAAAATGCTCACCAAAAATAATTATGACTTAATTTAGGGCATGTCCGAGTGACTGTTTCCAATGTAAACACTACTGGCATAAGCACTTACGAACAGAAGTACTTACTACGCAAGCAATCTCAAGCAAGTCCAAGAAGCTTAAAAGTTTGAGGGGGGAACTCGAACTTACCGATGGGTGGCGCTGGGGCAGCTCTCTTTCTAGGCTGGGCTTCTTGTTGTTGTTGTTGTTGGAGCTTGGCGGCCCTCTGCAAGTGGTCGAGGTTGTCTCGTGCATCACCTGCCATGGCCTTGATTCTGTTCTTACCGTAGCTAAAACGTCCACCGCCATGAATTGGTTTGTAAAAAACTGGTATCGCACATTTTTGGTTTTTGCAGATGGCATTGGGAGAAAAAAGGCTGAAATTTGCTATGGCCTGAGACATTTTTGTATCTCTCAATTGTTGTGGGCTTTTGTTTATTGGTCGAGTGATGTTGTAAGTTGTTGGCACCAGAAATTAATGGAGTTGTAGGGTACTGTTTGGTAGACAAGAAAATCGAGCCCGAAAGTGAAGGACAATGGAATTTGAGGAGAAACGAACTAGGTTGTCCTATATTTAAAGGAAAGCGTAGACCTTTCTGGAAGAAGAAACGAAGGAAGAAGACGAGAGTTTCAGAACCTGACACTGACAGTTCTGGAAAGCTCTAGAAAGGAGAAACCTCACCTGGATAAGGAAAAATCTGGGATACTCGGTGGCAAATTCGCACGACGTCGTTTTGGTCAATTGGCATTTCGGCATTTACAGTTTTTGAAATGTACACTACTCGCGGGAACCTCATTCTGATAAGACATAATCAAATTTCTTTAGTTTGTTGAAAGAAAAGTGTTTGCAAATTTCCCACAAAAAATTGCTTAGTTATTTATGGATGAAGCATCAAATGAAAACAACACCCACCTCCATAATTACTAATTAGATTATAATTTGTTTGTGATTAATGTTGTTAATTGGACTACATTTGTTGATCACATTATTGACCACTTCTCTAATCCATGTCATTATGTAAATCTCACGTATATATGTGGGTACACCTTCTATTTTGAGAAGTGATTAGTAAATGTGATACAAATAACATTATTATTATAAACCAACATGCATATGAAAGGAAAATATATACTTGCATCCATTGCATGGAAGGGTTAGTCCTTTGCGATTAACTTGTTTTCATTGGACAAATTTCATGATCATAATCATTTAAAGTCATATTTAGAAAAAACCAACCAAACTAAAAATCACTTAGTTATTTATATGTATCACATAAATGGATTGTTTACATGGTACAAATATTTTTTATTTAATTGATACATATAAGTGATTAAGCGATACATGGTTTGATTTACATTTGTAGCGGTCATTTTAATAATAATTAAGAAAATGAACTTTTGAGGTTATGAAGTTTATACAATAAATATATGCTTATAGCAAGAGATGGACAGAGTGGTGCGCTCCATGGAATAGATGGTCCCAAGTTCCTACTCCCAAACGAAATTATAAAAAATAAATACAAATGAAAGAATATTATTTTAATTTTGTCAAGAAGAAAAAAGAGTTGGCTCAAATTTTAGGATGTGACTTTAATGACTTTAATGCTATGTAGTAGCATTCAGTGTTATGAATATTTTAACGGTTAAATTTGATTTCCACAACTATTAAATCTTCTATTTTTAATTTTAACCATTCATTTTTCATACTACTCAATGATACGTACCACATTAAAGAAATTTACAGACGGTTGTATCTGTCGTTTGTCTACATAAGCTAATATTAAATTGTTAAATTCTCTCCATAAAAAAAATTTGAGAAATGTTTGCCATAAATAAAAATGGTCAACAAAAAAGGAACTAGACGTTGGAAATAAAGCTTTAATTTTCAAATTAATGGGTCCCGAGTCACACTCCAATACAAATAAAGGTTGTTGCTTTCATATGAACGTTGAGGTGTTGATCCAATTTAGTGAAAAATTAATAAATAAAATTTCCAAGAAAACAAAATAGGAGAGACATCTCCATCCAAGAAAATCAACAAGAAACTATAAACCCAAACTCTAAAGGCAAACAAAAACTCACACTCCCTTCCCCTCTCTCTCTATAAACCTTTCTTTTTCTGCACATTTTATTGGGGTATAAACTGTAAAACCAAACATGGAATGGACCCAATAAGGCGTTTTTCTTGAATTCTAAATCACAATTCAAATTTCTAGCCATATTTTAAACGACCCCATTAGAGGAGAAGGCAAGAACACTGAAATGGGTGAATCGACCTACCTGACGAGATCATTCTCCGACCCTACTGAAGTCAAAGAGGTCAGTCGTCCTTCCGCAGAATTTTCCATTGCTTTGATTCTTAAAGTTTATCGATTCATGGGTTTTTCTTGTTTTCTCTATATCTTTGATGGGTCTTGATTCGATTGGTTTGTTTTAATCGCATTGCGGTTTGTTTGGCTGCTGAGAAATCGTGGGAAATTTTGAGAACTTGGGCCAGATTGGTGTGGATTTTTGTTATTTTTAGGGGATGAAGTGCGCGTAATATTGTAGTTTAGGCGGTTTTCAAATGGATGCATTCAGTTCTTGGTTTCGTTCAGTTTGTTAGAGAGAGAGAGAGAGAGAGAGTTTCATGGTGGTTTAAATGATATGTGTATCTCTCTAGTTCTTGCGGGATTATTGAATTTAGTGTTTGGATGGACTTGTATGATTTGGTTACGTTTTTACGAGTAGGATTTTGGAATTCACTGAGGAAATTGTGATGTGCTTTTCATTGCAGGGTGACCCCCTTCGTTGCCTAGGAGAATCGATCTCCTTTGGTAGGTATATGTCAGAACCTCTCTCTTGGGAGAAATGGTCTGCGTTTTCCCACAATCGCTACTTAGAAGAAGTCGAGAAGTTCTCTAAGCCCGGCTCTGTTGCTCAGAAGAAAGCTTATTTTGAAGCTCACTACAAGAAAAAAGCTGCTGAGAAAGCAGCAGCCTTGCTTGAGCTGACAAATGCTGGTGCCTGTAATGTTACAGCGTCATCAGTAAATATGTATGCAAATTACGAGAGCCCCTCCATGGACATAAACTCGGCGAATGGTGGGAGCCAGATGGTCGTTGATAAAGAACAGGAAAATGTTGTTCCAAATTCTGAGGTAGAAGTATACTCAGCTGATGTGAATGGCCATAATCAAAGTGTTGAAGGGAATCAACTGGATACCGCCAAGGTGGCCAGAGCAGAGGCGGTAATTCAAGAAAGTGTTAATTTGGAAATATCTATTCACGCTGAAATCTCGAACCGGTTTGAAAATGGCAAAGACCAAAATGAGATTGTTGCCACCCTAGAAGAGAAGATGCCAAATAAGGTAATTGTTGGGTTTTGCCCTGTTTGGACTCTTGTAAGTTGTAATTGCTTGATCACTTTTTCTCACCACACAAACTGTTGTCATCTTTCAGATCCTCCAGGAAGCTGCCGGTGAGGAGAATCTCGCTTCAGCGAGCAAGAAAAGATTGATGAACTCTTCCCCAAGGTTATCCACTAAAGGTAGACCACCCAAGGTACCATCGCCTCCTGCCAAACAAGCAACTCGTGTGCAAACCTTAAACGGGAAAAATGCCACTCAAATGGGTAAGAAGGTTTCATCGGACTTAGTTGACAAGAGGAGTTTAACTGCAAAATCTCTCCACATGTCAAAGCATTTCACTTCTCATGGTGGTGAAAGTGAAATCAGTAAAAGAACTTCGCCAATTGTTGAGAAGACTAGAGATTCGAGAAGTAGTACAACTACACTTAATATCTCCATGAATAATCCAGCTTCTCGACGAACTGCTATTAGGGTACGAGTTCTTACCATTTAATGTTATTCTTTATTCTTCATTCATTTGATTTCTGTGTCTAATGCGACACCTCTAATAAGAATATTCTTTTGCCAACTTAAGGCATCTGTTAGCGGGGTATTGATGCAGTCTTCAGTTGACCCATGGTCCAAAGATAGAAGGTATTCTGCATTGTACTTCACATGTTCACGAAATGTCTCAGTCCATTGCATACTCCCTCACCATTTCTGCTATTTATACATGCATTGAGTACTCTAACTTATGTGATCGATTACATTATTTCCAGGGCGAAAACATTACTTAATAAATCGGTAGCTGGACCAATTGCAGATGGGAAGTGGATATCCTCCTCAAAAGAGTAGGAACTTTGCTACTGACATGCCTATGAATTTTTCTTTATGTTCATTTCATCTTTTATTATATCTATGCTCTGGGGTGCTTACCTAAAATTGGCGTTATTCTATTTTTAACTTTGTTTTTTTTTTCAGGAACTGATAACTCTTTTTCTGTTAATTTTAGATTTACTTAACAACAAACTCTACGAACTTTTATTCGTATAATGTTCTAGATTGTATTCTGATTGGACTAAAATGGTTAGTGTACTAGATTTCAAAGGGACTACCAACATTTTCATAAACTTATGATTACGCTTTTCTGTTTGGCAGCGAATCTTCTACTGCAAATGGAAGTAAACCACGACCCCCTATTGTATCCTGTCCTTTTAGATTGAAGAGTGAAGATAGAGCAGAAAAGCGTAGAGAGGCAAGAATCGATATTATATTTTTAGTTCCCTCCTTATCGTGCCATGCTTCATTAAATATTTAGGGTTTCTTTGCTAAGAGAAAAGTCTCTTCTTTTGCTGCACCAGTTCTACAAGAGTCTGGAAGAGAAGAAAAATGCCAAGGAGGCTGAACGTGACTTGGTGCAACTGAAATCCAATAAAAAGGTTAGTTTCTTATGAAAATATTGGTAAGGGGTTTCTTCTTTTTCGAGTTTTGCAATGCGAGTTGAATTCTGTAACGTTTCATTTACTTTTATCTTTATCAAACCATTTGAAAGTTTACATAAAAGAAAGAAAATTTTATGCAGAAAAAAGCAGTGGGGGATGTTAATAAACTGCACAACAGCACTGCCTTAAAAGCGAAACTAAACCAAGATCTGTCATCGGCATCGCAATTTCCAAGTGATCACTTGAACAAGGTATACACATTTTCTTCCAAACTTTGTATTTGTATTAGAGCATGCAGTGAGGGCTTTCAATAGTATTTGGAAAGTTTCTACTGCAATAACCTTTCCATTTTATCCCTCTAATGTATGTTCTTTTATTAACGGCGGACATATATTTCTTGCACATTCCTCTGCTACAGTCTCGGTCACCAAAACTTGGGAGGCACTCTACTGTCAGCAAGGTTCTGGACTCAAGCTCTCGACCATCGGTCAATTCTCACGGCTCCAAGTACGTCACACAAAAATCTAATGTGAGCACAAATCGAACGGTGCCTCCTCATTCAAAGAAGAATGCTCACGAAAATTATCCTCCCAATATCCAGAGTTGAGGGTGTCTAGCTCATGATTATGCATGGAGATTGATTGACTCAGCCGGTTGACACCCTCTGATCAAAAAGAAAAGGGAAAGGCCGGTTACTGCCCAGAAGAGCTGCAACTACTTTCTGTAATACGAAATATGGGGTAAGAAAATAAGTATGCGAGGATAGTTTGGTTTCCTTTCGGGGAGGGGGGGGGGGGGGGGGGGGGGGCATTCTGTTGAGGTCTTTCAGTTAGAAGTGAAATTTTGCAGGGTTTATCTTTCATTTTTTACTCAATTGTTAGTTTCATATGCTTTTCGTTTCATAACTTGCGGGGAGAGAACGATGAGTTTTATGCAGAGGTACAGACTCGACAAGAAAACCATTCTGGCATAGATACAAGAAATCTAGTGCACATCTCATCAAATTTAAACAAGAAAGCTTATTATGCTAGGGTTTTGCATCACTCATATTGTACACATTTCGACATTCAAATCCAAACCGGTCAGAGATATAATATCCAGATTCATTAAGTTGGGGTACTCAACTTATATTGGCTTACCAAAACGGAAAAAGCTATAGATCATTCTTCGTTGAATTGCGCAAAAGAATAGTGCCGGCGCAGGGGCATATCACGATATGAATGGACCTTGATCTATGACAGAATATTCTGATGGGTCACGTCACATGGATAATCAAATCTCAGTGCATCGTACAAGTGAGGAACTTCAGAAATAAGTGCAGGATCATTGTACTCCGGGAACTCTATGTTTTGAAGTCCGAGATTCATGCCATAGCAATCACCTTGAAACCAACAAATTTGAAAGTCGTCATCCAAAGAAGCAAAAGGTGATGCACTTCCCACGATTAGGTTCCTTTGGGCAGATTCCAAATCAGTAATGCTACTCAAGTTGAAGCCCTGGTTCTTCATGTTTGATGTACTAGTGGAAATGGTCTCAGAAAGTTGATGGTTGACTACACAGCTCTTGATTTGATCAGGAAAGGAGTCTGCCGTGCTTCTTGTTGGACTTACATGGCTACCCTGATTATTTATGTACTCAGAGTACGAAGGCTTACTCTTAGCAGGGCCAGTTACATCTCCCTCCGCGATAGAAGGTCTTGGACTAATGGAAGGAATTGATTGTAGTCGATCAACTTGGAAATGGCTGTGTGGACCGGGCAGTGGTGGCTTGTTGAATCCACTGTTTAACTGAATAAGTGGCTTCTGCTCTTTTTTCAATTGAATTTCATTCCAAGAATACTTTGTCCGGATAGTGGATTCAAATTCTGTGAAGTTTACTTCAGATTCTACTGATGTAAATGAATGACTGGGGTGCACCTGCGGAGTCCTAATCTTCTGAGAATCAGGAACATTGCCATTCAAAACTTTTTTGGTTTCTGCATAAGAATTATTGAAGTCCAGTGGTGAACTCCTGATCTTCTGCGAATCAGGAACATTTCCAATCACACCATTTTTGGGTTCTACACAAGAATTATTGAAGTCCACCATCTGTAAACTCCTGGTCTTTTGAGAATCAGGAATATTTCCGTTCGAACCTTTCTTAATTTCTGCTACAGGCTCTGAAACAATCCCCTTTGCATCACCCTCGTGGCTCTTCGGATCCACACACTGAGCAACTAAGTTATTGCCAGAAACTCTGAAGCTGCCATGTGCAAAATCATTTTGTTGAATGCTGATCGAGTTCTGAAGGCCAAAACTTCCTTGAGCATCTTTTGAGGGAGAATCGGAATGCTTCATCCCACCAAAAGAAGATTTAAGGTCATTTTCTTTTTGCAGCCTACCCAAGTAGAGCCGGTACTTCTGCACAGGAACTTTCTCAGTGAGAATAACCATGAAATGTAACCATACTATGTATTACACTTTAGCTTTTATTACCCCTTTTGTTACAAGAGAGACTGAGTTCCATGACTTCAGTGATAAGAAAATAGTGATCTACTAATTTCAAATAGCGATCTACTACTTTCTTCATACGTATTTTAAGTTTGACTAATCAGACTGAGACCAAAGAAATGGGAGCAATGTTCGTTGTCACTATACTTGTGTGTGTGTGTGTGCGCGCGCGCGTCTACATATTAATATATTATATACATATGTATGCATATTATTGCATAAGGAAATTATCGATCGCAAGGTATTCTGGGTACCAAGTTACCATAATGAGAGTATTGCTGTGTACAAATCCTACTAGGTAAGTGTTTCAGATGTTATCAGGAAAACTAAACAGTGAGGTATTTACCTGCAAGTGGCTAGCAACATTTTCTCTTGTCAACCAAGGCACGTTCATCAGGTCCAGTATTTTCTTCGGGCCAACTTCTGCCAAACAGACATTACACATCATCGCTCTGAAGAAACATAATAAAATTGGTGGCGATATTATTGAAAAGCAGCACAAAATGTATTCAGACTTATGGTTCATGATGCTGATCCAAAAACCTAGCTTCATAAGCAAGGAATTTACTTACTGTCAAATCCAATCTGATGTACTGCTTTTACAAATTTCTGATGAAGATCTACAGACCAAACAACTCTAGCTTTTTTTGCCGACGAACAATCAGCAAAGTCTTTGTCATCGTATTTGTTATCGACATCCTTTCTTTTTCTCGATGAAGTGAGGTCATCTGCGCCAAGAAAGTATCCCTCATCATACTGATCTGATCCACTTCTTATAAGCTGAATACCTTCGACGCTTTCATGACTCTCAATGTCTTTTATCTCATGTATCTTCTTTCTAAAGACATGCTGCCATATATTACGTAGTTCTTTCATTCTTATCGGCTTCAGAAGATAATCACACGCTCCATGTTGAACTCCTTTCATAACCCTACTCGTTTCTCCATCAACAGACATCACTGCACAAGTAAAATGGATATGATAAGTCAGAAATTAAGTGGTGACAGACATTTTGCTTTTGAAGACAAAGCTTTCTTGGTCAATGGCGGAGTACTGACTAATAACTGGAAGATCCATCTCAAGTCCTACATGCTCGAGAAGTTTAAAACCATCCATGTCGGGCATGTTGACATCACTGATTACAATGTCATATCCATTTTTCTTTTCACGAAGCAAGCATAAAGCTTCTCTTGCCAAACCACATGTAGTCACTGAAACACAGACAAAAGAGGGAGGAAAATTCCATCAGAAATAATGAAAAATTTGGCTGATTATATTTTCAAACTGATCAAAGCATCCTGTCTAACAGTTGGAAAAAAAAATCCTGTAACACAGACGGAATTCATGTTCTAAGTTTTTAAGGACTGCATTATGAATGGAAGCCTTCTCTATCTTGTTTAGATCATGTATAAGTAATCATACATAAGAATCTCCCCCAACATAATCAAAGTAACTACCGTAAAGCTATGCATCTTGAGCAGTGACTGTAAGACTGCTTCAGTTCCACATATGAAGTACCACAAAAATTTGATTGAGCAAGGATCATAAAGTATGTTAAGGTATTACAAAGACAAAGAGATTGCTAGAAGGGTCTTTGATTAGCGTAGTTGAAACAAACATCGAAAGGAAAATGCACTACATGGCACTTAAACCCAGAAATCCAAGCATGACAGCAAGATTTGGACAGTATTTAACTGCAGCAAGTTGTCCATACAACTGATCAGAGTAATAATTCTACAAGTCCACTACCAGAGGCACCAAAGAACACTCCAGTTGTCTGAAATCGATCAACTTTACGCACTTATATTCGATAGAATAATAAATAATTAGAATTTGATTAAACTAACTAATAAAGGAAACAGTACACTTTGTTCCCAATTGCACTGTTATCACATTATCCTCCTGCATAGCAGCCTGTAAAGACAATCAAATACTCAATCTCAACTAAACCCTGATCATCCTGCTAATCCATTTACTTAAATCCAAAATTCGACAACTAAATTGCTGCTTCTGGGGAGATTAAAAATCCTTGCTTTTAACAAACCCAGTTGTTCAAATTACCAAACAAGATCGAAATTTTACTGATAAGTAAGAACCCACCAAAACTAAACCACAACTAAAGAAACCCATCTCAAAAACACCAAAAACATTCAGAAATACCATGAATTTCCAGAAAAAAAGTAGAGGAAAAAAAGTGTAAAAATTGGAACTTTAAAGAATGATTGAAATAGAGGAACAGTGGGAAACTGAGATAGAGTGAATTAACCTTCGTATGAGCACTTCTTGAGCATCTTTTCTAAGATCTTAAGCCAAGTGGGATCGTCGTCGACGACGAGGACCCGGAGCCCAGCCGGAAACGAATCGTTCCGGGGAGAAGAGAAGCTACTATCCATTGGGAAAAAGTTAAAAGGAAGGAGGAAGAGTTAAGATTGATGTGGGAGGGGAGCAGAGTGGGGACTTACAGCTCGAATCAGACCATATAGCTTAGGAATGTCTCCAAATTTAAAAAATGGCTTTCTTTGGATTTTATGGCAATGTTTTTTTGAGAGAGAGAGAGAGAGAGAGAGAGAGAGAGAGAGAGGAACCAACGAATATTTGGCGCCGGATGGCTTAACAGTCACTGTGGTTCACGTTAGTTTCTAATCATTTTTTTCTTGGATTGGCAAAATATATATTTAGAGACATGTGCAAATAGAATGAGTTGCAAAATTTTTTAATAAAAAAAAAATTAAATAATAATTCTCTGTACAAATAAAATTAATTATAAACTTTTAATTATCAATAGAATTCGAGGAACATTAAACAGGTGATAATTCGTGGTTTATATATTGTTTATTTTTCATTTAGTGTTTCTCAATAGAACACGTGACAAAGTTTTAATCATATAAAATCGAAGGACACTAAGCAATAAAGTATACTTCATCAATCGTCTATTGTTTGCTTAGTGTCTACAGTTGTATTTTTTTAATATGGCTAAAAATATATGCTTGGGTTATATGATTAAAAGGAATAAAAGATAAACAAGTTTTACCATTGGTATCCAAAAAGAATATGGGAAAGAAAAGTATGGTAACTATGAAAAATTGGGGGTAGAATCTTAGGTTAACCAGATAGAAGAAGTAGAATCTAAAGGTGGGAGTGAATATGCTTTGTGAAAGAATGATTGAATGAACAAGGGCATCTTGTAAAGGACACATAGGTAGCTTAATGCATCAATTTCAAACACAAATCACGACTAATATCTTCAATATCACGTTATAGTGAAATGCACGAATGAGATTTAAAGAAACAAATCTTGTTCCTTTATCGATTTCATTTAATATATATTTCTATGCATTTAAAGTTACGAAATATTGTAATCGTATGTCAAAGTGTGATTTTATTAGATTTATCTTACGTGCAAGGACTCCTTGTGTAAGGACTCCTTTATTTACTTTTCACCTAAGATCCTTTTACAATAATATTTTATTGTGTGTTCAAGGCCGAAAGAAATAAAATAAAAGGCAAAGCCTCCCTCTTTGTTGGGCAAAAAAATCTATTGTTTATTCTTGTAGACCATGAGAGGAAGGTGATAGAACAATTTGGAGTCATGTTTTTGTTGCTTTTGGTCAAAAATATGAATTCATGCATGTTGGATGGAAATATTTTTGTTATCGATGAGATTCATCACTCTATTTATCATTATTAGATAAATTTAAATTTCAAGATATGTGTAGTGAATTGACATAAATCTCAAATTTTAAACTAATCAAACGATTATAAGTAAAATGAAGAGTAATACAATCTCTTGAAGATGATGAGCTAAAATGCACCTCATGTTGGAGAGGACAGGTGGAATGCATTTGAGAGACAAAGATGAAAAGTTGTCTGAAGCATTTTTTTGTAGTGGTTGGACAAAATGCCAAGACCATATGAACTTTAAGACAGCTGAAACCCAATTGGTACCAAACTCACAAAATTTGACCTTTTAATTCTTTCAACCAATGTTTGTAAGGCATGCATGTTCTTTAGACCAGTCTGATTACACATTTTCCAAATCCTTCAGCGGAAGTGGAAGCATATGGGAAACCCCTTTTCTTAATTTACTTGTTTAATGTCATTGCTAAACAAATAATTCATATAATTAAAGTATCTTTAAGTACTTAGGGTAAAGTCAAAATTTTTGGACAAATGCATGCATGGCACATTGTGCGATCCGAAAATCAGTCGCGGCCAAGACCTTAGGGCCTTCTTTTAGAGAAAAACTTGAGTGTAATAGTCGATATGTATCTCCATTTATCTATCTCATATATCACCTGACTTACTTACTCATTACGTAATTTGATTATGTCTCTCCCCTTACAGGTAAGAATGTCTATTGCTATGATTTTTCACTAGTATTAATGGACCCATAAGTGTTTAAAGAACTAAAAACCAATAAGAGAAGGACAAAACATCCTTGTTTGTTTACATTTTACAGTGGCATTAGCAATCAGCTTACACAGTGTATTTTGTCTCCATCTCATTAGTGCGTGGTTTTCAGTCTTTGTTTCTTGTCATATTTTAAACCTGAAATTAGAGAGATTTTAACCCTCATTAAATTTAGGGTAATGCTAGTAAGACTAATTTTTTAAATTAAATTTTGTAAATCATATGTCTTGATTGTTGATGATTAGATTATTATTTAAGTATTGATTAAAGTGTTTATTTCTTATTAGTGACATATCATATCATATCATTACAAATTTAATTTAAAAAATTAGTTTGCCTAACGTTGCTATTAAGTTTAACATCACGATTAAGTAACGACTTGCATGATGCTAATCTCGAGGGAACATCTAACTTTTAACAAAAGAATTAGTCCTTAAAACTATTTTCTATTCACTCCAATAGCTAACGAGGCCTCTAGATAGAGATGACATGCATTCAGTGACATAGGAGGATTCTGATTAAGAAAAAATTATTGGCCGAGTTTGCAGATTTTTTGAAGAAATATTTAAGGTTAAGGGAGGCTAATCATCATCCTTAATTGAGGCCACGATGACCCTTAGCAAAAAAAATATTGAAGCTAGGAAGGATAGTGCCATTTGCTCCATATTGGTGCAAAACAAAGTGACATCTTTTCTGAAACTCCATTTAAAAGAACGGTTTTAGTTGTGCCAATGATCACTTAATTAGGTTTCTTGACCAGCAAAAACAAGATTTTCTCACGCACTTTGTGAAAGAGACACATGTATACATTGAAGAGAAATGCTAAAGAGATTCTCTTAAAGTGAGACTCTTCATGGACTCTCTGTCACCTCACACTTTAACGTCAATAATCATGTCAACATTAGAAAATACTGTGCCAAAAATATGAGGTAACAGAGAGTCCTACTTTTAAGAGTCTCCTTAGCATTTATCATGCATACAAATAACAAACAACGATTTATATCATTATAGCAGTCTTCCAAGTTAATCATGCATTATTGTTATACTTATAATGAAACAATATCTCAAGTCAGTCATACATTATATACATTTTTAATTTTATTACACAACAGTGCATGCTTTGTTTAAGATATAGTCGCAACGTCACAGATATTTTCATTGTAAGTAAGTCTTCCTCCACTTTGCGTATCCAAAATGCAAATAATTGCCATGTGGAGTGAGCCTAAATACGTTATTTTACTGTTTAAAAATGAGAGTAGTTGATGGTTTTGTCACGACAATCCACTCTTTCAAATGCCAGAAAGACTCACAAAAGCATTTCAACCTCCATAAACCACTATCATGATTAATTAGTGGGTGAGCCATTAACCCTCGATATTTTTCTCCTACAACTCTCAAAAACTTTGAGGATTTATAAAGCCTCTAAGGGCATACTTTTGGGAGAGTGGGAGGTAGAAAAGGACTTTGAAGAGATAAAAACTCAATGGCTCTAAAAGGAAATGCCCACTTAGAAATTCTACAATAAATTACTTAAAGAGAGGGTGAGCATGATTGGTGACTAACAAATTAGGAGGATGAATCCCATTTGCAACTTCTCATCAGTGGAGTGCCTTTTTATTTGTTTATTTAAAAGTTAAAAGAATATGACTCTGCCCTTATGCTCTCCTATGATGCTTCCCCTATTCTTTACCCATTTAATCTTTTATTTTGTTTTTACTCCCCCTTTTAACTGTTGTTGCGATGCTGAAGGGAACTTTAACGAAAAGTTCTGGTACTGTTTATTTTAACGAAAAATCACATTTTTACACTAAAAAGTCAATTCTGGTACAATTCATTTTATCCTTTATTCTGTCCTTATCGTCAAAACTCAAAGTTTTCAAACTCTTTTTATTAGTTTTCCTAGTGCTGAATACAATGAGCAACCACTCTAAGAATATGTTTGGAGAAAAAGTTCAGTAGGATCTGGTCAAGTTACTCTCGCAAAATAGTATGGTATGCCTTTTTCGAATACAGATAGGATTACGTCCATGTGAAAGTGTCTAACTATTCAAATTTCGGCTGACTTACTCAAATTTTTTTCATATGTCTAAACTTGTCGACAATAAAGAATGTTGGGTTGTCAAAAAGCAATATGTGCAAAAAATAAGTGTAGTGAAGATGAGAATGCTTCGTTGGATATATGGGAACACAAGAAAAAATAGAATTAAGAATGACAATATCCAAGTAGAATTTATACAGATTCTACTTAGTGGGATAAAATTTGATGATTGTTGTTGTTGTATGTCTAAACCTGTGTGTAGGCGCACCACGTGATGCGTTAGCAGTGGGTTTGATGGATTTTTGGACCCAAAGGTTCAGAAGCTCAACCTAAATGATGAGAGATTTTGATAAATGGGCATTCATTTTCTAATTGTCACGTATTATTACCAATTCATTAATATTAATTTCTACCGGTGTATTTACGATGATTAAAACTTTGTGGCCTTAGCAATTTTACTATACTGATTTTGTTGGGCAGAACACTGTGATAGGAATATTGCATGCCAACAACTACATAAAACAAACTTGGTTTAGCTGTGCCAGAAGTTACTCAACCAGGTCTCTTAAAGATGCAGTTCAAGGTAATTCAAGCCATCCAGTGAAGTTAAACAGCATGATTTAACATAAAGGCATAGTAGCTTGCTTCCTGTTGAGGGGATGATATGTGTTTGTTCATCATGACAAGGTAGGCACAAAGGTATCCCCTCTTCGAGCATTCGGCTATCCTCACGGTATAGGCAATCTCCCGTCCTACACTTACCGATGCTCAGCGGGGAAAATCTACTGGTGGCGACTTCTGGAGCTGGATTGGAGCACAATCAAGCTCAGGATTGTTGCTCTTTAAAACAAAATCCTGGCCACATAACCAACTCCCTCAAGGTTAATCTTATTCAAAGTAAAACCTATGATTCTACTAACGCCATCTCTAATGCACCGGAGACTTAAAACTCGTATTTAATGAAATTTCATTAAAATGAAGTTCCATCGTGACATTACATTCTTAACAAAATAATTCTTGTGTGAACTTTATCATTATTTTATAAGAGATCATCAAGTAATGAGCAGAGACCATGAATTGCCTTCCATTCCAACACTCAGGTTTCAAAAAGCTGAGTTGAATACCAAGCTTACCTCTTATACATATTAATCTTTGAATATCTGGTGCTTCCGCCAGAGACTTGCAGGTGCCTTGGTCATTGGAGACGGGCAGGATGCTGCCAGATGCAACTCAAGATTCTCCAAAGCTACCTGCTTATCGTCTGAAAACAGGCATTCGGTATTTTAGTTGACTATATACAGCTACCATGAGACAGCTCGTCAACCCGCCATGGCAGTTTACATAGAACTTCCCTATATTAGACTATATATACATTGAGGTAACGAGTAATCTGTGTACTTGCAACTTCATTCTTCCTTTGTGAGTCAGAGCATGTAATCATATACCACAATAGGTGTTGCCGGCACAACAACAGGTAGATTTTCAATATAAAGATAGAAACGTCTTAGGTTCTCCTTCGCAAGGGTTACTGCATCAATAACATCGCCGATGCTAGTGAGAACCCACAAATCTCTGGAGCTGACTCTCTTTAGGCTGCCGCGGCAAAAAGGGCAGGATTTCGATCTTGCATTCCTGGAATTCAGGCACATTACAGAATATATATTTTCCACAGGATATCATCACCTCACAGGTAAGTAAAATGATTTTCAGTTTTCGTTAATAAGCGAACAAGTGAAAATGGAAATTGATCATACCAATCATGGAAGCAGGTGATGCACATGGAATGTCCACAGTTGGGCAACACCATTTTTGTACAGTTTTCCATGCATATCCCACATTCATCATCTCTCTCTAGATCGTTATCCGAATGCTTCCTCCGCTCTTCCATCCTCTTTCTGCCCAAAACATCTGTGCATCGGCTTCTCTTATTATTATTATCTTCCAGTTCGTTAAATTCACCTTCGAGTTGTCTAAGATAAGGGTATATTACAGCTGCAATGATTTCCAGCATAATGCGCTGAGATGTCGAAACAAAATTTTCCGAGTATGTTTTCAATAAGAAGCAAACAAAAGAATAGCATACCATAAAATTCCCTTAAAGTGGCGACCTGTTCTTTGGAGGACAACGAAGGCATTCCATCCTGTACAATATCATAAGCTTAATTTTGGTCTTTAGGCGACAAAAGATTTTCTTTCTGCAGGAGGCAAGGCTACCACGAAATATAACGAATAAAGCATGAAACCGAAGAGCAGCCCACCTTGTATACAAGGATGTGGAGAAGGCCTAAATAATTGGGAAGTATATCAGTGCAACGACAATCCATCCATTCAATGAGATACAGGAAGAAAGGTGCAAAGGGGCTATAAGACAATCTCATTTGGATACAGTTCCCACCATAATCTCCAGGAAGAGCAGCTGCCCTGCAAAAATCCCATCTCAAAAACCAATGAAAAAAAAAAAGATCAAAATATATTTGAACCTCATCTGGGTGTAAATTGGCAACATAAAAGCAGTAATGTATATAAAGCTGGAGAGTTTCTCACCTAAAAAACAGCCTTAAGGAAACAGTGTTAAACTTAAATGCCAAAAGGAAAATTAAGCAGCAAACTCGTCCTTCTCTCTCAAATGACAAACACCACCCAACAACCATAATTCAGTTAAATTAACCACCCAACAGAACAAACCACCCAGAAGAGGAAAATGCACACGGATTATCCACAGTTTTGATTGATCACCAATCAAGAACCGAACTTGATCATAAAGAAATAAACACCAACAAAAAAAAAAAAAAAAAAAGATTTTTAGAGAAAAGAGAGACTCACAAGGTATTGGCATGTTGGATATCAGCTTCAAGAGCTTTGATGGATTCTCCATAAGAAGACTTGCAGGCCTGAGCTTGCCACATATGTTCTTTCTCTTCTCACTTTTGAGTTTTGGGAAGGAAAAACAGAGAGAAGGGAAATAGAAGAAACACAAAAGGAGGAAAGAGGGTGGGGGATAAGATGAAAAGAGTAGACTTTTGTTTTTGGGTGGAGTTCGTTTGGTTTTTGTTTTTGTTGGTGAATTATGTTGGAGGTTGGAGACATTTGATGGTGGGGTTTATAAAAAACAGGAGAGAGAGAGAGAGAGAGAGAGAGAGAGAGGCAAAGGCTTTGCTTAGTGATCAAACCTTTTCACACTTGGAAGAAAGGGATGCCTTCTCTTTCATTATTTTATCTACTTAGTGAGGTTTGGGCTCCTACTTGCCCCTTCCATCCAACTCCAAGACCAACTCTGACTTTTGATAATTGATACTTTGGATTAAAGTCCTCCTTAATTGATGTTGTCAAAGAATAAAACCACCCACTTTTGGTACTAACGTATATTATTAATCAAAGTATTAAGCTCCTCCTTATATCTATGTTGGTAACCTTTTGGTGCCATCGCCATGTAAAGGTAATTAGGAATATGTTAGGGAGATCAATTTTCGTACCACATTTATGTATCATTTGATGTTGCAAGTTATGTGTACATGTCACATCAATTAATTAATTTATTAAATATTGATTATATTCATCACACATGTGATGGTACACCAATGTGGTATAAATATGTGGTTTCCCTAACAATACTCATGGTATTAATACAGTAGTATTATAATACATGTATTTAGTATTATAATACATGTATTTATTTTATATTTATTAATATTATGTATTTGAAAATTAACTATATTTTCACTCATATATGACATGGCCAAAGCTCCATTTTCAACAACACTGATGTTGTCTCCAACTTGGTAATTATTGTCTGCACAATCCATTTGATGTGGAGTTATGATATTTAAATTCTTATTTTCCCGAAAATATAATTGATGCAGGATGTTTCAACATGCACATCCTTAACATTACTCTCTTACTCTTAGTATCAAAATAGCCACATTGTGTTGTGCACAACACAGCCACAATAAATTGAATTATGCTTTGCATGAACTAGCAATGAGAAGATAAGTAACTTTCAGTTGTTGATGTATATTTGAATACACAGTCGACCCGATTGATTAATGCGTGTTTAGTGTGTGAGGCCAGAAGTGATGAATAGTGACCAAGTCTTGGGTGTCAAATAAATATAGTAGACCCTTAGAATGGACTTCAGCCCATCATTTACTTTTAAGGTTTGAGCTTGGCCTTTAAACTTTGTTGCTACTCTGTGCTGTGCCTAGACTTGGACACTTGGGCCCAATAGAGATGTAGAGGATATCTTCTTCTTCGATAAGCCTCCCAAGAATGCAACAGCAATGTACACAATAAATGGTGATCTTAAGTCTATCTACTCGACTGAGAATGGATTAATTTCTCATGGAAAATATTTGGCTTCTCATCTATGTATAATTTTTTCTTAGTTTTTTTTTTTTTTTTTTTTTTGAACAAACGATATTATCTACATTACAGGTAAGTAGTGAGCTAAGTCTCACAATGAACTAGTAATAATGTGATTTAAATTCGTCTTTGGTGATAATCGAATCTAAGACCCTATCATTTATCAATGATGAGGAATACCACTAGACCGTAGTACTAAGTGTCAGATTTCTTTTAAGAGTGCTAAAATTGTTTTACGATAATTGAACTCTTAAAATACTTTGGCACAAAAATAAAAAGTTCTTTTAAAGAAACGCATGTTCTTTGAGAAGCATTTCCATTTACTTCAAAGTTGCACTTGGATTGTTTTTTTTTTTTTTTTGAACAAAAGATATTATCTACATTAAGGAGAAGGGGATGAGTTTAGCCTACAATAGGCTAGCAATAATATGGTTTAAATTCATATTTGGCGAGAATCGAACATAAGACCTCTGAAGAATAATATCATTAGACCTTAGTATTAAGTGTGAATTGTTTATTTTGTGTATAATGACATTATAAGCGTTTTAGTCATCCATGTAAGTCGAACTTGATACATTTACAATTAAAAAAAATATATTAAACTGTAATATTAATAATGCACATTTATATGATCTACCTTTTGAGTTGTTATTAACTTATTAGTGATAATAGAGATGGGAGAGACCACAGGGGATTGCAATGTACGTGTCCAAAGAGAGATTTTCAATGTATCAGGAATACGATCCAATATATTAAGTATTATAATATAAATAGACAGATACTTGAAAAAAAAATTTAACCACTTATATAATGACACTTAAGACCATTTTCAAAGAAGATGTTAAATTTTGAACATAAAATTTAAATTTGACAACCTACATGGCACTTTGACATATTTTAACATTTCACTTGCCACCCGATATGTCAAATTAAACTATTACTTTATTACATTATTTTGTGTTCTTAATTTTTGTTTTATATTTTAAATTTCACAAATATAAATCATTCATGATAATTGAAACCCAACAAATAACTTTTTATTGGTTGAACACTAATAAGGACATGATCCTCATCTTGTTGAACGAATAACTTTTTTCTTGCTTCCAGACGCTGAATCAGAAGATGAGTCGAAAAAATTCGAGGTATGTTCACTATATGAAGTTCTTTGTTGAACCCAGCACCACGAATAACTTTTTTCTTGCTTCCAGACAACAAAATTTCGTCAGTTTAAACACTGAGCTCTCTCTCTTAGATCGAAAGAATATCTATCTTTTTTATTCATGTGATCAGGAGATGAATTGTCTTCAGAATCTCACAGGGTTTCTCATCCATTCCGTACACACATATTCCATAAACATTCACCAATTTTCTTTACCAATTAATTAATCTTTTTTCATTTCATTTTTTTTTTCCACATCTCATATCCTCTGTTTTGCCTCTCCATAGCTTCGGGAGCTAATCCTAGGAGACCTTCGTTCTCTAATCTCTATCGCTACTCTATCATTGATTAAAAAAAGAAAGAAAGAGGTAGGATATCAACTGACTGCACGTTCAACAATCAATATTTATTATAATAAATAATTAAACTAATTAAAAACATTTAATAATTAATTAAAAAATATTTGAAGTTGCTGTCAAATTTGACAGCAAACTCTTTTGCTGCCATTCCATGTCATGCCACATAAAATTTGACATTTCAGTTGGAAACAATTAAGGACCGTCTTTTTTTACTGTTATATCTTATAAGAACATTTTAGTATCTCCTTTGAAAATACTCTAATATGCTAAACTATATTTTCAGCATACAAAAAAATTCTGGTGTCCAAGATAATAAAGAAGGCATGAAGTCATCATCTTCATCCTTTTCAAAAGTTGATAGAAGCTGGAGACAAGTTGGTCCAAAAGGGATATCAGAAAAGATAATTCGTTGTATGCAAAAGCAAAAGCCAATTTTAAAGCAAAGAGGATATTTAAGTGCCATCAAGTCTTGATAATGTTGCTCCCTTTTCTTTCACTAAAGATGCTAAATTCTAATTCGTCAAGGCTTTCATCGTAATTCCGGTTAAGTTTTTATTTTATTATTATTATGATCATATATGCTTTGGCAAATTGTCAATTACATCTTTATGAATCTCATAGATTATACTAGTCTTTATGCATGCGCTCACGCGCATGTATAAAGTATTTTTTGAATTACGACATGATACGCGCGACTTATACGCTTTAAATGTATTTATATGTGTAAATTAACAAAAGGAAAGTCAAATATTTGAAGTAAATGAATAATTTTAGATCATGCTAGAAGAAACCCCTCATAAACCAATTAAAGCAGTTGAATTCACATAATAAAATCGATCTCTATAAAATTTACATTAAGAATAGAGAAAATAGTATTTAATAAACAATTGACTGAATCACATTATTATTAGTCCATTATAAGATTAAGCCCACCCCCTCCTCCTTTGTGTAGATAATATCGTTTGTTAAAAAAAAAAAAAAAATCATTTAACAACTAATTTAATCATATTATTATCCGCATTTGAAAGATATTTTTTATAACCGACATTACACGCATCTTAAGATGTTTTGAACGTGTTTAAAAATAGAGAAAATAATATTTAATAAACAACTTGTTGAATCATATTATTGTTAGCCCATTGTGAGGATAAACTCACCCCATCCCCCTTAGTGTAAATACCCCTTAGTGTAGATAATATTGTTTGTTAAAAAAAAAATCATTTGACAATTAATTTAATCACATTATTATCCACATGCGAAAGACCTTTTTTATAACCGGCATTATACGTCTCTTAAGATATTTTGAAAGTGTTTTAAAATAGAGAAATTGTATCACATTATTGTTATTTGTTATAAAAAAAAAAAAATCATTTGACAACTAATTTAATCACATTATTATCCGCCTGTGAAATACCTTTTTTATAACCGGCATTACATGCCACTTAAGATGTTTTGAACGTGTTTAAAAATAGAGAAAATAATATTTAATAAACAACTGATTGAATCACATTATTGCTAGCCTATTGTGAGGTTAAGCTCTGTCACATCCCGGCCCGGGGCGGACCACTTCCCGGGCCCGCTCCACCACCGTAGCACGATATTGTCCGTTTTGGGCCCCGACCACGCCCTCACGGTTTTATTTTTGGGAACTCACATGAGAACTTCCCGATGGGTCACCCATCCTAGGAATGCTCTCGCGCGCTACTTGCTTAACTTCGGAGTTCCTACGGAACCCGAAGCCAGTAAGCTCCCAAAAGGCCTCGTGTTAGGTAGGAATGAGAATATACATTTAAGGATCACTCCCCTGGTCGATGTGGGATGTCACAATCCACCCCCCTTAGGGACCCGACGTCCTCGTCGGCACATTTCCGGCCAGGGATTGGCTCTGATACTAATTTGTCACATCCCCGCCCGGGGCGGACCACTTCCCGGGCCCGCTCCACCACCGTAGCACGATATTGTCCGCTTTGGGCCCCGACCATGCCCTCACGGTTTTGTTTTTGGGAACTCACATGAGAACTTCCCGATGGGTCACCCATCCTGGGAATGCTCTCGCGCGCTACTTGCTTAACTTCGGAGTTCCTACGGAACCCGAAGCCAGTAAGCTCCCAAAAGGCCTCGTGCTAGGTAGGGATGAGAATATACATTTAAGGATCACTCCCTTGGGCGATGTGGGATGTCACAAGCCCGCCCCTCCCCCTTAGTGTAGATAATATCGTTTGTTAAAAAAAAAAAAACCATTATTTGACAACTAATTTAATGTAATTTAATCATATTATTATCCGTGTGCGAAATACCTTTTTTACAACCGACATTACACGTCTCTTAAGATGTTTTGAACGTGTTTAAAAAGAGAGAAAATAATATTTATAAACAATTGATTGAATCACATTATTGCTAGTCCATTGTGAGGCTAAACCAACCCCCTCCCTCTTAGTATAGATAATATCATTTGGTTAAAAAAAAAAAATCATTTGACAACTAATTTAATCACATTATTATCCGCGTGCGAAAGACTTTTTTATAACTTGCATTATACGCCTCTTAAGATGTTTTGAACATGTTTAAAATAGTGAAAATAATATTTAATAAACAATTGAATGAATCACATTATTGCTAGCTCATTGTGAGGCTAAGTCCACCTCCCTCCCGCTTAGTGTAGATAATATCGTTAGTGTAGATAATATCGTTTGTTAAAAAAAAAATCATTTGACAACTAATTTAATCACATTATTATCCACGTGCGAAAGACTTTTTTTTATAACCGGCATTACACGTATCTTAAGATGTTTTGAATGTGTTTAAAAATAGAGAAATTGAATCACATTATTATTAGTCTATTGTGAGATACTAATATAAAAAATAAAAATAAAACTAATTTAATGTAATTTAATCACATTATTATCTGCATGCAAAAAACCTTTTTTTTATAACCGGTATTACATGCCTCTTAAGATGTTTTGAACGTGTTAAAAAATAGAGAAAATAATATTTAATAAACAATTGATTGAATCACATTATTGCTAACTCATTGTGAGGTTAAGCCCACCCCCTCTCCCTTAGTGTAGATAATATTGTTTGTTAAGAAAAAAAATAACAATCATTTGATAACTAATTTAATCACATTATTATCCGCATGGGAAGACTTTTTTTTTATTTTTTTATTTTTTTATAACCGGCATTATACGCCTCTTAAGATATTTTGAACGCGTTTAAAATAAAGAAAATAACATTTAATAAACAATTGATTGAATCACATTATTACTAACTTATTGTGAGGCTAAGCCCACCTCTTCCCCTTAATGTAGATAATATCGTTTGTTAAAAAAAAAAAATCATTTGACAACTAATTTAATCACATTATTATCCACGTGCAAATGACCATTTTTATAACCAGCATTACACAACTCCTAAGATGTTTTGAACGTGTTTAAAAATAGAGAAATTGAATCACAAAACACACAAAAATTAATTATTTAAAAAATAGTGTTAAAATAGTGAAAATGCCCCTACCTTATTTGATGCATTATTTTGGGATGCCTTTAAAGTTTTTTGTCTTAGGGGCATTTTTATCCAAATTTGTTTGTTGAAGCTTGGTGACACCAAAATCACTATTCACATTTTCCATTGGCTTTATATATAAGATAATATTGTTTGTTAAAAAAAAATAATCATTTGACAACGAATTTGATCACATTATTATCCGTGTGGGAAGACTTTTTTTTTATAACCGGCATTACACGCCTCTTAAGATGTTTAAAATGTGTTTAAAATAGAGAAAATAATATTTAATAAACAACTGATTGAATCACTTTATTACTAGTTCACTGTGAGGCTAAGCCCACCCCCTTCCCCCTTAATGTAGATAATATCGTTTGTTAAAAAAAAAATCAATTGACAACTAATTTAATCACATTATTATCCACGTGCAAATGACCTTTTTTACAATCGGCATTACACGCCTCTTAAGATATTTTGAACGTGTTTAAAAATAGAGAAATTGAATCACATTATTGCTAACCTATTGTGTGGTACTAATTAAAAACAAAAAAACAAAAAAAAAAAACAAAAACAAACCATAAAAATTTAATTATGTAAAAAATATTGTTAAAAGGACAAAAATACCTCTGCCTTATTTTATACATTATTTTGGGATGCTTTTGAAGTTTTTTGTCTTGGGGTCATTTTTGTCCACATTTGTTTGTTGAGCTTGGTGACACCAAAATCACTATTCACCATTTCCATTGACTTTATATATAAGATAATATTGTTTGTTAAAAAAAAAAAAAGTCATTTGACAATTAATGTAACCACATTATTATCCGCTTGGGAAAACTTTTTTTATAATCGGCATTACACGCCTCTTAAGATGTTTTGAACGTGTTTAAAAATAGAGAAATTGAATCACATTATTACTAGCCTATTGTGAGGTACTAATTAAAAAACAAACAAACAAACCACAAAAAAAATTAATTATTTAAAAATACTGTTAAAATGATGAAAATGACCTTGCCTCATTTGATGCATTATTTTGGAATGCCTTCGAATTTTTTTGTCTTGGGGGTATTTTTGTCCAAATATTTTTTTTGAAGCTTGATGACACCAAAATCACTATTCACCTTTTCCATTAGCTTTATATATAAGATTTATGAGTAAATTTTACGTATTTTTGTACGTTACAATTAACTGCAATATTTTTAGAATGAGGATATGTCTCAATGTTATTAATGTTGTGTTGATGCTTTGACTTTATAGTTTTTAATGTGTACTCGGTAAAATTGTTGGAAGTCGTCGATATCCTTGATTGCATACTTAGTTGTAATACTTGTTCTAAACATGTACATTTACGTAAGTGCACATGATTGAGTTGTGTTCAATTCGGTCCAGTCTATGCCTCACATCACAACTAAATCAACGTTAGCATCACAATTTGGTTTAGTTCAAGAGTTAAGCTAGCACAAAGCAACTAAATTTTCTTACATACATGAAAGTTATCTTAAATTGAATATTGGGCTGTTTAGAAAACGTCGTACGAAACCGAACACAAATCTTCTCCAGATATGTGCAACCGGAGCCTGGGGATTAATGAATCCAGACCATTGAAATTTGATCCAACGGCTACAAACAGATGATCCCTCTAAAAGTTATAATAATTATAGCCATTGATCATATTTCAATGGCCCGGATCCATTGATCCCCAGGCTCGGGTTGCACAAATCTGAGGAGGATCTGTGTTTTACGAAACGAAACCAAATTGTTGCGGTTTTGTTCAGGTAGTTTAAGATTACACTTTTTTAGTGTGAAATTCAAATAAATTCAAATCAACCATCCCTTTAGTTTAACAGGTTTGAATGGTTCAATCAGTTTTTTTGTCCACTCCTACCATTATCACGTACTAACAATTATACACATGTTATGTATGTACTTATTAAAATTGTAAAAATAAAATTTACAAAGAAAGAATATAAAAAATGGTTGCAAAATTTTCTTGCTAACGACTTCAAACAATTAGGATGTTCATATCTTTAACGATTGACTGTTTCTGGATAATTATTTCGTCACTAAAAGCTTATTTTATTTAAAAGAAAAACGTGATAGAGAAAATGAGGACAACTAATATGCTTACCCACCTGCGAGGGTGTGAAAAAAATAAATATAAAAAAACTATTTTGTGTTTAATTTATTATATTGCCCCTAACTTTTATTTTATTTTTTGTTGATTAATAGGTAGTTTAGAATTTCTTAGGTGAATTTATCTCTCCTAGGGTTTGTCTTGGGTACCAGCCAGTCAGCAGGTCTCTACAATTTCTCCCAGAACTTTTTATCCTAACCGTTAGATGCAAAGAGCAAAACCTCAACCGCACATTTATCGTAGGTATTACAAAAGATTGATTATTGATGCTTTTGTCGGTGACGATAGAAACAATGGATTGTAGGTGGTTAGTGGTAGGGTGGTGGCACTTACTACTTACACAGTGAATTCTGCAGAACCAGAAACACATGCATGTCAACCAAACTTGTAAGTAAATAGAACAAAAGCAATAAAGATTTTGATAGCAACATCTCAAAGTGTCGTCTGTCAGTCTTGGCCACATTGTAAACATCTGCAGCAACATCATAATTTGGTAATTTGTGTACCAACGTAAGTTTTTTTTAGAGGGACGACTTGAAGCGATGCATGTATTTCAAGACATTGTTAAAAAAATCTATATACAACACAGTTCATCCGCCAAATCATTTTTGAAACGCAAAATAATGGCTTGAAAGTTGATTCTTTATACTCTTTTTCAAAGTGAAAATAAAGCTAAACCAAAAAATGAAACCAGAAATTAATTTTCTAAGATTCTAAAGATCTGAAAAAAAAAGAAACGAACGTGGATGAGCATTGCAAACTCGTAAATAAAAAAAGTGAAGGGTACGTGGACCCCTTGCTTAGACAAACATGTTCACCTAATTACAATCAGTTTCGATTTCATCGAATGAATGAACACAAATTCTCAACACTGGAGAAAACAGAGAAAAATGGTTTGTTTTGTCTCATGAAATGATCAAATGGGTTTCTCAGTCGTCCTGTTCATAATTTATCTTTGCTTTATATCATCTGTTATTTCCCAGGTTCAAGGTATGTGATTTTTTCTGGTATTTAATTACCCATTTTTAAGAGATTTTCACGATTACAGACGCATTCGTTTTGCTAGGAATTGTTGGTTTTCGGACTGACGATATGTTTGAATTGAGTATATGCAGATTTTGTGAGCATAGATTGTGGAGGGACAAGTAACCACGCTGACACAAGCACTGGACTGGCATGGATTTCAGACATGCGATTCATGTCCCAGGGAAAATCAGTCCAGGTCGAAAACCCTAATGGAAACTTGCTGCAGTTTCAGAGACGCAGGGATTTTCCCATAGACAGCAAGAAGTACTGCTATACGTTGAACACTGTGGAGAGGAGGAGGTATTTAGTCCGGGCAACATTTCAGTACGGCAGTCTCAAAAGTGAAGACACATATCCGAAATTCGAGCTTTACTTGGATGCCACGCAGTGGGCAACCGTGACTATTTTTGATGCTTCAAGAACATATGTGAATGAGATGATCATCAGGGCTTCGTCGGAATCTGTCGATGTGTGTATATGTTGTGCAACAACTGGGTTTCCGTTTATATCGACTTTGGAGCTGAGGCCTTTGAATCTTTCGATGTATGCCACGGACTATGAGGATGAGTTTTTCTTGAAAGTTGCAGCTAGGGTGAATTTTGGTGCTCCAAGCAAAGATGCTATAAGGTAGAAAACCAGATTGGATGTTGATGCTTTATTTTTTTGTAAAGGCATTAGGTAATAGAGGATTGGACGGACAGAACTGAGCACCAGAAGTAGGCTGGTTCGGATAATGTATCTAGTGATTTGATCCTTGAGTGAGAATTTATTGTTTTTCGCAGGTACCCGGATGATCCATATGACAGAATTTGGGATTCTGATCTTGTGAAAAGGCAGAATTATCTGGTTGGAGTGGCACCAGGTACAGAAAGAATCAGTACATCAAGGGATGTAGACACAAGGAGTAGAGAGTACCCCCCTGTTAAAGTAATGCAGACCGCGGTAGTTGGCACAAAGGGAGTGCTGAGCTACAGATTAAATCTGGATGGCTTCCCAGGAATGGGTCGAGCCTATGCTTACTTTGCGGAAATTGAGGATTTAGGCGCAAATGAGATCCGGAAATTCAAGTTGGAGCAACCTTTCTCGGCAGACTATAATAGTGCAGAGGTAAATATTGCTGAGAATGCAAATGGGGACTACACGCTTTATGAGCCGAGCTACATGAATGTGAGTCTGGAGTATGTTCTGCCATTTTCCTTTGTTAAGACCCCTGATTCTACGCGAGGGCCGCTTCTAAATGCAATGGAGATAAGTAAATATGTTCCAATCGCTGCAAAGACCGATAGGCGAGATTGTAAGTCCATGATCTTGGTGTTGTTTTACTTAAAAAAGTTTGCATCGGATTGGATGCGGTTTATCATTGATGAGCTGATTGCTATGCTTGGTTTTTAATCAGTAGTGGCGGTTCTGAATGTGCTTCAGTTCATGTCTGCTGAAAGTCTATCAGTAGATGAAGGTGATCCTTGCGCTCCAACTCCGTGGGAATGGGTGAATTGTAGCTCCACAGCACCACCAAGAATCACAAAAATGTAAGTTCTTCATACCTTTGCGACAACTCTGCTTCATGTCGATTTCTGTTACATTGCTATTCAATACTAGGATATTTAGTTGCCAACAAATTTTTACTGAATATTGTAGCAACCAACTTGAAACATGCAAAACCATCTGAAAGAAAATATACAAATCACAGGGAAATTTCTAGACGCTAAGTGAATGGTTCAAAGTTAGAGTCATCGAGTTAGCTTTGAATGTTCATCAAAAGCACCTTTTAGGGTGCAGTGCTGATATACAAAACCTGAATTCATTGACAGAAATTGCTTCTACATCAAGCATTCAGATATCAGATCTTCATCTTCACTTCTGAACATCACACCGGAAGATATCACTCACTCGTTATTTCATTCAGCACAGTTGCTTGCTTATAAGTTTGTCGATGGATGTCTATTAAAACCCCTTTTTTCACAAAACAGTACAAGGTATTGCATCAATGGACTATTTTAAGTAAAACATCGTAGGTCATGAAAATTTCGTCATGACTGAAAACTTAAAAATTGATCAAATGTCTCTACAGATATTAAGCATTTTAAGTTTACGGAACCCTCTAACTTGTGGTATAGTGACCTTTCAGGAAAGAATGTGAAGGGTGAAATCCCCGTGGAGCTTAAAAATCTGCAGGAGTTGACAGAGTTGTATGTGCTATTATCCTCTAAAGATGCACGCCTTTGTATTTTTTAATCATTACATTAAGTTTGCTTGCAATCTTTCTGTGCACTTAGGTGGTTGGGTGGTAACTACCTTACCGGACAATTTCCTGACATCAGTAATCTTATCAATTTAAAGATTTTGTAAGATCTTCGAATTTTCTCCAAACTTACATATTTGAATTCGGAGAACATAATTTTGCTTCAATTATGCTTTTCTTTCATATTTTGTCAACTTGGAAGGCATCTAGAGAACAACAAATTGAGTGGTTCACTACCTTCTTACCTGGCTAGCTTGCCAAGCTTACAAGAACTGTAAGTAGCTATTGGATTGTGAGTTGGATACTTCCATGTATCATTTGGATTAGTATTGAACATTTTCCGTCGTGGGGAAATGCTGTAATCTGATTATCTGAAATCCTTATGTGGCAGGTACATACAGAACAACTCTTTCAGTGGGGAAATTCCTGCAGGACTGTTAAGGGGGAAAATCACATTTAAGTAAGTTTGCTTTTCACTGATCTATGCAATGAAACAAACATGACAATATATTGTAGCCTAGAAACTTATCGACAGATATACTATTTCATCGTGCAGATATGAATATAATCTTGGATTACGTAAGGGGGAACGAAAACAGAAGCATTTCAAGTTGATAATTGGAATTTCTGTTGGAGTAGTTGCAACTGTATCATTGTTATTATTAGGGACTCTATTGATATTGCGTAATCTTCAAAGAAAGTCATCTTTTCAGAGAAGTAATGGAAAAGGTTTGTACGCAAGAATCTGTTTGCTCTGCTGTTCACAATTTCTGCAATGTAACATCTTTTCTTGTGCATCAGGTGACTCGCTGCGTGCCCGCACCAAGCCTTCAACTGGCTATTCAATTTCTCGTATGGATGAAGGCGTAGCTTGCTACATTACTCTCCCTGATCTGGAAGAGGCAACTAGCAGCTTTTCGAAAAAAATTGGCAAAGGAAGCTTTGGGTCTGTATATTATGGAAAGATGAAAGATGGAAAGGAGATAGCAGTTAAAATGATGGCAGAGTCATCTGCCCACATGAATAAGCAATTTGTAACTGAGGTAGCACTCTTGTCACGTATTCATCATCGGAACTTGGTTCCTCTAACTGGATATTGCGAAGAAGAACATCAATGCATTCTGGTTTACGAGTACATGCACAATGGAACCTTACGCGATCACATACACGGTCTGCACTCTCATAAAAAAGTTGTTCTTTGAGTTTATGTTCTTAGTTCTAACAATTTCATCCAAATCCATGACAAAATTTGGTGACAACAGGTTCTACAACCCAGAAGCGCTTAGACTGGCAAACTCGCCTTCGCATTGCAGAAGATGCAGCTAAAGGTATAAGAGGGAACTTCTGATACTAATGTATGCATACTTCATTTTTCAAGCTCATGCTATTGACACGAATTTACGTATGTATAGGTCTCGAGTACTTACATACTGGATGCAACCCTAGTATCATCCACCGGGACGTGAAAACAAGCAACATTCTCTTAGACATAAACATGAGAGCAAAAGTGTCGGATTTCGGATTGTCTAGGCAAGCAGAGGAGGATTTAACGCATATCTCAAGCGTGGCTCAGGGAACAGTAGGCTACCTTGATCCTGAGTAAGCCCCATGAATCGTATACGAAAAATTAATTATGTTCACAATCTCTCCTGTATGCACTTAAATCAGCCATGTTAATTGTCGGATGCAGGTATTATGCTAGTCAGCAATTAACTGAGAAAAGTGATGTGTACAGTTTTGGGGTTGTTCTTTTGGAGCTGATTTCAGGAAAAAAGCCAGTTTCAACAGAAGACTTTGGTTCTGAGTTGAACATTGTTCACTGGGTAAGCTTTCTGATTCACTTAAAAAGCTTGTCTGAAAAATTAGCAATGCCTCTTTAACTTAGTACCTTCTTCTGGTTTGCTCCTCTCGACTTTCAATTTGGTTTTGAGACTCCATAATCTATTAAAATGTGCCAATACTCTCAAACTGTCAAGTTTTCCGTCCATTTGAGGGCTATTTTTCGTCAATCCATTTGAAGAAAACTAATGGAAAATGCGATAAATTTGACATTTGGGAGCAAAATGGTGCGCTTGAAAGATTAGGGAACTCATGTGGTCAGGAAAGGCTGAAATGCCTCTGTGAGTCTTCCCGGCCTTTGGAAGGGGTGGATAACCGTGGCTTGCCACCAGTTATCCCCCTTTAAAAAAAAAAAAAAAATGGATTAGGGAACTCATAACCAAACTGAAAGCCGAAGGAGCAAATTGAAAGCAGGTTTATAAATTCAGGGGCTTTGCCAATTTTTACGGAATAAAAATTCAATGGCCGGTTGATATGCGCGGGATTTTCTAGTATACTCTAGTGTGTACAACACCGACATCCGCCCCACATTCATTACGTCATTCATTCTGTGCATACCATACACCGGAACATAATAGAATTTTCGTGTTATACACACCATGTAATCCTAAAAAATTGTTGTTTTTCCAGGCAAGATCCTTGATTCGTAGAGGAGATGTTGAAAGCATCATAGATCCTATCCTAGCAGGAAGTGTGGAAGTTGAGTCCATTTGGAGAATTGCTGAAGTAGCAATCCAGTGTGTTGAGCAACATGGAGTTTCCAGGCCAAGAATGCAGGAGATAATCGTGGCCGTTCAGGATGCTACGAAGATTGAAAAGGGCAGTGAATCCAACCAGAAAATATCACCCAGCAGTAGCAGTTCAAAAGCACAACCCTCCAGGAAAACTTTGCTAACAAGCTTTCTGGAAATTGAGAGCCCTGATTTGTCCAAGGATTGTTTAGTCCCATCTGCCAGACGAGATGATGATATATGAATGCGCTTTCTTTTGACATTTCAGCACTTTAACACCAACATTACTTTTCTTTCTCATTTGAAAATTGTAATTATTGGTTGTACACGCTATATATGTAGTGGCGAATCAAGAATTAGAATTTTGTGAGAATTTCAAGTTTTTTATAAAAACAGACCGCGATGAGCGTAAAAAAAAAAAAAAAAATTCAGTTTATATTGTGAGAATTTGTCGAGTGTTGTTCATGTAATCTTTCTAGATATGTCTAGTAGGTACAAAGTGACCCGTACAAATGATTCAAAATGTCTATGGAAGATCTTCACATGTATATTTTCTAAACTCCAGTCCTGGGACCACCTAGGTCCCAATGTGCATCCACCTCTATGTACACACATAGAGAAGTAATTTCTATTACAAATAGTTTGACATGTTATGTTGCCGCACATGTCGGTTATGGTTATTGAAGTGGGTGGACGTGCCTTTGGTGCGAAATTGCACTTCTTGAAAAGTATATTAAGCCCTATTAACCTCAGTTTATAAAATGGTTTTAGTAAGAACTCTTGTTTATGTGTAGAAGAGTATTTGCCATCATCAATCACTCATGTTAACGGATCTAGCAATTGGTTTACTAGATGGTTCAACATGGTTAATTTCCGTCTTAATTTGTGTTAACGTGACAACTTCTTAATTATTTGTTTTACATGCGTGACTCCGTGACACCTTACTGAACTGATATCTCTCTTAAAAAAATTATATTAACAAATTGTCGATGCAAGTGAAGTGTTAAAACGTCTGAACGGTCTATAGTCGTCCATGGTGCGTGCAAAAGATGCTAAAACATAACCCGTGTGGAAAACGACATGTACTTAGACAAATCATATATAGAAATGTATGATGCATATATTCCATGTATCCGTCGGGGACGGCGTGGGTTATCATGGCAAATCCTACCCAAATTATGTCGGCTCGCTCAGTGTTGTCACCACTTGCCCCACAAGTGGCCTTATAAAGGGAACGGGATGTTCCGCAACTTGTTTTATAGGAAAATTAATAAAAATAGATTGAAAATTTTGAATTTTAACGGTAAGGATAAAATAAAGGGTAAAGTGAATAGTACCATGATTGACTTTTTAGTGTAAAAATATGGTTTTTTTTTGTTAAAATGAACAGTACTGTGAGTTTTTCGTTAAAATTCCCTTGTTTTATTTGTTACTTTCTCTTTTTGTTTCTGTTAAATGTCTTATTTTTCTTTGTGAAAATGGTTTAACTAATTTAGCAAAAAATGGAGAAAGAGCCCCATAAATTAAAGACCATCTGTCTTAATATTTTTTTTTAACAAGCGATATTATTTACATTAAAAAGAAAGAGATAGACTTAGGGCTGGTTTCGTATTGCTGTGCTTTGAAAAAAAGCTGCTTCTGCTGTGCTGTGAGAATAAGCAGCTGTGAAATAAAGCAGCAGAGTGTTTGGTAAACTTTTTTGTAAAAGTGCTTTTGAAAAGAAAAAAAAAGCAGTATTAGAGTGTTTGGTAAACTTTTATGTAAAACAGATGTGAAAAAAAGCCAGTTTTTCAAAGCTAGGTTTTGTAGCTTCTTGTTTTTGGCTTTTTTTCATCCAAAACTGTGAAAAAAAGCTGAAGCTGAGTGTTTACCAAACACAAAAACAGCTCCCAGCTTTTTTTGATAGCAGCTTTTTTCAGAATCAACTCAGTACCAAACCAGGTCTTAGTCTCACCATATGATAATAATAATTTGGTCAAATTTTTTTTTAGCGAGAATAATTTGCTTAAAAAAGGATATATTCACTGCAATAGAGGAGAACCAATGGATTTTTTTTTATAGAAACTTGAAACATGTCTAATTTTATGGCACAATATTAGGTTTAGTTTAATTCTTAATTATTTTTTTAATTAGATCATCAGTAGAGAATTCATGCTAAGCCACACGATGACTTTGCTATAAAAAAATATATTAAAATTACTGTATTTGAACTTAAATTTTTTAACTTATATGTAAAAAAAAAATTATTAAGTGATAAATCAATACAATTAAACAAATGTCAAATCATCATAGGAAGGCCGCAAGAATAATTAGATATAATTAACATAAACCAAAATATTTAAAAAAAAAATATCCACATTAATAAGATAGGATTCGACCCCCTTTCTTTTTAGGTTTTAATGGATAGAAAGTGGTTGATTAAGTTTTAAGGGACTTATTTGTATCTCCACCACAATAATATTTTTCATTATATTGCTTTCCATATGGGTTTCTCCACATGATCTGCTTCAGTCCATGGATAAGCCTCCAAATGTGGGCCCTTTCATCAGATGATTGCAGATGAACGGTTCTCATACACAGAAATAAAAACCCACAAATTTGAACAAAAATATAATAAAAACCCACAACCAAAAACACACCCACATACGCATTGAGTAAGTTTCCGTTTGACCTCCTCTTTCCGTTTGACCTCCTCTTTATTATCTTAGTTGAAATTGACGATTTGGATTTTTTTTTTTTTTTAATTACCTCATTTGCAAAAAATGATAGGTTTTTTAGCCAAAATTGTTTATGAGATTCGCATAATTTCTCATTTGGTCCTTGAGATTTGAAATTAATAGAAGTGGTTCCTGAGTTTGTCCACCATCAATTATTTTGGTTATTCCATGAAATTTTTTGTTAAATAATGACCAAAATGACAAAAATACCCTCAAATTAATAAACGTTAGGCCAAAATGATTTAACAAAAATTGAGAGTATTTTTGTCATTTTATCTCCATTTCATAGAGATTTTTCAGGGGATAATCAAAATGATTGATGGTAGACAAACTCAGGAACCACTTTTATTGATTTCAAATCTCAAAGACCAAAGTGAAGAGTTCTACAAATCTCAATGATCATTTTGGCTAAAAGCCGAAATAATATTTTATACCAAATTCTTCTAAAGTTTGGAAAAGAGAATTTAAACTTTAATGCATAAAGGAGAACACATTATTCTAATCAACTTAGAATATCTCTAAAGGAGATAGCAAAAAGTTTCTATAACCATTTGGCACTTTTGTGCTACTTTAAAATCTGTCACTCCAAATCATTCTTTAACTAACTCTTTAAATTTTTTTCTCACTTTAAAATATTAATATCTTAACTTTATTATACCTCATCGGCCCAAAATTTTATTCTAAAAATCTTTACTAAACAATATTTTTGAATAAAATATATTGTGAAACGCAACTTGTTAGCTTGAAGAAGTACCAATTGACTAAATGGTTGCTAACTCTCTAGTTTGCTAATTGGATTCCACCTCCGCTGAAGAGGTATTTTCTACGTGGCTAACAAATTTAACTTTGCTGCCCAAATGCTACCTTGTTAAAGATGCTATTAGTTAAGCCCACTTCTACCAAATATGAAGAAAAACAAATTATATGTGATTTGCTAGTCTAGCGGTACCTAATACTCATCGTCTGTTTAGTTGGAACAAAATCAAATTGACTTAAATGAATGTGAATATAATATATATTTATATCCTATGTCAAGCTTGTATAACAAGATTCATTCATAAAATAACCCAAAACCAGAAAATAATTATCCCAAAACATAATAATATTCGTAAATACCATTGATTAAAAAAAATTAGAAAGAAGCTGAGAAAAGGCACCTTGGCAATATAAAAAAGAGAAGCAAATATACATAAAGGAAAAGATTATGATAATTAAGAAGTAAGAACACAAATTAAATGAGGAGGCAAAAGACGCAGTTTATCCTGAATACGTATGCCGCTCTGACCGTATAAAGCAGGCAAACTCCGAAAAAGGTCGGTCTCAGGTCCGCCCCCCGTTGAGAAAAAAGATAAGGAGAAAATAGCCTGGGGATATAAACCTTTGTGTCCCTGTCTCTCTCTGCTTTTAGTTAGTTTGTTTGTTTTTGGTGCTTGCTGGGTATTATTTAATCTCCCTGCAGAAAGTAGAAAAAACCCAACAAAAAAAAAAAGGGAACTTTCTGGGTGATCTTTGTACTTGGTAGTCTCTGAGAAGAGAGGGGAGTTCTTGCTCTCTGTTCTTTGTTAGAGAAAGATAGGAGAGAGAGATGGAGATGATTTATTACCAGCCGTCTTACCAGGAGTCCTTGAGTGCTTTAGAAGCAGATATACAGCATGCAAATTCTCTGTAAGTTGCTTTATTCCTCTGGAAATTCTTTGTTTTTGTTTCAATTTCTCTGTTTTCCTATTGTGGTTGTGAATATCCTTTTTTTCCCCAAGTGGGTAGTTTACTTTTATGTTTAACTGCAAAAAGCTGTATTTAGGTCATCTGATCATCACAACCCACATCATAATTTTTCAATTTAGGCAAGAAAATGCAAAACCCTTTGTCAAATTTGCCAATTTGGGATTTTTCTGGGGAGCAAGTTTGTTTATTTATTTATTTATTTTTTTTGGGGGTTTTGATTTTATCATGGTTGGTTATTAGATTGAAATGTAAAGTTTACAACTTTTGACATATTACTAATTCTGATTTTGATTTGGGATTCTTCTGGGGAGAAAAGTTGTGGTATTCTTCTTGGGTTTTGACTTGATCATGTTAGAGTTATCAGATAAAACTGTGAAGTTTGCAACTTTTGACATGTTACTAGTTCTGATTTTGATTTGGTCGTGTGCAGAGCTGCTGCAATTCCGAGAGGCAAAGGCGGTGCCCGGTTTCAGATGAAATTGGTGTACAATCACTTGGCTCCCCTCTTTCTGTTTTTGTTGCAATGGTTTGATTGCTCATGCACTTGCCTGCTCCCAAGATACCTATATTTCTTCCATATACTTGTCTACAAGGTTTGGTTCTTTTCTTCCTCTCTAGTCTATTCGTTGTTAATCGATGCGGAAAGGGAATTTACTTTTGTTGCTCCACCTAATTCGGGCATGCCGGTCTTATTTTGATACAGGTATACACAGATGGCAGGCCTAGCATTTCAACTCATGGAAGGAAGGCTTCTATAAGGGACTTCTATTGTATGTCGAATTTCCTACTTTATGATCATTGGATGTCGTTTGGTTGTGATTTGCTCGATTAGGTTTCTAACTTAGTTTGCTTTGTTGAAAACCGAATTGCAGCCGTTATCTTACCGTCTCTTCAGCGGCTGCACGGGGATTTGGGGGAGTTAGATGATTCTAAAGATGGACATCCTAGGGTTCCCAGCATGGAAAGCTCTGGAAAGAAGATGATTAAGGGAGATGGTAGCCTTGTCAATGCTGAAGGGGAGAGAGAAGAGGAGTGTGGGATATGTTTAGAGCCTTGCACCAAAGTGGTCTTGCCTAATTGCTGTCACGCAATGTGCATCAAATGCTACCGCAACTGGTAAGTACAAGCCTTCGCTATATCCCTTATCCGTATCCATGTCTGCTTGTTTCTCTAGACAGTTATTTATTCTTTGCACTTGCAATGCTCTGGTTTAATTTCAGGAGTAGAAAGTCGGAGTCTTGCCCATTTTGCCGTGGTAATATAAAGAGAGTTAAGTCTCAAGACTTATGGGTGCTCACTTGCAACGAAGATGTGGTAGACACCGAAACGGTTTCAAAAGAGGACTTGTTGCGTTTCTACCTCTATATCAACAGCCTGCCGAAAGATTACCCGGACGCCCTCTTCTTGGTGTACTACGAGTATTCTAATTTGTTTTAAGAGAACGAAGAATGGTGTAGAGATAGAAAAGGCCCTCCTGTTAAATGTAAATACAACTCGGTAAGGAACTTCTATTCGATTTTTACACAAAACAACGGTTTCAAATGTTATGCATATCGAAAATTTACAAGTCGTTGTAATACTGCTTCATTTACTGATGTCAAAGTTTTCATCTTGAGAATCAAGTTCTGTTATAAGTTAGATCCCCTGATCTATTACTCTAGTTAAAATTGACCTCTCAAATTTTTTTGTTTGGTAAATTAATTTCTGAACTAATTGAAATCAGCCAATTAACTTTTTTCACGGTCAGAGATGAGATTTCATCCACATTGCCTTCAAATATTGTCATGTGACCAGCACGTGATTCACTCTTGAAGATGAAGTCGTGCTAGTGTTTGATGGCAAATTGGATAAATTTTCATTGAATCTTACGACAAATGGTTAATTGGCTGATTTTAAATAGTTCATATAGTTAATTTTCTAAAAGAAAGATTAGGTTGTCAATTTCAATTGAGGTAATAATTGGAGGTTTGACTCTGAATTTAACGGTCAAAGCTCGAAAAAACTCGACGACTCTTGGCCTTTTAATTATGTAGAGCATTAATGTGATTGGACGTAGGATACGTCAAGGGTAAACAATTATCGCCTCCTGTTGAGCACATCTTTAAGTATGACTCGAAGCCCTCGACGGGGTTAGTGGGTGGATGGACCGCAGAAGCAGATAATGTGCTCTGGCAGCCTATACATGAAATGAAATCAGACTATGTGCTGTGGTCTCTTTCTTCCATCTAACCGTCAAGTTAACATGTAACGCTTTCTCTAAAGAAAACTCGATCTTCCATATATAGTGAGGGATAAGAAATGGATGACAGAGCTATCGATTAGCATCCAAACAAGTGAAAGGTAGACTCTGCCTGCGTAAAAAAGTAACGGTTAACTTGATAGTTCGACAAAAAAGAGTGAGAATGTAATTTAACTCTTTATTCATAGGTTGTTTTTGTTAATTTCGAAATGACATATTACATATCCTATGTTGAATGTATTAGTAACGTTAGGTTATGATCATGGTAAATTGGTAAAAATGAAAATTGACCTTGAAAGCTTAGTAGTAGTTTAGTAATGAATTGAGATCCTCTCCGGATCACTCTACACTGAACAGTCAGAATCGGAAATCCTGATCGTTCAAAGAGAGAGTGAAGTTCAAAAATGAGATGAGCTAATAAAATGAACTAACGAGGACTGCGAGGTTTAAATTGAGCAGTCCAAATTTTTTAATCTTGCGACTTTCCTGTGTCCGTAGAGATCTCGACGGGTTCAATAATTTGGTAAAAGTTTAGTGTAATTCACCAAACGTGTAGTAACGGTAGCCATTGACTGCACCATAACGGAAAGATCAAAACACAAAATAAAATAAATAAAAAGAAAAATAAAAATAAAATTGGTGGGAGAAACCAGAGCAGGGGGTAACGTGGGAAAATTACAGTCAGCTCCGCAGTCTGCAGGATCAGAGAGACACCGCCCACGGTGGTCCTTATTCATCGTATCCAACGTTTTGAACTGTTACCGGATTCCACAGGTCAAATTTCTAGGGTTTTGGTCTCAATCGGTGATCATTTCGGAGCTCTCTGATTGATTTCTAGGGATTACGGGGATTGAATACTCCGGTTCGGTTGGGTTTCGGATCCGGGCCTTGTGGCTGAGGAGGGAGGGATTGGTTTATGCGCGCCATTCCGATGTCTGAGAAACCTGGCTTGAAGCAGGTTCTGGAGGACTCGGCAGCTGAGGCGGAGGGAGATCATGCGATTCGGGGTAGTCCAATTCCGAATGGTTTGGCCAAGGATTCGAATGTGATTCGAGACGACGTCGCCGAGCCGGTGAATCAGGTAAGCGGAGAATTCTGGAATTGCAATTTGCGAAACGGTGCCGTTTCAATTCAATCGGGGGTGCATAATAGCTATGGTATCGGTTTTAATTGCAGGAATTAGGGTCGGGGTCGCCGGCGGCGGACGGAGTCGAAGACGACGATGACAGGGTTCCGGGAGATAAGGGCAAAGTGACGGAGGATTCGGGGAAAGAGGAGTTCGTCGATTGCTCGGAGGATTACGCCATGGATGAGGTGGATCGCCTGCGGCTTTTGCTGGAGACTACTGTTAGCGAGAAGGAAAGTTTAGCGCGCCAATTCGAGGTTGGTATTTGTTTTATTCAATCGAAAAGACTGATGCTTTTCGAGGCATTTTCGTGTTTTTGGTATTGATTGTTGGTTGTTGTTGTTTTTTAAAATGTAGGAAGAAAGAGAGGCTTTTGGCAGAGAAATAGCAAGTCTTCGGTTTCAGCTCAATGCTTTCACTGATCCACAGCCCTCGATTGGCGAAAGCGGTAATTTTGTTAATACCCGATGGACTGAGTTGATAAATGAATGTTCTGGACTTGTTAAGACGGCGTTGGAAAAACAGGTGCAGACTGAGGCCGCAGTGAGAGAGCTTGAAGGAGTTGTGTTTAAGAAGGATCAAGAGATTGAGGAACTCAATGCCAAGGTCAATGAGTTTTCGGTATTGAATGATGTGGTATCAATTTTTTTGAATTCTGCTCAGATGTCTGTGGAAGTGTCATCTGAGGCTCAGATTGAGAAGGATACACACGTTGAATTTGTGACTAACAGGATGTTGGCTTCCCTTAAGGGTGTTGTTGATCAACAAGAAATGGTGGATGGTTCTATAGGTGGAAAATTAGCACATGTTGAGCAAGGCACTTCGATCTTAATTCAAAAGTTGACAGGGATGCTTTCTGAAATTGAGCAACTTAGACAGTGTTTACCGGAGGCCAGGTCAGATCTTGACTCGCAGGAGTTAGGGGGGATCTTCACTGCTGCCCGTGATGAGTTACTTGAGCACAAAAGAAAGGAAGCAGAGTTTGTTGAAAGATTGAGCCATCTGGAGGATGAAAATAGGAAATTGATTGAAGAACTTGAAAATCAAAAAGGAATAGTTGAGATGGTAAATGCGGCTCTAGGACAAACAAAAATGGAACTAGAGCAGGAGAAGCATAGGTGCGCTAATACCAGAGAGAAGCTTACTATGGCCGTGACAAAAGGGAAGGCATTGGTACAGCAACGGGACTTGTTGAAGCAGTCCATTACTGAAAAAACAAGTCAGCTTGAGAAATGTTTGATTGAATTGCAAGAGAAGTCAAGTGCACTTGAAGCTGCTGAGTTAACCAAGGAGGAATTGATTAGAAGTGAAAAATTGATTGCATCCTTACAAGAAATAGTATCCCAGAAGAATGCAATCATTGAAAGTTTGGAGGAGGTTATGTCTCAGACCGGTGTACCTGAAGAACTTCAGTCTATGGATATTCTAGAGAGACTTCGGTGGCTTTCGGATGAAAATGATAAACTCAAGGGCATTTCCCTTGAATTCCAAAACTTGAGAGATGCTATGCATGCAATTGATCTACCAGAAGTTATTTCATCTTCTGATTTAGAGTATCAAGTGAATTGGCTTAGGGAATCATTTTCTCAGGCCAAAGAGGAAGTTCTTATGTTGCGCAATGAAATTACTGCAACTAAGGAAGTGGCACATAAAAATATCGACCACTTAACTGATTCACTTTCAGCTGAGTTGCAGGCAAAGGAATATCTCCAAGCAGAGCTGGACAATCTGACATCTGAATACCAAGAGATTGTCAAGAAAGAGCAACAGGTGTCTTTGGAGAAGGCTGATATGGCCAAAGAGGAAGTACTTATGTTGCGTGATGAAATTACTGCAAATAAAGAAGTGGCGCGTAAAAATATTGAAGACTTAACTGCTGCACTTTCAGCTGAGTTGCAGTCAAAGGAATATCTCCAAGCAGAGCTGGACAATCTGACATCTGAATACCACGAGATTGTCAAGAAAGAGCAACAGGTGTCTTTGGAGAAGGCTCGTAGGGCCAAAGAGGAAGTACTTGTATTGCGTGATGAAATTACTGCAACTAAAGAAGTGGCGCGTAAAAATATTGAAGACTTAACTGCTTCACTTTCAGCTGAGTTGCAGTCAAAGGAATATCTCCAAGCAGAGCTGGACAATCTGACATCCGATCACCAAGAGATTGTCAAGAAAGAGCAACAGGTGTCTTCAGAGAAGGCCAATATGGTCAGAATGTTACTCGATGTGTCTGGAGTTGTAGTGGACAATGAAAAGGTCTATGAGCCTTCCTCGGACACTGCGTTGCTAATTGACAGATGCATTGGGAAGATAAAAGAACAGAGTAGTGCCTCACTTGATTCTCCAAAGGTTGATGCTGAATTGTTTGAAACAATTCAAACCCACCTGTATGTAAGAGATCAGAAATTGATGCTTTGTGAGACTTTACTAGAAGAGGAGACTCTGGTGAGGTCAGAGGTGAATAATCTATCGAATGAGTTGTGGGATGTTTCTCAAAAACTTGTAGTTTTGAACGAGGAAAAGGGGACCCTGCAGAGAGATTTTGAACGATCAGAGGAGAAAAATACTGTGCTAAGGGAGAAGTTATCCATGGCAGTCAAGAAAGGTAAGGGACTGGTTCAAGACAGGGAAAACTTGAAACATCGTTTGGATGAAAAGAAATCGGAAATTGAGAAGTTACAGCTTGAGTTACAGCAGGAACAATTGGCACTTGCTGAATGCAGGGACAAGATAAGTAGTTTGTCTGCTGATGTAGATCGCATCCCAAAGTTAGATGCTGATCTAGTTACAATGAAGGAACAACGGGATCAACTCGAACAGTTCTTATTGGAGAGCAATAACATGTTACAGAGAGTAATCGAATCTCTTGATGGCATTGATCTTCCTGTCGATCCAGTTTTTGAAGAGCCTGTGGGGAAGGTGAAGTTCATTTCAGGATACATAAATGAGTGTCAGGATGCGAAGGAAAAAGCAGAGCAAGAATTGGGAAAAGTAAAAGAGGATGCCAATGATCTGGCTGATAAGTTAGCAGAAGCTCACTCAACTATAAAGTCTCTGGAAAATGAGTTGTCAGTTGCAGAGAATGATATTTCTCAACTTGTTGAACAAAAGAGGCAAATGGAAGTGGGTAAGACCAATGTTGAGAAAGAGTTCGAGAAAGCAATTGAGGAAGCTGAGTCTCAAGCTAGCAAGTACGGTGAGGTTTGTGCATCAAAAAAGTCACTGGAAGAGGCGTTATCACTTGTAGAAAATAATATATCTGTGCTTGTCAGTGAAAAAGAGGGAGCTTTAGCCGGTAGAGCTGCTGCAGAGACAGAGCTAGAGAAAGTAAAAGAGGAAGTTGATATTCAGACTGGCAAACTAACAGAGGCCTATAAGACCATAAAGTTACTCGAAGATTCCCTATCGCAGGTACAGGACAATGTTTCTTTACTCATTGAACAAAACAATGAAGTTCAAATTGGTAGGACCAGTTTAGAGGGTGAGCTAAAGAAACTGCAAGACGAAGCTCGATTCCACGATAACAAGGTAGCAGATGCCCAGGCAACCATAAAATCACTGGAAGATGCATTGCTGAAGGCTGAGAATGATATTTCTGTACTTGAAGGTGAAAAGAAAAATGCTGAAGAAGAAATATTTACTCTTAATTCCAAGTTAAATACATGCAATGAAGAGTTGTCTGGAACTAATGGCAGCACAGAAAGCAGGTCCATAGAGCAAAGTGGTCACCTACATAATCTTCACCTGTTACTGAAGGATGAAACTCTGTTGTCCACTGTGAAAAGATGTTTCGAGAAGAAATTTGAGGGCCTGAAAGATATGGAACTCATTCTAAAAAATATAAAGGACCGGTGTGTTTCCATGAATTTAGAAGAGCTGCAAAGACACCAAGTGTTGGAGGTATATATGCTTTTCTGTGGAGAAAGTTTTGTTCCTTACGGTTCACTTTATTTTTTCTTTTGTGCATGCCATGCAGATGCTGGTGGACCAGAATCCATTTTGCATTTTGAGCTTTCCTTTTTCTTCTTTTTATATTCTCTTTTTGTTGTCAATTTCTTACTTCTTCCCGGGAAGAATATGTTTGGCTCTGACAAAACCAAACTCCTTTATAATTAGAATGTCGCTGTGATGTGTTCCCAATGACTGAATATTTTTTATCTTTGTTTTAATGAGCTCCTTTTATTACTTATTCCAGGAAGATTTATATGTGACGAAGTCTTTCTCAGATGGCCTTGACAACATTTACAGTGTTGAAAAGGATAATGGTGAGGCCAGTGTTTCCGATGCTGATATGTCCTCATATTTGAAGAAGACTGCAGAAAAGTTTCAGTTGCGAGACAATATTCTTGCAGAAAATGTTGAACGCTTCTCTTCTTCTGTAGATGAGTTTATTGCAAATCTGTTGAGAAATCTACAGGCAATAAGGGATGAAGTAATCACTGTGTCCGAGAACATGGAGTCTGTCAAAGAAAAAGCAACTAATCTGGAAATAAGTAAACAGGAACAGGAGGATACAATAGCCAGTTTAGAAAATGATCTTAACTCTCTACTCTCTTCTTGTACTGATGCTACTGGAGAACTTCAGTTTCAAGTCAAGAACAATTTACTTGAACTGAGCTCTGTTCCTGAGCTTGAAGAATTGAAACAGTATCTGTTCCCAGAAACAGGAGAAATTGGTGGAGAGACCACAGAAACCAATGAGCAAGGTCTATACGGCAGCAAATATGGGAAAACCGCAGAAATGTTGTCCATTTCTATTAGAAAAGTTAAAGCTTTGATTAAACAGTTTGAGAGCACAAGTAAAGTGGCAGCCTCTACAATTGAAGATTTGCAGAGGAAACTGACAGAAGCGAGGACGACTGTTGAGAAAGCTGTTGAAGAAAGGGATCTTGGACAAAATAGGATTTCCAAGTTGGATGCTGATGTAGAAGCATTACAGAATTCATGCAGTAAGCTGGCACTTAGACTAGAGGATTATCAATCCAAAGAGGATAAGTTTAACGAAAAAGAGGCTGAAGTTTTATCACTGCGCAATGCTTTGTCAATGAAGGAACAAGGTGAATATCTTCTCTTTGCTTTCTTATTCTCTTTCTGATGTTGCTGAACATATTTACTTTGATGTTGTAATGACTGTAAGTGCTCTAATGACTTACTTATTCATGTTGCTTGTTTCAGAGGCGGAAGACTCACTCCTGTCAGCATCTGAAATCAAAATCCTCTTTGACAAGATCAGCGGGATTGAAATCCCTATGCCAGAGTCACTAGGAGGAGAATTGGAGCCCCACATTTCATCTCATGTGAATAAACTATTTTACGTTATTGATAGTATTACTGACCTTCAGCATCAGATAAACTTGTTGTCTTATGAAAATGATGAGCTGCAGTCAACTCTTGGGACTAGGAATCTCGAAATTGAACAATTGAAGGAGGAGGTTGAAAGTTATGATGGAGATAGACAAAGTAGAGAGAAGATGAAAAATGAACTGTCTCTGCTCTTATATAGTTTGGAAAAAATTATAGATATGTCAGGAGGTAATGATTTAGTAGGAGACCAGAAATCTTCTGGTGTGACGGGACTTCTATCAGTATTGGAGAAGCAGGTTAGGGCTTTACAACTGGAATCCGAAAGTTCAAAATCAAAAGCCCAGGAACTTGGTACTAAGTTGGGAGAGAGCCAAAAGATTGTGGAGGAATTATCGACTGTGGTTAATTCACTTCAAGGAAGGACTGCTCAGTCAGAGATTGTCCAGGACAGGAGCATCTTTGAAGCACCTTCGTTGCCTACCGGTTCAGAGATATCTGAAATTGAAGATGGGGTAAATGTTCATTTATATGATTCCATTATAATTCCATTCTCTGCGTCGTTACCATTTGACTCCTTTTGAACATGTTGATATATGCTTTAAAATTTCCAATTAAGTTGAGGTGTCTTACGGTGCAAAAAATAGTAGGTGTGCCTATTGTTAGTTGCATGCCGAACAATATCAGTTGTGGTTTTTTGTACGGAGACCTGTAAGAGTTGAAGTTTAATCAAAATTTTCAGGGATCACATGGAAAGAACGGGATATCTCCTGTCCAATCAGCAGCTCATGTGCGAACTATGCGAAAGGGTTCAACTGACCATCTGGCAATTGAAATTGGCTCTGAATCTACCCGGTTACTCAACAGTGAAGAAACTGATGAGGACAAAGGTGTGCACTTTATGATTTGTCTATCGTTCCAAACACTTTTAAGGCATGGTAAAACTTATTTCCTTCTGTTTTTATTTTCTTGTCCTTTTCCAGGTCATGTATTCAAGTCTCTCAATGCATCTGGTCTCATTCCAAGACAAGGAAAGTTGGTTGCAGATCGAATAGATGGAATTTGGTAAACTCCCGAGATTAACCTTGTTATATAGAGAAGGGGGTCGCGGTGGAAAACATCAAAATCCTTTCTTCCTTTCACCTTGTTTTTCTGAAACCTTATTACACGAAAACCTTAGTAGCTGCCTAACATCTAACACAGCATATTTAGCCGTTGTTTTGATCAATGCAGTCTGCCACATTTCCTATGTTTCACCTTGATTCTTATTTGTTTTTCTAATCTATATACGCAGGGTATCTGGTGGGCGGGTTTTGATGAGTCGCCCGAGGGCAAGGCTCGGACTTATCGTCTACTGGCTCTTCTTGCATCTGTGGCTGCTGGGAACCATTTTGTAACCAATCAAGTCTCTGGTTGTCCCTCATTAGGGTGTGCAACCAAATTGTATCATAGACAGACATTTCGTCATTTCCTTTTGCCGTTCATTTCTTTCGCTTTGCATATATGTCCCATCCCCAAACTATAAAATTCGATGCAATCACATTTTTTTAGGTTGCAGAGAATCAAATCGCAGGTGGAAATTTTTCCACATTTTGTTACTTGTTTTGTTTCATCCTAGTAGTTTGGTATACGACACTCAGTGAACCTCATATCTCTGTCGTAAATCCAGTAACACAGACGCACTTCTCAACATTCGGAATTTCTCATTTGATGTATCGTGTTTCTAAAAATTATTCGTGTGATATGACACGAGAATAACTCATGGTACGGATTCACCGTCATGATGATGTTCGTTGTTAATAATACAAACATATAGGAAAAAGGTAATACATATTTTTATATTATCAACATGTATCCGTGCATGCAAGTCTTTAATGATCAAAGATTTATGGTTATTCACCATTCTATTTGGCATCAAACGATTGAAATTATAACATCAAAAGCACATCAGCAGATAAATGATGGTACACGAGAACATTTCTGCGAAAAACATACAGGATCCATCCCTGGTGTTGTACCGGCTTTCAACTTTAGGATATCCCTTGTTTGTTGTCTGTCTTCAAATATCCACGTGGCAGCAGTTGTGGTGGTCGTTGGTTGTTCGATCTTGGGACTTGAAGCTCCGGTCGCTCCCTTGCTTCTTTAGCTGTAAAGCACGGGGCTTTTAGCAGCCGTTTTTACTCCATAATTTTACTCACTGGTTCGTAAAACGCTCGTTAAATCTTCAACTTCCATTTTTTTTTTGCTCAAATGAATAAAATCTAAACCGAAATTTCATTTCCTAAACTGGGTTTTTACAGGAAACCAATTTTGGATTGGACTGTGGCCTGCAATTGGCCAATGGGTTCCCTTTCTGTGATCCCATTGAGTTGGGGAAGCTCTATCTTCGTTGGTTAGTCCTTTACACTACTTAAAGTTATTTCTTTCTTCGGATAAATTTTTATGGTATCGAGAACACAAGTCACGTGGTGGTATAATTTGAGTAGAATTGTATCGCCATGCGGCCGGTACACTGAAAAATTGGCCTTCTGTATTGGAGTTTATGATTATGCTTCTTGATTTGGTAGTATAAAGTTTGAACCTTTTTGTTCAGGTGGGAAGTTTGACGTGCACAAAGTTTTGCCTCCCAAATTATGTAGTGTGAGAATTTCGTGTATATTTTGTTTTTTGTACAGTATTTGGTGTGTAGAAGTTGGGTTTTGATTTTGTTATGATGTGAATTCAATTGTGTGTTTCTGTTTTGGCAGGGAGTTGCAATTAGCCCGAGAGCTTTTGCAAGTCAGAATTCGGTGAAGAAATTGAGAAGGGACGGGCAGGCACGAAAAAAGGTAGCAGATAAGAGCATTGCTTCCGAAGATGATTGTGTTAAAAATGACGAGAATGTGGAATCTTGTGTTAATTTAGCTGCAGAGGAACCGGTTGCATTCCCTTCCAGAGGTGCTGTGCTTCAGGCTTGCACTGTTACATCCGGGTTGATAGCGGCTTTGGGTATAATTATTCGACAGGTAGGATTTACTTAGTGTATTCCTGAATCGATGTTCTTTCAAATTTTCGATTCACGCAAATCAACTGTTTTCACTGTCCTATTTTACCTTGTTGAGAACAGGATCGTAGGCCAGTCTGTTTTGTAGACCAGGATATACATTTTGGACCTTGTCGAACGCACATGCTGCACTGAAATTTCTTAAACATCATGCTGTGACACAATTGTCCTTGTTTCTGATTATTTTATGTGCTAAAGTTCATATTTTGTCTGAAAAAATCAATATGTTTTCCCATGAACGTCGACTAGTCATGACCATACACATCTTCCATCAGAACCTGAATTATAAATTAAAAGTTGAAACCTTTTCACCGAGGCTCGAGTTTAGTTAATAGTTAAGACATTCTACTCTAGAGTATAATGTTATTTTCAGGTTTTGTAAAAGGAACAGAAAAATATGGTTGGAGTTTTGCTTAACTTGGCAAGTAATCTGCATTTTAAATTTTATATCTTATCTGCAACTTGCAGGCATCTCATGTTGCATCAATGGAAGGATTGCCTGTCTTTGACTGCTCATTGGAAGTACCATGTATGAACATTCACATACTATCTCGATGCAAGAATTCCCCGTGAAAATTTTATTCTTTTTCTCTTTGATTAGAAGCAACAACTGCATCTTTGGCAAGGACAGTCTGTAAGCTGTTGCTGAAGCAAGATTTGTCTAGAGTGGGTTGTTTCAGTCCCAAGTCTTATACTACAGCACAATACTTTTTATTGCCTTCTTCTGTGTTTTCCTTTATGTTTCCGATTTTAATGTCTTTTTCTGGATTTAGTTGTTTCATTAGTTTCAAAAGCATAACTTGTTTCTCCCATCGGGTGCAGTTGATTTTGAGGTGTGGCATCTTCAGTTGATTTCAGGATTGGTCATTCTGATATCACTTAGCCGATATCTATTATTGAAGACATGGCCGGATTTTGCGGAGTCCAGCGAAGCAGCCAATCAGCAGGTATCTACTTTCTGTTCTAGCTGTATATCTGCAAGGACTCAGAAGAGTTACCACAAAGGATTTGCAGTCAATAGTTGTCTCTGTCAATATAATAATTCAGTCCCACATTGCTGCTTGAAAACATCCCCTTTTATTGGTAGTGTCGTCCATAGTTGATTCTGCATCTTTGACACAAATTGTTTCCTGCAATTTAGGTTCTTACATCACTTCAACCTTTCGATTACATAATCGTTGCATTTTTGCCCGGGGTCAGTGAGGTTAGCTAATACTTGTAAACAGATTGTAGTATTGTTCAACTCTTCTCTGCTCAGCTAATTTTGCATTAATTCATCGTGCATTGGACGGGCAGGAAATTCTTTTTCGGGGTGCCTTGCTACCACTTTTTGGATCTAATTGGAGGAGCGCCTTGGTAGTCGCCATCATTTTTGGTGTTCTACACCTGGGCAGTGGCCGAAAGTATTCCTTCGCTGTTTGGTACTTATCCTCTTATCTCTAACACTTCAGAAATGGTTCATTCATGCCATTGCTAGACAGTTTTTCTTTTTTCATTTCATGTCACGTATAATTATTTCGATGAACTCTCATGAAACTGCATTGAAGATTAGTTATGATTTTGCGTTAAAACGTGTTTCAGGGCAACTTTTGTGGGTCTTGTGTATGGTTATGCAACCGTCGTCTCCTCTAGCCTTATCGTGCCAATGGCTTCTCATGCAGTCAACAATTTGGTTGGAGGGATGTTATGGCGTTACCGATCAGATTCATCACGGAAGATATGAGAAGACTGCCACTGTCACCCTTACTAGAAAATGTACATAATTTGTCTTGTAACTTGGGGAATGTATAGCTAGTGAGGCACTATTACTAAAACGTATTACTTCTGTTTATCTGTGAGGAAGAAAGTTGAAACAAAACTAATGCACGCACGTTTGCATAACCACGCGAATATTGTGCAAGTTTTGATTCATTTTGTCGGTGTTTCGTACCATGTATGTACTCCAGTCAATTCCATTATTTTTAACGTATTTGTGTACTTTTAAAAGAACTTTTGTCATCTTTTTTATGCCATCAAAAAACTTAATGATGTAAAACTAGTAAAACTAAAATTTTGAGGTGAGCAACTAAGATGACGCAAAGACATCAATACTCGATCAGTTGTCTCTTCATGATATTGTATGATTGACATAGAACGCTATGATTATGGTATATCCATGCCAAGTTCTTCTAACATTGTAGTTAAAATGCTGTTAATCCAAACAAGTTCAAATAAAAACAAACAAAATTAAACATGAATTAACCAACAAAAACCTGTTTAATCTAATTTTTGGCACCGTCGTTGACCAATAAAAACAAGAATCGAAACCGCGAGTAGTGTTGCAAGTTGCAACAGCTTTATTCGAAGTTTGGAAACGCAGTGACGGGTACGAGTACATCCCCTTCCCGCAAAAGCTGCCGTGGTTATTCGCGGTTTGCTTAGAAATCATCAAATTAATAGGGACGCCAGCGTTTTGGATAATTAAGCAGAAGAAGCAGCAGCAGCCTTTGACCAAAAACGCGCTTTTTCAAACGGCAAGTTTTGTTCCCGCGTCCGATTTGAGTGGGCGCCTACTCGATCTAGGAAATACCGAACCCTTCGACCTTATCCTTTTCTGCCTTTTTACTCTCTAATTTCCCTTTATATATTTTCTCTTAATCCCTTCTTTTCAATCAAACAGTAACTCCTAATCTCTCAGATTCTTTGAAGTTTAAACCCTCTCTGTGAATTGATTCCAATCTCCCCAGATTTACCCATCAATGGCAGCGGTAAGTTTTTTTTATTTTTTTTTCCTTCATGTCTTGTAAATCTTGTTTTCCTGATCTTAGAGATGTAGGGTTTGCTTTTCTATCATCTGTGCACGAGACGTACGTGTGTTAGGATTTTTAAAAAATGACAGATTTTGTATCGATAACACGTGAGTGACGATCCATCTTATACAGAAAAATGGACGTTCGAAGTCCAAAAGTCACAGAAAGATCAAATGTGTGATTATTACACAGGAAATTGTTTCCATGAATAACATTGTTTGCTTACTGTATAAATTGTAGTATGAGAAGGGAAGGGCGTCAGTAGGGGGAGGGGGACCTCTACCAAAATTTGGGGAGTGGGACGTGAACGATCCGGCATCGGCTGAAGGATTTACAGTCATATTCAACAAGGCCAGAGACGACAGAAAGTCTGGTGGAACTCCATTGATTAATGTTGCAGCAGCACCAGAAAAATATGCTTCCCGTAAAAAAAGTGACAAATATAATAATCACCCCAAAAAGGTAATAATAATTATTAATATCCATGCCTAATTATTTAACAAATTAAGTCTGTTTATATCTCTAAATTCTGATTAACCTAATTGAATGTATATCACAACTAATTATCTACCTACACTTTGTGGATGCAGAACAAGTGGCTTATTTGCTGCGGTTCTTAGGGTTTCTGCCCATTGACTCATTCGAAAGAATCTTGCACGACAAGAAAACAATATTGTTCTTCTTATTCCTTGATCCTTATTATTTTTTTTTTCTTTTCAATTTTGATGTGTTACTCCTTGATTTTTCCGTTTCAAGGGGAGCGATATATTGAGGAACGAATAATGAAATACTATTTAATTTTTTTCATTAGCTGTTTTGTTTTATTTTATTTGCCCAATCTGTTGAATGCTAATGCAACTGGTTGACAAATCTGTAATAGTCACCTCTAGATCACATTTTCAAGTACTCTTGGCCAAATCATAGAAAAATTCTTTCGTTACGGGATATCACGCGTGCGATCATATTTAAAAAAAAAAAATTAGACTCCAAGTATTTGAGACGGGGGAAAATTTTGAGTCAGATTGCTTTACCAGTTGCATGGTGCCACATCATTTAATAGTTCCGCATAAACTTTCATTGACAAATATATCGATATATTATTGACAATTATTTAAGTAAATGTAGTGATGGAATTAATAAGATGAACAAATGCGGTAGTCAATAATGTGTGAATATACTTATTGATATTGAATGATTTGACAAGCCAATTAATCAGATAGTTTCAAATTCTGCCGGTAATACACATTGATGTATGCTCACCACCGTTTAGTGTGGTGTATGCTCATCACCTTATTTATTACCGTTAGATGAGTTTGAATTTTGAGATTTATGCCTATTTACTACATAAATCTCTTTAACAGTGATAAATAGGGTGGTGAACATATACCACACTAAATTGTGGTGAGTAAAACTGCTCTTAAAAATTTGTCCAAATGATGGCCTTGGTACTTACATAAGCTTGGTGTGTTGTTTTCACGATGGATAAAATTTGGATACTCATTAATGAGTACCTTTTGATTTTGCTCAGTAATATTTGAACACATGTTTTTGTTTAAAAAAATAATGACTGCGTAATTAGGTTTTTTTTTTTAACTTTTAAAAACAAAAAAACACGCAAACACTTTTTTATTAAAATTCGGATCCTCGTCGGATCCTCTTTGTGAGAATTTAGAGAATCTGTAAATTGTGTCCGTTCATCATACATCGTGCGGTCATAAGTTTTTTTAAATATTTTTATTTAAAATTAAACACAAACATTACTTAATAAAAATTGACCACATAATACATGATGAATGGACATAATTCACGAATTCCTAAGATTTTCATCAAAATGATACGGAGAGGATCTAGGTTTTTATTAGGCACTAAAACATTATCCTTGTGATGAGATGGCTTTTTAACGAGCCCCTTGCAATCTTAGGGCCTGTTTGTTTGACCGGATTAGGGGGGACTGGACTGGACTAGATTGTAGTCCCTTGTTTGGTCTGCACCAGGATTAGATTTAATGAGCTTAGGTCGGACTCGCTCGGATTATTCACCTCGCTACAAGTTCTTAACGAGGATCCCCAAAAACTACGGGATTGCTAGTCCCATCTCCCTCTTCTGCAAGTAGCGTCGCTCAAACCCGCATGAGCAGCATCAACCCTCCCTTCTCCACTAACCAAACCAGAAACGACTGTCGTCGATCTCTGTCGTCTGGTAAACCTAGCGCCCTTTTGGCATCTGGGTTGGTGATTTGGGGTTTTTGGCCATCTGGGTTGACCCGAACGACGGTAAAAAGGGGTCTCATGGTGACCCAGATTCTTCCGTCAACAAGATTGAAAACTTTAGCATGAGTGTCGTGACTGTGAGTGATTTTTCTTGACCAAACTATGATTTTCCCAGAAAATACAGGTACCAAATCTGAAGAAAAAAGAAATACAAAGAGAGCGATGGGAGAGCATAGAGGTGAAGCGAGAGAAAAAAAAAAGAGGGGAGTGAGACACTGCATATGGGTCTCTCAAAGATGCAAGAACAAACTCATAGAGGACATCGTATTACTCTTGCGTTTTTTGTTTTTGGAAGAACCAAAACATGCATGAAAGCAACCCTTGATTTCGATATCTCTCTCTTTCCCTCCTGTGGGTCTCTCAAAGATTGTGTCTTTCTGAAAAACATGACCCTGAAAAAAAGGTGGGGCAAAAATGGGGAGAAAAGGGAAATAGGAGGGAGAGGCGGAGATACAAAAATGGGGAAAAAGGGAAGGGGAGATAGAGAGGTGGAGTGAAAAATGAAGATTACAGATATTGGAGAAGGCTGATTCTAGAAAGAAAAAAAAAAAAGGAAAAAGATAAAGTAATAATAAAATATTAATTAATATATATTAAATTAATATAAAATAATATAATATTGCAATCATGCTTCTTAGTCCAACGCTGCACCAAACGCTTTACTAAATCAGTCCAGCTTAGTCTAGTCTACAATCCAACTTAGTCTTTGAATCTAGTATAATCCGAAACAGTTCGATGCAACAAATGCAGCCTTAGAGTCTTCGAATTGTAACAAATGAAAACAATATTTCCACTGTGGTCCCTACTGGTCCAAACATCATGTGCGAAAGCCAAGCTGCCATTGTCCGATGGCTTGGAGAAATTTTTACAAGTGACGGGAACACCATGACACGTGGTGTTCCCTCACACATTAGGATTTGACATCTTGAATATTTTTTAATTTTATATTTCAATAAATATAAAAAATTAAATCCTAATGTGTGAGGGAACACCACGTGTCATGGTGTTCCCGTCACTTGGAAAAATTTCTCGATGGCTTGCACTGCACAGAAAAAGGACGCACCTCGAAGCTGATGACTTGGTGGGCGGGGCGTCCTAAAATCTTCTGATTTCGGATCCTAAAAACGTACTGGGTGAACCCGAATACCCCAAATGCAAAGAAAATGGCAAGCTGCGCAGTGGAAGGTGGCTGTGCCTGCGACTACTTAGCCGTCGCCATATCCGCCGTCTGTTTCATTCTGTAAGTTTTTCTGGCTCTAGTGGGTCTTTATGTGATTAAATTCATCACAGTTTAATAGGTTTTGTTGGGTTTTTTCAAATTAGTTTGCTTTGGGGTTTTGGGATTCTGATGCTCTTGCTGATGGGGAAGTTAGATTGGGTGAAATCTTGTAACATATTGCTTGCTGGGTATCTGTTTGATTTAATGTATCAGAGAGAATTTTGAGTTAAAGCAAAAGATTTGAAATATCCATGTGAAAGGGTGCAATAGGGTATCCAAATTTGTAGCCTTTAGCTTTCTATGAGTTAATTAGTTTGGATAGAAGTACTATTTGATGTTCAAAGTTTGATAAGCAAAGTTGTTGACCTCATTGTTCATAGTGAATGAATGGAAAGAAATTATAGAATTTTCAGATTATATATGCTGATTTGTTTGTTCATGTGCTTTGAGTTATTCTGTGATTATTATACTTTTATGCTGAACAAACCTCGCTCATAAAATAACTCCAGTCTTTTGTATGGTTGGTTTCTTTCTTTCAGGCTTCTTTCACGGGCAATCTTACCCTTTGCCGTTCACAAAATTCCTCTTCCGAAACGCAGTAGCTTTTGGATTCCAGTGATTCAAATTTACGCCAGCTTCAACCTTTTGTTGTCGCTTGTGGTGATTATCGATTTCTATGTTCAATAATCCATCAATATGGTTCTTAATAACTTCTGTTATAAGTTGTGTTATGGGAATCTTTTGTTACCATTTATAAATAAAGCATGTTTCCCTGCAGATGTCTCTCAATTTTCTGAAATTCGAGAAGACATATTGGTGGCAGTCTTGCTATCTTTGGGCAGGTTGTATACTGATTTTATCATGACTTTGAAGTTAATTTTACAGTTTCTCGTTTGTGAATATCTTTAGTCTTGTGTACTCTTTTAAGTATCTTTTTTTCTTTCAGTCTGGATTGGAGCTCCTCTTGGCTTTGGTTTACTACTTAGCTGCCGCATATCACAGGCCTTTCAACTGTATTACATTTTTGTAAAGTAAGCATATGTTTTACATACTTAAGAAATCAATGTTGAATTGTAAAGCTCAATATTACAATTGGGCTGCAACTTGCCAAGTATTCAATCAGAAAATTAAGCTGCGGAACCAAAACCAATTAAGAAAGAGATTTAGGTTGCATTTGTATTGGTTTTTATTGATAACCTGTGTGCTACACTTATATGCAATTGAAATTTCAGGAGGTGTCTACCACCAATCAGATCTTATATTTTTCTTCCACTAATTCTCTTGCCATGGATTGCTTGGGCTGCTTGTAAGGCTCTCTGAATTGATTTCTACTTGGGATATCTACTCCGGAGGCCTGTGTCTTACACGGTGTCTTATATGATTTGTAGTGATCCACATCAAAGAGCCTCTAAATCATCGATGTCACATGGGAGCTCAGTGGATCATCCCAGACATGTCCCTCCACGCACTATATGTTGCCATTTTGGTAGGATTCACAGGGGCTATTCGGCATATAGAGTTCAGGTTTGACGAACTTAGAGACCTCTGGCAGGGAATACTTGTCTCAGCCTCTTCAATTGGTACACCACGGTGATCTATTTTTGGTTTGTTCGATGAATATCAAAAATGATACTCCAAATTTTTTCCAGTGAAGGGTGTTCATCTTAATCCAATTCAGATTAGATTTCTTTAGTTTGAATGTCAAGTGGTCCCAAATGTAGTCTTGTTGTATAGGCCTTATTGGTATCTCTGTCATAAAGTTTGTGGGGGGCTTTCGACCACATAAAGTTGTATATTCCTGCTCATAACTCATAAGGGAAAACATAGTAGACGCGGATGTACTCATTTGTTGGACCTCACTAATTGTCTGCCTCACATGGCAATCAAACTATACACTTTGACCTGCAATTTGTTTCTCTGATAGGAGTCGAAATAAATGTTTTAGGCATGACATAAAAAATCTCTACTAATGTTTCGTGCTTCCATATTAATCTTGAAAAAGAGGAAGGCACAATAGTCCTAGCATTTTCATTTGTTTCCTTGGCTGCTAAAGAGGCTAGTTTACTTCTGCTCTTAGATATCGTGGAAGAAACTATCATGTTACTGAAAACTGCGTCATTGATTCTTAACTTTCTTGTAAGATGATGAAGGCTGCAATATAGCAGTAATATATGGTTAATTGAATCAGTACAACTTGTTTGACCGGCTTTTGACTGGTTCTCCTTATTGCTTCCAGGAGTATGGGTTGTTGCTTACATTTTGAATGAAATTCATGATGATATCTCGGGGCTTCAAGTTGCCTCTAGATTTGTTCTCTTAGTTACGGTATGATTTATCATCTGGTAGTAGTAGTACCTTTTCATGTTATGCACCAGTGTAAAAGTACTTACGTGTTATGCGTGTGCTAACATTTCTAAGGTATATGTGATAGGCAAGCATTCTTGTGTTAGCTTTATTTTCGATATCAAGTTCACAACCTCTTCTATCACAAATCAGCTTGAGGAAAAGGGAGCCCCTATCATTTGAGACAATGGGTAAGGCTCTGGGCATACCTAACAGTGGAATGCTATTGCCAAGGGAACCAGCACCTGTGGTGGATCCTAATGAACCACTTGATAAACTTCTTATGAACAAAATATTCCGTCAGTCCTTCATGGAATTTGCAAACAGGTATTCCTTTTTTCACTAAGTTACATATTTTAAAATACATTTGCAATAATAATTATTATGCTGAAATATCCTCTTGAGTACAGAACACGACTTTCTCCTGAAGCTAACTGAAAAGAAATAATGAATTGCCCAAAGGCTGAAAGTAATTTTATCCAGCCAAATGGAACCTTCAAAGATTATGCATTTTTCTATCAAAAACTTGCAGTGGTATCTATTTTCTGCACGGACAATTGAGATAAAGAATAAATCATTGATCACGTGGAGTATTTATTTTGTTCTATTGTTCTTCTTAATCACAGTTGTTTGGCAGGGGAGAGTGTCCATTTTTATGAGGAAGTGCATGAACTTGGTAAAATACCAGCGGATGATCCTGTAAGAAGGATTTACATGGCACGGCATATCATTGACAAATACATAATTGCAGGTTTGTGATTTTGTCAGTGAAAGCCAACATTTTTGTTCTGCTGCTTAAAGATATGATTTACCGTCTTCAACCTAGTCTCACACGAACTAGGAGTTAAGTCTCACAAGTATGTGGGGGCATTTTTGTTCCAATTTCACCATACAGGTGCAGCAATGGAGGTGAACATTTCTCACCGAAGCAGACAAGCAATTTTGACTACTTCCAATCTGGCACAACCAAATCTTTTTAACGATGCTTTAAATGAGCTGATACAGCTGATGAAAACGGTAGGATGAATATTTCAGGCTCCAAAAAATTTTCTTCAACTGACTTCTATTTAGTTTAATATTACAGTGGAATAGTGGATTGATTTCTAAGCTTTTCTTTCTCTTTTTTTACCCTCTGAAGAACTTGGCAAAAGATTTCTGGTCATCTATATACTCCATGAAGTTCAAAGAAGAAGCCAGTATGAGATCTCATGAGCTGGAACAGATGACAAGTTGGAACCCCTCTCCCACGCCTAGGTTGAGTTCTGTACATGGCGTTGATGATCCATTTCACCAAGAACAAGAATCATGACTTTGGCTGTAACACTCAGCACCAAGGCCTACAATGAGCCAGGCATCATGGAAAAATATGGTAACTGGAAGCTTGTTAGATCCACAAAGGTATGCTATCGTTGAGTGAAGATTCTGCTTCCGACAACATTATCGCTTGGACGGTATAAACTAACTGAAGATTAAGAAAAGATATGGAAGTTTCATGAAAGTATAGTATATTTTTGTTTGGCGATTACCGGACACATGAAGAAGTGTTTGATTGTAGCTAGTTTATGAAGGCGTAGCGTCACTTGATCTGTACATACCACCTCTTCAGATATGTTATGAGTTACACTACCTTCTAAAAATTGAAAAAATGATTCTACAAGTAGTTTCCAGCTGTTGTGATCTTCATGTTTTAGTTATGGAGAGGAAGCATAACAAGGGCTCGGGAAGAACTTGCGTGTAAGTTTCATGCGGTCTTCTTTCTTGATCTTTAATCACGACTATAATCATGTGACGAGGAACACTAAAAGAAGAGCGATACGGAAACCAGTTGCAGTTAAGTATTTGCCAAGGGCTCATGTATAACTAGGGTCAAAGGAGTGAGGATCCTTGCTGAATCCTTTTTGTGAGGATTCTGGAGATCCTCATATCACATTCGTTCATTGTATATCGTGCGGTTAAAAATCATTGTAAATTTTTTTATTTTAAATTAAATATAAACAGTATCTAATAAAAACTGACCGTATGATGTAAGATGAACGTATATGATTAAAGGATTCCCAAGATCCTCACAAAGAGAATCCGACGAAGATCCTTTATCCGAGTGAAAGTTAGGAAACTAGTACTATATTTTTTTCAATAAATAAAATAAACAAGTTTTCCCAAAGGGAATTGTTATTTGCACTCCAAATTTATCATTCTACAATCCAAACTTTCTATATTTAGAAAGAAAAATACAGTTGTGAGGAGTGTAGAATGAGATTTTTGGAGTGTCAATAACACTTCCCTTCCCAAAAGTAAAAACAGTATGTACTGTCTCCCCAAAGCAATCCCAATGACAGATCACACCAATAAAAGCTGCTACTATATATAGACAGCTCTCACATGGTGTAGAACTTCCCAACAGCATATGGATCACATTTCATGAAAACTGCATGAATGTTACAGGTGAAACAATGCAAACCACACTCGCTCTTTTCAGCAGCCGTGGCCTCAGTGAATTGCAATTCTGGTAATCACATTTTATATCTCGTTACCATCTTCCCTTGATCAAACACCTCATTAATTAAACCAAATTACCAAATTTCTGAATCAAACCAACTGTATATTATATGGGGATGCTACCTACCGTTTGTTAAAGAAATCAACCCCATCTCATTGAAAGACCTACACAAATCTAGAATAAAGAATTATAGAACATTCACTAAAGTTGATTAGCTAGGTTATCCAAGTTAAAGTAGTCTTTTGTAGAAAGGACTAGAAAGTTGTTTCTTAAGTTGGTGGAAGAGTTTAGAAGAAAGGTGAGGTTTCCACCAACATGCAAAATTAGTGTAGATAATTCTAGCTTAGGAAGATAGTGAAATTATCTAGATAACTCTAGCATGATGTTTCCATGCTTCTCCAAGGTTCTATCCAAGCCTATAAAAGGAGAAGGCATCCACACTATTTGTATCAATTAAGAATAAAGAAACCAAGTAATCAAGCAAGTAGGCAACCAAGTGAGAGTGAGAAATAAGAGTAGTCTTGTAGGAGTGTGAGTGGTCTAGAGTGTGTCCCTAGAAAGTGAGAGAGTGTTATAGCTTCTAAAGTGTGTCCTTGAGAGTGTGTGTTGTAATATTTTGTGAGTGCAATACAAGTAATTTGTTTACTTGTTTGTCTCTTCAACAATTGTGTTAGAGTTGTGTACTCTTAGTTTTTCCTCAACACCGTTTTAGTTAAACCTTTTTGTTCTACCTTTCCGACTATCCTTGTTATACTAAGATGTGATACGAAGATTAAAACCGTCTACTTTCTAATTTATAAAAAAAAAGATAGAAAAAGAACTTTGGAATGAAAAGCTCGTTAGCATCCATCATTAGATAAAGGAATATGACCCGTAACTAATCACTTGTTTCCTGCACTTAAGGGATTATTTTTGTTCACTATCCTCAAGTGATAGTAATTTAAATTTATCGAATGATAATAAATAAGATGATGAGCATTACTACCATTTGAGGGTAGTGAGTAAAAATGTACCCGCACAAAAGTGAACCTAACATAACATGCCCTTTAATAAATATTCTAACGTGCACCGTAAAATTAAAGCAAATTTCCTTCCAAACCCCAATAAGAAACCCTATAGTCTGTCTTTTTTCCCCAAAACCCAAAAAAGATGGTGCCTCCATGCATTCATGACCTAACGACCCAACCCCTCTGGCTTCTCCTTCCTTCCACTCTTGGCTTCTTCATCCTCCTCAAGCATATCACCTCTCTGGCCAAATGGGTCTTCATCCTCCTCCTCAGAGCCCCCAAAAACCTGAAAAATTACGGCTCGTGGGCGTTGGTCACCGGTGCAACCGACGGCATAGGAAAAGCATTTGCCTTCCAACTTGCCCAAAAAGGCCTAAACCTAGTCCTAGTCAGCCGGAACTCCACCAAGCTCAAATCAGTCTCCGATAAAATCCATGCAAACTCTCCCTCTACCCTAATAAAAAACATTGCATTCGACTTCTCAGGCAGCGGCTTGGACGGGTTGGAGGAGCAGCTGGAGAAGGAGATCAGGGGTTTGGACATCGGCGTTTTGATCAACAACGTCGGGGTTACATACCCGAGTGCCGGATTCTTTCACGAGGTTGGTGAGGAAGTGTGGATGAATGTTGTGAAGGTGAATGTGGAGGGTACAGCTAGAGTGAGCATGGCAGTTGTGCGAGGGATGGTTGAAAGGAAGAGAGGTGCAATAGTTAATATTGGTTCTGGGGCTGGCATTGCCTTGCCTTCTCATCCTCTCTTCACGATCTACGCTGCTACAAAATCGTAAGCATCAAATTTTAAGTTAATTTATCTCTCTCTCTCTCTCACATATATACATCTACACACACACATACACACATATTTTCCTTGAATTTACAAGATTTGCTAGATTAAAAAAAGAAAAGAAGTTATAATTGAATGCGTGCTACTACCCTCGATCTTGTTATGTCATAAAACCCATACTATCTAACCGACGTATTAACTGTATTCATCTACTCCTCTGCTATACTGCCGCATGCAGTTTCATGGGTGCCCATCAAAGCTTTGCACCTGACACTTTTGACCTACTGAGTTATTTGTTTATATTTCATGCATTAACGTAATGTTTTCATCCTATGCGAAACATCCAATGTCAAAAGCATTAACAAATTAACCTTTGTACAGCATCCCTATTAATTGGAAGTTCATGGGAATCAATACTCCATCAATTTGACCACCTATATATAATATGTTGTCCAACTCTTTAAAGAATGCATGTGCAACACACCATTGTGAATTTGTGGCTGTGTGCTGGTACAAAAAAGAATATAAAAACACAAAAATATTTATGGTACTCGAGGGTATAAGATATTTGAGGTATTTTAATAATTAGATCTTGATTTCTACGTTTTTGACCAAAAATTTAAGGTATATCTAACGAGTTGACAAATATTTCTGAATATTTTAATAAAAACGATTTTGCTTATACACACATTATTTGGTAGTGATTTATTAAAAAATAAAAATATAATAAATTTTAATTAAAAATGATGTGTGTCAATGCTTTTCTGAAAAAGCACCATTTGAAATTTTCTCAAAAAATTTACCTTTGATTTTGTTTTGTTATCATTTAGTAATTTTCTTTCTTTGGTAAAAGTAGCGTCAAACAAGCCTTTTAGTTGTCTTCAGATTTCAAAAACACTTTTACATTTTTTTTTTTAAATGCCACTTTTTTATTTTGTTATCGTTTTTAGCTTGTCAAACGATCCTTTAACTAACTGTTTTTATGTTGGCCATGCTTAACGATCACGAACACATTTTACATATCTAGTTAATTGTTATTTACTCTTATTAATTGGTCTAATTGGATTGGTTTTACTATCATTTTTAGGGACTTTTAGAGATAAGGACTTATTAAAGATGATTTTTAGAATATAACATGCAAGGTTTTTAACATTTAAAAAAGATCATTCATTTTAATGCATCATGACATGTCACCTATAATAATACCACATATTTTACCACAATTTACATGGTTACCATCTTAATTTTTTAGAATGTAACCTACACTTCCTGATTTCAGAAACGTAATAGATGGGGCGTGAAAACATTCATGTCACATAATTGAAAACAAGACGTGAAAGCAGGCTAAAATTGCACCTGTAATCAATGAAAATTTTCAAATTTTAAAATGGCAACTGTCACAAAATAGTATTTTAGGTATTGTTACCTTCTACAACTCCATAAAAATCTATTTGAAGCTACAATAAAAAGAGAAATTATTGTTCGGCTTAACGATTCGATGCCTTCGTTGGAACCCAAGAATCACTTGTAAGCTACGGTTTGTATTTTTATTATTTTAATCAACACAACAGTTGGTACGGTTTGTGTTGTTGTTGTCTTAATCATAAGCTATATGGTGTGGAAAAAGTGTGTAGCTCTCATAATCAACACACCAATTGATGCTTGTATAGCTTGTTAGTACAGTTGGTATGTTTAGGTTTGATAGTTTTCATTGTTTTAGCAAAAATAGATTGTTTTGCAATGCACACCATGCGTTTGTTGAAAGCGTATGTGGTAAATTTTCCTTTGGTGGTTTTGTTTTTAATTTAGGTACGACCAATTAGGTCCGATCGATTCAGTACAGTCAATTAGGTACGCTATATAGGATCTGAAGCACAAATGGAAACATTGTAAGTAGAATAGGATGTGATGTGAAGGTGGGGGATGAAATCTCATTGAAAAATAGTGTAATGTACATCGTAGCTGGATAGGGATTGAGGCTATGGCCTAAAGTATTTGCTGTCTGTAAAGTGCCATCATTTTTTTGAATTTTTATACGGTCATTTAGCTCCGATCGATTCGGTATGATCAGTTAGGAACGTTATTTAGGATAGGTTCAATCGTTTCGGTACGGTCAATAAGGTATGAAAAACTTATGTTTGATTCCAAATAACACCTGATGACTTATATTTGATTATGAACAACAGCAGATTAGCCACTGCTGCAATTGAAAAACTTATATATGTTTGCTTAGTTCTTTGAGCTTGACAATGCTTTTTACAACAATGGGTTGCCTTCAAATCCAACACTAATCAGCAATCCCACATTGGATTAATGGTTCAAAAGCGTGGAAATTGCCAGTCAATATCACAACAGCTTCACAACACTGTAGGTGCAGTTGATGATGAGTAATAAAACTGAAATCACTAAAAAAAACATAGTTCTATCGAGAGATGTGACATCCCATATCGTCCAGGGGAGTGATCCTTATATGTATATTCTCATCTCTACTTAGCACGAGGCCTTTTGGGAGCGCACTGGCTTCGGGTTCTATCGGAACTCTGAAGTTAAGCGAGTAGCGCGCGAGAGCATTCCCAGGATCGGGAAGTTCTCGTGTGAGTTCCCAGAAACAAAACTGTGAGGGCGTAGTTGGGGCCCAAAACGGACAATATCGTGCTACAGTGGTGGAGCGGGCTCGGGAAGTGGTCCGCCCCCGGCCGAGATGTGACAATTTGGTATCAAAGCCTAACCCTGGTCGTGGTGTGCCGACGAGGACGTCGGGCCCCTAAGGGGGGTGGATTGTGACATCCTACATCGCCCAGGGGAGTGATCCTTATATGTATATTCCCATATCTACCTAGCACGAGGCCTTTTGGGAGCTCACTGGCTTTGGGTTCCATCGAAACTCTAAAGTTAAGCGAGTAGCGCGCGAGAGCATTCCCAGGATAGGTGACCCATCGGGAAGTTCTCGTGAGAGTTCCCAGAAACAAAACCGTGAAGACGTAGTCGGGGCCCAAATCGGATAATATCGTGCTACGGTGGTGGAGCGGGCCCGGGAAGTGGTTTGCCCCGGGCCGGGATGTGACAAGAGATGTGAAGAATCAATAAATACAAAACATTAAAACATTGATTTGTACCTAAGGGTAAATAGGAAAACTAAAACTACAATAATTCTATAAAAAAAATGATTAAATATGAGATGGAATACTATAATCTGACATGAATGACTATTTTTAGTTTTTAATCTTCCATATGGTATTACTGAAAAAATAATCTTATTTAGGGATTAAAATGAAGTTTTCTAATACATATATTATGCAGTTTTGTGGATCAACTGTCTAGATCCCTCCACGTGGAATACAAGAGGTACGGAATTGATGTGCAAAGTCAGGTACCATTATACGTAGCAACAAAACTGGCGTCGAGGGTTGCTTCGATCGAGAGGCCCTCCCTCTTCATACCAACCCCAGATGCTTATGCAAAGGCAGCCATTCAGCGGATTGGCTACGAACCTCGCTGCTCACCGTTCTGGGCTCACTCAGTCCAGTGGTTCTTCTCGCGCTTGGCCCCCGACTCTCTTCTCGATGCTTGGCGCCTCTCTATTGGTTTAAAAAGAAGGGGGAAGAAACTCCATGAAGAACTAATATAATACGTACTCTGTTTTTTGACCAAAAAATGACACTCTTTGTTATTTCTCTCGTGTGAGCAGACAAGTTTATGCAATTAATCTTAGATTATATATGAATTGACATGAGAGGAACTGTGATATTACTATTTAAGTTTTTCTCCCACGTAACTTAATTAAAGCGCTTTTGATTTATCCATAACTTATTTACATTTTCGTAAGCAATGAAAGAGTAGTTAACTTACAATAGTCTCAGTATTATAGGAGAAATTTTTTTAGTGCCCGGTATTTAAATAGGTAGTATACATGTCATAAAATAAGCATAGGAACACGAAAAAATATATCATTTCTTCTCCTTATATTATAACATGTAGAATACCGCTTAAATATCCAATACTTAAAAAAATCTCTCATATAATAGAAGTATGGTTTATTGTGGGTTTTTCTTCAGTGCCGTTGGGCTTTCATGAATTCATGTTACAAAAACAAAAAGAAAAGGTGAAATAAATAGCGGGTCATGCACTTGCAGTTTTTAAAGTTTTTGCAACCCACCTAACCAAAAAGACGTTTTGGCCAAATCATTGAAGTTTTGTGTCAGCCTCTAGCATTTGCAACATCCAACTACTCTTCTTTCTTCTCACCATCATACTCAATGGCATGGTCCATTTTTTCAGCTGCTCAACATTAAACTTGTCGTTCAGTCTCTTTACAAAAACAAGAGATTTTTCAGTGTGACCGGTATACGAAGTGGCACACTACGTGTCACTATACGAATAGTATGATATGTGTGCTAAAAGTTAATAACTTTAAAAATAAAATTTCTCACAACTTTTACGAAAACAAGTGGTGTACCACTTGTATTCCCACCACAATTAAAATTTTCTCTACAAAAACAAAGTCCTTGATTTTACTCACCACGTGGCAACATCAGTAATGGAATTACATGAATTTGTGGGAACCACTATAGGGTTCATCTCTCTTTGCAAATCCTCCTCCAATTTTTTCAGATGGGTATGGGTCACGTTCCTGACACCCCCAAAGAATCTCAAGGAGTATGGCTCGCAGGCACTTACGAGCTCTGATGGAATCAACAGACCCTTGCCTTTGAAATAGCTTCAAAGGCTTCGTTATTTATATTGTGTTTGGCATTGAACTGAATTTAAAAAAAAAAATGACAGGAAGCAAATCTTATCTTCACGATAAGAAGCAAATGAAAAGCCCCAAATTATAGCAAAACCTAATTTGAAAAAAAAAGGGTAAATTAAGGATTATTCTTTGGCAGCGTTTGTCCCCAGTGGCATGCAATGGTTGATAGCAATTGGGTCTGGTACGATGCGGGGGTGACTCAATGGATTTTGTGGTTTCTGGGTTTGGGTTCGTGCAGTGGTTCAAGGTGGCAATAATTCGCAACCATGGGATCTTGTTTCAAGATACAATAGCAGTGGCAGACTTGTGTGCAAGATGATGGTGCAAGCAGTTATAGAAAAGCAGTGGGTCAAGGGCGGCTATGATGCGGGTTCTCAGAATGAGTTGATTCAGGTGGCGAAGACGGCTCTTCGGTTCTAGTTCGATCCGCCACCATGGATGTCTGAATAGGGACGGCATGACCTAGGTTTAATTTGTCACCTCGGATTTTCTGTTTGTATGATGTTGATCGGAGGTGAGGAGGGAGAAAAGAGAAGGAATACTTGGATGAGGTTTCGCGATGCGAGCAGAGAGGTTGAATTTGTGACCCGACTAAATTATACGGAGGTTTTGGGGAGTACAACTTAGCGGGTGTGAGGGTATTAAAATGGTGGGACCAGTTTAATTTATCCAATGCTTAATCAGTACATATGAGCACCAAACAACTTATACCATATTACTTATATTATCCGATCTTTTATACGGCGTGCCAAATGAGACCAAAGTGTCTTAACCTAGTTTTGCTTGATCGAAACACTTCAAAGCTTGAAGCTACCTCCAATGAAGTACGTGAAAAATATGGTGGAAAAATTGGCATTAAGAATAAGGAAAACTATTGAAAATGACTTGAAAATTTTGAGTTTTAACGATAAGGGTAAAGTGAATAGTACCATGATTGACTTTTTAATATAAAAATATGGTTTTTCGTTAAAAAGTTCCCTTAAGAATATTCATGGACTTCGCAAAGTTTAGTGGGGGAGGAAATAGCTAATTCCATGGTGGAAGATAGACCTGGCATTCGTGTTGTGTTTTCTATGTTCGTGTCATACCCGATATCTTAACAGGTCGTGTCGTGTAACACTCGTTATAATAAATGGGTAAAATGACCCGATCCAAAATCGACCCGATAATATTAACATGTAATATGACCCGACCCGTTACCCGTTAAGGAAAATATATTTTAAACCAATAAATAATCAAATGAAAAACATAATACTAAATAAGTACATACATACCCTATTGTCACATCCAAAACATAAAAACACATTTTTCTTTTAAATATATTTTCGCTTACCTAAATTGATCAAATGGTAAAATTGGAAAAAATTGGAATAGAGATAGGGTTTTTTCGTCCAAAAAAATTCTAATAATATAAGTGAAATAGAATCCAACGGTATATATTTACTTTCATTTATCTTACGGTTGTTATTTAAGTAAAATCTTTAATAGTTTTTTACTTAATGTAGAAGTGTAAATATATATATATATAAACGCTCGTAATGACAAACTTTACAACTTTCATAAAGAGCTTAACTTCAAAATTCGCCACTATAATCATATAAATCATAGATCAAAATTTAACCATTGATTGTTGTTTACATTTATGCTTCACTGTTCTCATCAAATTTTGTTTTTTTTTTTTTTTAGATTTTCTTTTTTGAAAACATGATCTATTAGAGAATGTAGGAAGATGAACGGTTTGGATAGTTGATATTATATTCAAAGTTTTACGGTTAGTGAAAATATTGCTTGATGTTTATAAAGTTTCTACAAACTATATGACATCGACTCATATTTTAGTTAACCGTAAATATCGAAACTTGATATCAAAGATCTGAACCGTTCATCTTCTTACATTCGCCAGATGATACTGTTTTCAAAAAAGAAAATTTAAAAAATGAAATTCAGTAAGAAGAATAAAGCATAAATGACAATCGATGGTTAAATATAAAATTAAGGTTTATGGATTATAGTGTAGAATTTTGAAGCTGACCCTTTCATGAAAGTTGTAAAGCTTGTCACTATGAGTGATTGTGTATTTTTTTTTTTTTTTTTTTTTTACATTTTACAATAATTATTATTAATTTTGCCCTCAAATAAAAAAACATTATTCACGAGGGTTTGGAGGATTTTAAAAATCTAAACGATAATGTAAGTGTAACCATTATCTATGAATCACGAGTGTTTATATATTCTTTCACATTTTTCATACTTGTATGTATGTCTTCTTAGTTCTTGCCTATACAAATATTATACTAGTTTATTTTAATTTTGGACAACAACATGTTAAGTAAAATTTATCCTAGTAATGATAATAAGGAACTCTCATAATAAAAATAAATAATGACTAAAACTTTTTTTTTTAACTTATATAGAATAATAATACAAAACTATATATATTTAATATAGAATATATTGTATATATTAATATGGCTATTGTATTTTATAATAAATCTTTTAGTAATTAAACTTTAAAATTATCAAAATAATTTTTTTCTTAGCGGTCGAAACAGGTTATCCACGTGTTACCCGCGTGTATACCCGTTAAGAACCCGGGTCATCCGATAATGACCCGATTAGTTATCGTGTTGACCCGAAACCTGTTATTTTCGTATTGTGTCAGAAACTGCCGGGTCTAGTGGAAGAGGTAAAAGGACTTGATGTTGGTATTTTGGTAAATTGTGCAGGAGTGGCTTACAGATTTGGTAAGTTAATCCATGATGTGGATGATTGGGAGTTGATGGAGATCCAAGTACGCTCAAGAAGAAGAAAGGACCAATTATCAATATTGGTTCTGCCTCTCATGCCGTCCTTTCCTCTGTTCACCAATTATGCTTCTTCCAAAGCGTTAGTTCATTTATTTCTTAAACTTTTTCTTCTTTCAAACGATATTCTGCTTTAAGTTTAATTATATAATCGTAAAAATCGAAGAGATTAAAATTTGGGTGTAGACGAGGAGCACATCATTTCTAACCAAACCTTTGTTTCATATTTTTATATCTCGTGGTTAGGCCATTAGTATGTGTTTAAGTGCAAAGTCTATGTAGCCTCGTAGATTGAAGCCCTTACACTTTTACTTCACATGGGCACCAACACTTTCACGTGTACTCCTCTACGTGAGTCCTAAGATTGCACCAACATTTTCACGAGTACTCCTCTGTGAGTCCTAAGATCTTCCCAAGTGTGTATTGAACATTAATTTCGGAGAAATTAAACATGTTGATAATATCATACATGTCTTGACTCTTTTGGAAAGTTCAATTAATTTATTTAAATTTTGATCGGAGAAAATCTTAGATACAACCGATTATTTTTTATGGAATTTTTTTTTCTTTCAATGGGGTCGTAATTAGATTTTTAAAGACTCTTGCTTATTGCAATACAAAGTTCGTATATATTAACCCTTATGACTATGTATTTCTTTAAAAAATTAAAAATTAAAATAAAAATAAAAAAAAAAACGTTTATATGATTAAGAATGCAAGCGTTATGTTGTATATATAGGTACCTTTCAAAGTTGTCAAGAAGCATTGGTTTGAAATACAAGCAGCATGGAATTGACATTCAGTGCCAGATTCCTATGTTCGTGGCAACAAAGCGGACAATGGTGAAGGCATCTCCCTTCTTCTTCCCATCACCAGATATACAGCATAGCAAGCATGCGATGGATTGGCTATGAGAACCAATGTTCGCCCTACTAGTGCCACTCTGTGCAGTGGCTCATATTACATGGATTGCCCGATGCGTTTTTGAGTGCTATGGTTTTTTGGTACTCCCATCGGTTGCGAAAGATTGGCCAATTGAAAAGGTTGGACAATAAAACGATGCAGCAAACAACACGAAAATGATGAAAATCCAGTGCGCGCATTCTTTGTTTTGGTTAAGATTGTGAGGTGTTATTTGGTTTGCAGTGGCTAAGGAATCTTAACAAACAAAATCACAATGGACATATGATTCACCGATGGGAAAATTAATGTGAGTTATGGGAACATTGTCACGTGTTTAGTTCAGTTCGCACGTTACTAAAATTATACTTTAAATCATAATTTTGTCTTTCATTTATATTATATACAACACTAATGTGAAAGCCAGCATGTAGGGTGGAAGTAGGGAACAAGGTGGTCCTAGGACCACTCAGAGTTCGGAAAATATCTATGGTGCTCTAGGAATCCTCTGAATGTTTGGTACGAGTCTTTTTTGTGCCTACTAAATGTTGGATATAATGCATGCTAGGCATATCTCGATAGGTTACGTTGACAACACTCGACAAATTGCTTCGGCATATGTCGTTATCTGTTGACATGTGCGCAACATGGTTTAGTTGTTGACAACAAGCCTGCCAAGAGTTCCACGAAATACCTTAGTGAATAAACTTTTTTTTTTTTTTTTTTTGAGGGCGTCGCGTTCTATTTCCATCTAAAAAACTTGTATTTAACACTCAGACCCCCAAGATTTTAATCCTAGATCCACCACTGCATGCATGTAAAATAAGTGTGGATTTTATTATGATGAGTAATGCTAGGTAGACGAATTGTTTAGATTGAATCTGCAAATTAAATAATGTGTCACCAATAAGAAATAAGTACGTTAATCAATACTTAAGTAATAATTCAATTATCAATAATCATGACACATGATTTACAAAATTTAATTTAAAAATTTGTTCTCCTTATCGTTACCCTTTGATGATTGAAAAATAAATGTAGCTTCAATACTACGATCAGCCACTTAATACTAAGTGATATTCCTCCTTATTTGTAAGTGAGAGGTTTTAGCTTAGATTCTCGTCAAATGCAAAATTAAATTATTATTGATAATCCATTGTGAGATTTAGTCCACTTCTCCTATCTTTTAGTGTAGATAATATCGCTTGGAAAAAAAAAATAAAAAAATGTTACGATCAATCTTTTTGAAAAAAATCATATTTCAGTCATGGCATCTGACACACATTCTTTTTTGGTCAATGACACACACACATCGCAAGTTGCACTAGCAATTAATGCTTTTCTTAGTCTGCCTCACTGTTAGGCAAAAACATGGCGTCTTTAATTATTCTTGGCCGCCTCACGCCTTCTTACTGACTAGCCTCCCTGATGCGCGTGTGAAAGGCTCTTCTATAATTACAACGTTCTACGCATGATTTATACAATTTAAATGTATTTATGTACGTGGATTTGAAAAGTGAATTAAACATTAAAAGAATGAATGTAACCTTGTCACAATGGACATATATATGATTCACCAATGGGAAAATTAATGTGAGTTATGGGAACATTGTAACGTGTTTAGTCCAGTTTGCATGTTACTAAAATTATACTTTAAATCATTGTTTTGTCTTTCATTTATATTATATACAACATTAATGTGAACGCAAGCAGGTGGGATGGAAGTAAGGACCAAGGTGGTCCTAGGACCACTCAGAGTTTGGAAAATATCCATGGTGCTCTGGGAATCCTCTGAATGTTTGGTACAAGTCTTTTTTGTGCCTACTAAATGTTGGATATAATGCATGCTAGGCATATCTCGGTAGGTTATGTCGACAACACTCGACAAATTGCTTCGGCATATGCCGTTATCTGTTGACATGTGCGCAACATGGTTTAGTTGTTAACAACAAGCTCGCCAAGAGTTCCACGAAATGCCTTAGTGAATAAACTTTTTTTTTTTTTGGCCGACTTCGCGTTCTGTTTCCATCTAAAAAACTTGTATTTAACACTCAAACCCCCAAGATTTAAATCTTAAATCCGCCACTACATGCATGTAAAATAAGTGTGGATTTATTATGATGAGTAATGCTAGGTAGACGAATTGTTTAGATCAAATATGCAAACTAAATAATGTGTCACCAATAAGAAATAAGTATGTTAATCAATATTTAAGTAATAATTCAATTATCCATAATCATGATACATGATTTACAAAATTTAATTTAAAAATTTGTTCTCCTTATCATTACCCTTTGATGATTGAGAAATAAATGTGGCTTCAGTACTACGATCAGCCACTTAATACTAAGTGATATTCCTCCTCATTTGTAAGTGAGAGGTTTTAGCTTAGATTATCATCAAATGCAAAATTAAATTATTATTGATAATCCATTGTGAGACTTAATCCACTTCTCCTATTTTTTAGTGTAGATGCTATCGTTTGAAAAAATAAAATAAAAAATACTACAATCAATTTTTTTGAAAAAATCATATTGCCGTCGTGGCATCTGACACACATTCTTTTTTTTTTGTCAATGACACACACACCTCACAAGTTGCACTAGCAATTAATGCTTTTCTTAGTTTTTCTTATTGTTAGGCAAAACATGGCGTCTTTAATTATTCTTGGCCGCCTCACGCCTTCTTACTGACTAGCCTCCCTGACGCGCTTGCGGAAGGCTCTTTTATAATTAGAATGTTCTACGCACGATTTATACAATTTAAATGTATTTATGTACATGGATTTGAAAAGTGAATTAAACATTAAAAAATGAATGTAACCTTGTCACAATGAACATATGATTCACCAATGGGAAAATTAATGTGAGTTATGGGAACATTGTCACGTGTTTAGTCCAGTTCGCACATTACTAAAATTATACTTTAAATCATAATTTTGTATTTCATTTATATTATATACAACATTAATGTGAACGCTAGCAGGTGGGATGGAAGAAGGGACCACTCAGAGTTTGGAAAATATCTATGGTGCTTTGGGAATCCTCTGAATGTTTGGTAGAAGTCTTTTTTGTGCCTACTAAATGTTGGATATAATGCATGCTAGGCATATCTCGATAGGTTACATCAACAACACTCGACAAATTGCTTCGGCATATGCCGTTATCTGTTGACATGTGCGCAACATGGTTTAGTTGTTGACAACAAGCCCGCCAAGAGTTCCACGAAATGCCTTAGTGAATAAACATTTTTTTTTTTTTGCCAACTTCGCATTCTGTTTCCATCTAAAAAACTTGTATTTAACACTGAGACCCCCAAGATTTAAATCCTAGATCCGCCACTGCATGCATGTAAAATAAGTGTGGATTTATTATGATGAGTAATGCTAGGTAGACGAATTGTTTAGATCAAATATGCAAACTAAATAATGTGTCATCAATAAGAAATAAGTACATTAATCAATACTTAAGTAATAATTCAATTATCAATAATCATGACACATGATTTACAAAATTTAATTTAAAAATTTGTTCTACTTATCATCACCCTTTGATGATTGGGAAATAAAGATGGCTTCAATACTACGATCAGCCACTTAATACTAAGTGATATTCCTTCTCATTTGTAAGTGAAATGTTTTAGCTTAGATTCTCGTCAAATGCAAAATTAAATTATTATTGGTAATTCATTGTGAGACTTAGTCTACTTCTTCTATCTTTTAGTGTAGATACTATCGTTTGGAAAAATAAAATAAAAAAAATACTACGATCAATCTTTTTGAAAAAATCATATTGCCGTCATGGCATCTGACACACATTCTTTTTTGGTCAATGACACACACACATCGCAAGTTGCACTAGCAATTAATGCTTTTCTAAGTTTGCCTCACTGTTAGGCAAAAACATGGCGTTTTTAATTATTCTTGACCGCCTCACGCCTTCTTACTGACTAGTCTCTTTGACGCGTGTGCGGAAGGCTCTTTTATAATTACAACGTTCTACGCACGATTTATACAATTTAAATGTATTTATGTACGAGGATTTGAAAAGTGAATTAAATATTAAAATAATGAATGTAACTTTATCATATATATATATATATATTTTTTTTTTGAGAAGAAACGATAACACTTTATATAAATAAAAACAAGAATTACAAAATAGAGGATAAGAAATCCACCATGCAGCAAAGCTAGCTAAGACCTCTCAAACAGATCTGATTACAAATAACATAACATCAACCATAATCATTTTACGACTGCTAACATATCCCACACTATATGAGAGAGAATAATCCTTGAACTCATTCGAAACTGATGCCCAGTATCTTACTCTACCCCATAGTTCTGCTACCCTCACTCCATTATAATCTTCAAAAACTCTTCTGTTATCCTCCAACCAAATGTTCCAAAAAAACTGCCAACACCAAACAGATCCACATAGCTTTAAGTTTCCTCCCCTTTCCTAAAGCCTCAAAATTTGTGCTTAGCAGCTCAAAACAACCCTTTGGAATGACCCAACTAACTCTAACTTCCTGAACTAATTTCCACCACAACTGTAATGAGTAAGAACAATGGAGAAAAATATGATTAACACTATCCTCCTCATATTTACACAAACTGCACCAATGAGGAGAAATACAAATAAAAGGCCTTCGCCTTTGAACTTGATCATGAGTGTTGACCTTCCTTGTAGCCACGAACCACACAAGAACTTTGACCTTCTGAGGAGCTTTTGATTTCCAAATCTGAGAAAAAGGTGGAAAATGTTGCACAATTCCATTGTTGCTCAAGAAAGAGCTATAAGATTTGCAAGTAAACAATCCTGATAATTCTAGTTTCCACCTTCTATTATCCGCTCTTGATTGAATCAAACAAACATTTTCTAGCTTCTGTAATAACCTAGCCGCCTCTTCTATCTCCAACTCATTCAAATTTCTCCTGAAATCAAAATTCTAGGTCAAAGAATGAAGAAAACAATCCACAAAACTTAAAATGCTCTAGTTGTGCATTCTCAATAACAAGAATAATCTAGGATATTACTTTTTCAATGGTCCACCTTCCAACCAATCGTCCTCCCAAAACCTCACCCTCTCCCCATTGGCCACCTTAAACTTGCAACATTCTAGGAACGATTGAAGACCAGATGAAATATCTTTCCAAGGGCTACGACTTGAAACATGCAGCGAAGGATTTGCATCCCACCCATTATCCTGCAACTCGTACTTGCTTCTTATTACCTTGTGCTAGAGAGAATTTGATTCCTTTGGGAATCTTCACAACCACTTAGCCAATAACGCTTCATTCCATTTCCTCAAATTCCCCACACCTAAACCCCCATCCTCCTTACTTTTTATAACTACCTCTCATTTCACCAAATGGTTTTCCTTTCCTTCATCTACCCCTTTCCTAAAGAAACCATTTCAGTAGTTTTTCCAGCCGTCCAGTCACCCCGCAAGGAATTTTGAACAAAGACATGTAATAAATTGGCAAACTTCCGAAAACAGATTGAATCAAAGTTAATCTACCACCTCTAGATAAGAAATCATTCTTACAACTTTGAAGTCTTTTTTCCATCTTTTCTACAACTGGATCCCAAAACGTAAGTGCTCTTGGCCTTCCCCCAAAAGGGAGACACAAATATGTTATTGGCCAACTACCCACCTCACAACCCCAAGAATCTACCATCCTTTTAATTTTCTCACAATCCCAGTTTATTCCAGCCAAAGAGCACTTTGCTTTGTTAATTTTCAAACTTGAAACAGTACAAAATAAATTGGGCAACTCTAATAAGTTTTTCCAAACTCCCTCAGCCCCCGCCAAGAAAAAAATGGTGTCATTAGCAAATTGAAGATGCAAAATCTCCACCTTTTCTTGCCCAATGCACAAACCTTTGATCATATTATTCTCTTGTGCCTTCTCCAGCAATCTACTCAAGACATCAACTAATAAGGTGAAAAGAAAAGGTGACAGTGGATTACCTTGTCTCAAACCTCTTGAAGCTTTAAATTTTCCTCTAGGCCTCCCATTGATCAAAACTGAGAAATTTGCGGAACTTAGACAACCTTGCACCCTTCTCCTCCATCTATTGCCAAAGCCTTTTCTTTGTAAGACTTCATCCAAAAATCTCCACTCCACATGATCATAAGCCTTTTCAAAATCAATCTTGAACATCAATCCCTCCTTTTTCTTTTGCCTCACCTCTTCTACAACCTCATTTGCAAGGACCACATCCAAAATTTGTCTACCTTTAACAAAAGCTCCTTGATTTAGAGAGATTGTGCTACCCATAACGTCCTCTAGTCTTGATGCAAGGACTTTCGCCACAATCTCATATAAACTAGTAGCTAGGCTTATAGGCCTGTAGTCCGTCACGTTCAAAGAATCTGACTTTTTCAGAATAAGACAAATGAATGTTTCATTTGTCACCGCATTTATTATCCCTTTCTCAAAGAACTCCTCCATCACCTTCAAAATATCTACTTTCAAGATATCCCAGCAATTTTGAAACATTAGCAAAGAGAACCCATCTGGACCTGGCGACTTATCCCTTCCACAATCAAAAACTGCTATTTGAACTTCGAATTCCTCAAAATGCCTCTCAAGCCAAGCTGCCTTATACTCACTTATTGAGCACCAATTAATGCCTTCCAAACCCCAACACACCTCTTCATTGCTGCTAAACAGGGACTTGAAAAAATTGACTATTTGTTTGTCTATCTTTTCTGTATCCTCTACCACTCCACCATCTTCCACTTCGAATCTTTCTATATAATTTCTCTTCCTTCACCCATTTGCTATTTTATGAAAAAATTTAGTGTTACCATCCCCATCTTTAGCCCACTTCACTTCACTTCTTTGCCTCCACTTCACTTCGTCCTTGAAAGCCAAACTCTCCACAAGGAAAAGTAACTCTTCCCTCTTTCTTTTTGAAGCATCATCTAACCATTCCATCCCTTCTTTTATATCTAATTCCTCTAAACTAGCCTCGGCTTCCTTAATATCTTTCTCAACATCACCAAAAATCTCCTTACTCCATCTTTGCAACTTCCTTTTAAGAGCTTTTAACTTACTCAAAATTTTATAACCCTCCCAACCCTCAACCTACTTAGATTGCCACTATTGTTTGAATTTGTTCCTTAAGTCTGGGTGTTGTAGCCACATGTTTTCGAACCTGAAAGGATTTGGCCCCCGTTTCACCTTGTTAGTATCCAGCTCGATTGGACAATGATCTGAAATTACCCTTGCCAAAGTATTTTGTCTTACATTTGGAAAGATCTCTTCCCATCCAACAGAGAACAAGAATATGTCTAACCTCCGACACACTGCTTCTTCTCTAAAATTTGACCAAGTAAATTGAGCATTGAGCAAATCTAGATCTTTGAGTTCTGTATCTTGAATAAACTCGTTAAAGGTCCTCATGCTTGTAGTCGTCCTTCCCCCACTTGATTTCTCATTTACATATCTCACCACATTAAAATCTCCTCCTACAAACCATCTTGGTCCACAAAGCCCATAAAGACTTGCCATTTCTTCCCAAAACTCCCTTCTTTCTCCCCTGATAGCCACCAATCCAACCCATTCAATGCTTTAATTTTTATGGAGATTGAGAATACTCCAACCAAAGGTTCAATAACTAAGATTTGTTTTGTGTTCCGTATCACTACTATACCCCCAGACCTTCCTTGTGTAGGGGCGGAAACCCACTCTCTCTAGTGATGCTTTCTTGGTTTCTTGTAAAATTACGATGTCGGGCTTTAAGGAACGAAACTGCTCTTTCGAAGATACCCTTTTTCTGCCTACTTCCCAGACCTCTAACGTTCCAACTACTTATCTTCATTAAGTTTGACAATGCCCCTTTGAACTTTTTTATCTCCCTTCTTTCCACTCACATACTCGCTAAAATTGACTTTCCCAATATTCTTTCCATGAAATAAAGACCTTTTGTGTGGAACCAAAGAAACTTTCATATTTGACTTGAAATTGATAGTTCGACTATTTGCCTCACATTTGACCAATACGAATCCCAACCTTTTCCTCATGCTATACTTTAACAAATTCTTGTTCTTTTCAGTATCCTTGAATTCAACTTGTTCTGTAGCGCCTGAAACTCCTCTATAATACGACTCAGAAGAGATTCTCAACCACACCGTCAAAGCGTTCAATAACAACAAAGATTTCTTTTTCATCTTGTGAAGAATCACCAAGCTCCTCTTCTGAGTCTGACGATTGCGACATGTTTTCTTCTTCAACAAACTCGAACGAACACAAAGAGTCAAAACCAAAATCCTCTGTCAATCTGGACTTGTCCACAAAACTGTTGTTCGAGGTTATCTCCTTCAACTCTCACCACACTAAAAAAAAAAAAAAAAAAAAAAACTGAACCCTTCCGACCTCTCTCTTTGTTCAGATAATTCCCCCTCAATCAACTCGCCTGATGGGCATATTGTATCGTCATCATCATCAATCTCCTTTTCTTCTTCCTGTTCACAAGCACCATCTAAGAGTGTGAGATTGGGAGATTTAAATTCCTTTTCTCCTTATCATATATTTAATGGAAGCAAAATATCTTTCTACACAACATGGTTAGTGCAAAACTCAATTTCACATAAAACTGTTTTCTCGTCAGTTCAAATAGGAGTCCAACGCTTTCTGTGGTCTTTAAAGAGAGTCTTGGTAAAAACACTCTAGTTCCAACAAATTGGTCAAATAAGATTTCAGCATCAAATAGATTATTATAAGCTCCTTGGTAAGCTAGTCTTGTACCTATTATTTTGTATTGCAATAAGGATTATACTAAACAATGTTTTCACAAAATTTAATGATAAAAAGACCAGAACAGAAGTTTAACATGAGAGTCTACCTCTAAAATGATAATCCTACCACTCCCCTACATACTTGATGTCTTTTAAGTCCACCTGCCCGATGAAAAAAAAAAACACAAAATCAGTGACACAATTTGAACAAAAAGAGAGTTCTCAATCATGGAAAAATTCAATTTCATGTGAAAAACCTATGTTCTAATTTCAGGGCTTGACAATGGAATATAAAAACAGCAAAGCATTCGTTGAGGATATATATATATATATAACGTATTTGGTTCTTTATATCTAAAAGAAAAACATTGGCTTTATTGTATGGACTGAAGTATGCATACGTGTCGGAAATTTACAATCTATAGAGGCTCAATCTGAGACTCGAAAGACATTTAAAGGAAAAGTAATACGAAAAATAAGTAGTGATTTTACCTATACTCCATGTGCGGACTGTAATTTCCAATCACAATTCAAAATTCAAGAGGCCTATAAATCAAACATACGTGAAGAGTCACAAGTCTGGAATCTTTTCCTTTCTTCCTGTTAACTGGTTTTCTAACTTTGATTTTCTAACTTTTCTTTACTTTAGTTTAAATCTATTTTCTGAATATTAATATAATATTCATACCCAAGAGTTATTGTAGCGGTGGAATCGAGATTCTGGTGTTAATATGCTTATCCATTTTCAAGGGTTTAAGTATTAGTTATTATCTTATGTTAATATGTATTTTACTTCTTGTATTTTGCTTTTTTTTTTTAGTTGTTGTCCATTTAAGTTATGTTATTTAGTATTTTAATTAATAAAGGGATGATATATTAGTCAACTAATACTTTTTTATCATATAATGGACACTTATTTATATGATATATAATAAATTAATTTAAATCCGCCTAGTTCACCTAGGCCCCCGCCTGCGCCTAGCCGCCTACGCACTAGGCACCAACCCGTCACCCGACTAGCACCGAGCGTCTTTTAGAACCATGCATATAAGTAATTTAACGGAATACCATCAGGTCATGCATATATACAACGTACCCAATTAGGTAAGTAGCACATCAAAACTCTGCATAAAATTAAAGGAATAGAAAAACAAAAATTTGACACATACCATTTTTTTGGTCTTAACCAACCTCATTCGGGAATCTTCATTAAACCCTAAACATCAATAGAAATTGAGGATCATAAAGAATTAGACAAAATCACATATTTCAAATCAAAGATCAAAGCCGCCGAAATACCAAACTATCCATTAAAATGGCTGAAAACTAAAAAATTAGATGTGTTAAGAAAAAACCTTATCGTAGGTCGAGCACCGGCTTCGAGGAATAAGAATCGAGACTCTAGTCTCCTTTCATTCATCAAGATCTTCGTCACCATTGATACTCGACATTGGTTCTACTCAATTGTAGACTTCAGCAAAGGACTAAAGTAACTGGACATTCACTCCATCCAAAGATAAAATAAAACATCAACATCACACTACGAAATTTGAAGTTGAATTAAATCTCTAGATTGATCGACAATTGTAGCTAAATTTTTTACAAAAACCCAATTTTGAATACAAAATTCTAAAATTTGAAACAATCCACAAAAAGGTGTACTATAACATTGATCAACCTAAATAGAACTACCTTAGCAAAGCAGACAATTGTATTCCCTCTAGGAATATTCTTGTTTTGTTACTTTACAAAGCTGATTTGTTTCAAAAGATTGAAAGCAAGTGGTTTTCATTTTTGAAATCCCACAACATGAGTAGATTAAAGAGACAGTTTCTCCAATTGTATTGAATACCACTAAACCATGTCATGACATCATCTAGCTGGCAAGAAAAAGACATTTATTTAAACAATCAGAATCAAAAGAATTATAAATGTAAGTTATGTGATCTAATGGTTGAAAACTATGTAAATCGCCTAGATATCAAGAAATAAAAAGTATATGGAAACTGAGAACTTACTTGAGCAGATAATGTTTTTAAGAGCAGTAAAAGTTTTGTGGGATTGAGTTGGTTGCGAAGAGGTATTTCCTTGCTGGACAAAGCTATTTCCTTGCATGTTAAAATTATTAGGCTAACTTAGATTTACAATATTTGAGAATTGCATTTATACATAAATAATTACACATAGATAAAAATAAAAAGAATAAAGGAAGATAGAAAACAGGGAACTGCATGTATAGTATGCTTTTAGTGTCAAATATGACAGTAATGTTGTTAGAAGGCAAGCCAATTTCTTATCACTTTGTAATACCTGGTGAGCAGGAACTTGCAGGTGAGCTTGAGGTTAAGGTAGTTTTGAAATAAAGAAGGCTAAGAAAGATAACAACACCTGAATAACTGCAGGGAAACTGAAATCCCATTACTTTCATCGCAAGGGTTTTTAGGGTGAATCTTATAGAAATGATGTTTTGAATTTCATTTTGTGAACCCGACTAAAGGAAAATTGTAATAAAGTATGCTCTTGAAAATTCTTTCTATTTCAAAATAACATCAATATAGAGAAACAAAAAACCAAAATGAAATAACAATTAGGCAAAAACAAAAAGAATGAAAACAAAAAAGTGTTCTTTCTTTAGCTATATTGTGGAGAGGCATTAAAAATTACAAAAAGAACGAAGCAGCACAATAAAATATAACATATAAAGTATTTAACACTATTAAACATGAAATACCACAATTTAGGGAACTAATAAGGCTTAGAAAAATTGATCCATATGCTTTGTATATATTTTGGTCATTATAAATCCACTGTAAAACAAAATTGTGTACTAAGCTAATTATAATTGTTGTGGTACACAGAGTTCGGTGTAGATCAGTTTGATAAATGACTAAAATTCACATAAAATTTGATATCCATTTAAAGAGTTCACGTTTGCAGAAGCAGAGCCTCAAAAATAACTAACCTCATCGACAACCCTTCCATTTGAAAGATCAAAGGCTGCATCATTCAGGTTCAGACATGCCCAAAACACAATTTCAAAAACTCTGCCATCTCAAAAGTCACATTATCTATCAAATTCAACAACTGGGTAATCCACACAGAATGAAAAAACTCTACTCACATCGAGACGGAGATCTTTCTGAAGCAACAGAGAGTAGTCGTGTGGAAGATCAAAGCTGTTCTGTACAGAAAATAAATAAAAAATGATAAAAATATCATTCAGCTTCACACATGCCAAAAAACAATAATTTTACTTAAAATACAATTGTTTTGGGAAAGCAATTGCCTGAATGGGCTAGACTGTAAACTAAAGTACCGTAAGTAAATAAAAATGACAATTAGCCAATTTTATAGGCACCCAAATGAGGGGGAAAGAAGAAAGAGAAAAACATTAAGATACAGGGGCAATGGGGATTGCAGATGATAAGCATTAATCAATGGAAAATGGCGATTGATAAGTAAATTAGCAAATGAGAATATCTGCACATTGAATGTAACAAAATTTCAATTACATGAAATCAATTGTTGGAATTAAGAATATCTGGACATTGAATGTAAAGAAATTGCAATTAACAGGAACACACCTGCATAGCCTTCGCTTGCATCTTGACATGTAGCTGCAAAATTCGAACACCAACGTTTCCTTTTTTCTGAAAGAAAAAAAAACTGAAATCAGACAGCATCCGAGCACACAGACAAAACCCCCCAAAAATTACAAAATAAAAGCAACTGGGGAAATGCTAATAGATTCATTTTCCAACCCTTATATCTATTTCCCCACAAAACCAAAAACGAAAGGTTAGTTTTCTCCTCTCCGAAGCAAAAGGAAAGAAAGAAAGGAAGAGCAAAATAAAAGAAAAGGTCGCCAAGCATGATAAGTACAACTACTGCTAAAACCATTTGTCGGATCATAAATTTGATAATGCTCAATTGTTGCATTCTACCACACTTCTTGAAAGGACCACAGAATGCGACAACTCAGCATTATCAAAATTAACAGATCAGCAGGCAATAAGCATACAATCTATGTGCCAAGTATATAAGAACAACAACAATTCAGCCAAAGAAGCAGACATCATATAGCATTTGAAATCTTTAAAGAGCTTGGAAGTACTTCTAACCTTTTTTTTTTTTTTTTTTTTTTGGGTTCAATTTTAACATCTTTAACTTAGAGCTTTGCTTCATGCAAACGTAAACGAACCAATTAGCGAATAAATTAATTGCATATTTCATCATCACCCAGATACACATTATCAAGAAGTATAAAAAATTGCATGAATTTAAGCGTCAAACGAAAATTACATCAAAACCAAAATTTAAACAAAAGGAGTATCTGCAATTTATTCCACCCTAAATTTCATAAACTTCATATCCTACAATGTGATCCACCTCTCTAAAATTTCCTTAACCCTAAATTTTTACCAGAAAATTTGAAACACACAAATCTGAATTTCTCAATCAAAGATTACAAAGAAAAAAGAGAAAACAAAACAAAAATCTAAAAACACATATCAAAAAACAATGACAGTACCTCTGAAACTCTAGAATTATAGTTCGCCTTGACAGAAATCGTCGAAGAGAAATCAGGGTCCAAATTTCTGTCACTTTGCAAATCCAAATTTACATTCTTCAACAGCCAGAACACAATAAACCGAAACTGAAATAGAAAAACTCACTAAAAAAAAAAAAAAAAAATCTTCTATAAATATAATAAAAAATTAAAGCAAAAGAAAATATCTCAAATCTGGGAGATTCATCAGCAAGACAGAGCACGAAAGGTAAAAGAAAGAAGATGTTGTCAAAAACATTTGAGTGACAGAGCACGAAGCGAAAAGCAAGAGAGGAAAAAAATTTGAGAAACAGAAAAGTGAAGACGAAAGAGATAGCCCAGTGATCGAAACCAATTTTATGAATTTGGACAAAACGCTCAAACGTCATAGCGGCAGCACCGCCTGAAGTATCGCTGCTGGTCGAAGCAGCAGCAGAAGAAGAAGAGGAGGAGGAAAAAGATGGATGTTCATAATCGAAGAGTTCGAAGGGATTTAGGCGGTTTGGTATGGCTGATTCTGAAAAAAAAACTGTTATCAAAAAAAAGTTGGGAGTTGTTTTTGTGTTTGATAAACATTTAGCTTCAACTTTTTTTCACAGTTTTGGGTGAAAAAAAGTCAAAAACAAGAAGCTGCAAAACCCAGTTTTGAAAAACTGGCTTTTTTTCACATTTATTTTACATAAAAATTTACCAAACATTATAATACTACTTTTTTTTTATCAAAAGAACTTTTACAAAAAAGTTTACCAAACACTCTGTTGCTTTATTTCACAGCTGATTATTCTCACAACACAACAGAAGCAGCTTTTTTTTTCAAATTACAGCAATACCAAATCAGCCCTTATGTTTTGATTCTTCGGCTTTCATATGCAGTTTGCTTGTGTGTGGGCCTGCAAAAGAATGTGTGTGGGCCTCCAAACGAATGTTTTTCGGCCGAGGGGTATTTTCGTCCAATTATTGGATGACCCCAAACCGAACCTCCGGCTTTATGTATAAAAGATAAACAAGAAACCCTACCAATTTCTCCACCGTGGTTGCTGGCAATGGAATTCCAACAGTTTTTCCTAGTGGCAGTAAGCACTCTAGGGGTCATCTCTCTCTGCAAATCCTTCATCAATTTTCTCAGATGGGTCTGGCTCATGCTCCTCAGACCCCCAAAGAATCTCAAGGAGTACGGCTCGTGGGCTCTCATCACTGGCCCCACTGACGGAATCGGAAAAGCCCTAGCATTCGAAATGGCTTCCAAGGGTCTTAACCTAGTTTTGGTTGGTCGAAACCCTTCGAAGCTCGAAGCAACCTCCAACGAAATACACGAAAAGTACGGTGAAAAAATTCACACCAAGAATATTGCCATTGATTTGGCACAGTTTACTGGGCAGGAAATTGCTGATGCGATAGAGGAAGGAATAAAAGGGCTTGACGTGGGCATTTTGGTAAATAACGCTGGGGTGGCTTACCCTTATGCAAGGTTTTTTCATGAGGTTGATCTGGAGCTGATGGAGAGCATTGTGAAGGTGAACATGGAGGCCGCCACGTGGATCACTAGGGCAGTGCTTCCGGTTATGCTGAGGAAGAAGAAAGGAGCAATTGTTAACATTGGTTCTGCCTCCTCGGAGACCCTCCCTTCTTACCCTCTATACACTGTTTATGCTGCTTCCAAAGCGTGAGTACAATTAGTTGTCAACTAAAGGTAGATTAATTAGTACGAGTAAATTAGTAACAGCACGTCACGATGGGTGGGAGTCACGTTGAAAAACTACTCCCTCTCGGGAATTCTCAATAAATCTTAGCATATTGTCAAATTTGTAACATGTGACATAAATCCTTGTGAGGTTTGGCATTGGCAGGTACATATCAATGTTCTCAAAATGCATTAGTTTGGAGTACAAGCAGCAAGGAATTGACATTCAGTGCCAGGTTCTCATTTTTCCCATTTTTATGTTTTCTTTTTATCCAGTTCAATGAGAAAAATACTACCTACTTGGGGCAATCTGTTTTTATTTATGTATATTTAAACAAAATTTGGGGAAAAAAATTGTCTATCACCATATGTGATTGTGGTGTTATTGAAGTCCTTCATATATAATCCAACTGCATACGATTCAATGCAGATTCCTAGTTTGGTGGCAACAAAGATGACAAAGATGAAGCCGACTTCCTTCTTCATTGCATCACCAGAGATGTATAGCAAAGCAAGCATGAGATGCATTGGTTATGAGCATCTGTGCACACCCTACTTGAGCCATTCTGTGCAGTGGTTCGTAACAAATGCACTGCCTGATGTGTTGTTGAATGCGATCATGTTTAAGTATTTCATTGGGATGCGAAAGAGAGGTCAATTGAAGGAGTCGCGAAACAAAGCAATTTAGCAACATAAAATGGAAGGGAAACTTCGGTAGGCTGCCCCTCCTACACCGGCTGAGTGAGACCAAAATAAATAGCTTCCCAGCACAAATGTTTCTCTAAAAAGTGTGAGCTGCGTTAAGGATGGCGTGATCACGGTGCACCTACACAAGTGAGAGCTACGTTAGGATGGCATGATCTCTGGAAACTAAGAGGAAAAGTCTATTGTTAGTTGCATTTGATGCCTTATGGAGTTAATCTTTAACACCTTTCCACCACTGTAGTAAAGGGTCACTTGCAATTGGAGTAAGGTGGTTGAATTTAAAACAAATAAGTCTTCTCTCATCAAAAATTTTGATGGTTTTTGGTTGTGTTTTGTGGTGTGTCACATCCCTATCAGTAACACTCTATTTGCAGACAGTGGCAAAAAATTGTGCCGTTGGGTTTACCACTTGACTTTAATCTGTCCCTTTTGCTTCTCAAGCAGGGTAAAGATTGGGCCATTCTATACCCACATTTAATATAATTTTATTACCAATATAATGAATGAAATCCATGGAGATATAAGCAAAAGATTGAGATTCAACAAGTTGTATTCAAATTGCAAGAGGTTATGTAACTCGAGTAATTCAGAGTATCTATTTCTGCACTCGAAATTTTATGTTCAATTTCACTTCCCTAACATTACTTGTATGAAAAATAAAAAATAAAATAAACTTGTTGGACAAATTGTGATTGCATGTTAGTAGATGATAATTAAATAATGCCTAAGTTTTTAGTTTACCCTCTAGAACTGTCCCCGAACTGCTATAGCTGCAACATTGGAAGAAAGCTCTATGGGTTGGTGTACAATCAAAATTTTAACAAATAAGGTCCATCCTACGATTCAATCAAGAAAGCACTGTCACATCCCGCCCCAAGCCCCCACTACATCTCAGGTCTGACTCCACCGTAGCACGATATTATTCGCTTTGGGCCTCAACCACGCCCTCATGGTTTTGTTTCTAGGAACTCACATGAGAACTTCCGAGTGGGTCACCCATCCTATAAATGCTCTCATCCCGAACTCGCTTAACTTCGAAGTTCCGATGAACTCCAAAGCCAGTGAACTCCCAAAATGTCTTGTGTTATATGGAGGTGGGCATGTACATATAAGGCATATCACCCCCCCCCCCTCTCCGTTAATCGATGTAGGATGTTACAAGCACCCTCTAAGACTACATTTTTAAAAAAGATAAATCACATTTTGGTAAATCACATTCAAAGTTTACCTTTAAATGTCATTTAATACTATGATTTAATGATATATTTCTTCACTTTTAAGAGAGATGTTTTAGGTCCGATTTTCGTCAAAATCGAATCAAATTAATTATATGCATGGCCGAACATATGATGTAATTCTTAGATACTATCGCCTGTAACAAGGTCGGCCTTGGCTTGAAGTCAAACCACCACCAAACTTTTGAGTAAGATGTATTTTGTTCACTTAGCCAAAGAAAAGGAATAAAACAAACATTCAAGAGAAAGGAGAATGAAATTTGGGTTTTTTAAGACAAATTTGACCCTCAAAATAAAGAGTTAATTAGAAGTTTATGTAGAAGTTTGTAGCTTAAGTTGTTAACAATATTACATGTGCACTTAAAGTTTTAGGTCGATTTTTTCTTTCCCACGATGCTTATATGTAAAAAAGGAGTTAACGTTACTTGTTTCAGCGTTGAATGTTGACATAGATGACTTTCCTTCTTCTCGTGACATTCAAATTTAGCTTTTACCTTATTTGAACGTTATACCTCATTATAGATGACCGAAACGATCGCTAACTTTATTAAATTTTTTTGCATAAAAAAACATCAAATGATGCTTGAAAAAATTAACCACATTGTTTGCCAAAATTGTAAACACCCAATTATTAAGATGATTGTATAACCACCTTGTTGCTTGCCAAAAGTCATTTCTTCAAATAGGAAAATATGGATGTATTCAATTGAAAATTTGAGAGATTTTGATGGATTTATAAATCCGTGGATTTTTATGTAGTTTAATTGATTTATAGAGATTTCATATAAAATTTTGATTCAATTATCTCGAAATCTCATGGGGAGATGTGAGATTTGTGAATGCTTAAAATACACTGTGAAATATATCTAATTCTCTCTAATTGCTCAACTTTCTGAAATTCTTTAAAATCAATTTCTAATTGAATACACCTAGAATGTTATAATCTTCTTTAAATTCCTAATTGAATCCATTCGGATTTCAAAAGATCTTTAAATTCTAATTAAATACACCATAATTCCTGATTGAATACCCTTTAAATTCATTAAAACAATTAAAATCTTTCTAAATCTCAATTGAATACAACCGCTTCATCTCTAAACAATTGGTAAACCAAGAAATTTCCTTCACTTGTACAAACACACAATAAAATGTAGTTGTCGTTCATCGTCCCCCCGGAAACAGAGGTAGTTAATTAGGGTGGTTATTCGCTCAACTACTTCGTCCAACATTTCCTCTGTACCAGTTTCAGACGCTTCTATAAATTTAATCCCACCGTTCACTCCCTGATATGCTCTTCTTCCTCAAACCACTCCCTCCTCTCTCCCCACTCTAATTCCAAAAACCCAAATCTCAGAATTCAAGAATTCAGATCCAAAGCAAGAAGCAGACATGGGTTCCTACTTACTCGAGCACCTCAAGGCTCAGCCTGTCTGGGTTCTTGTGCTCTTCACTCTCGGCTCTTTCTCTCTCCTCAAACTCTCTCTCTCTTTCCTCCAATGGGTCTACGTCAATTTCCTTAGACCTGCCAAGAATCTCAAAAAGTACGGATCTTGGGCACTCGTCACCGGACCCACCGATGGCATTGGCAAGGCCTTCGCCTTCCAACTGGCTCGGAAGGGGCTCAATCTGATCTTGGTAGGTCGGAATCCGGACAAGCTCAAGGACGTCTCGGACGCTGTCCTGGCCAAGTACGGCAAAACCCAGATCAAGACCGTCGTGGTCGACTTCACCGGCGACCTCGACGACGGCGTCAGGCGCATTCGGGAGACGATTGAAGGGTTGGATGTGGGACTTTTGATTAACAACGTTGGGATTTCGTACCCGTATGCTCGGTTCTTTCATGAGGTGGATTCGGAGCTGCTGAGGAACTTGATTAAGGTTAATGTCGAAGGTACTACGAAGGTTACTCAGGCTGTTTTGCCGGGGATGGTGCAGAGGAAGAGAGGTGCTATTGTAAACATTGGTTCGGGTGCTGCGATTGTGATCCCCTCGGATCCTCTGTATGCTGTTTATGCAGCTACAAAAGCGTGAGTATATTGGACCTAGTATTTCACTTCTTGTTTTTATTTTATTTTTATACAAGCAATATTGGAGGAGGGGAAATCGAACTCGAAGTTCGAGTTTGGGTTTAGAACGCTGTTGAATTAATTGAGCTACGGGCCCCTTGCGTGCGTAATTTTTTGTGTATTCTTTTATCTGGGATCCATTTGTGCTTATTGTTGTAATCGTTTTTCAGGTATATTGATCAGTTCTCTAGGTGCCTGTACGTTGAATACAAGAAAAGTGGGATTGACGTGCAGTGCCAGGTAATGTTTCTGTGATTTTTTTTTACTTATCATGATAGCTAGCTCAGTTGGTATAGTTTTCGGGTTTTGCGGGTAATTGATCAACGATTTGTTTGGCAAATAGAAAATGTTCATTTGATCTATAACTTTGATATTAAGTCAATTGTAAGTAATTGAAGCCAACTCTCAAATGATTAAAAGTAAACCTATAGAAAGGTGGTGCGTTGTGGATATCTTTATGCAGTGAAACACAAAGTGGCTCTGGCTTTACAAGTACTTTGAAATTATCAGAATCTTTCCCCCTGCTGCATATACCATAGTAGTTATATGTTGGCGTTTAAGTAGCTTCAGATCGTTTATCTGGTTTCCTTTTTAGAGTCCATGAGTACATCACTATGGTCGTCATGTATTACCTGATTGTATCACAGGTTGATGTATATGGGAACTGTAAAAACTACCGTTGAGATGTGATCGGTAATGAAACTGATGTCAACACAAATTAAAATTGGACCAATTGGTGCAGATTTGAATGGAAATTGAAGATCTCTGAATGTGAAAGGCAGTCAGTGAGGATGTCAGTAGCTATAGTTGAAATGAGTCTTAAGAGTCTTGTGCATCATGCTTCCTGCCTTTCTAATTTTGAACGCTACCCTGTCCGGGTTCTGATTTTAAGCGTAAACTTTGCGGTTGAGTGATATGTTGCATTAGGAAATGGCAATTAAACGTGTCCTAGACTACATTCAAAATTATTAAATGGTTTCTAATACATGGAGGGTGAGAGCACTGAGAAGAACCCATATACCCTGACTCTTCGTATGCATATTGCCATAGTTTGGCAACTTATCTGTTGAGCATTGGATGCTTGCCACTAGGGAGTAGGGATGATTGTTAGTATCGACTTTGCTTCGAGTTGTTTCCATTATAAACTAAGGAGTTTCTCTTTGCAGGTTCCATTGTACGTGGCAACCAAGATGGCATCTATCAGGAGGTCTTCCTTCTTTGTACCATCAACTGATGGTTATGCCCGGGCAGCTCTGCGCTGGATAGGCTATGAGCCTCGTTGCACTCCTTATTGGCCGCACACACTTCTTTGGGGTTTGGCATGCTCATTGCCGGAGTCTGTTGTTGACGCATGGCGTCTGCAATTTTGCCTGGGGATTCGGAAGAGAGGACAGCAGAAAGATTCTTCCCGGAAGCAGGCATAGATGACCGAACGCTACTGTTACGTTATTCAGATGCGTTGTTGGGTAGGTCATGCCAGTTTGGTTTAGCGGATTAGGACGTCGGAAATCTGATTGTATGCTTGGACTTCATCTTCTGTTGTATGTTTTGAAATTCCATGGTCGTTGTTGATTAGTGATCAACTGTTTTCTTTCTTGTTAATTCCTTGAACTGCTCTCTAGTGAAATAGCCAAACTGTTTGAAGATCCATTAATTCAAGGGAACTTTAACGAAAAGCTATTCACTTTAACGAAAAATTACATTTTTATTCTAAAAAGTCAATCCTGGTACTATTTATTTACAACATTTTTTTGTTTTTTTCATTAAAACTCAAAATTTTCAATTATTTTTCGTTAGTTTTCCTTTAATTCAATTGGACTAACAAGAACAAACTAATTGAAGCACCTTTCTTACAGGCGCAACTTGGATAGGAATATCCGATTCTAATCTCTTTGTTTGTACAAGGCTAGGTTGCAATACGGGTTTTCTTTATAATTCTCCATTTTATTCTCATAAAAAAAAATTGTCGCTTGGTACTATTGTTTGACTGGTATTCCTTATCACTTATACATGAGAATATGAGTCGAAACATATCTCTCAATTGGGTCTCAACTTGGAATTATTACCTCACACCCATTCTATATTTTCTCCCTGATTAATTATAGGCATAATTCAAATAATCAATGCAGCTTCACATCTCCAATTGCGCCCGGTTTTGGTGTAGTAGCTATATCTCGATTTATCCTTTTTTTTTCCAGAGGTTTTATAATTGGACATTGAACCCATTTCATACACTATACTAGCTTATGCTTAAAACAAATTGAAGGGATAAAAAGAAAATACAAACATGTGTCACGTTTGATGATATATAGTAGTGGGAGATTACGGGACAAAAGGTCATCATTCACTTTGATTTGCACAACCAAAAATTATTCAAAGGATGTACAAGAAGATAAAAAAATACGAGATTGTATAAAAAATTATGTGCAAAATAATATGAAAAATATAATGTTGAGGGAATTGCAAGTATAGAGTTAAAAAAATATCGATAGTACAAATTCTTCATTTTTTGGTACGTCGTTGTAATGAAACAAATTAAGTAGATAAATAAAAAATCAAGTCTATAAGTGAGCAGAAATTGTCACTATAAGAATCTGGCCCGGCCTTTTATATTCCTTGTTGGGCTTGAAGCACATTATCTCAGGCCCGTAAACATATACCCGCCCTTCGCATACGCCTTGAGCGCATTACGCACCTTCCTGTTAATATACACAGGCCGACTGTTGCCGCCATTGAAATACCTACGAAGAAAAATTGGAATGTGGGTCTCCTGTGTTTTTATTTTTAAGTCATAGGAAGTTACCAGGTCGATCAATGAGGAAGGAGAACTTGAGTTTGGTCTCCCATACGGTGGAGGCCACGGTGTTCGTCGACACCAGCCTCGGCACCCACATCGCCGTCACCATCGACCCCAACGACACCGTTTCTGCACTCAAAAGTAATATTATCCCGTCCCTTCTCTTTTAGCATTCAGTCTGATACTGTTTTTTACCTCCCATTCAAAAAATTTAATCGCTTTTATTGTTTTTCTGGGTAAAGAATGCTGCTTTGAATAATTATTACCAAATTGGAAAAATTGGGTGTTAATATTTATGAATACAATTTGTTCGGCTCCAAATACCCAATTAAATGCATTGTTTTCGGGCTTTGAAGAGTCTTAGAAATCACAAGGCGGTTTGTAGCTCGAGTAGTTAAGAGCGTTTATCTTGCAAACAAGGTCATGAGTTCGAATCCTCCATCCCGTAATAATTCTTGTACAAAAGAAAAAACTGATCTTAGAAAGCTATAGGAAGATGCGTTTATATCACAACTTTTTGTATGATTGAAGGAGTTTGGTGTTTCTGGTCATTGATGTGATTCACTTAACAGCTACATTGTTCCATTAGTTATCATCCTTCCACTTTTTTTACCGTGAATACTCGAAATTTGCGTTTTTATGTACTGTGAATGATTGTGTGAATGCCTTCACTGTGCAGGGAAAATAGAACATGAACATCTATTGTGCTTTACTAGGGCGGGAAAAATCGAAGTTGAAGCTCTAAAGGTTTGTTTTTTTTCTTAGTGAATTGTTAATTTACCTTTGCTGAAATATAGCCTTGGTATTGAGGATGATTTGTATGCCTGGTAGGTAAAACGCAAAGGATTCTTTTATCACCTATCAGATTCCATGGTTGTTAGAAATGCTTTCAGGGTCAACAATAACTGGTTTGTTTCTGCCGATGCTAAAGATGTTCGGGGGAAAAGATTGTCCAATTTTAATGATTCAATGCCATTGTTACTTGAGGGGAACAAGCGTGCAGAAGAGAAAGTTAATATTGCTGACCAGGCTGGTTCAGTTGATTCTGCTAGAGAAACTTCAAAACAATTGGAGATAGGGTTCAAGAGTTCTGGTATTGATCATTGTGCAACTTCATCTGATGAGACGGGGAATCGGCTGGAACCTGAAATACAGGAGGACCACAGCCTACGTAGCAAGGGGTACAGAGTTCCCAAAACACAAGATTGCAGGGAAGATGGCTCGAGGAAAGAAATTGATGTCCAATGCGACGTCTCTTCGGAAAAAGCTCTGCCGGCTGAAAAGAAAAGACAACGCAAGACTAAGCAGAGAAATGAAAAACCAGTTCAGTTAAAAGAAGACGGTGCTTCAGTTCTTGGATTTGGTAAAGAACAGTCACAGCCAGATATTATACCACCTGAAAATTCATTAGGCAATCAGAGTAGAGATGTTCTATGTGACGTGACTATTGGAAAGAAAACTACTACCGGTAAAGATGTTTCACAGGATACAGCAGCTGGAAACAAAAACACTACAGAAGAACCTTGCAGGAGTTCGGCTTCTAGTATGGATAACAGGTCACATTCTGGAATTCATATGACAAATGATGCGTACAAGGGCACTGAAGTTCTTGGAAAACACATCGGGAGCAGGGAGACTACATCTAAGCATGGCAGTCTTGTGGTCTCCAATATAGCAGTGGAAGATGCTTCACAATCTCAGCCTGCTGCAAAGAAAAAGCGGAAGTTTGAAAACATATCTGGTCTTGAGGATTCACTGAAAGAAAATGATAACGTGACTTCCAAGTCAGCGATTGCATCTGAATTCTCTTTAAGGGACACACAGAAAAGTGCAAGTGCTATCTTATATGGTTCAACTGCCGAATCTACGGAGAAGAAGAAGAAAAAGAGAAAGATTTCACCAAATTCTCTTCATGAAGTAGTTGCTGCAGCTCCTTCCGGAAGAGATGTTTTACAAGAGAGATCTGCTGTTGCTGCTTCAGGAAGTAATGATAAAAATTCAGGTGTAGAAGACAATGCTGCTTCTATTAATGAACAAGGTATACAAGCTTTAACACCACCTAAACTCAATGGAATCTCTCAGAAGGGATCTTTTATAGATGTTAATAATACTGCCGATGCTGGCAATGTGGAAAACAAAAGTGGTGAGGCTGAAGAAGGATTGGACAACCGTCCTCCCTCTGTTTTCAAAGTTCCCAGTGAAGGTGTAATTGATTGCGTAGAAAGAGTCGGAGAGGAGATGGAATCATTACAGAGAAAGGATTCTGAATTGGTGACGTCTGAAAAGACACAGTTGCCTGGTCAGGATAAGAGGGATAGGAATGATACAGAAGTCATTGTGAAATCTGAATTGTTGGATGCAAATGGAATGGTCACCCCTAATAACACTAGTAAGAAGAAAAAGAAGACCAGAAAAACCAAGGGATCCATAGGAGAAACTTTGGTTGAATCAGGTGCAGGACACATTAAAGGTTCTGAGAATGGAATTTCGTTGGATGAACCTCATGAAGCTGTACATGGTGAACATGCTAGTGATAAAGCTAAGGAGGAGGAAAGTAATGTTTCTAAGAAAAATGGGATAGACGTATCAGAAAAAGAAACGGAGAGTTCTCATATCGTTGCAAAAACTGATAACCTTGATCGCAGTGAGGTGGGGAACCTGGAGCAAAATGGCAAACCTCAAGAAAATGCAGAAAGTATGAAGCAGAACGTCATAAAGAAATCTAAGAGGAAAAAGAGTACCATGACAAAAGAAATCCCAAATTTGAAAGCTGAAGTGCAAAAAGTCGGTCACCAGGTTCCAACACCGACAACTCATATGTTGGACAAAACAAGTCCCATTGAACAATCAAATGGGAAAGCTGTGGAATCTGATAAGGGTTATGGCATGGAAACTGATTCGGTCCCTGTTCGGTCAAAATCCAAGCGTATTGAGCCTACTAAAGCTCCTTCTCATGCACTAGAACACACTAGCATAAGTTTTGGGAACCCTTCTGAAAATGGATGCTCTAACGAGGCTGATAAGAACATGGAAGTTTCTTGTGAAGGCAATAAGGACAACTTTGACAACCATCAGGAACCTGGACTAGGCCAGCATGAAGTTGCTACCTCTAAAGAAGTGCACGCTGAGGTGACTAGAACAAACAGAGCAGATGATAAACCAAAAAAGAAGCGAAGAAAGCTTGATGTACAAAGTGGTCCCTCGCCTGATCTGCAAAGTTCGCTCAAGTCTAAGGAGAACCAAGGGATCGATGGAAAGTCTGAAGCTGGCAACTCTAGCTCCATACAGCCGCAAGGATCATCATCCAAGGGTGACGATGGAAAAATGTTTTCGAAGAAAGTTCCTAAAACTGGGACCAAAGCCCCAACACCGGATAAGTCTGATAAGATGAATTCCATTTCTAAAGCAGCCCGAAATCACAGCGGTGCTGACGTTTCTGGTATTGATACTCGTATAGGGAAAAAGAATGATTCTTCAGCTGTATTGAATTCTAAATTGGAAAAATCAAACAATAAACCTCACCAAAATAAAATGGATAACAAATCTCAATCAGGTGTGAACCGAAATCGTGTGGCCAGTCGAAAACCTTATGGTATCGATTATGGGGAAGTTGTAAACAGCCCAGAAAAGAGAAAGATCTTAGCTACACCAAGGAAAATTTTCAAGGATGATGACAGTAGTGGGAGTTCTGAAGATGAAGGTAAAGATGAACTTTCAAAGGCCAGCACCCAAACTCCATCAGATTATTCGTCATCTGGCTACTCAGATGGGGAAAGCAATGCAGATATGAGCACGCCAAGAAGCGGTAAGTTGAAAAAGAATTCATGTCTTGGATATGTATACCCACCGCAGTTTTCATGATTTCATTATCTGATACATTGCATTTTCCACAGGAAAGGCTGGTGGGAGAAGCGTCATAAAATCCTGGTACGTTTGTTAGCAGCCATGCCTCTTTAACAACTTTGTACCTTTCATCTAATTCGCTTGTTCTGTCGCTCGTAAGAAGATTTGTTTTTATTTTCTCTTTAAGAAAAACCCGGCATTGTAATGGGGATCAATCTGTCGCTAAGAACCACAGAGCATTGTTACTTTTATATTGAAATGTTCGTTCTCATCAATATCTGAGGCCCTTCATGTATTGTTTCGTTGTGGAGCAGCACTTCCGGCATAAAGGACATGAATTGGGATGAATTGGCCAAAAGTTCAAGCACATTCAAGAAGGCAAAACTTACAGCGTCTCAGTCACAACCGGAGGAGGACAGCGAGCCCATTGAATCCGTTCCCGACAGTCAGCCTGTATCATAGTCATTGAACCGTCGCCAATGTTTTCGCATTCTCTCCGAGGCCTTGAGATTATTTTTGTTTTCTGTTTTTACGTTTAGTTTGTCTCCCCTCCTTTGGAACCCTTTCAGCTGCATCGTATCTGTGCAGCAGTTTTGTCACAAATCAAAAGGGTCTAAGTGCTTGTAGAATCTGTAGATTGCTTCCTTTTTCGCCCCTTTTTTTTTTCCCCGCACTGTATAATTAAGGCATGTTTATGGATTATTTAAGGTTGCAATTAAAGTGGATTTTGTAGGACGATTTGTCGCGGAAAGAAGTAACAGATTTTCAGTTTGTCAATCGGATTAGCAGGCTAATAGAAGCTATTAATCTCCTATCTTTACGTTAATTTTTACTTTATGTTATGCAACTAGTCAACAAAATCATGCATTGGGGCCACTGCAAATGCATTGTTTTAGTCGTTATGGAAATCATCGTCTAAAGTATAATTTCGAATTAACCAAGTATTTTATTAACTTTTTAGGCTTAAAAATTCCAAATATTCCAAGCATAATGTAATCAATATATCTCACCATTCGCATACCCACATTGGACAACAAATTTGATGTTTTGGTGTTTATTTTCAGCAATTAGGTCATACATATAAATCAAAGAAAAATAAAATGATAAAAATATATAAGGTGTGCAGAGAGAAAGAGAAGGACGATAATAGTCCCAAAAATATACATAAACAGAATTACCATCAAAACTATTATATGTTCACATTCTCAACTTTGGATTTGACTACTATATTGACATGTATTCACATTCTCAATTTTCGATTCGGCTACCATACTTACATGTATTTAATATACAATCACCATTTTGATTGTCAGATGGTAATTGTATTAATTACATATATTTACATATCTGACCTTTAGATGGTGATTATATTAAATACATGTAATCAATCCCCTCAATTTGTCATCATTGATAAAACAAAATGACAACAAACTCAGAATGTGAATAATAGAAATGCTAATTAAGGAGACTCTCTGAATAGTTAAATTCTTCATAAACTATATGCCGTCTCTTTTTTGAGGCACAACATTTTATAATTCTCAGAGTCTTCTTATCATTTCTCATGTGAAGAAAGATTATGTTTCTCTAACAGAGATTAGATGAAAATCATTGCTCAAGCAGGAATGCATATACACAAATAATGACATGATTTGAATAATTTTTTTCCCATTAAACAAGAAATTATATTGCACATATTTGCAGAGTGACAATTGGTTTATATCAATCAATTGGGACCGTTGGATGGGCTCCCCTTTTGCCGTTTCTGAAAAACCACCTCCGTGTTTGCCCCAAAACCGTCAACCTCCTTGACATGAACCAACTTACTCCTCCGAAACATCGCCACCAACGGCTTCACACTATACAGATCATTCGCCGAGTACTTATCCGTCCGCCGCGAGATTGCTACGTGTAAAACGCAGACCCCGCCGGGCCTCAACGTCCGTTCGATCTCGGAAACGAACTTCCGCGGGTACAGAGCGTGGTCGAACACGTTCGAGAACTCGAAGTCGAAGGTGTCGTCGCCGAACGGCTGGTTGTGGAAGTCGCCCTTGACCACGAGCGGAGGGAACGGTACGAGGTCGATGCCGACCGAGTCGGACACCCCGACTCGCTTCAACGCCTCAACCTCCTGGCCGACTCTAGCCCCGATGCAGAGGGCCTTGCAATTGTCGGTGAGGAGGTTCTGGCGCTTCATTTGTTGGAAGACTTGGGAGAAGACTTGGATTTTTCGGTCCCAGTCGCGGGTGGTCCATAACTGGCGGAGCCTAGGGTTGTTGGTTTTGTTGACCTGCCGCTCGAGGTAGGCTTCGTAGGAGGTGTAGCCTGGTCGGATTCGGATGTCTTTAGCGGATGTGGTATTGGTTTCTGTTTCTTGTTGGGATTCGGGTTGTATAACCGGGAGGATTTTATTGTGTGTAGTGGTGACGGAGGTGGCGGCCGTCCTGTGGAGGTTGTGGGGTTGGAGACGGAGGACGAGAAGGAGAATGGGAAGAGTGAGAAGGAGGAGAGAGAGGAACAAGTACTTGAAAGTCGGAGTGTTGTTTTTCATGTTATCTCTGCATGAGTTCCTCTCTCTCTCTCTCTCTCTCTCTCTAAAAACCTCCGTCAGTTCTCTTCGGCTTGTGTCTTCTTCCTCCTATCCCTTGAACCCTATATTATATAGGCATCTATTTTGTAGGAATTTGTTGGAGGGGGATGGAGATGTATATATTTTCCAAGTTTCCAGCAACAAAAAGGAAAGAGATGTATTCGCTCAATCGTATATGTTTCCTAGCTGAACTCCTCATTTTAAAAGGGTAAATTGAAACTAAAACTAACGTCCCCTAAACTTACTAAAAAGAAAAACTCTAACTTCACATCAATTACGTTGCCAGATGGAAGTTTTTTGTTTTGTTACCAGACTGCAAATTTTAACTATACAACGGAATCTATTTTTAGATTCACAATTCGATAATATAAATTACTTTAACAAGAAATTATTCTAATAATAAATATATTGGTAGTCAATTATATAATTCGGCAAAAAAAAATGATGAGACCAAGGTCCCAATGTCCTAATGTAGCATGACTAAGGAGGAAGTCATTAGTCATATAATGGCATGTATTATATAATAAAGAATATATTAATTGACACGTATAAAAGTTAAAACATTGTAATCTTGTTAGCCAGTTAATTAATTAGAGCTACTTGAACATAACAGATGGATAGTGTAAATAATTATATGATATTAAACTTCCTTCTTATCTTTAAGACCTTTATTAAACACCATGTCCTTATTTGCATGAATAAAAAAGAAAGAGTAATGTTAGAGAGACCATATGTTTAAATCATATTTTTATAGATTACATAATGTGGCGAGTGATGGTTAGATTTAGGGACGGAGTTAGAAATTTCCTCTAATGGGGGCAATCCGAAAATAACTAACAAAACCTTATTATGGTATGGCTTATACCGAATATGAAAATGGGGATGGTTCAAATGATAATTCATCACAATTTCAATGTTATAAAAAAATTTGTGTGGTAATAGAAAGTGGCAAAATGAAGAGAAAAATATTAATACATGAGAGGCGAGAAATGGGTTTTTCCTTTGAATGATGAAACAGGAGCACTTTTGCTCTTGTTATATTTTATATAGGAGTATGCTTGATATTAAATACATATACTTTCTTCAAATATAATATGTGTATGTGTATAACTGCAGTAGCTTAACAAGAAATGACTTGAGTTGGGGCATTTACCTCCAGTGAGCTTTCATTAACTCATTCTATGGTTAGATTTCTTCTTTAAATTATTAGAAAAATTCAATCATTAATCAACATATTATGTAGTCTATACAATATGCTCTAAAAACATGGTCTACCTAGCATTTTCCAAAAGAAAATGGAGATTATAATGAATGGAATTATGGAATGCACCAACCACTCAGTTGCCTCAGCCACAAAACTATGCGTTAATTAATTATGTAAAAAGTAACTGTAGTTTAAGGAAGATCATTAATAAATGAAGAAGATTAATATAAAACTTTACTATGACCAACCAGAGAGGGGAAAAGTGGTGTGTAAGTGTGCAAGCACGAGTCGAAGTGGCATTCTTCTGGAGTCCTGATCGACCTGATATTTGTTAACAAAGTGATGAACATTGCATTGGTTACATACGCAAATGCATATTGACATTGTTGCATGGCTTCCATGACCTGTGATCACATCTGTTGTTTATTGTTGAAGCCTAGCTACGTCTTCCATCTTGATTAGTTGCGATGAACACCACTCAGGCTCCTCCATTTCATGTGCCGCACAAGCCTCAAAAGAATAAAAAATGTTATCGTCACTACATTTTGTACAGCGCAGAAGCAAATTTTACAATGTATATCCGTACTACTTCTTTTAGGTGTCTTTGAAAGTGATTTTAAAATGTCTAAATCGCTTTTGATGAAAGAGTTTTTAGAAAAACTCCTTAGTAAAATGCAAGTGAAATCCTGTAAAATCATTGAAGTGTTTCCTGCAAAAAGAACCACATAACTGATACTTCTTTCAAACTGCATTTGAAGTGCTATTGGAACCCAAAAATACTTACAACAAAAATCCCTTCAGTCATTTTGAAAGAACTTCCAAACGATCTAATCATGGATGTGAAACCTGTTTGTATTAGTGAGTCCTATATTGACGGAGCAATGGTGCAAATGTGATGTACAAAATGTGGTAAGTCTAGCAGGTCACTCAAAGATAAAGTTTGGGATCATACCGACTAATTCTTCTGAAATTTTCTAGTGCACATCAAAAGTACACATTTAAGTTACACATCTGAACATAACATGATATAATGGCTCTTGCTTAAATGTGGAACTTAAATATGCAATTTTGATGTACACTAGGGAAAACTTCCTAATTCTTCTAATAAAATTTTTTGTTTTTGGATAATGCTTGTGTCCCAACCCCTTCTCTTGGGGAACTTTCTTGCCCCTCACTTACAATTAATGAACTTTTACCATCTGAACATCATAGTCGGAACTGTTCGTTCTCTTTATCATCAACTAATTAAAGGTCATATATGCAAACAATCATTCATACGTGTTAAACCAATTAACGGTTTTGATAACAAGTAGCATCCTTAAGATGTTCCGTTCATTTGTTTGATGCATATGAATGGCTCAGGATCTCCAAATCAAATAATTTTTATTTTTTTTTTATATATATATAATCTTTAAGTGATGATAAAGATAATGAATAGTTTTGTATATGATGTTCAAACGGTAAAAGTTTGTTAACCTTAAATAGAAGGACAAGTAAGTCCCCTACGAGGGGGACACAAGTATTTTATTTTTTTATTGGGCCGAATTCCTTTGGTAGATGGGATTGGGGTGTCCACAATACCATTATGGACCGGGTTATTACTTGCTTTGAATAGGGATTTTTTAGGTGTGGTTCGGCCCAAAAAATAGTCAGAGGAGAGTATGGAGATTCAAGCACAGATTCTCAACTGTTATTTGTCAATGCGTTTACCCTTTCAGGGCGATGTTTACCGGTAAAAGAAATTATAATTATTTTTATTCTTTACCTGCGAGTACATATGAGATATGGCCACCTTGTGTTTGAGGTTCGTTGTACGAATCAATCATAAAGTCATGAGACTTTAGACAATCTCCAACCGAAGGGTCTAGATGGTCATAGAGCCGAAAATAGCTCGAAAATCGTCTCTAACTGAGGGCCAGACTAAAGGGCTCGTGGGCTCCACTGGACAAAAAGGGGCCAAAGGGCCATTCGGCCAGCCCAAATGAGCCAGCCAACAGGCCCGGGCAAGGCCACATGCTGACATCATATTTGTTTTTTTTGTTTTTGTTTTTTTTTACATTAAGTAACATGAAACAACATTAAACAATATTAAACAACATTAAATAACATTAAGTAACATTAAACAATATAAAAAAATTTTAACAACATGAAACTTAAAAAACATTTTTAAAAACATTTAACAACATGAAAATTATTGACAATCCATAACATAAAATTATTGAGGTAATTTAATTTAAGTAACATAGTAATTCAATTAAAATAATAAATTATGTTTGGCCCTATAACCCTTTAATCCTCGGTTGGAGATGGTTTTTTGTGACAAGGTTGTACTTGACCTGGCCCTCGGTTGGAGACGGTAAGAAATATAATCATGCATTGTTCATTAAAATATTAATTTATTGAAGTCTTTGGTTGGAGATGTTCTCAGAGTGCATCAAGTTCGAAATATTTTTGGCGAAGCTAAAATGTGAGTTGATGCCTTATCTAATCCAGGACTCTAACACTAATCTTTCACTAGACTATTAACTAGCACCTAGCAGATGTCCAACTGTAGAGAACAACTGCATTACACTTGTAATGTCACTGTTACGAAATGACTAGCTAATTGTGTATCGTTAAGTAAAAAAGTTAAAACACAATGATATAATTTAACTGATTTGAAACACCGACACAAAGTTATCAAATTGACGATATATAATGTTTCTCTCCCAATTGTACATTACAATTGGTGACAACATGACCATGCATTATCGTGGAAACCCATGAGCTTCAAACTCCGTTTTGCTCGAGTGAATAAACAGATTATATAGACACATATTAATATGCCATTAACACAAAGGTGCAATTACAAGCAAGTTCATCAACAATTGTGCCATCGCACCCTATACAAAAAAACCATCGCTCTAAGACCTCATCCTGTTGATTTGGTTCAAAGCCGGTTGTAGAATGTTGTACAGCACCCACAGAATCGCCGGAGCCACCACAAACAGCAACAGCTGCCCCCTGTTGTCACCGGCGGCATCAGCAGCAATCATGGCTATTTCGCCGGCGGACGCCTCGGGCGTCGAGACAAACCCGGACGCAGCCAATCCACCAAGCCCGAGCCCGACGACCACGCTCTTGTTTGTCATGCGGTTGATTTGGTTGAGAGCCGGTTGGAGAATGTTGAACAGAACCCAAGCGATGGCGGGAATGATGGGCAGCAGGAGGGCGAGCCCGCGGTTGTCGCCTTCGGCGATTTGGGCGACTTGCTGGGCGGCCAGGGCGGGGTCGGAGGCGCTCAGGGTGGAGAAGATGGCTCCGGCGATGGCGGTGCCGGCGAGGGAAGGGGACATGTTGGAGGGTTCAATAGGTTTTGAGAGGGTTAGACCTTTTGGGAGGTTTTGAAATGAGAGGAGGGAGGTGGGCTTTGCGGCGGTTAGCTTGGTGGCGACTTTGGGGGTGGTGGTGGAGCTCAAGCACTTTGCGTTGATTATTGCCACTGTTGCCATGGTCGCTGCCATTTGTTTAGGGTTTTCTTGTGGAGAGCTTGGGATTGGTTGGTTTGGTTTGGTTTGATGTTTCAGTTGTGTGCAGTGCAGAGGGAAGTGAGATCAGATGGGATTCAATGGTTGGTTCGGAGTGGGGAGTGTGGGAAATATAGATGTGGGGCAAAGTTAGGGGGGTGGGAACCAATAGAAATGGGGTGTGTGGATTCTTTCCTTATCTAGAGTGTGAATGGTGTAACAAGGACCTCATATTTACAATTTCTTATCACTTCTTGTAATTTGAGTTTATTGATGGCTAAACCCACAAATTGTGTTAAGTTCTTTTCACTAATTAGCCTCTAGGATAGTCGGGAAACATGCATGGCTATATGCATATATCAAATCTACAATGACATTTAGTTATGTGATATAAGAGAAGTTGTGAGTTAGGAGAGTCGGGATTAGAGTACAGAACGAGTGAGTATGAGATCATCTACATCCTAATCAATATAATACATGATCAAGACAAGAATAGAGCGTAGCAGGAGTGAGTACGGGATCAACTACCTCCTAACTAATCTAATATCTGATCAAAACAAGAATAAAACATAAACGAAGTGAGTACGGGATCAACTACCTCCTAACCAATCTAATATCTAATCAAAACAAGAATAGAACATAAACGAAGTGAGTATAGGATTAGCTACTTCCTAATTAATCTAATACATGATCAAGAAATAGAGCATATAAATCCATAATTACGATACCATGGGCCCCAAGCCATTGAACCTCTAACATGGCCTTTTGCCATCGACAAGGAGAAGGTGCTTGTCATCCAATAGATTTTAGGAGGCAACAAAGCCCAAAACTCTTGGAAAATAGAAACAAAGCTCAAAACTCGCAAGTTCAACAAATGGGTGAAAACGAAACGACAAGTCGTTGAATTGATATTTTGCCATTTTGGTCACCCTCCCAACTTCCGAGAGTCCCGTCAAATTGGAAAACCAAACATTCGCAATCGCATGAATCGGAGCAAGAGATGCTAAAAACCCACACTCATCTCTCTGCTCCAGCTCAAGCTTTTAGGGTTTCTAAATTTCCCAAATTCCCAAACCCCTCAAAAAATGGCTACTTTATCGTCGTTTCGACCCAGCCCAGTCCTCGCCCCATCTCCCAAGCCCCCGAACCCTCTCCTCCCTCGAACCCACCACCACTACGGCTTCCCCCACTCCAATCCCCTCCTCCGCGGCTCGCTCGCCGTGGCCCGGCTCGGCCTGGGTCCCGGTCTGATTCCCGAACCGGAAGATGCCGGAGCTGTGCTGAAGGAGCTGTTCGGTAAAGCCGAGAGCTTGCTTTACACGGTGGCCGATGCGGCGGTGTCGTCATCGTCGTCGGATAATTTGACTACTTCGAAACAGAGCAGCGATTGGCTTTCTGGGATTACCAGTTACCTCGAGAGCGTTCTCAAGTTTCTGAAAGATGGGCTTTCTGCTGTGCACGTTCCGTACTCCTATGGCTTCGCAATCATACTGTTGACCGTTCTTGTTAAAGCTGCTACCTTCCCGTTGACCAAGAAGCAGGTGGAGTCCGCCATGGCTATGCGGTCCTTGCAACCTCAAGTGAAAGCTGTGCAAGAGCGCTATGCTGGGGATCAGGTGCAAATGCAATGCATACCCATCTTTCTTTCACCTAATTTAATCAAACCCATTTCATCAATTATTGAAAATTAGATTTTTATGAGCTCAAGTTGTAAACTTTTACTTGTAGGAGAGAATTCAACTCGAAATTGCTCGATTATACAAGTTAGCAGGCATAAACCCTTTGGCAGGTATAAGCTAATTCCAAAACTCTTCTAACTTACAATTTGATTATATATCTTATCCTTCTTGGTTTTTCACTTCGTTTTGCGCCAGGATGTTTGCCTACACTTGCAACAATCCCAGTGTGGATTGGGTTATATAGAGCTCTTTCAAATGTGGCAGATGAGGTACCATCCTCTCGTATTCGTGTTAATTAGTTTTTAGTAACCTCCTGTTATTTATTTACATTTTGCTTTATAATCACTCCGAGCTCTTATTAAGTGTGTGGCATTTCTATATAAAGGGACTCCTTACAGAAGGCTTCTTCTGGATACCCTCCTTGGCTGGTCCTACAACGGTTGCTGCTCGACAAAATGGAAGTGGCATCTCTTGGCTTTTTCCATTTGTAGTGAGTGTTTCTTCACCTTCAAGCTAAAACTCTCCCTTTATCTCTGTTTATTGCCCTGAGTAACAACAAATCTTTATAACTTGTATTCTATACAAGCCTTACAATTTTTTCCTCGAAATTATGTAGCTATCTAGTTCAGACTCAACACTTTCGCAAATCTCAAATTGCTCTCTAATTTTGTTTCCAGTTTTCTACTCTTAAATGTCTTTATTTTTTGTTTTTGTGGAGATTTTGTATTCGCTTGAAATTTGATCGTTCTGATGTTCACTTTACTAGATATATATTTACGACCACCTATGGTTTGTGGATCTCATTTTCACTTTTGGTTTCTTATAAATTTTCAGGATGGTCATCCACCCCTTGGATGGTCAGACACGCTGGCATATCTTGCGCTGCCTGTTTTGCTGGTTATCTCACAGTACATATCTGTTCAAATTATGCAGTCAACACAGCCACAGGTCAGTCATTTGACTCATTTCCCCGGTCCAAAGCCTGGTTAGATAAAGTTCACTAGCGCTTCTATGTCTGACCTTCTTTGGTACAGGGATTTCTGATTTGAGCCAGATTTACAATTACTCATTCTTTTCACGTGGTATCCTTTTTTTCAGAGCAACGATCCGAATGTGAAGAGTTCTCAAGCAATTACCAAGTTTCTTCCTTTGATTATCGGTTATTTTTCTCTATCAGTGCCTTCTGGTCTAAGTCTCTATTGGTGAGCATATGTAAAACCCTTTTGTTCTATGAACACCATAGAAGTTTTTATTTGTATTTTTCATATTCTAGTGGATCATCAATCTGCATCAGAACGACACTGGTAACTTTACCTTTTGGTGATAGTCTTCCCTATGTTATCTTACATCTTTCATAAATGTTTGTGCAGGTTCACAAATAACATATTGACCACAGCACAATCAGTATGGCTTCAGAAATTTGGGGGTGCAAAAAATCCTGTTACTCAATTAAGGGATAACATTAGCAAGGAAGATGAACCCCAAATTCTAAAGTCTGTCTCCGAATTAAAATCAATACCAAAGGATGCTAAACGAGAAGAAAAGTTGACGCCAGAGGGTCTACGACCCGGTGAAAGGTTAATAGTCTTTCCTGTCATTTCTCTATGTTTTTGGCTGTACTTGAGGGTTTATGTTCCTAATATTTTGTGATATTCCAGATTCAAAATGATAAAGGAGCAAGAAGCGCGAAGGAAACAACAAAGAGAAGAAGAAGAAAAGAGGAAAGCTGAAGAGGCTGCAGCAAAAGTGACTCAAATAACTAATGAGAGACATGAGGGAGAAGCCAGGTTACATGAGAATGAAAATGGAGTTAAAGTTGGATTAGTTGAGGACAAGAGTGACGAACATCAATCTCAGACCACAACTTACGATTCCTCTGATGTTAGAGTTTCTGTGAATGGTGATCGGTCTAGACAGGACACGGAAGGAGACCACAACAAAATGCCCAAGTTTCAGATGGAAAACAGTGAAATTTCTACTGATTTTGAGGCTGATAGGAGGGATGAGCAGAAGTTGAATGGAAGTCTAGGTGACAAAGGTATCTTGGCTATGCTTTGATATTTGCAGTTAGCGCTTTCTTTGTTAATGTGTAGGGTTACTACGGTATAATAAAGAAGATTTAGACGAGAACAATTAGTTTAGGCTTCTCATTGGAATTTATCCTCCGTAATACAATCGTTTGACTTAAGAAAAAGAAAAAGGGCTCTAGTAAACTAAATCAACGTATGCTTGAATTATTTTAACTTGCCTTCTGATTAGCAACTGCAATTTTTTTTTCTTTGATTTTCAGGAAGCAGTTGAAGTACAAACTTCCACGATCACTATGGATATAAAAAGGTTCTGGGGAAAGCACACATCAAGTGAGAGGGGAGTGACCAACCAACCAGAATGCAAGCATTGCGACAGTACTGGTGAGTCAAGTTAATCAGATCGACAACGCTAGTTATATATTGTCAAAGTAGAAAATGGGAAGCAGGCCGAACATTCTAAAAAGCAATCACAGGGTGTATATTACATCATATCCAAGACAGACGAGTAGGATCAACGAGAAGATTTTGAGGTTTCTGCATTGTAGCTGGAAGTTTTTGAATGCGTGTATGATCTATGTAACAATTTTTCTTTATTTTTTTGTTATTTTAGGTGAGAAGAGGGAAGATGGATAGGAGATTTATGCAGATGTTCTTAGAGATTTTTTTAATGCTCATTGTGTCACCACACAACTTACCAATAAATGATATAAAATTTCAGCTGGTTAAATTCGTTGTGTAGCTCTCTACCTGTCTGTTTGTTTATTTTTTTGCACACCAATTGTTCTCAGCTGGTTTCCTGCTTGGTTTTTTATGGTCTCCTAGTTCCCTTCAATTGGAGAGATTAATGCTTGGGTGTAGCCGGTTCAATCACGATTGTATACAACTTGTGATATGACATATTTTCTTCGTCAATGGTGTGAGTCGCCATGTATGGTATTTTGAGACATGTATGTATAGGCGTAGACAGTGTTTAGCGGAGACATGTGCAGCCGGTAGTTAACGTATATGTGTTTATAGCCTTAGCGTACGCGTAGAAGGTAACCTAAAATAATGTTTCTTCAATTAGAAAAGTGTAATATTTAACTCGTTAAATTGAAGCTAATTCTCTTCTTTATACTCAATAATATCTTAACCTAAACTTTTTTTTTTGTCTTAATGGTATCTTATGGGTTTTTATTTTATTGTTTCAGAGTTACCCTCCAGTAGTTATTTTATAGTTACTTATTTACCCGAGTAACTTTATTTGTCAACATTTGTTTTTAATAAAAATATATTAATTTTTGCGTTAAAAAGATGCATTTTACATAAATAAAATCTTAATTTAAAATACTATATACTCCTTAAAAGAAAATAAATAAGATACTCTATATTTCTATATACATATAATATATAATTTGAAGTACAAGCTTGTTCTATTTTTTTTTTTAAGTATAATTTTATTACATGCAATTCACATGTCAGTGTCAGGTGTGTTATTGAGATTATTTTTCTCCTGAACTTGAGTGTGTTAGCTAGTTTGTCAGCACGACAATAATTGATGGCATTTGAAAGGAGTTGATTTCATTGACCCAAGAAAAAAAGGAGGAAAGAAGTTAATTATTTCTCACCGGAACTTGATAGTGTTAGATCATGCTACAAGTAATTGATAATTTAACGATAGCATTATAATTAATTGCAAAATAATGCTGCTTAATTAGTGATCAGTGAGAGTTGAGAACACAATTCGTAGATATTAAAAGTTGACTAGATGTTATATTATGTGATGAATAATTTGACCCATGGCATTTGATAAAAGTGAAAAGACTTAAATGCAATAATTAGCAGTTTAGTACTATAATTTAATGGTATTTTTTTTCATTTGTAAATCAGAGATCTTAAGTTTAATTCTTGTTAAAAGCGAATTTAAACTACATTGTCAACCGATTATGAACCTTAGCACCATCCCTCGTCCTCTTCGTATAAATAATATGCAAAAAAAAAAAAATGCAAATATTAGTGAAAACTTTACTAACACTCTCAATTCTACATGCATGCATGATTCATGCGCAAAAAAAAAGTCAGGAACTTTTCTTATCAGCCATGGCATGCATGCAGCCGAAGTATGTAAGTAGAGGCTGTCAGCCTGCAGTGCACAGTGCAGACACATGCAGATCGAGTGCATGGCACGCATTTTCATTTTGTCTGCCGTGCATATGTCGCAAAAGCTTTGGAAACTAATTTGTCAAATTAAAGGAGTTTAATGATCATATTAATGTAAATTATGCAATCGTTAATTATCATCCCATGTAGCTATCTGGCTCGAACGTTGGTTTGGAAATGAAGCTCGACTTGGTTTGGTCAGGCATTCTTGTTAAGAATATTTCAGAATATAGCCAACGACTACTATTAGTTACACTTATATTATATCGATTTAACTGCTTTCATAGTCTGACAAATCTTTAAGTTTTATTATAAAGGATTTCGGTGCAATTAAAAATATATTTTTTTTTATTATATTTGATATATTTGATTGCGTTAAATGCTATTGATAATATGATATTTCATATGACAAATCATTCCTTAGAAGTTAGAACAGCGAGAAACTCTTTTAATTTTGGCTGGACAGATCAACTTTAACCACACTCATCAAGCAATAGTTTTCAGGTTTGTGAGAAACGTAATCGTGGAAGGATCTTAGAGAAATATTACACCTTAGATCCAGCAACCCTAGCGAGCAACAAGGTGACATGAAAAAATAATATGAAATGACTATATTAAACAAATGATGAGTTTACTTTACATTAACAAAACGACAGATGGTGCAGCAGCAGCAGCTGTCTGTTTCACAAGTGTCATGTAAATATATAAATATACAAATTACTGCATGCATTTTTTATTCGTGTCGACATTGAAATCTTGCTAATAATGATGTTGATGATGAAGCTGATCCATGCCTGCATCACCATTGTTTTGGATCTTCCCCTCAAGGGCATCCATATCACCATTGTTTTGGATCTTCCCCTCAAGGGCATCCATATCACCATTGTTTTCGATATTGATCTACCGAATTGTAATCAGATAATCAGACATAAATATTGGCCACTTTAACTTCCTAAACCTTTTCAACATCAATATTATCATATGTTGTAGGGAAATTTATTTGGGACTTATTAAAGTCCCATTTACAGAAATATATTACTAAATATATATATATGTATATATATATATATGTATATATATATATATATATATATATATGGACTTCGCCCTGGTAAGTTTATGACATATACTTTTTTTATTATTACTGTACAAAAATATACTTTAGAAAGTAGTTAATATAAGTTATTTGTAATAACATAGTGTGTATAATGACTTATTTAGAGTGGTAATGACTGTTTTAAATGTTCATTAAGTTAGCTAAAAGGGTTTGTGGACATATATGATCTCATTTTGAAAAGGAAGCAAAGGGATTTGAAGGAGAAAGTCCCGTGTAAGCCTACTCGGTAAAGGAAAAAACTAGAAAAGAAAATAGTAAATTAGGGTTATTATGAGAACTATTTTGTTTTTAGTTTTTATTGAAGTTTGATATGCTTGAGATACAAAGAAAGTATATGGCACAAATGAGAGGGAGAAGAATGATGGAAGAGAGGGAAAAGAAAAAGAAATAAGGAATGAAAATAAAAAATGAAAAGTGAAAATAACTTAAAATTGTTTTTTGTATGTTGGTTTTTAGTTGTTACTTTTTATGTGTTTCCTTATATGCTTTTTCTACATCTTTCATATCATCCATCATTGATCTTCTTCATCTCTCTGAACCAAACACTATAAAAAAAATAGTTATTAAACAGACTCTCAGAGTACTTCAATTACAAAGAATAACGTTGTATGTAAAGATAATATTAATAATTACAATTGGCACACTAATTAATGGAGATCAAAAGGAAAAACTATGATTTTAAGCTTTTTAACTTTTTTGCATGATGGAAATTGGGTTCCATTTTTATGCAAGTCTTGAACATGCAAGACGGTTTTTGTGTCGTCGATACAAGTTGCATGCATGATGAAGGCCTATGCTTGATGTTTCCTTCCATTTTCGACAGCTAACTCGATTGCATGTGTGTCCCTCCAACACCTGCCTTGTTGATCGACAGATCCCATTCACGTTGCTTTCGGACGATGAAGATCATTTAGACCTCACTCTACAACTTTTGAGGAAGTAAAATAAAAAAGGAACATCTCTTTTATCTTAAAAAAAAAATTATTCGATTAGCATATTCTTGTAATTTAAGTTTTTGGATCATCCCTTAATTTCATAAATCAAATAGAGCACCCAATTGTTTCGATCATTCTTCAAAGCTCATTACTTTGATTTTAATTTCCATATTATTTTAATTACTTTTATGGTGTCATATCAATTGTTTTATGGTATTAGAACAAATTGTTTCACGTGTGAAGTCCAACAGCCACACGTGCTCCACATCATCCCGTTTGTGTTTTTCATGTGTTTGGTTTGAAAATTTGACACATTTTGAGGGAATGTGTTAAGAATGAATCTCACATTGATAGAAGGAGTAATCTTGCATCGGCTTATGAGTTGAATTACTTTTTATATTGCCAATTAATTTTATGATGAAACTTTATGTTAATAATTCAACTTACAATTTTGAAGATAATTGATACCAGCTACACCAGTCCTTGACAGAAAATATGGGGTACAATGACACTCAATACAACGAATTCTGTCAAACTGGGCAAGCAGTAGTTTTCATTCTTTGATTTCCTTCTAAATATAAAATATCTTAGGTATTTTAGAATTGTTGATCTCTTCAATTATGTCCTTTCATATTGGACATTTTACATATAAGTTTTTAGGGTAAAGTACAAAAAAACTACCTCAATTATTGATGTCACGACACTTTCATACCTCATCTTTTAAAATTGATAATATCATACCTCATCTTACGAATTTGTGTCAATGTTATACCTTCCGTTAGCTTGACCGTTTATTTCTCAGTTAAATGCTGATATGGCGATCCCAGACCCATTTTTAATTAAAAAATTATTAAAAACTAAAAAAAATCCTTTAATATTTTAAATATTAAAATAATAAAGAAAAGTTATTAAAAAAAATTAAAAAAAAAAAAAAAACCAACATCAGTTCGTCCCCTTCCCCCTTCTCTCTCTTCTTCCCATCTTCATCTTCTTCCCCCTTTCTGCAAGTGCAACCCAGAAAAAAAGAAGAGAAAAAAAAAAAAAAACCCAATTTGTTTTCCCCACTCCCCACCCCCTCTTCTCCCCGCACCCACTCTCCGCACCCAACCTCCCCACCTTCGCACCCAACCTCGCACCCATTACCTGCAACCCAAAAAAAAAAAAAAAAAAAAAAAAACCCAGATCCCGTTGAGGTGGAATCGGGAAACCTTTGCCAAGCCGATTCTGAAGGTTGAGAACTTGGGCACGGAGAAAATGGGGGGAATGGGTGTGGAGGGAAGAAGGTGGGTGCAGGGGGGACGGACGAACTGGGTTTCCCATTTTTTTTTTTTCCGTCTTTTTCTTCTTCCTCTTCTTCTTTCTTCTTCTTTCTTCTTCTTCTTCTTCTTCTTCTTCTTCTTCTTCTTCTTCTTCTTCTTCTTCTTCTTCTTCTTCTTCTTCTTCTTCCTCTTCCTCTTCTTCTTCCTCCTTCGGGTTGGGTTGGGGTTTTTTTTTTTCCTTCTTCTTCCTCCTCCTTCTTTCTGGATTGCAGGGGGTTGAGTTTGTGGTGGGGGGAGGGGGGACGAATTGGGTTTGGTTTGGGGTTTTTTTTTTTTTTTTCTCTTCTTCTTCTTCTTCATCATCTTCTTCTTCCTCCTTCTTCTTTCTCCTTCTTCTTTCTGGGTTGCAAGAAGATGGGGAAGAGAGAAAGGAGGGAGGGACGAAAGTAGAGGTTTATTTTTTATTTTTTTATGTACTTTTTTTATTATTTTAATATTTAAATAATATTAAATGATTTTTTTGTTTTTAATAATTTTTTAATAAAAAATGGGTCTCGGATCAAGCCACGTCAGCATTTAACTGAGAAATAAATGGCCAAGCTAACGGAAGGTATAACATTGACACAAATTCTAAAGATGAGGTATGGCATTGTCAGTTTTAAAAGATAAGCTATGAAAGTGTCGTGACAACAATAGTTGAGGTAGTTTTTTGTACTTATTATTCATACTCTAAAAAGGTTATTCTGCACCGTTAATTTTTTATATTTAGAAAAAAATACTTATTTATGATAAGTGAGGAAGGACATGTTTGGAGTGCCACTAACATCTTCCTAACATTACGCTTAAAAAAACACTTCAAACCTAATAACTTAGGGCTCGTTTGGATGTGCTTTTAAAATGTCTGAAAGCGCTTTTGGTTAAATTGATTTTGAGTTCAAAAGCATTTTCAGTGCTTCTTGGAAGAAACACCAAATATGTGCTTCTTGCATGAAGCACTTAAAGTGTTTTTCCATGATCCACTTAAATTTTTACTAAGGATTGGTATCCAAAACATTTTCACCAAAAGCGCTTTTGATCATTTTCAAATTACATTCAAACGAGCTCTTAAAAAATTGACTTGATAATGTGGAAATGATTCTACATTAATAGTCAGTTAGAGCACGAACAGGTGAACAAGAGAAAGATTTTTCTTTTTTTCCCATTGAATTTTTAAAGTATTTTTGTGCAAAACATATAGTTAGGTGTTTTTGTATTTTTTTATTTGTAATATATTACTACTTAATTATTGAGGCACGGGTGAGGGTCATGTGCTGGGTAGATTAGCACCAAGATGGAATGCATTGGGACCAGTTATTATTTGAGTTCAACTAGTTTCAAGGAACCGTAGAACTCAAGTATATATGAATTATACTGTTCTGAGTAGTCTACTTGACTAGAGAAACTTATATGCAATTAAAACGCAAATTAAAATAGTGGTATGTCAAACGTATTATACGTTGTTATGTGTTTTAACTTATCAAGTACCTAAATATCCTAATTGCATGCAAGTTTCATCTCCGAAAACCATAGCAAACTGCATGATTTTCATCTCCAAAACCACAGCAAACTGCATGATTTTCATTGAAACAAAAAAGAGAACGAAAGTGGAAATGAAGCAAGCTCTGAGTGTGAGATATCATATTGTACGTGTGGACCTTGCCAACCCTTTACTCTCGTGGTTTTATACAGTTCTTACATTGCCAAATCAAATCATGCGTAGGAGAATAACTTTCACGAGTAGTAACAGTATGGCTTTTCGATCTGGTCCCCCCGAAAACACACAAACCCTGGCTTGTTACAACTTACAGCTCTCACTTTGTTAACTACCATATAAGCATATCTCCCCCTGCCGTCAACTAAATCTTACTTTGTTTTCCTGAACTAATTTTCTCAGCTCTCACTTTGTTAAATGCCTTGTTACCTATAAAAATGAAAAGGAGACCGTGATGTAGAATGCTGAAGTCAAATAACGTTACCCAGGAATTCCGTGTCTTTACATTTAGTTTCAATTTAAAACACGTATTTGTCAGACATTTTATACGTGTTAGTTGTGAATAGCTACTGAAAAAACGAATTGTAACTCTTTCGTAAGGCCGTTTCTGAGATTTTGGGAATCCTGTGTGAAATTTATAAAAACGCCCCTCCTTAAGATAGTCTTAAAAAATGTAGGACAATGAATTGATGCTATAAAACAATCACTTAAATCAAAACAAACTTTAGCACTCACTGATTGCAAGTTTTAAAATGTCATTAATAATAAGTAGAAAGAGCTACAAACATAACGTTCACTAAATAATCAAAAGCAGTTCAATCTTAAACACCCAAACAAGAAAACAAACTTCAAAAACTCTAACCTTAAAGTTTCACTTGAATATGTAACATTATTATATAATAATACTGAAAAAATATTGTCTTTTATGGTGTATTATTAACACTCAAAATATCTTATTATACTCTAAATTATTATATTTAGAAAAGGAGAAAATTACGCTTATAAGGAATGCAAAATGAGATTTTAAAGTGTTAACAAAATCAGCTTTTGAATATAAAACATTATTTTATAACAAAAGCAATTTTAAATATAGAATATTATTACATACAATATTAAGTAACTAAAATTTTAAGGTCCTAACAAATTTGAAACTTTATGCGACTGCACCTTTCGCATCCTTTCAACGCCCCGTTTGCTTCTTCGATACTTGTAACCAGGGTGAACAAAGGGATCTTAAACCGGTAAGTCGGGAAGGGTCCTTGCGATACCTTACGTATTAAGTGAAGTGGTAATGCTAGACTACAATTAAAAATGATAAAATTACAGTCCTAATTATCTTGGAGTTGGGAGAAAACATACGGTACCCTCTCAACTAATTTGACTCCAAAACGTCTCAAACAAGAACCAAATAATTCTAAATTGTCACCATTCGTGTCTAATGCAACCGACTGGACTTTAAAATAATCTCAATAAAAATAAAAATAAAAAAAATTATAAAAAAGCTCCCTATCTTGTTCGTGATAGTTTTCACCTTGGTTTTCGTAAAACCATAAGGATATTAGGAGGTGATTAAATTAGTTGGAGTTTTACCATCTCCAGAGTCAAGAGGAAGAAGGTGACGTGTAGGAATGAGCATACTACAAATATATAGTAACTAGAAAAGCTTCATCACCACCCAAAGCTAATAAGAGAGATAAAAGGGAAGAGAGTCACCTCCTTAAATCCCCCATTGAAAATAAACAACAAAAACCAAAATTCCCCTTCCTTTTTATCTCTTAAAATCCTTTGAGAAATATCCCATCCCACTCTCTGCCTTTTGATCACAACCCCACTTCTCTGCTCTTTCATTTGATCCAATTTTTGCTGTTTTAAAAAACGTCAAATTCTCTGCCAATTTGTTGACGGATGCAGATGATGGGGTTTCAGGAATCTTGGGTTGCTCCGATATGTAATTCTTCGTTTCCTAGTTGTTGAGTCTCGATCTGTGTCGATCGTAATGTAGAATTGACAAAGCTTGTTGGGCATGTGATTGTGTTCTGTTTCTGCTGGATTCTTTGTCTCTTCGATTACTTTTGATGTTTGATCAAGTTTTTGCAAATGGTTTTTTTATTTCTCCGATGATTTTCTGATCTGGGTTTGTCTAAAGCTTTGATTTTTCTGGATAATTATTGGCAAAAAAGTTTGCTTGTATCTGCAACCCCTGTTATTTATATTAAAAATATGGAAGTTAATTTTGATCGGATTAATCTGACCCGTGTCAGTAAAAACGAGTTTACCTGGATTATATTTTATGTTTTGATGTCAAAATTCTTTCCTTTAGTCGGCTGTCTTTTGCCGGTTGGAATATCCATTCATAGAAGACTGGTATTCTTCTCCTCAAAGTCTCCATCTTTTAGTGTTCCTCAAGTTTGTTTTACTGTTTTAAGGTTTTGGGTTTCTTTGTTAACTCCTCTTGATTCGGAAAGTCCGAAAATTTTCGGTTTTTGTTCTGATCGAATTTCTCTGGTTTGTCGAATTTTGCAGATGTTTGATGTCATGACATGTTGATTGGATATAACTTGTTGCATTATATGTTCTTGTACTTGCTGTCATATAACGAAGTTTTATAGGTATGTTTTTTTTTTTTTCTTTCTATTTGTAGGTTTTGAGACTTGAAGTTGTGGATCAATGACATAATTTTCGAGGTAGATACCGCTGCGTAGATTCTCCAGTGAATAAAATTAACAAGAAAGTTTTTAAGTTTTAAAACTTTTGATGCTAATGTGATGTTGGATAATTGAGAGGAGTAATGTAGTAATTGTTGTCCCAATATTTCATAATTTTCAGCACTTTAGAACTCTGCAAAGCTTGGCCACTGTGAAATTTTGGCAGTGCCAAATGGATGCCACTGCGAGCGGAACCCCCACTATACAATACCATAACATTCCTGACCAGCCAATTGCCACTATTGTTGCCACTCCTGTACCAACATTTGAAAGGCGGCAACGCCATTGCTTCGGGACCTCCACCCCCGGAGAGTTCCCTTTAGCTGCCAACCCCTCCATTGTCCTCCATGTCCTTACTGCCTGCAATTTGGATCCTCAAGACCTTTCAAAGTTAGAGGCAAGTGACCTTTTTCTCTATTTTGGTAATGCAGCGGCATTTTAAGTTTTCAAATTTATAATGCTGCTGGTTTATATTTGGCTGTGTGCTTGTTGCAGGCAACATGTTCCTTTTTTAGGCAGCCTGCACACTTTGCTCCTGACTTTGAATTGTCCATATCGGAGCTTGCTGCTCTGGACATGTGCCAAAAAAGAGCTATATTTAAGCCAATGACAGCCGAACAGCGTCAAGAATTGAAGCAAAGATGTGGGGGTTCATGGAAACTTGTTCTGAGGTTTTTGTTGGCTGGAGAGGCATGTTTCCGAAGGGAGAAATCGCAGGCAATAGCAGGGCCCGGTCACAGCATTGCTGTGACTTCAAAAGGATCTGTCTACTCATTTGGCTCAAACAGCTCAGGACAGCTTGGACATGGCACAACTGAAGAGGAATGCCGGCCTCAGCCAATCAGGTTGCGAACTCTTGACCACTCCTCTGACCCGATTCTGTAAAATGCAAGAAAAAGGAAAGAGAAATTGTTGACTTAAACGAAAAGTTAATGGAACTCCATTGTGTTGCAGATCTCTGCAAGGCATTCGAATTATTCACGCAGCTGCTGGGGCTGGCAGGACAATGCTGATCAGCGATGCGGGGAAAGTTTATGCCTTTGGAAAGGACTCTTTTGGTGAAACTGAGTACGGGGTTCAAGGATCGAAGCTGGTTACTACTCCACAGTTGGTTGAGTCTTTGAAAGACATATTTGTGGTACAAGCTGCAATAGGAAATTTCTTCACGGCTGTGTTGTCAAGAGAGGGCAGGGTGTATACATTTTCTTGGGGCAACGATGCCAAACTCGGTCACCAAACTGAGCCAACTGATGTTGAGCCTCATCCTTTATTGGGAGCACTTGAGAATGTACCTGTGGTGCAAATTGCAGCTGGATACTGCTACCTTCTTGCTCTGGCTTGTCAACCTAATGGCATGTAAGGATTGTCTGTCTTCATCCGAAACTGTTTTTGTTATTGTAGTATTTGCATTAAATCTTATATGAAGATTAGCATTGCTGATTTGTGTGATCTCGATACCTTTCAGGTCAGTTTACTCTGTTGGCTGTGGCTTGGGAGGGAAGCTTGGACATGGGTTAAGAACTGATGAGAAGCACCCCCGACTTATTGAACAATTTCAAGTTTTGAACCTTCAGCCGATGGTCGTTGCAGCCGGTGCTTGGCATGCCGCTGTGGTGGGGCAGGATGGACGCGTCTGCACATGGGGTTGGGGCCGTTATGGCTGCTTAGGTCACGGGAATGAAGAATGTGAATCAGTTCCTAAGGTTGTGGAAGCATTGAGCCAGGTGAAAGCGGTGCACGTTGCTACAGGGGATTACACAACCTTTGTGGTTTCAGATGACGGTGATGTGTACTCATTTGGTTGTGGAGAATCAGCTAGTCTTGGACATAGTACTGCCGCCGATGGACAGGTCTTGTTTATTACTGCTGTATTTCGTATTTCATATCTTAATTGAGTTGGTTTCCGTAACTCACATTGCAGAAAGTCGATATATGAAATTAATTTACGTGTTCCAAAATGGTACCAAATTGCTGCACATCATCTTACATCCGTAGAATGACTTCACCATCCTAGAAGAGATTTGACACTGTTTTCCTTGTAGATGTAACTCACAAGCTTCTTGTTGCAGAGTTGTATTATGTGAACGGTTATTTGTTTTCACCGGTTTGGGGCATTGCATAGGATGAAGGGCCGTCCAGTCTAACAAAGTTTCTGAATCTTGTTTGTGTGTTGCGTCTCTTACAGGGAAATAGGCACGCAAATGTATTGGCACCAGAGCTAGTGACATCACTGAAGCAAGTGAACGAGCGGGTTGTACAGATCAGCCTCACCAACTCCATATACTGGAACGCCCACACTTTTGCACTCACCGAGTCAGGGAAGCTATACGCATTTGGGGCGGGAGACAAAGGGCAACTAGGCATTGAACTAGTTGCCAACCAGACCGAAAGGGGAAAGCCAGAGCTGGTCGATATTGATCTCAGATAGAGTTAATCGATATGGCCGGCTTTCCCGGCCACACCCTAATGCTCTATATCCTCTAATTTACCATCATAACTCATTGCATTTGACGTTTGCATTTCCATGTCTATTGTGTACATAGGAACAAAGAATTGTGAAGTTTCAAGTTTATTAGGTTAATAGGGGCTTAAAACAGATTGCTAAATGGTTGTTTATATCTCTGAAAATTTGGCTTGCTCTTAGGCTTCAAGTAGTTGTTGATAGCTGATGATACATTTGTCAAGGTTCATTTCATGACTTATTTCATGTCAATTAAATTTATGATTTATTTGCTGCGGTGAAAAGTGAAAGATGTTCATGCATCACTTTCCCTTTTTCTTTAAGTATTGTGATACACAAGTATACTTGGGTCACTGTCTTTGTTAATTGTAGGGGTCACTGTCTTTGTTAATTGTAGGGGCCACTGTCCACTTGGGTCACTAAACTAAGTTTTTAGTCGGGAACAAGGTAAACTTACGTGTAACTGTGACGTTACTGTGTCATTTTTTTTAACATTTTCACATAGCAATGGTAGCGTATGATTGGATTGAAATATCTGCACTTGATGTTCCAATTGCATGCAAGTTTTTTTGTGGTGGGAAATTTGAGCATTTGTGTGGAAATTTTGTTCCTGTTTGCATTAGAATGGAGTGGTGAGAATCGACTGTCAACTTGGATATGCTACTCATTTTCGTTACCGGATTTGGATGGTTAAGGAATTGGGAAGGGAAGTTTGTTTAGGCTTTCTTGTGCATGATGGTGGCTGAAAAAACCCACAAAGCAAAGGAAGTTGGAGGCCCAAACAAGAGAGTTGCTACCCACCCGTGGGGTAAGGGTAGCAACTCTCTTGCATTAGGATTTGGCTTTGCTTCCTTCTAATAACTAGGATTTGGATCCTCTTCGAGGCAACTGGTTGGGATTCTGCTGACCAGTGTTAGTGGACCGTTGGATTTTTATTCAACGGCTACAAACAGGAGGTTCTTTAAAAATTATAATAATTGTAACCGTTGGATAAAAATCCAACGGTCCACTAACACTGGTCTGGAGGATCCCGACCAGTTGCCTAGGAGAGGATCCAAATCCTATTAACTAATCACTTTAATGCCCAACAAAACATTTTGAGCATCTGGATATGGCTCATTAATTGAGTGAGCATTTCGTTTTAAGGCTCATTAGTTTTACATAATTTGACAAAATCACTCCCAAAATATCGCTTCTTCAATCTGTCTTCTTCGTGAAACAGATAAATTCAACAAAAGTTAAACAACATCGACATCTTTCAGTTCAACTCTATCACTCGATCCTTAGTCTCAGGTCATTATGAGGCGGAGATCAGAGTTGGTTTGTGGCAACTCATGAAAAAACCTTTATTTTTTTGGCGAAATGATCTCTTTTTTTAAAAAGTCTGAAGTTAGTATGTTTTTCTTAAAATAATAAGAGACTCATTAACCCTCTCTTCCCATTCATTTTATAAATAGGAGCTTCTGATCCTATATATATATATATATATAATTTAACTTTTTGTTCCATTTTAATTTTTTTTTGTCAAACAACTCTATTTTATCGACTATAACAACATTCTAGTGGAATAGGGTGTTGTCTTTTCGCCCATCGTCTCTGGTTCGAAACATCCCCTCCCCCACCTTGTATTATTGTAATAGTTTTGAAACCTTCTCTACCCTTAGTAGTAGTAGTAGTAGTAATAATAATAATAATAATAATAATAATAATAAACCTATAACAACATTGACGCAATTAAAAGAACACTAAAGGACGGAGCATGTACATTAAGCACAAAATGTTTGGGTCAACCAAGGGCTCGAAAAAATGCCTCACCAAAAAAATTAAAAAAAGATAATTTGATGATGCGCACTATTGTTGAAGAATAGAGTCATACATCATCCACTACTTAGTTGTGCTCCACTGAGCCATTGTTTAACTTTGCCCTGAGTGATACTACTAAATAGTAAACACGTGTAAGTATTGTGAATTTTTGTTGCACCCACTCACTTATTTTAGCTTTTTGTATGCAAATTCCTCTTTTCTATGTAGTTATCATTTTTATTAAAAAATATAAAAATCTTTGTAAACTCAATCATTTGATCCAAAGTTATTAATTTATTTTGTAATAGTATGAATAAAATACGACGTCTCAGAAATTATTATTTATTTTTGTTTCCCATTGTATCTACAGATTAGAATGAATGAAGTGGTACATTATCCTTTTTTAGTAGGATGATGTATTATATTATAGTTTTATTTAAGGAATAAAAAGAGAAGGATGGAATGGTTACGGTAACAATAATGCAACTATGACTTTTAGTTCCGTGGGAAAATAAAGTATAATATAAAACAAATATCAAGGGAAGTATGTTCACATCAACTTTGCACATGATCCAATCATTATTTGGTTATTAATTCTATAATATAGCTTCTTCTTTTTTTTTTCTTTAAAAGAAATCCACAGGTAGTAAAGCTATGACAGTTTACTCTTTTAAAAATCGGAAAGATCCATAGAAATATTTCAGTCTTCCTCTGAGCTAATATTGTGTAATTCAACAGTGCCAAACAATATAACTTGAAATCATGACTTATGCAAACATTATGTATTATTGTAATATGGTGAATTACAATTGCTCTTAAACGTTTGTGTTATAAGTTACGAATTTTATACGTCATGCAGCTGGCCGTACCAATTCATATACGACTTGTGCACGACAAGGTCTCCTTGTACCACAAGAACTGCTTGAATAAAGTATTGTGGATGCAATATACGACTTGTGCACGACAAGGTCTCCTTGTACCACAAGAACTGCTTGAATAAAGTATTGTAGATGCAAATTTCTTCTTCTTTATTCTTAGACAAAATTGTACCTACAAAATAAATAACACCTTAGGTCAAGGCCAAGAGCCTCACGTCACGCGCCCACGATGAATTTGCCCGGGGGGGGGTGGCTTTGGCCGAAGAACCTTCGATGTCAAAGTTAGAATTTTGAGGGAAAATATTTAGAGAATTTAGCAAGAGAAGTGGAATTGAGTTAGAGAATGAGGTGGTTTATATAGGACTGTGGCCGGCCACCTTGGGAGGAGATGGACCGGCCACTTGGATGGTTTTGTGGGTGAAGTTCTTGACTTGTGTTTAATTAGCAAATTAATTGAATAATTAACCAATTAATTAGCTAATTAATATAATAAAAAAGGAATGATTTAGGGGTTACCTTGTGGAGAAAATATGATGAGGGATGGATGAAATAGGTTATAAATAAATACCTATTTGGGCACTTTTGACTTGGTTGAGGGATGATTGTCCACTGCTCGCGCGTAGGAATTCCGGTGTTACCCTAGAATCTACATGTCACCTCTATATTCTTCTTGATTATTTTTTGCTCCACAAATACTATTTGTTAAAGTGTTTAAATATATATTGAAATTTCCAAATAGAGTAAGAGAAATTTTTGTTAACCATTATTAAGTGATGATAAAATGAGTTTAAATTAAAAAAAATTTCGATGTAAAAATATTAAATCACTAATTTAACGACAATCAATATTGTAATGTTACTTACCGCTATTTTAGGATGGTGACTGGTGAGAAAAATATAGCGAATGGCAAGTAAGGCACTCCATGATGCACCGTCTTTTGTTTAATTTGTACCAATTTGTTCTTTTATTTATTTGTTGCCATGAAGGACTTCGCACCAAGTTCATGAATCCTTATTCATTGTGTTCATGGCGTGTGTGAAAGAATATCTTGGCATGTGATGTGCAGGAGACTTGGTTATGTTAACTGCAGAATGAAACAGCACTAATTAATCATGGAGTATTGACCGTCAAACTCGGAGAAGCCCTGGTCTTAAGGGTGTTTGCCTACAGCTACTACTAACTAAATCATGCACCGTAAGCACATAAACGAAGACCCAATTATATCATTATTTATAATAATTTATTTATTTTTTGATATATTATTCAACGATATATGTACATTAAGGGATTAAAAAATAATCGATATCGAACACGTCATTCACGAGAATCGATATTAAAATCACTCATTTATAAGTAAAAAAAATTACCACAAAACATTAGTATTAAGCAGGGCTGATGTACATTGGGACAAAGGTCGTCCTAGGACCATCCGAAGCTTGTAAATATACATGTGAAGGTTTTCCAATGACCCTTCAAATGTTTGGTACAAGTACCTTTTGTGTCTACCAAGTGTTTGATGTTAATGTCTGCTAGACATATCTCGACAGATGGTGTCAACAACATTCGACATATTCTCTTGATATCACTCATCAGATTACTTCGGCATATGCTGATATCTGTTAATGTTGCGCAACATGGTTCGGCTAACCATAACAAGCCCACTAAAAGTTCAACGAAATACCTTAGTGAATAAACAAAAAAATTTTGCGCACTTCGTACGCTGTGATATTAAGTAACTATTTACATGTTGAATCATACAAATATGAGTGGTAGGGAATTTCAAACCCCACCAATTACGTAACCATGGCCATGCATGGGTCAAGATTCACGGGCTGCATTCGTTTAAACAGCGAAATAAAAGTCACGGACTGCAAAAAATACAAACGCTATTGGACTACCCACAAAACATACAAAATTATTGGACTACCCCGCAATGTGGAGGAAACACATTAATTAAGCATTTAATTAACTCATTAATAATGTTTGTTTAAGAGACGTACATATTGCTAATCGAATATCCGATTGGGAGGTGACTCTGTACACATTTTTACGTACAGTGGGGAACGACGTCGATCATTCTCTATCGGATGCCTCCTCCAATTATTCGGTTGAAATCGGAGGACAAAGAAAGAAGGAGGAGGATTCTCTCCCCTCCTAATCTCTCTTCCCTTCCTTCTCCTCCTACTTGAATGGTTACAATTAAGTCATGTCAACATCTTATATTAATTTTTTTATAGAGACAATATGATAAAAAACAAACTGTAAGAGAAGGGAAGGGAATGAGATGAAAGAATCCTACTCCAAAAAACAAAGCTTTAGGTACCGTTTGGTACGTGGGACGGGACGGAACAGAGTGGGACAAGGCGTTCCGTCCCACGTTTGGTGCTCTTAAAACGGGTGGAACGAGCTGTTCCACGGGACGAGTTTTGGGTGAATTTTCATTCCACCTCAACCCCCTGGAACGACTCGTTCCACATCCGTGGAACACAAAATTATAACCTCTCCGTCTCCTTCTTCTTCCTCCTTGTTTCCATCCGAGGGCATCTTTGCTCCCGCTCCGTTCCGTTCCGTCCTGTCCCGTCCCGTCCCATCCCATTCCGTTCCGTCCCGTCCCGTCTGCATACCAAACGATACCTTAATTTCCTCCCCCACACTTGTTCTTTCCCTGCAGCTTTGTGCAGATCACATGCTCGTTCATACGTAGACCCAGTTTTAGTAGTTTGCATGCCTTATTTATGGGGTATGCGATTCTTCTGAGACGTGTACGTACGTACGTACGTACGTTGAAGGATCAATCTAGTTTTGTAACTAGCTAGACTGTCGGTGACGAAAATGGATCACATCTTTTATAAATTTATGGTACAAAAGTGCTCGCGATTTGTCAATGCACAAAAAACTATATCTGCATATATTTTTTTACAGACAAACTGACCAGTTTTTTAGATTAATTTTACAAATCATGTAATGTATCACAAATAGAAAATCAATACGTTAATCAATATTTAAGTAATATATAATTCAATCATTAACAGCCATGTCATATGATTTACACATATAAAAGTAGCCTCCCTATAGCATTACTCTTTCTGCAAACAATGATGCATATATGAAATTATGAATGTATCCAACTTTGCTTTTTTTAAATTCTGTTTTGTATTGTATTCTTATCAGCCAAAAGGAGTCTAGACTGATCATTAGTCAGGTGGAATTAATTTGGGGATGTGAAAAGTTCTGAAAGATGGAGCAAATAACCTAAATTAATCTCAATAGATCAGAAAGTACTTTTGAAAGAGACTATTGCCAAAGATGAACCCTACATAACTTTAAGGGGGGCTGCAGTTTGTGAACTTCAAAGGTAGTTAACCTACAGCAATGTCACTACCCTTATGTGATGTTATAATTCTACTCAAATTATAACTGTTTTTTATTTTATTTTTATGAATCAACATTATTGCTTATTCAAACTGTAACACGTTACAAGCGTTCTAGGCACTCACAAAAAAAAGTTTTCTAATAATGGGCCTAACCTTTAAGACTTTTGTACGATTATATGTGTATATATGCTAATCATTTGAGCTTAGCTGCTTGATCAAATGAGCTTTTCCTACAAAGCTATAAGCACCAATTTTTAAACACCTATTACGGTAGTACCTACAAGCCATATATAAGCACAAATTAGCGTTTGCCGTCGAGGCAATTAAGGGTGAAATATTTTCTGAGATGGCCGCAATTTAGCTCGCACATTTAGGTAAGCAAGATATCCACTCTGTTCTCTGGGCCAAATAATTGGTAAGCACGATCCAAGATACTTTAATCATGATATTTGTAGTGATTTGCCAGATGGCAATATGATATCCCTGACACGTGTTGAGTGGATGAGGAGCATGTGGCCTAACAGTTGTAGTCACCACACTCGTCACTTTCATTCACACACTGCAATAAGTATTTCTGGATGGATGGAGATGGACTCATACAAATTGCAAGAATGGGATTTGCCCTTCTTTCCAAACTATCCGCATTCAACATTGTCTAGGATTGTATAAGTTGAAATTCTAAGTGCATTTTTTATCACCACTCTAAATTGGTACTGGACCCGAACACGAAGATTGTCAATAACTATATAATTTAATCTATCTACTGTAAAAGTTTCAAAATTTAAACTCATACAACGACATCAATACGACTTAAGGGCGGTGAACAAAAATATTTTGTTTATCATTGTTGGGTTCAGATTTGATCAAACACTGTCGGAATCCAGTTGAGGAGAATGATCTCCAACCCTACATTATTTTCAACGAGTACTCCATCTTCTTCCCCATCTGCTGTCCGTACTGCGAAGATCAACAAGTTAATTTATCGGCCTGCACCCTGCATGCATGGAGCTCACTTCCTCTTTTTTTTCCCCTTCAGTTTTAACCCTTTTCTGTCTCATACGTGGTAGTGGGACGGCAAGAAAATAATTAAAAGTATAAAATATAATCATCCAATACTGACATATGAGGATCTATCATATTTGTTTTCTTACCTCCTTCGTGAGATATACAGTAATTCGAAGGCTAGCTCTCCAACGGAGGAAGGGAAAAAGAATAATGTCATAGGACTTGTATGGATCTCACCACCTCATATGATACAGACATATGAGGATCTATCATATATGTTGACTTTTTTTCATAAAAGGTTTGAGTGCAGTTAGGAGTATATCCATTGAATTTAAATTGTCAAATTTTCGATGTGAGATTACATTCTTCAAAACTTACAGCTTTCAAATTTAATCGCTTTTTACTTGAGTTGTATGTTGCCAGTATGTCATTAGCCTTTTATTTCAAGGTTTCAACCCGCATGCAATGCAACTTCAGGCCAATATCCAAAATGGGAAAGAAAACTTATTTCTACATTGGCGGGTGTAGTTCGGTACGTGATCAACTGCCGGCATTAATGGGCCTCAGAATTGAATATCAGAGGGTTCAGATTTGAACCCCATGGGACCCACGTCCGGAAAGTTTTAGGGAACAAAGCTCACATGGGAGGACGTGGCTACCCCCACAGAAACACGCCACGTCATGACATGGACGGGTAGTACGGACCACCGATGTGGCCTCAAAGGCTCAAAAAGGCCCGACTCATTCTCATTCACATAATGAGTTTTTGCTCATCCTAAATTCAACACACAATAATTAGACCACTAATATTAGGATTTATTTGTGATTTCACGGCTTGTTTGCGAGTGAAAGATATTTTATTCGAGATGTATGTATGGTAAATTTGATATCTAATTATAACTTGCACATTGTATTGTTATTGTTCAATTCAAACTTTCATGCTTATAACTATCCTATCGACTCAATAAATTAAGTAAAGAAGGGTGAGGTCATTGCCAAATTGCCACATGCAACAACGCACAAAAGTCAATCGGGTATTTATATTTCTTTATCTAATTAACTTTTCCCACTATTAGAAAGAGAAGAACTAGATTCAAACTTTACACAAGCCATACACCATCAGATTCCTCCATGTGCCCGTCACACCACTTCTAGTCTTTGCACTGCAAACATAACATGTCAAACTTGTCGAATGAACTCGTGGCTCAACAAGTCTCTGTGCACTTAAAGTTCTGTGTTTGATTTTATATTATTCGAACATTGCCTTCAGCGGGACGATGGAATGGCCATAACAAGATGCAACAGAAGCAAGCTGTTCCGTGAAATATGATGGAGAAAGAAGGGAAGTTTGTCTACAAAATTTACCACATCATGCCGACACAAGTTTCATTGAGGAAAGTGTCGGTGTATAGTTCATTAAGAAAATAATGCATAACTTGTTTTCCTTCCTCTTATGTTTTTATCTGATATGACACTTTTTTTCGTTTTTTTTTTCAAAATTCAATGTTATTGCTTCAAATTTTTTTATGAGAAACTTTTTTATTGCACATTTTGTTAAGGTAAGGTTCTACTATAAAATCAAATGACAATACAAAGAGTAACACAACTTTTTATAAGCTCTTGCATGGTTTTTGATTTGGTTCTTCACCGATGTGGGACTTTGTCCTTCTTTTCATGCGTATGTAACTTGTTAGCATTCTGGTACAATTACAAAGTTATTAGCAGGTATTAAGTTGGATTAACAACTGAACATAAAATCGTTACCCAAAAACAAAAACATTGTGGATTAGATTAATAAAAATCAGCAATTTTGCTTGCATAAATTCTTGTAAGATAGATTACTTAACGGCCCAACTAGTGTAATGGGACCCTTTGGATCAGAAATCATGCATGGATGGCCCCACATACCATTATATTGTATAATATTGAGGCTCTTAAACCCTTTCGTCCCCTATATATAATTTCACCTTCCCTCAACTTCCTCACAAGTATTCTCTGCCTACTCTCTTCTCTCTCTGCTTTTGTTCCAAGCAGAGAAGTAAAGAAATTATGGCAATGCCACTCTTTTTTTTGCTCCTCTCCCTTCTCCTAATCCCAACCACCATTTCCTCCTCCCCTGTCAAAGATCCTGAACTGGTGATGCAAGAAGTACACGAGTATGATACTCCAACCTTGTAGAGCTATAGTAACGGAAATGACTTACTTCTGTTTTCTCATTATGCGCTCATGCTTTGTCTTTTAATTCTTATTTGATTTATTTGATTCAACGGTTTGGATAAAAGAGAAATATGCATGGGAGAAAAGAAGTGCGGAAATTATTTTTCTCACTGTTATTTACTTAGTCTTGCTAACAAACTATTGATAATGTGAATATCATTGTCACCAACATGTTATACATTTTCAACGATGTCTGCACAGAGGCTTTCTGATTAATTACTCGAGTGAAAGCAGGTAATTACTATCAATGTGTACTTATTTTTGGGTATTTTCTCTTTTTACAGGAGCATCAATGCCTCAAGGAGAAGTTTGGGTTATCTTTCATGTGGCACCGGAAACCCCATTGACGACTGCTGGAGGTGTGACCCCAACTGGGAGAAAAACCGCCAACGGCTAGCTGACTGCGCAATTGGATTCGGAAAGCACGCCATTGGCGGCAGGGACGGTAAAATCTACGTGGTGACGGACTCAGGCGACCATCCGGTAAACCCTAAACCCGGAACCCTCCGATACGGCGTGATCCAAAACGAACCACTCTGGATCATCTTCCAGCGTGACATGACGATCAAGCTGAAAGAAGAGCTGATGATGAACTCCTTCAAGACAATCGACGGCAGAGGAAGTAGCGTCCACATAGCAGGTGGGCCCTGCATTACCATACAGTACGTGACGAACATTATTATCCACGGATTAAACATTCACGACTGTACGCAAGGCGGGAACGCCTACGTTAGGGACTCGCCGGAGCACTTTGGGTGGCGGACGCTTTCCGACGGCGACGGGGTCTCCATTTTTGGTGGTAGTCATGTTTGGGTGGATCATAACTCACTTTCCAACTGCCGTGACGGGCTCATTGATGCTATCCATGGATCAACCTCCATCACCATTTCAAACAATTACATGACTCACCATAACAAGGTCATGCTCTTGGGGCACAGTGATTCCTACACTCAGGACAAGAATATGCAGGTCACCATTGCATTCAACCACTTTGGAGAAGGGCTTATTCAGAGGATGCCAAGGTAATTATTCATTCTAATCATTTGATATACCTAGACAAAATTATTTTCCGATACTAAAATACGGCTACATGGTATAATCAGTCTACATGTTAAAAGATTAACAAAAAACAAAGTTGATATTTCTTACTTATAAAGAAGAGTTGAATATATACGCGACTGTATTCCAGTATCAAAATATCATTACGGGTAAACTTGGGTTTTGAAGTGGAAAGGTGAATTAACAAGGGGGTTTTTTTTTTTTTTTTTGGTTGTTGAATTATGCAGATGTAGACATGGGAATTTTCATGTGGTGAACAATGACTACACCCATTGGGAAATGTATGCAATTGGTGGGAGTGCTTCTCCAACCATTAACAGCCAAGGCAACAGATTTCTGGCACCAAATGATAGATTCAACAAAGAGGTGAGCGCCCCAATTCTGCAAAGGATAACTTCAATTAATTAATTACTACACTACATTAACTTTTTCTCAGTAAAATTCTTCTCGAAATCAACATTTTATAAGGCATTAAAATTGAATCATTACTTTTAGGTTACCAAGCATGAGGACGCACCACAGACAGAGTGGAGCAAATGGAACTGGAGGTCCTCAGGGGATTTGCTGCTAAACGGTGCGTTCTTCACAGCATCCGGTGCCGGAGCATCCTCTAGTTACTCCAAGGCATCGAGTCTGAGTGCGAGACCGTCGTCGCTCGTGAGTTCGCTCACTACAGGAGCTGGTTCGCTCAGGTGCAAGAAGGGCTCGCGTTGCTGACTATCGCAGTGAAGGAAGGATAAAATGGGAAAAATAAGACCAACTGTAATTACAACAGCTAGAGTTTCATTTTTCTTGTATAATACAACCAGTGTTTCGCTTTTAAACCTTTGGTAATTTCAACCTTGGCTTTTCACCTTTGAGAATTATGTGCAACTCTTTCTGAAGATGTCTTGATCGTGAAAGAAACAAGGCCAAAGTGTTGATATAATTGAATATTAAAAAATGAAAGCAGAATTTCATACATACTTTCTGTCTCTTTATTTTCTCTTTAATTTCTCACTTTTTCTCGAGTTTTTTTAGTGTTACGGACTGTGTACAATCATGAGTTTTATTTATTTTACTCACATAATGGGAGAGATGGACAATTAGTTGTTAAAACTAAGCAGATATTCTTCTTGCATTGACGTCCTAGTTTGAAAAAATATTCGCATGTCAAGAGTATCTCACTACTGTATTATTAGCATGAGACGTCATTGTTACGCTATAATGCGGTGGACGTTGCTCTTCCAAATTTGGACCATCACTCACATGGGGTTGGTGCAGTGGTTACAGATGAGTTGAGCTAAATTTGTGAGCGAATAAATGCTCTCACTGGACTGAATTTATGGGGCCATCTTCTTCTTCCGCAGACCAAAAGTGGATGATTTTCAAGAGGATATGTTTTTTGATAAATTTGCAGAACATCCAGGCCTTGATTAGATCACGTTGCCTCCATCTATTTCAACAGTCCAAGACAACCCAAGTGCTCACAATTATTTTTTCTGCCCCAAGTTTGCCATAACTGTTGCCACCAAACCTCTTAAATAATCAATCTTATCACTGTGCCCTCCACAATTGACAAACTATATGGAAATGGGACATTGCAGCTCTTTCATTCCCCACAACTTTAATTCCATAGTTTAATTCTGATTTTAGAGGCCTAGTATACTTCATTGCATAATATACATTCCGTTTTAAGTGGTATACATCGACTCATTAAAGTCCTTTGCATTCTTAATCGTACATCCAGCCGTTAAATGCAGTAAAACTCCGTAAGCGTTACTAATTATGATGTTGGATGCAGATAATAAATCTTAGCAGCCACTCATGGGAAGTTGGATCCTTCTTAATATTATATAGAGTTAAAAATATTGTTATGAATACAAAATCTCAAGTCCCAAGTTTTCACATATGAAATGATTTTCATCATCAGACAGTGAGAGCAACATGCACATTGGGAAGACTGACAAATCATGAGCAGGATGGCACCTTTTCTATCTACTGACATTGAGGTAGATCTACAAAAATAGATAATACGAGAGCATTTTTCAGTTTTTTACAGTCATGGATTGTACTATAAGTTTCGGAATTACTCAATGACCACGGTCACTGGCTAGAATTAGATAACTCACTAGAATGTAAGTAAAAAGCGAGGGTCAAGTTCCAAAAATCTTCTAAGCGGAAGGAATTAATATATTGGTCGTGAAGGAAACTTATCCGTTGTTATTCCCACAAATAGATGAATTAGTACAGGTCGATGCCAATTTCTTCCAATTCTTCCTCAAACTTGGCCTACCTCACACCAATGAAACAAAGGGAAAGAAGACGTTCCGTGGCCAGAACTTAAAACTCTCCTCAAGGGGCACAGATGAAACCCATATAGTCACGGTTCGACGATAATTCAAACGCTTAACAAAAACAACAATGCTAATAGACAGAGGAGTGATGACACTACAATCAGTGAAAAAAGCCACACAAAATTCTACAAACAAGTTTCCATAAGCGAACCATATGTTGTAAACAAGTCACTCAAAATTCTGAAACAGGCCAACAAAATTACACAAAATCATCCCCAGGTAAAACAGACTAGTAATCAGAGGGGGAAATAACATCATCGATTTTTAGTATCATCTTCACGACTTGCGTTGCCAGTAAGATTTGCTGCTGCTTCCCGATCAATGTCTCGAAGACATTCTGCTTCCGCATATCATTTGTGCCAACGTCGTTGCAGTCTATTCCATAGTAGGGAATGTTCTCCTGCATTAACAATTCAAATTGATGATCAAAATTCAGAATCACAACCATACATAAGAGAGAGAGAGAGAGAGAGAGAGTCACGAATAAGTTGGCTATCATGCTTCATTTACCTTAATTTGCTCAGCTTTCACTGCAGATAGCGTTTCGATGGGTTGAAGGCCACTATTCTCTGCAAGCGCCATAGGAACAGCATCCAAAGCATCTGCAAACGCTCTAATGGCATACTGTGGAGGAAAGGAAGATTTGATTATAACAATATGCTTAATACATTTATATAAATGCAAGGAAATGAGGGGGGAGACTATCTTCATACTTGCTCAACTCCTGGGTATCGGTCTGCTGCTGCCTCTACGGCAACGGAGCAAGATATCTCTGCTGAGCCACCACCGTACACAATAGAATTGTTGCGGATGAGATTCCTAGCAACACAGAGGGCATCGTGGATGCTGCGCTTAGTCTCCTCTATCATCATTTTGTTACCTAATGAGCCGAAAAAAAACACCAAAACATCTTATAAGAACTTCACATTAGAGTTGAAGAATAACCATAACACTGGGAAAGATAACAAAAAGCAAGACTAAGATTGCAAAATCTGCTAACCATGCATACAATTCATTTCATATGTGGTGCTATCTAATCTTATTGACGTCTTTTTCACTTAGTTGACATGCTGAATCAAGTTGGAGGTAACAGGAAATAGACAAGTAAAGAAATCTACCTCCACGGATAAATATGGTCACAGCCCTTGAATTTGCACAGTGTTCGATGTACAGCATTCGATCTTTTGTTGTGCCGAATGATTTTTCGCGAACTATACCAGCCTAATGAGTTAAAAACAACACTTCAAATTAGGGTTTATATATGTTTACAAGAAAGGAAAGTATATGCATAATGTATTAACTAAAATCAAAATACTGAACTCAAAAATAAAAATAAAAAAATGTTGGAAATAATGAACACTTGTTATGTGAAATTGCTTGCAATTAAGAATTAAATAACAAACAATATTCTTACAGAGATCTACCTTTCCTAATTTCTCGGGTGTCAATTCTTGGAACCTGGGCACAATTCTTCCTCCTACAAACACATACATATATCAGTTTTTAGTGGAGAAAGATGACAAAATAGTATAAATCCATAGCATGCTAAAAATATCCACCAAACTTCCAAGTGCTAAATAGTCTTCAAAATAAGGCATACCTGTAGCTATTGCAATTAGTTCCAACTCTACACCACCAACCCATCTGACAGCAGGCAAGTTCCTGTGCATCAATAGGTGATTTGCTTCATCATCAAACCCCCATTGACAGATGACCAAGGTAGCACCAACATCCTGCATCCAATGATTATCCATAAGTATCCAACGATTATCCAAAATAATCATTGTAGCCATGAATTTCATAACTTTTTGTTAATAGCATAACATTATAGAACTAAGGGATGCAATCTGACCTTGCATTTTTGGACCATGTCGTCAAAGTACTTCTGTTCTTGCATACGTAGCGTCTGAAACTTTTCCACTGTGTCAATATCAACCTTATGTTTTGTCTTTGGCTTTGGTGGCTCAAAGGGGCAAGTCAAGATAGCAATTTTTGCATTTTCAATATACTTTGGCATTTGTGGATGGCTCATATCCTTGTCAATAAGAATACCATATACCAGCTCAGTGTCTTCCAACTTACCCCCAACTTTCCCCTCTACTTTTATCAAATCTAGGTTCACATCTTTCCTCTCTAAATCGGCAACAGCCAAAACTGCCTTCACAGCAATCTCAGCAAGGGCACGCTTGCACCGATTCACACTACAGCATGAACAAGAAATTTTTTAATTCAAGTCAATAATAGAAAGACAATAAAGGACACTTTGACAGAACAATCTATTAAAAATTAGCAAATGGGGAAGGGGTGCAATAACAGCACACTATTACAACAAACCATGAAACTTATCTAACTCGTCAAAAAGAAAGCATGATTTTTACTCAGAGTACACAATTATCCATGCATTATGATGACAAAAACCATCATACAGCAAAGTGGTGAAGTAAACTTACTATCATAAGTATGACTGAACTGCAGCAACACATATAAGTGAAAAGAAAATCTAAAAGGTTCACTCACATCTTGGACGATAAAGTGGTCATGCAAGTTCCAACCAGAGGCTCTATATTATCCAGACCAAATTCAAATTTGTGTGATATATGCTGCAAATGGTCGACCGCTATTCTGGATGCCAATTCGTATCCCTCTGCAACACGTATGGGGTGGATACCGCGCTCCAACAGTCGCTCAGCATGCTCTAGAAGTGCACCAGCCAACACAACGACTCCAGTTGTCCCATCACCAATTTCATAGTCCTGACTCTGGGATAGTTCAACCATCAGCTTCGCGATCTGATTGTCGACATCCATCTGCTCCAGAATCGTTGCACCATCATTTGCTGAAAAAGATAAACAAATGGTAAGGCAATGCTAAGCAAATATTAAAACTAAAACCGCAATTGACCTCAAAGCCTATATTCCAGTTAAGTGGGTGCTTCAACCCAAATAGCCATCTCCAACATCCCAACACTACAGGGCAGGTACAGGCACGAAAATGTAAAAACTAACCAGCCGACTACTGTTATCAATACAACAATCAGAGTAAAACCCACACTAACCCAGTGCTCAGAATAGCATAAGAAATTCAAGCCTAACAATTTTTCAGTGAAAATATCATAACGACCTAAGAAAATGAAGGGGAAATGAACCCAAATCACAATGAAAAGACAAAGACAAACACATAGATCCACACAGTAATTACAAAAATCAACCAGAAACTCGAATCGAGCAGAAAAAAAAAGCTTCATATTCTGTGCGAGTAAGAGTTCTAGAGAGAGAGGTACATACTGACAGTGATTTCACCATCGGGGCTCTGGAGCATCTTGTCCATGCCCTTGGGTCCGAGGGAGGTCCGGAGGATGCGAGCGACTGCCTTGCCGGCGGAAATGTTGGCCTTCTGAGCATCGAGGCCGCGCAATCGAGACTTCTGCTCCTGCTCCCTCAGTATTATGAAGGGCCGCCCGTACTCGTCGAATGCCAGCGCCATTGCTGCACCAATCGAACCGCGATGCTTCTCGATTCACCTGTTCCCCTCACTCTCACTTCTCTTCTTCCCTCTTCGGACTAGCTCTAGGCCCTTCTCTGTTTAAAGCATCTGCTATTAGGGTTTGGGGTTTGAGATTTTGACCGCCTGAAGTGGGAACCCTTCTGGATGTCATATTACTTATGGGCTTTATATGCGCCATATGGGCTTCGACCCGGATTGGTTTGTTTGGCCCGACTCTTTTCCTGTTAAGACTGTTATATTTGAGAGATTTTAAGTATCAACACAATGACTAAAATGGTATTTAACCCTAAATTTATTAGTTATGTTAATTTGGCATGCTTAAAAGATTAAAGGGGCTCATAAATAAATTAAAATTGGAAAAAGGCAAATCAAAAGAATGTCCTGTAGAAATTATTGGATGGTACAATACAACTACGTGTCACTAACAGCTAGTAGTATTCACCAACATGTGCATGACACGTGGCAGAGTAATTTTTTTTAATAATTACTCTGTCACGTGTCATGCACTTGTTGATTGGTATTACTAATTCTCAGTGTCACGTGGTGGCATGGTACCATCTAATAAGTTGGAAGCCTTTCTAAATTAATCTTTACTTGGAAAATAAATATAGATGCAAACTCAAAGACCAAGGTAAGGAATTCACAAAGATTTTCCAACAAAAAAATAACGGTACCAACTGAAATTAGCTCATAACAAACTGCGCGCCACGGTGCCACCGATGGCTTTCCTAGCTCTATGCCGCAACGCCCTCCACGCCCACCAATCTCCGTCCACCCCAACATTCCTATATAAACCCGCTTCTCACCCAAACCCACCACCACCCACCGCCAATTTCCATTAGCCTGCAGTGTTTCTCAAACCCACCAACCCAAACCAACTGCGCGCATACTTAGTACTTACCCCTCCTTTTAATCATACAAAATGGCACGCCAACAAGTTGTTGTTCTTGCTCTTGTTCTGTTGGCCACCGTGGGGTTGGCTTTCGCTGCTGACGCCCCCAGCCCCGCCACCGCCACCAAACCCGGCCTCCCAACCTTCACTGGTGTGCCCTCGGCGGGACCAGTCCCAGACAATAACGATGTGGGAACCGTTGGTGGCTCCGGTGATGGTGCTTCCAAGGCTCCTTCTCCCGGTGGTGCTACCGACAGCGTTGCCGCAGGCTCTGTTGGTGGACCTGTCTCTGCCTCAGCTTTTGGCTCCATTGCCAGCGGTAATGCCGAGGGTCCTAAACCTAGCGCTGCCACCGTTGCACAGCTCTCGGCCGGAGTAGCTGTTGCCGCTGGCGTCGCCGCCTCCTTATTGTTCTAACCCCGTGCATGCAGCATGCTTAGTATCTAATTCCCATGCAAACGCTTGTGCTCGATATTATTATGAATAACGTTAGGCTCACGAAATGATTGATCGTATTAGTACTTTTTCGACACCTTTGGCGAGCGTAGCGAATGCTCGTACATACGTACATGCCATGAAGATAGCTTGAAACATGTTAGACTAGGCACCAAAATTTCTTCTTCCTGTTAATGTAATTGAACTAATATTTAGACGTTACAAATTAGAACGTTATTCTTTTGTGTTGTAATTCCGCTTGCAATACTATAAAAAAAATTGCAGTTTTGCAGCATCTGAAATCTGAACTTTGTCCAATTAATATTTCGATTTTCTTCACATTACATTTTTTATTATACACGATATATATACACTAAAGGGTGAATGAATAAATTTGTCCAGACTTTACTTGCCCACTAGACCGTAATAATAAACCCTCGTTATTTTAGTTCGAAAATTTTGAACAAACAACTGCCAAGAACTAGAGCTCGACCGAAATATACCCAAGAAGACTAATCTATCTGAATTGCAAGAAGACATGCATTACAGTTGCATGTAAGTTCTTCTCCAACAAAGACAACCTATTGGGATTTGGGGTGTATAATTTGTTACAGCAATTCAACTAGGAAATAAAGTGCCTTCATGCAGAATGAAGGCACTTATAATCGAATCTGATTCCTTCGAATCCATATCTTGCCCTTCGGATATTCGGATTCGTTGGAAAATGGCAGTTGGGAGGCCCTTCCTACCTTGACGAAAGTCAAACGCTTAGGGGAGTCCTTTCAAGACTATCGCAAGTCTTGGATCCCAAAATTAGCCAACATGGTGGCAAACACGTTGGCGTCAGTGAGAAATCCGGTGATGTGCGATGTAACATGGGTCACTCTGCCTCCATCTTTGTTGGTACATGTTCTTAACAATAATGGTTTACCTTGTCCTCCTTAATTGTTGTATAGGCAGTGTAGGGGGCGACACCTTAGCATTGTTGCAGTGTCGTTCTTCTTATACCTCCCTACACTGCTCAGCTTAAATTTGTGCCTAGTTATTTGCTTGCCTCGCTGTGGGCTTTCCTTGTATGTTTTGGCATCTTTGCCCCAGTAATGGATTTCCCAGTTTCCAAAAGAAAAAAAATGGCACTGCCAAGGTCTGGTTTTAAACTGCACTGCCTAAATAATATTCAAACCAGCTGCTAAAAAATCCACAAGATTCGTAATAGAAAATCCCAGAAAGAACAAAACAACGATAGGCATCGAAGCAGTTGATCGGGAGAGAAACAAACTAACAAAGCATGCAAACCAAAACTCCGTCTACCGCTGTCACACGCTCGTATGTGCTATGATCAAATAGAAGCAAAAACCATTCGCAGATTCAAATAAACATTGCCAAGCAGTTTTAAAATGGCAGAGATTGCAGAGACATGAAAGACCATCTGTGAATTGACAGTTGCAGCTAAGAACTATGACGCAACATAAAAACCCGACATGAATGGCCTCTGCTTGTGAAATTATTCCATCAACTGTGAATCGCGCCTAGCGTTTCAATACTCCAAATTGAATAGCCAACTACGAAGCTTAAAACGAAAATTACAATGGCAGAGCTCAAACAGCAGCAGGGCTACAGAGTACGTGCAGAATTACAGTATGCTAACGGAATCAAGATACAGCAAAGAATGTAGTACCGGCAGGAAGACATGTAAATCAAACCGCCTCCGATGAATGCCTTCTTCAAGAATGATGCAGCTTCTCATACACTAAACATGACCATACACCAAATTTCTAAAAAACATTGTTGAGAAACACTACAACTTGTCTAAACAACCATTTCAGACAACCTCTCTAAATGATACATTGTTGAGAAATCAACAACACGAAATCTCTGAAGAGAAGTACAAAACTACGTCCAAAAAAATGTATACAAATGGCACAGAATATGTCTCCCTAAAGAGAAAAACAAACCCTAGTCGAAACAACTGTTTCCGTCCCAACCCATTTACAACGCAGCTGCTACTCACAACCCCTAAACCCAAATACAACTCACAGTTACATATTATACACAGGAAGTAAGATTCTTTACAGGAAGTGGCTTCAGCAGAAACTGGTTTGTACAAATCTCACTATGACTAATTACAATTTAGCACGGTGGCTTCTTGTTACAGCGTATCAATGGCTCAATCCTAACTCCCTATAGCGCACAGAGCAGGCAACGACAATTACAACACGCTGAATATGTACAACTAAGCACATTGTACATGACTTTTACAAGCTCGTTGTTAAGCCTAAATCCTAATACAGGCATAGAAACAAAAGAAGGGGGGATTACATGTGGACCTAATACATGAAGTCTACAATTACACAAAGACATTAAGTTGTTACATGCACAATGACAAGTCTCCTTAAATATTTCACTAGTTCGAGGACACTCTTTTCTTTTGCACAGTTGGCAACGCATCCATGTAACACATCTTCCACCATGTGACCAGCACAGGCTGATTCAATCATGAAATGAAGGAGTTGCCCACTCTACTCCCTGGATATGATGGTTGAAAGAAAACCCGCATGTCAATAGACATCAAATAAAATAACTTGCCAAGACACCACCTCATAATCTATTGCGACCACTATAATAGAATAATACGAAGATCAAGACAAAAAATGAACATAGCAATCAAAGTTAACGGTATCCAATCCATTGTGTAACTAACTTCCCTAGAGGCATGAGACGCATTAGATAACAAGGACATCACACAACTCCCTCCCCAATTAATCTTGCAGTTTGCAGGTCAAAGCTATTCATAGCCAATCATGCCAACATCTTTCTCAACCTTTCAGTTAAGATCAAGCACATGCTTCACTCGAGAGATAAAATGAATCTAGAAAGGAAAAACAACTCCCACAGTCGCAGAGCACAAGAAGTGTTCAAACTATATATATCACAAACCCAATAAAGCAATTGTCTTGAAGAAATTAGGTAGCAAAGTTATTCGACCAAGAAGATAATAACCGCAGGAAATGAGTAGCCAAACCCCACAGCTATATCTTCATCAGTAAGCTACTAAAAGTTACTAATTGTTTTTAAGCACACAAATATTAATTGGCACAGCTAAATGTTCTGAAGAAAGCAGTATAAAAAAGCAAAGGGGGAACTGACCCTTCCCTCCTATGCACACCAGTAGAACTTACTTCTCCTTCAAGAAGTGGTAGGCGGTAGGCCCATCGAAGCCCAGAAGAAGAATGCAGATTCACTGTAGGTATCAAAAGCTACATATAGTAATAGTCAGAATTTATATTCTGCAGTCTCAAAGACCTGCCGTAGAAGGCAATGATCTAACTCTGTCACTCAGATGGCAACCGTCTCCTCTTATAATCAACATCCCTTGATCGAGACCGATGATCATCCTCTGGCACAGCTTTGGACCTGCTACGAGGTCTTGAAGAAGACTGACCTCTGTCCCAGTCATCCTCATAACCCCCGTCACGATCCCTCTGCCGATGGTCTCGATAACTATCTTTTTCTTCCTTGTACCGATGCTCCCTGTGCTCCCCCCTTTCAGACCTTTCATAGTCTTGTTCCCTATCATCACGATGCCTCCTCTCAGAGTTTCCTGACCAGTCACGCTCAGATCCCCTTTCTCTTTCCCTCGAGGCAGCACTTGACCTTGGTCCTTTCTCATTATTTGTGTCACCATATCCATACTCAGAAGCATTATCATCACCACCATAACTTGACTCCCTAGTTCTTCGACCGTGTTCTTCTCCTCCCCAGGCCCCCATGCTTGGGTCATTCCACATCCCTGCATGATGTCCCTCCATTCCAGAAGAACCCATCATCCCCATCCCATTAGTTGCCATTCCCCTGCCAAAGAAAGCTGGGTTTACATGAGGAGCCACCCCGGCAAGTCCCATTGTATTAACACCAGGAAATTGAGGAAGCATTCCAGGAAAAGCAGGACCTGGAAACCCTCCATAACCGCCTCCTCGACCCATATATGTTGGATCAAATCCAGAACCCATCATACCCTGTGGATTCATCATTCCTACAGGACCACCAAATCCAGGACCTCCAAGGCCCTGTCCATAGCCACCTCCATTAGCACCAGTTCCAACACCAGCAGGATTCCCAACCATGTTCTTCGCACCCATGGCCCCTCCTCTTCCCCTCATTGGTCCTCCAACTCCAGGACCTCTTACTCCCTGTCCACCCCGTCCCCATCCGCCCCTTCCAAAATTCCTACCTCCCGGGTCTCCAGCTTGAAAATTCACACCTCCCCCCCTCCCACCACCATCATTCATGGGCCTTCTTCCTGGTTGCTGAGCCTGAGCCTGACCTTGGGATTTGCTCAAATAAGAAGCTCCCATCTGTTTCAAGGTTTGCGGGGAAGCAAAAGCCACAACACAAGCTCTTCCATTGAAAACATAACCATCCATCCCTTCTTTGCATGCCGTGGCAGCAGCTTGATCATGAAACTCAACCTGACAATAACCCTTGGATTTACCACTGGCCCTCTCGTCAAAAAACTTAATTTCCTTGACCCTCCCATACTGAGATATAACACTTTCAATCTCAGCATCAGTTGTCCACCAATGTAGTTCTCCAACAAACAGCGTGGCTGAACCATTCTCAATTGGTGGTCGGATTTGGTTTTCATTGAGCATTGGACGATTAGCATTTATCTTGATACTCATTTGATTGGTCGGTATCTGTGTAGCTCCTGGAGGGCCAGCACTGGCAGGATTCAGAGACGGAACAAACTCACTATTACCTTTTCCAGTAATATCAGAAGAATCAACACCGACATTTGGGGGCATAGTTGTTGACCCCTGAAACGCCATATGTCTGACTTGAGTATCATGAGTCATGTCCATAACCCTCCCCTTCTGTGATCCAGACGCCCCACTCGCATAACCTGTGGATCCCAGTTCTGGCTCCTTCGCCACTGGTGGTTGATTCTGTTCTGGAAACTGGGCCCCAGCACCAGAATACTTCCCTTGAACTGAAACCCCAGGAATTTTCAGGTCCTGAGAGACACCAGATTGAACTCTTGGTTCAGGAACATCAGTTTTCTGTGCTTGGAGTCCTCCATTGCCCACACCAACAGTTGGGAGTGGTGCCTCAGACCGGTGCATCTGCATGAAACCCTCTCCAACATTAACATCATTATAGAGATCATCGAACTCATCATCTTCGACCATCAGTTCTTCATCTGCAAGCGCAGAGATGGCTCCACTTCCCTGATACTGAAGCTTATGAGCCCCTCCATATTCCTCATCTTCATAATCTATTTGCTCTTCACCCAACGGTTCCATTTAGACCAACCAATATACACCCGATATGGAGTCCAGCAATCTATACCTCTACCTATATAATACATAACGAAGAAAAAAAAAAACCGTTCTTAGACCCATCAGAGATACGAGACTGCAAACCGGAAACATGGATAGATACAGATCTTAACACAAACATAACTTAACCACAGAAGAGTAAGAACAAGGACCCGGAAATCCAAGTCTTTCTTCCATCTCATATATACAGCTTGAAAAATGAAGCCTTTCTTCTTCATCAAAGGAAATTACTTAAGCGACTAATCAAATACAAAAAATTACAGTCTGCATCATCATCGACCCGAAAACAATAACCCCATCAGAAGATAAATCAAAACCCACTTTGGAAATCACATATTCCACAACCCAACTTCGTAAAATTTAGAATTACAATAACCCACTTCATGAAATCGCATGAAAATTTGTACATATCAGAAACTCAAATCACAGATGGAAAAAAAATTTTAAAAATTAATTAATACAATCGTAGATGGAAATCCAGATAATCATAGCAGGAAAAAAACAGACAACTAGAGAATACCCAGTTGGGAAATCTCACAGAAGAAACAGATTCAACCTTAGAGCATAACAAGATTCAATAAAGTGATGAAAGACAGACAATGCAGAGAAGAAAATGGAAACAAAGAATCATGGGACGAGGAGATTGGAACATGCTGTTGGATTCGCAGAGGATGTTGTTGTCTTACTAATAATATCTCTCAGCTAGTACCAAGGCGTCCGACGGAGTCGCAGCAGCTGCGTCCCTCTCTCTCTCTCTCTCTCTCTCTCTCTCTCTCTCTCTCTCAAGCTTTTCTCATGAATACCAACAAGGAAGGAGTACGGCTATTCCTCCTCTTCCTCTCTGTGTTTATATTTTTAATAATATCTTCTACGTATTTTCTTTTCTACAGTGGGACACCTTTCACCATATGATACACACCATTCGGATCGACTCCAAAGTTTCCAACATTCCACCTCCTTCTCCTTCGCCTCTGCTGCTCTCTCTGTAATTTCTGTATCAAATTGTAAAAAGTTGAAACCCTTGCCTTTGTTTTAATAGTGAAATGTTAAAATGTTTTGACTTCTGTGCATTTCACTGAAATGTTAAAATGCTCATCACATGTTCTCCACCACACAAATCGCATTATCAAAACCTTGTGCTGCTCATGCCTATTTTATTATTGTATTTTTTTTTTAGCTTTATATTTATATATTCATTGAATTTAAGTTATCTAACTGTTAAGATCTAATTTGCTCAAATTTAACGGTTCAAATTTAAATTCAATAGCTAAAATACTTGGAAAAAAAAAATTTCATGTGTTTTATATTCTTTCAAAGTGTTCCACGAGTTTCCTGGTGTCTATTTAGTGATTTTTCAATATTCATCGAAATATAAATATTTTTAGGTTAGAATTTACACAAAATTAAATTAGGATAGTCTACCTTTTTTTTCTTTTCTTTTTTTATGAAAATTAATTTAGGAAAAAAATTAGCCTAAGTTTATTTTTTAATAATCTCTAGGTTAAAAATTTAACCTGATATGGATTGAAGTAGAAAAACAGTTTCTCGGTTAAAATCTAAATTTTGTGGATTAAAATTTTGAAAATTTTAATCTAAAGGTTAAGATGGTCTGATAGAAACTTTTTTTTTAATATAAAAAATGTGGAGTGCAAATTGATTTTTTCTTCCGTGTATTTGACAATTTCTCTAATTTTCCCACCAAAAATTTGTCTTTTCTCGTTTACTGTTAGCTTTTGTTTTATTTTATTGGTGAGTTTTGAGGAGTGAGAGAGCGATATGCAGATAATTTCGAGAAAGTAAATTGACATTTTACCAAACTCGTATCATGTCCTCTAATCTTTTCCTTCCTTGGTTACAAAGGAGAAAGGACAACACCAAGTCACATCCAGTGTACCCATATATGATATTACTTTTGCCGGTGCATTTTGACGGTGCGTGATAGATTTAAGATACAACCACCTTGACGTCCCGGTTGCATTTACATATAAATTTCTCTGGACAAGATATTTTGAAAAGAAAAAACGAAATGCCTTTCAGAAGTTAACGTAGTAGAGGTTGCTTGAAGTTTATACACATAGATTTCTTCAACGTGAACATCGTTTAACAAAAGGAATTTATACACAACCTGTAACATCTGTCTTGTAATCGAAAAGCTCAAATGACAAGTAATTGTGCTACCACAAATCCATTCCAAAAGAATCGAACTGCCTACCCGAAATGCACTACGCTGTTATATCGCTCGAGAAAAAACTTCAACGGCTAATGATCTTAAACAAACTCTATCTAAGCTGAACATCAAAACTGCACCTGAGCCGATTCACGATTCATATCTGATCCTCCAGGGCCCTTGGACGTGCGAAAACTGCAAAGGCTATTTCCGATCTGCTTCTGAGAGACCTATTGCCACCTAAAGAAATAATCACTACAAAAAGAAAACCCCATTTCTCTTACAAATTTAACTGAGTAACTATATTTTACACCGCCTCTAGCAGCACATGCATAGAGATGATACCGTGAAAAATTCAGGAAGTAAAATTACTGAGCATGTCAGAGGTGGAATTGACACGGAATTCCAATTTGAATCAGGAATTGCCAGCAAGTGATCCAGCCAAAATCGATATCTGAATCAATACATCCCCTTGAAAACAGGATTTGTTCTGCATATGCTTGCACCGTATTCCTCATACTCTTCTTTTGTATGGCAAGCCTGCACAGATATGAATATCTCAATACACAACATGAATTTAGCAACGGAAGAATGATAAAACTTTGGCACTTTAAAATTTAAGCATAAAATAAGGTGAAAGCTCAACATCAATGCCGAGGTTGCAGAAACATAAAAAACTGTGTCTGTATTTTTGGAGAGGAGATGATCTCCTCCTCCATGATTAGTTAAGTTCACCTTGATGCCATTCGATTTCTGAACAATTAAGACTCAACGTATTATAGAAGATAATGGGACAAAACCCCTTCATCTCACAGAGAAGATGCAAAGGTCTAGCAACATTAGGAGTTGTCCAAGTGAAAGCAAACACTGAATATAGCATACTGTTTCTACACAAAAATTAGACCAAGCTCTCTTTTGATCACAAATGTCAAATTATTTGGACTCCAAACAGGTGCTTTATACTAACAAGACAACACTTGTTTCGAACTCAGTTTAACTCGCAGAACTATACCGCGCAGTGACTCAATAAAACTTTATCATAAATTTGCAAGATTTGTTAAAATCCCCATATCACAAAAACATTGATGTGATGGCTTCAAGCCCCGTGGCAACTTAAAGGTTCTTTGAGGGTTTCAAGATATAGGGATAAAGTCAGAGACAAAAAAAATATGATTGTCAGCCTGCATTAACAAAAACCTTTAAATAGCTCCAACACATGATTCAAAGCAAAAGGAGATATGCAAGTTTCTACACAAATAGCTCCAATATATAGAAAAAGGTGGAATATGAGAAGACTGCAATAGTTGTCATGCCCTCAGATTAGAAGAATAAACTCATACCGCAAAGAATTCAGGTGTGGACGCAAGTACTGAGCCACCAAACCAAACTGCAAATCTCTGGATGGGATGGCTAACTACATTCACTTCCACTGGATGTGACTGCGGACACAAACAAAAATGAAAATCAAACTCTGGTATCGTAAATAAGCTGCATATGCTTACTAGTTTATATAAATACACATTGCACACACTTCTAAATAAAAATGCTTACTTTTACTTCTCCACCAACTCGAGCTTCAGATGCAAGAAGCCGGGCATCCACAATCTTCTTTATATCCCGTTGTAACCTCCTATGGAAGTCCTTGAACATGGTTGAACCTCCAGACAACACTATATTCTGAGAATAACAATAACAATATGAGACCAAATCCATAAGTTGCATAAAGAAATATTTAGTAAATAACGAAGATCACTAATTTACTATACATGAGAGCATAATACAATAGCCTTTGGAGAATTTACATAAGGGAAAAAAAAATAAGATTTTCATGGGACTAGGTCCAGACCTTAGAGCTAAAAACAATTCAAACACCAAACCATGAACATAGGAGAAAATCAATGCTAAAGTTTAAAGAGAAAACAACTCAGAACGAATGACTGTAAAGTTATATGACACTTGTAGAAAACAATACCTAGTAAGGCGTAACTGAAGAAAAAAAAATTCAACCTCAGTTTAAACAAAGAACCATTCAGTAATGGTTTCAGAACACCATTACAAGGCCTAAGCACCACAGTGAAGCAGCACAGCATATTAATTCATATTGCTTCAATTACAAATGTAAAATACATCTAATCTATGAAGAATTTCAAGGCCTACTTCACCTTATACAAAGACCTCCTAGTGTCAATTGGAGCAGACTGAATACACTTGTCAATTACAGCAGGTAACGGAGTGGTGAAGTCGGTGCTATAAATCTCGGGATTGAAGAAAATCTATGAAAGCATTCAAGACAAAATTAGCAGAGAAAAGGTTAGTACCAGACAGTGATTGAGAAGAAAAATAGAAAAGGGAAACATTTTAGGGGAGGAGGAGAGGAAGTAAACCTCTGGGCCAAGAAATCGTTCATAGCCAATGTCACAAGAGTAGGGCGCCCCTGTTTTTGGTTTAATGCCTCTCCAGTGCTTAATATACTTGGATGGTTCCTTATCGTGCTTATTAAACTCCTGCAATCATTGGAGAAACAAGAGTTTGTCATCAAACAATCTCCAAATTGAAAAATAAACTCACAAATGAATGTAACATAAGGAGTTTTTACAGCAGGTATAACAAAAATTACACCAAATTGTACCAAGGTCTTCAAAACTAAAATGATCATGGAAATAAAGTTGACCTTGACAATATCAGAACTAGTATAGCAATACATTTCCTTCACTCTGCGAGCTACATCAAAGGAGTCGTCTGGTGGCACATTCTCTCCTCTTTCCTGCATATAATGCAAGCAGCATAAGCGCACTAACAATTCATCTGTAAATCTTAGTCACAAGTACTCTATATAAGCCGTAATTCATAAAATTTCGCGAAAGTTCATACACTATTGTCTGGTTCCAAACACTAACCCTAGCTTACCATTTTAATGATCACAACAAAGGGAATATGAATACAACTAGCAAGAATGCAATCCCATAAGGGGAAAAAACAATTGAAGTTATTAGTGAGAATGGAAGATAGCATACCCGCATAAGCTGCTGGACGAAGAGAGTGACATCTTTCCCGGCAATAGGAACTGACTTGATGCTGCTCCCAATAACATAACCTTCTGCAACAGGAACAATATGAGTTGCCCCATCTCCAACATCTACTACAACCCCTGTCATCTCACACTAAGAAAATTGTAGGTCAATCAAAGAGGAAACGATCAAGGGATATCAAAACAATAACAACACACATTATAAGCACTTGGGGTAACACAATTCATAACATGACAAACTACAATAAAATTCTCAAATTTTTTATACCAACCTTGGAGGTAGTGTAACCAGCTGCAAGAGCAAGTACCGAATTCACAGCAATGTAAAGGCCAGGAACATTGAAAGTTTCGAACATGATTTCACCCGTGTACTCCCGGCTCTCCGGGGCAGTAAGCGGACTCTCAGTTAGAAGAAAATAATGGTCTTCAGGATCACAACGCAAGTAGTTAAATATACTTTGCTGCCAGAACCGCTCCATTGAATCCCAATTCTCGACTTGGCCCTGTCGAACGGGATAGCTTAGATTGTAAGTTGTACTAGATCGAGATCTTTCCAGCGCCTCATCCCCAATAAAGAAATCAAGATCAGCCATCACGCCAGCATTGTGCTGCGCTATCCAGCCGGACTTGGAGGAGGTTCTGGACGGGTTCAAAAACGATTCGTTTAATGCAACTACGGTCGGAACAGTGTAACATGGCTCGACATTTCCCGCGAAACCCATTTTAGTATACCTACAGAAATGGATGCAAATGCACATATTAGAGCATAATCTCTTGGGAATTTTAACAAACAGGTGGGGACCGATACGTGCAACCCGAATTTCAATAGAAAAACGTCAGCTGGGGCATTTCATCGAGCAGTTTGCGTGCGTAATTACGTACCCACTTCCATTGTCGATGACAACAGCTGGGCGAGAGGCCGGGTCCATGAGAGAAACCTTGGAACTTGTATTGGCTTTGATTATTACGGAGGTGGATCTGCAGCTGAGATCCGATAGAGGGTGCGAGGCAAATGATCATGGCTTTGAAGAGCGCGAGAAAGGAGAGCGCCGAGACGAAGTGGAAGCTGAGAGTGCTGATGATGGCGACGCAGACTTGGATCGGAAGCGAAAGCGGCGGCTCAACGAACAGCTCGGTAGCTCGCAGCAGTTGGTGATTGCGATTGCTGCTCCACCCATTTCAACGACGGACGCAGAAGCTGAAGATTTCAATGGCGGCAGCTCTCATCGACTGCATCATCATCGCTGCAGCTTCTGCAAATTTTCTCCGATTCGATGCTTTTACTGGCAATCAAACAACGGCGACCGCCAACCCCCACTCGCTTTCTCTTCTGGGCCTTGTCTTTTTGGCTAGTTACGCTTTGTCGTTTGATTTTGAAATACGACTTTTGTTTTGGGCCGTTGGATTTGTTTCCTGGTGGGATGGAGCGACGGGTCAGATTTTGCCTCCGGTCGGAAGCCAGTTATGGGGCCCGTGGAACTGTCGTAGTGTAGCGAAATGGTGATGTCGGTAGTTTGTTTGTATCTCAAAATATTTAGAATCTTTTGATACATAATACTAAAAGGGGTATTTGTCGTGTTTTTCTTGAATTTGTAAAGAATTGTCAATTTCCTTTTTTAATTTTAATTTTAACCAATTACCTCCATGAACTTTTGTAATTGACCAATTTATCCCCTAATGTTAGATTTGAGAATTGTTCACATGCACATCACATGCCAAATTTTTTAGGGTAAAATAGTAATTTTATCCATAATGTGAACATTCTATTTTTCTTCTTTTTTCTCTTCCACTAGTTCACTCTGTACAATTTTATCTAAATCAGCTATAGAAGTCTAATTAGCAACTGCAAAATATTGGCTTTGCGCCAAGTTTACCAAAATGAAATTAACGATTCTTACTACAATTAGTTTTGCACTTCGAGTGCTTTAATAAAGTTAACAACATCCACAAAAAATATGCAACAGACTTAATGGATTTGCACCTAGTGCCAAAATCAATAAAACCTATCAAATTTATAGTTTCGCATCATATAATCCCATTGAAAGAATAACTTAATCTCAACACCAAAGGTTTTCATTAACAATACGAAAGGCCCTCCAACACATCATAGTTACACTCTTCATGGTCTTGCACGTTAGGGTTGCGATGCCATTTCATTAGCCTTCCTTGTGACTTGATTCATACAACCACCTCGGTTCACCTATTTTAATTCAACATGAAAGCAACAAAATGTTAGCAAACCCAAAATACCTTTGATACTCATCGTTATGAGCTTCAAAGCTCAAAATACCTTCGATATTTGTTTGATTTCACCGTCTGTTCTCCATATCTTTTCTCATATTGTAACACTATGATGCCCAATTCTTTTTGGCTCGCCTTCCCATGCTTCTCCATATACCCAACAACAATCAGGTTTGGCTGGGGTGTATGATTACCTTTTTGCCCTCACACCATTAGCATGTGATCAAATTAGATGGAAAGTTCTAAGATATAATGGTAGGTGAAAATTGGTGAATTACACAAGTTCAAGGAGGTAATTGGCTAAAATAAAAGTTCAGGGGAGAAATTGACAATTTCTTACAAGTTCAGGGGTAAATCGACGAACACCTCTAACTAAAAAAATATTAGGAAACAACGTGGGCATTTAAGTAATTTCACACAAACAAATTTGTGTTGTTTTGTTTTCTGAACCTCACAACCATGTCACCTTATCACTACCCTCTAAAACGAATCTCTCTCTTTGTCTCTCCTTAACTGCCAACACTTTTTTCTTTGGGTGCTGCCAACCCCTTTTAAATCAAGCAACCCCTTTACCACTTCGTATTACGGTCTAGTGGTATTTCTCGAAACTTATATGTGAAAGGTCTTATATTTGAATCTCACCATTGGCGAGTTTGAACCACATTATTGCTAGGTCATTGTAAGGCTAAACTCACCCTCTCTCTCTTAGTGTAGATTTATCGTTTGTTAAAAAAAATAAAAAAAATAATAATAATAACCCCTCCCATAAAATAAAAAATAAAAAAATAATATTTGAGAAAAATAAAATTTATATTTCTAATACACATAGAGTGTGTGGCTTTTCCTAGTGTCAATTAATATAAATAATCACCCTACTTAAGATGAGCAAGGAGCTATATATCTATATAATATACAAATTTACAAATATATATGACAAAAACTTAAAAATATATAATTAGTTTACCTTTTTGTAAATATATATTGAATAGCATTCATATATTTTACATTAAATTGTTTTGCATGTATTGTTTTATTATTACTATTTTAAATAATTTACCTATATTTATAGTCACGATGTAGGTATCTTTAATCTTTAATATTAGAAAGTCAACAATCAATTTGATGCCTCAAGGCTTCACCAAAAATTTTAGGATAAAAACACCCCTAAAACAAAAAAATCCAAAACTAATCCAAAATAACACATCAAACACAGATTGGGTAATTTTATAAGAAAAGTATAACAAATAAAAGATTAAAAAAAAACAAAAAAAAAGGAAAAAAGAAACGAGACGTGCAAAACTTTGATGTCGTGGGACTCCAGAGAAAACCACGAACTGACGGAAAAGAAAACTGCCATGAACCACAACTCCACGTTGAGCACTGAAGATTATGAGGAGGAGGGAATCTTTCTTTGCCGTTCCTTCTACTTCGAGTGGTTTGAAAAAAAAAAAAAAAAAAAAAAAAAGGTTAATCAATTTCCTTTTCGTTTTCACTTTCTTCCGCTTTCTAAAGGTTCATCGGGTTCTCGGTCACTCACTACGACTATATCCGGACGACGTGTGGAGACGAGTGCAGGACGTTGTCAGTTTTGAAGAGTTTCAAGCCGACCGCTAAATCTAACACTGTCAAGTTGGATTACTGGTGAATGCCTAAACTTTCTCACTTTGTCGTAAAGTTTTGTTTATTTTCCACTAATTCCAGTTTCCTTGCTGCCTTGGAGAAGGTCTGTATCTAATGGGTTTCTTTACTTTTTCTTTTAATAACTGTTCTGATCTTCATTCTTTACAGGTATGTTTTTTCTTTCAACAATTCATCTGCAAATTGTTGAGTTCTTGAATGACTTCCATTATTGCTTTATAGGCACTCTTTGTTTATTTGCAGATATACATTATCATTTCAAGCTTTGCAAATTTTGTGGTGATACTATTCGGTGCGTTCTTAAAAAATTTCTTTTTGATCTTTATTTTTCTTTCCCCAAATGATGGTTCAATTACAAGAGCTGTGCATATAACTGTCAATGTGGCTTTCGAAAAGAAAAGGACTACATTTTTTAACATACATAGAACAAAGGGTTAGTGTCACATCCCGCCCCAGGGCGGATCATTTCCCGGGCCCGCTCCACCACCGTAGCACGATATTGTCCGCTTTGGGCCCCGACTACGCCCTCACGGTTTTGTTTCTGGGAACTCACACGAGAACTTCCCGATGGGTCACCCATCCTGGGAGTGCTCTCGTGCGCTACTCGCTTAACTTTGGAGTTCCCATGGAACCCGAAGCCAGTGAGCTCCCAAAATGCCTCGTGCTAGGTAGGGATGGGAATATACATTTAAGGATCACTCCCCTGGGCGATGTGGGATGTCACAATCCACCCCCCTTAGGGGCTCGCCGTCCTCGTCGGCACACTCGCGACCAGGGTTAGGCTCTGATACCAAATTGTCACATCCCGGCCCGGGGCAGATCACTTCCCGGGCCTGCTCCACCACCGTAGCATGATATTGTCCGATTTGGGCCCCGACTACGCCCTCACGGTTTTGTTTTTGGGAACTCACGAGCAACTTCCCAGTGGATCACCCATCATGGAATTGCTTTAGCCCTCTTCTCGCTTAACTTCGGAGTTCCTACGGAACCCAAAGCCAGGGAGCTCCCAAAAGGCCTCGTGCTAAGTAGGGATGAGAATATACATTTAAGGATCACTCCCCTGGACGATGTGGGATGTCACAGTTAGTTATGTCTGTTTTTCCAAAACATATGTCGAGGGAAAATGTATGATTCGTATTTGACACGAATTTCATTATTGAGATCACTTTCATATGTTACTTTAACTGTTATAGTAATTTTTCTCATGTTATCTTCCACCAAAATATGGATTAAAACATGTACGAAATGTTTTTGTAGTACATATGTCTTTATGTATGCACAAATGTAGAAGAGCAAAAAAAACCTTTGTATGTCGCGTTTAGCATGCCGTGATGTAAAAAAAGGTCTTTCGCATGCGCAAGGCGCGTGCAGAAAGGCTAGTACTAATTTTAATTAATTGATGTTTTTTATTTGTAGAAAATTATTTTGTATACATATATTGGCCCTCTAAGAGAAGGGATATCCATTTTTTTTTTTCCACAAAATGGAGATTAAAATTGTGGGACTCACTCCACTTCGAACTTCAACGATTAGAACCGTCTATTTTGTAAGTCAAGATTTATAGATTATCCTTACAAAAATTTAATTCAATTCGAAACTATATGCCTATTAACTTATCACGATGAAAATTCAATGCGTCTTAGAGAACAAAGTGTCGTCAATTTTTTTTTAACTCAAGTAGATGCCTCAAATATTTCTGATTTGACTAATATTTTGTAAAGGGGAATTGTTATTAGCACTCCAAAAATCTCATTCTACAATCTAAACTTTCTATATTGGGAAAGAAAAATACATTTGTGAGGAGTGTAGAATGAGATTTTTGGAGTGTCAATAACACTTCCCTTGTAAATATGATCTATCAGGTGCAACTTGAAAAATAGACGATTCAGGTCGTTAAAGTTCAATGTGGTGTAAGCCCCACAATTAATTCCTATTATTTTACAAAAATGGATATCCCTTCTTTTAAAGTTTCCTTACATATATATTGGACATTTTTTTATTGTTATTATATCAAGGTGTGTGTAAATACATTTACTTATTCTTAATTTAATATTTTAATCAAATAATATTTTTATATTTTATAAGTAAATTATTTTGCATGAATTTTTTTTGTTGACAAAAAAAAAGTTTTTTGGGCTAAAAGCATTTAACCCCATTTCCGTTCGCATAGTTTAAAACTTTTTTGTCATTAAAAAATTGTAGACAACAAAAAAGTAATTCGATGTATTATAGATATTTTAAAAAGGAGGCAGATTGTCTGCTGGGTGCCATTTTCATCTTCTTCTATTTGTGCGGTCACGGTTAAACCACATCAACATTTTATATTCCTATTGTTTTTTGTCTAATTATCTTTATAAAAAAATCAATATAAAATGTTGACCTGACTTAACCGTGACCACACAAAATAGAAGGGGATAGGAAGGGGAAGGGCACCCAAACGGGAGGGAAGACAATATGCCTCCTTTAAAAAATACGAAAGATGTGAAGTCAAACTTTATTAAAGAATTTGCTCAGATGAAGCTTAATTACTATTTTATTTAGGAAAAAGAGTTATATAGAATTTATGTAACATCTCACATCGTCTAGGAGAGTGAATCCTTTAAGCCTTATATATACATGCCCACCTCCGTATAGCACGAGGTCTTTTGGGAGCTCACTGACTTCGGGTTCCATTGGAATTTTGAAGTTAAGCGAGTTCGCACGAGAGCAATCCCAGGATGGGTGACCCACTGGGAAGTTCTCATGTGAGTTCTTAGAAACAAAACCATGGGGGTGTGGTTGGCGCCCAAAGCAGACAATATTGTGCTACGGTGGAGTCGAGCCCGGGATGTGGTGGGGGCCTGGCTCGGGATGTGACAATTTTGTATCATAGCCAATCCCTGGGCGGAAGTGTGCTGACAAGGACGTTGGGCTCCTAAGGGGGTGGATTGTAACATCCCACATCGCCTAAGGGAGTGGATCCTCTAAGCCTTATATGTACATGCCCACCTCCATCCAGAACGAGGCCTTTTGGGAGCTCACTGGCTTCCGGTTCCATCGAAATTATGAAGTTAAGCGAGTTCGCACGAGAGCAATCCTAAGATGGGTGATCTACTGAGAAGTTCTCGTGTGAGTTCCCAGAAAAAAAAACCGTGAGGGCGTAGTCGGGACCTAAAGCGGATAATATCGTGATACGGTGGAGTCGAGCCTGGAATGTGGTAGAGGTCCGGACCGGAATGTGAAAATTTAAGTTAGAAAAAATTAAATTTGAAGGAGTAAAGTTATATTTTCATTAAATCTTTTTCATATACGCGTAGTCACGTATTGTGGCTTTCACTGTCAAGTGAAGATAATTTTATGTATAACGCTCGAAAGTAAAGGCAGAGAGCTAAAGTTGGCTGGGCCCGTCGGACCTATAACATTTTGTAAAGGCCTTGGTCCCACTAGCCATAGCCCACCCTAAACCCTCAAAAAATGGGCCTCAGAGGCCCAAGAATCCAATCACGTAGCCGAAAGTTGGCCCATTTCCAAAACAATGTATTAAATCATCTTTTAAAGAGATGTCAAAACTGTCACACATATAACAGTGAAAATATGATAGCAAACTTTTTCCAACTGAGCATTTAGTTTATTATGTGGCATTGAGTCAATTGAAGGCAATGTTTTTTGCTATCAAATTCATTTAATGACTTTTTAATAGATGTGATGCAATATATCATAAATTTTGATGTGCGTTCCAAGTATTTGATTGGTTGTTTTAATAATTAGATCCCATAAAAAGAAAAAAAAATTACGAAATGTCATTAGGTGCATCAAAAAATTGCACAAAATATCAAATTACCATATAATCCATTAAATATTATTTTAATTTTTAAAATTCGATGTCTCATTTGAAGATACTCTTAACGTTAAACCTAAACACAATGAGAACACATAATTCATCTCACTTGTCTCTTAATCTGCACTTAAAAATGATTTATGCAACAGCTAATCATATTGATCCCAAGTCAACCCTAATTTGAACATGTTGATCTCAAGTCAACAACACGCACTCGCGGTAAGCACATCGATTGGCCGAATGCCTCGAAGCTCCACCGTCCACGATATTCTCCCGCGCACCTTATCTTCTCCCCTTCCCTCCAGGGACACCCCGGTCCGTCGGTTCACTCGTCGCTTTCAAAATCCTAGGAATTATCCAAAACATCCCCATCCAATCACTACACACGCCAAACCACAAGGGTACCGTCGTAATTTCACAGGGGAGATTCATATTTCCCACCGGACAAAACCAATCACCACCACCTGCGCACAAACGCGCACGTTAGATGTCCCCTTTCAGCCTCCACCCAAAAACCAAACCCCCTGCATTTACCTTAATTGCGCCATTAATTATTTAAAACACCCAAATTTTAATTTATAATCCCATTTTTTACCTCTTAATTAAAATAAATTAAAGATTTAACCTACCCTCGCATGAAATATGTAATTACGGAGCAGCAGCGGCAGCAGGAGAAGTGTTTTGATGGATCTGTCTGCGCAGAGCTCTTCATGAGTGTGTCTCTGTCTCTCTCATCTTTCTCTCTCTAGAACCAGAAGCTCCGAGTCTTTAAGTCATTTTCGAAAGGTTCGTTTTGGCTTCGGATCGGGTCCTGCATTTGTATAAATCGGAGCCGTTTGATCGGCGCTGGAAGGGATTCGGATTTCAACGATCGGATTCGCTTTTTGTCTGATTGGATGGTCTGATTGGGGTTGAAGATGAACCCGCTGTGCTGCATTGCGCCGGTTTCGGTCGATCGGGACCGGGGCACCCCGGTGGCGGCGAAGCAGTTGGGTGAGTGCCAGATAAGCCCGGAGGCTCCGATCCGGAACGTTAGCTATGGTTCGAGGCCGAGCTACTCGGCTCAGGTCTCGTCGGCCGGTACTGAAACGGACAGGGCTTCCGTCGCGGCGGGGCATGAGGTTGAAGATACGATCAGTGAAGCAAGGGATTCGAAGATGTTTGGCGGAGGCGTGAGCGGCAGCGTGGCTGGGATTCTGTATAAATGGGTGAACTACGGGAAGGGGTGGCGGTCGCGGTGGTTTGTGCTCGAAGACGGCGTGCTTTCGTACTATAAGGTTCATGGACCGGACAAGATTTTGATGAGCCAGGTGAGAGAGAAGGGGTTGAGGGTGATCGGAGAGGACTCGCTGAGGTATATGAAGAAGGCGAATTGGGGAAGTAATCGGCTTGGCGGTGCGGTGGCGGCGAGGCCGTGGAAGCCTTTCGGAGAAGTGCATTTGAAGGTATGAGCTTTTGCTTATCACAGAATGTGAAGCCATTGTTTGTGTTATAGAGGTAATGCTATTTTTGGTGGTGATGCTATATTTAGCAAATGAAGAAGTCTGTATCCATTGCGTTTATTAGTTGGGATTTTCTGCGTCGTTTTGTAGGGTCTGTGCACTCGTTTGCTGCAATGTAAGCGGTGGGTGTCGAAAGCTACAGAAAATGTTTAATATTCTTACACTTTTCATGGAATTTTTAGAAAATATTGATTGATACCCACCAAAAGTTTTCCTCAATCTTGATGGACCCAACAAAAACTCGAATCCGTTGAGAGGAATGCTTGTGTTTTGTCTGATGATGCATAACATGTATGCTCGATTGCGCATATCTGTGCTTTTGAGTTGATGGTTTTTGGTTACTGAATTTGAAGTGGTCTGGTTTACAGGTCTCTTCAATTCGTGCCAGCAAATCAGATGATAAACGGCTTTCCATATTCACAGGAACTAAAACTCTTCACTTGCGGTGTGTATCAAGAGAGGACCGAGCTACATGGGTTGAGGCACTGCTCAGTGCTAAAGATCTGTTTCCTCGAGTCTTTACAAGCAATGATTTAGTACTTTCGAAAGATATAGTTGTCTCGACAGAGAAACTAAGACTAAGATTAGCACAGGAGGGCATTGGTGAGCCGGTGATCAAAGACTGCGAGTCAATAATGCTCTTAGAAGTGTCAGAGCTTCAGAATCAGTTGAAGGCTCTTCGGAGTAAACACGTGATGCTGTTAGAATCATTGAGACAATTGGAGGTATTTCTTCCATCCTGTACTGCTTTATACCAGATTTCCTTACATATAATTACTAAGTTTCTGCTTAATAAATTTGCTACAATATGGGGGGTGGTGTAAATCTTGCTAGTCGGAAAGTAATATCCTATCTAAATTTCCTTTTGCAGACGGAGAAAATGGAGCTGGAAACTACAGTAGTGGATGAAACAAAGGAGCGTGAGTCATATGGACAGGGGGATAGGAGATTTAGTGGTCAGTCATCTTTGGCATTTCCATAACCTTAGTATTTTGTTGAAGTCAATGTTTTAAATTATGAGATGTATAATGATGATTTAATATTTCTTTTAGTTTCGGTGCTACTCTAAAGGTTTCCCGCCGTATACACAGTTTCTGATTATATTATCGATGACAATTTAATTTTGACCCTTAGTTTTGATTGTTTTATGGTTTTGCTCATGACACAGATTTCTATTCTGTCTTATCTGAGGGCAGTGCAAGTGATTCTGATGCAGATAATGAAAGCCAAATTGAAACAGATGAAGATGAAGGAACATATTTTGATACACATGACATTTTGTCTTCAGAAGCTCTAAGAAGTGCTTCCTATCGAAGTAGGGAAGGCTTGGGGAATGGTGTGTATACCATAGAGATTCTTTCTTTTCTGATTAATCAAAGAAACATAATTTGATGAGAGTTATTTTGTATTCAGATACTCTAAGAAGTGCTTCCCACCGGAGCAAGGAAGGTTTGGGAAATGGTTCTATATTTGAAAGAGATTCTTTCTTTTCCGATCGATTGCATGGAGTTGAGATCACAACAATTAAATATCCATATGTGAGAAGGAGGGATAATTTGCCAGAACCCAAGGAGAAAGAGAAGCCTATTAGCTTGTGGTCGATTATCAAGGATAATATTGGGAAGGACTTGTCTGGAGTTTGTCTTCCTGTTTATTTTAATGAACCACTCTCATCGTTGCAAAAGTGCTTTGAAGATCTGGAATATTCAAACTTGGTTGATCGAGCATCGGAATGGGGAAAGCAGGTAAGGTCCTCAGCTGTCCCCTTCTATGCATCACTAATTGTCTGAACTTTGGAACATGAATTAATTTGGACTTCCTGTGGTGCAGGGAAATGATTTAATGAGAATTCTAAACGTTGCAGCATTTGCTGTATCTGGCTATGCATCAACAGAAGGTCGGCATTGCAAACCCTTTAATCCTCTCCTTGGGGAGACCTATGAGGCTGACTATCCAGATAAAGGACTTCGTTTTTTCTCTGAAAAGGTAATGCACGTTGACATGTCTATTAGCACCCTTTTATATGCATTTCTGTCCATTAAGTATGAAAAACGGTAAAAGATAAAAGTAGCCTCTTTGTTGCTTCATGTTGTTCGGACTCATTGAGTTTGAAGCATCACAGATAATTGTCAAATGTTTATGAACCATTGATTGATGTCTAACATGGACGAGCTTGCACTCAGGTGAGTCACCACCCAATGGTTGTTGCTTGTCACTGTGAAGGAAGAGGTTGGAAATTCTGGGCGGACTCCAATCTCAAAGGCAAGTTTTGGGGGCGTTCTATTCAGCTTGATCCTGTGGGTACCCTAGCCTTGCAGTTTGAGGATGGGGAGATGTTTCAGTGGAGCAAGGTCACTACCTCTATATACAATATCATACTAGGAAAAATTTATTGTGACCACTATGGCACCATGCGCATCAGGGGCAGCGGCAATTATTCCTGCAAGCTAAAGTTCAAGGAGCAGTCTATTATAGACCGAAATCCACATCAGGTTAGTTAAAGTCTAAATTCTCCCCAGAACAATATTTTACATGGGCGGCCCAATTTTCATGTTTATGTTACACTCAGGTTTAGCCATTGGAATTTCAGGTTCATGGATTTGTTCAAGACAATAGAACTGGAGAGAAAGTAGCAATGTTGATGGGTAAGTGGGATGAGGCAATGTACTACATGCTGGGAGATCCAACTACAAAACCAAGGGGTTATGATCCTATGACAGAAGCTGTGCTTCTCTGGGAAAGAGATGACTATGTTACCAAGACAAGATACAATCTCTCTCCATTTGCAATATCCCTTAATGAACTGACACCTGGCCTATTGGAGAGGTTACCGCCTACGGACTCAAGGCTAAGGCCAGATCAAAGACATTTGGAGAATGGCGATTATGAATTGGCAAATGCAGAGAAACTAAGACTTGAACAGCTACAAAGACAGGTACCCCCTTTACATCCTCTTTCTCTTTTGATCCGTTATTCACCCATAGATCCTCCTCGTTTCATGCATTCTTGTATCTAATTGCGAGCCTAATGCCGTTTGAATTTAATTGAAAATGACTTCAATCTCATATCTGGCCTATAATCTTGAGAGTTTGAAATTCAGGACTCAGCTTGAAACCGAATGTAATGCCATTTCCCAGGTGTTTTCTGGGAATTGATGGACTCCTGTATGCAGTGTACTTTATTCGTAAACTATTCTTCTATTCTTAAATTGTATTTAGCAACAGTTGATAATTTTGTGCAGGCAAGGAAGTTGCAAGAGAGAGGGTGGCAGCCAAGATGGTTTCGGAAGGACGAGGATGGTTGTTATAGTTATGTGGGAGGGTATTGGGAAACTAGGGAGAAGAAGAACTGGGACGGAATTCCCGATATTTTTGGCCAGAGTAGTGATTTGCCTTCGTGTTCTGGTGAAGAGTAAGGCATCTCTTGGCCGACCTTTGTTGTATTAGATGACGCCGGTCTTTCGTTTCTTCCCCATGCCCTGAATCCGAGTTTAGTGTAGGCTGCGTTATAGAAAAAAATTCCTTGGTGGTGTAATGATAGTTTTCGTTTGGGACATTACGTCGCCCATGGAGCTGCTCATGCCCAGGTTCTGGTTAATTTAAATGGTGTTACCTTCGCCTTTAACTTAAACTGCTGCCCCACTTAAGAAAATGCTGAAAAAATAGCGATGCACCGTCAAAAAGTAAACCACCCGTTCAATATACACTTGTCACGTTGTGGATTTGGTAACGATCATCTTTTGTCAAAAGGAGACTGAAACGCACGAATGGCGGAATTTAACTTCGGTTTGGAATGTTCATAAATCGGTTTGGAACATCGCTATCACATCGGATGTTACGTGGTTCAGGGCGTTTACTCTTACACATAAGATTGTGTGTTTAAACCGCTGCCAAGTGCCAAAATCTTTAAATATTACGAAATATTTATGGTCAAACACATTCTGGTAACACGTCATTAAACATTGTTACGAGTAAGCATACGTTGCCAACTACAAAAATGGCATCCCCATGGACTCTCTTCATTCAGGTAAAAAACACAACGGGAAAACGGGAAGAAAATTTGATAACGCTCCTCATTTCCAAGCCTTCTTCCCTCGGAATTGTTTGCCAGATCGCTGCTGCTGCTTCCTTTTATCCACGCGAGATTTAGCAACCTTTGCCCTCTTTGCAGCCATAGGCATTTGCTTTTTGTGTTCCTTCTGCTTGTTGCTCATACCTCCCGTCTGTTGTCATTCACGAATACAAGTGTCAAAACAAAGATCAAGCTCGGTCAGAACCCTATTGGAGCTCAATTTATTCACTTCTCCTTTGAAAAGTGAACTGAGTGCTAAAACCATTAGTTGTCATCTGGCAACTAATGGAATCCCAAGGACATACCTTCTTCTGTTTTATGGCGGCTCGAGCCTGGTACTTCCCTCTCTCCTCCCGCCCTGCTCTCACTAATGCCAATCTCTCCTCCTTGCTCATCCTTTTCTTTACGTGGACCTACACGGTGCATGCCCAAATTGAGTAATAAAGAAGGCACAATACGTTTTAAAAGCTTTATATGTCTCCTTTCCCCTTGGATTTATAAGACACCAAGGACAGTAGAACGGCTAAAGGGATCTTGAAGCAATAGGTATGGGAGTTAACAACATTCCAACGTTTCTAAGTTTTTTTTCTCCCAGGAATGTCTCAAAAGCAGCATACTGAGTCATAACAAGTAAAATAATTTAAACTTACTTCAAGCTTTGCAGGATCTACTCGCTTACTGCTCAGTTCAGATGAGCTGGGAATCTTGAATGCGGGTGACTTGGCGTCTGCGCCCTTCTTCAATAATCCCTGCCGTGTCAAAGCAATTTGGGCTTCCTTCTTTGCCTAACAAAAAGAAGCATCAAACAATGAGCAAGTTTTTATGACATCTACAAAGACGGCTCAAATACATTAAAATTGTTGTTCATGGCCAAGGTTACGGGCTTACAGAATGCTTCACCTCTGGCATCAACTGGGAACAAAGAAAAACAAACCTTTAACTCCTTAATCCTCTGGAAGTCCTCGTTAGAAAGAAAACCATCAGCTGAGTCCAGTGAAGCAGGCTCCATGTTCTCTTTGGCCAATCTCTTCAAAGCCCGAAGACTTGATTCAACATGATTAAGTTGTTTATCAAAATCGGCAAACTTCCTCTTTTTTGCTTTGTTGTCTTTTACTCCATTTCCACTACCTTTAGCATCATCGTTGTCGGATTCTTCCTCCTCATTCTCTTCTTCTTCCTCATCCTCATCGTCATCCTCACTCCCATTGACATCACTGTCATTATCATCTATACTATCATCACCATCTTCATCTTCAGCTACCATGGCATCCTCTTCTATTCCATCATCTTCGCTTCCACTGTCGCTGTTGTCCATCTGGTCGTCATCATCATCACTGGAAGCAACCATCTCATCGCGATCAAGATCATCATCTTTATCATCATCAGTGCCGCTGAATGAATGTTCATCAGCATCATCACTGTCCTCATTGCCGTCATCTTCTTCTAGCAGTTCAACACCAGGAACATTGCTGAGTACACTGACTTCTCCATAAGCTTTTGGTTTTGCCTTGGGGTTAGTGGGGCGTCCACGGTCCTTCTTAATCAACAGTGATGGGCAAATCTGTATGTACACTAAATAGTCAGTCTTCAGCAACAATCATGGTTCATGGAAATGCATGCACTAGCAATTGCAAGTCCATGCATAAGAGAGAGAGAGAGAGAGAGACCTCTCTGAATAAACTGATAAGTGAGCGCGCTGCTATTGAAACTGCTTTCTCATGTGATTTCTTATATAATGCAAGATCTTGCAGCAACTCTTCGGTCATCAACTGCATCCACGTAACAAAAATTAATTATGGAAGCCTAGCAAAACATTCTTGTGTTATATCAGAATACAAATGGCAAGAAAAAAGAAAAAGAAAAAAGAAAAAAATATAGAGCTACGATTAATTAACTTCAACGCATTTAAAGATGAGTACTGGACAACTTGAAATGTACGGCCCAAAACCAAATGATATAATTAGGTTGTTACCAATGGAATCCGTAAACATAACTCCCTTGTTACATTCAGTCCAACAGCTATGGCCTGGAGAAAGCAAGTGATCAGAGACATAGTCAAGCCAATTATAAAGAATATACTAAAACAAATCATCTATGAAGTAACACCTCTGGACGTGAGCGATCATGTACAAATTGATTCACTAGTTGTTTGAACAGTGGTTGAACCGCATCAGGAGGAACCTGCTCATTATAAAGTAAATCAAATTTAACTGGAAAGGTTCATTCATCATATGTAATTTGAGCAATTGTTACTAGGACTTTAAGAATGTAAAAAGTTAGGGAAGGACAGGGAAAGAAAAGCCAACTGACCATATCATGGCAAGCCTGAACTGCTGCAGCAAGTAAACTTGTGACATCGCGTTGGTGAGGCTGTGATACCAAGACAGTCACAACTCAACTCTCAAGAGAATATACATTGAGTGGATAGGTCAGATTATGTACCTGAATATATTTCTGAAGGAAAGGATAAAAGTTCAACAAAATCAAGCGGTGAAGCCCAATCGTGCGAGCAATTACTTTCAACATCATCATCTTGACCTTCAGTTAACAAAGGGTGATATATAATCAAAACAAATGACCAAAGCAACTTCCACCATTAGTTCATAAACAATGGAAACCTATGGGATATAAACAAAGCATGACAAGAATTTGGTGTTTTGCTCTATGCCATGTTATGATGTAGTTGAACCTGTGCACTCAACCGAATAGAAAGATCAAACACAGCTAACTTAGGAATATTCATTCACTATGATCGTATTCCAACTTTGCACGGGCAATACACAATTTTCTCCATAAGACAAGCATATGTGTATTTTGTACTTTGTTAATTCTACAATTGCGACCACTTACCTCAAATCGTTCATTGCAGGTTTGAATGCGGGAGAATAGTTTCTCAGCAAATCCCTGCAGGAAGAATGATCTGTCAAATCTCCTTGATCAACAGAAACAATAAAAACACTAACTAGATGATAAGATCAGACAAACCTGCGGATCTTGCAAATGGTTAAGTGGCGTATGATAATTTGAATTAGTTTTTTCTGATGATAGGCGCTGCTGTTTCTTCATACTACGCATGGCACGCTGCAGTTTTGCTTTCTTTTTCTTCTTGCTAGCAATTGTACCTTGATGGTGTGCCTAAAAGGCAATGAAGAAATAAGAAATATTGTTGATTGTGCTGACAAAAACTCTCATAAAAAATCATAAACTATAAATGCAAATGCAATCAAATGCATCAAACAGTGCAATTCAATCCACGTTACATAAAAGGATGTGATAACCACACAAAATTCATTATGCGTAACATATCATGATACAAAATCTGGGTTAAATAAATTGGTTTTGAAAACTTTCAAGTAATAGTTCAAGACTGACCTTATAAATAGACTCTCTATTAAGGACTACTTGAGATGTGTGAGGACCTTCATCTTCACTACTTGATGCATCACTATCATCGTCTTCAAACTTCTCGTAATCAAGCAGAAATGAGAGGCAAGCAATCATTATCCTGATGCATTTGAACATAAATTGTAAGCTTTTAAACCCAACATTAGAACGCAACACAGAAACCACCAAAAAAGAGAATGCAAACCTTGAAGATGGATGAAAGCACGCAGTACAAATCGCATTTGCTGTTCTTTCATCAAACCACTGCTTTCTCTGGTGAAGCTCTCGTAGCGTGATAAGCGCTCTCTTTGCTTTTGTTTCATCCTCTTGCTATCGAAACAAAGAAAACAAATATAAATTCAAGCACTAAACTAACAAAAAGCCCTGAAATTTCGACAAGAAAGCGATAGCATAACAAACCCGTAGCATCTCAAAAACAACATTTTGAAGTGCCCGATTCTTCGCTTCGTTCTTATGCTTCTGATTCATTCGCTTTATGCTATGAACCACATGAGAAAATGCCAGCTTTCTCAAAGGCTTATCCCCATACGTCTGCAGCTCCATGAACATAGCTATAGTGTCTCCCAAATCAACCATCTACAACACATCCAAGCACGAATATCGAAATTAAGCAAGTCAATTTTACTATTTCTCACACTTTCTCAGCAACCAAACACATCTCAACACTAAATTCCCAATCTTTCAAACAAAATTCACACAAGCACACGTGCAGTACACGCACCTTTCGATTCATGAGAAGAATGAGAGCTTGGGTGACATGCAGCCGGAGCCCCGAGGGGAGTTTTCGGGCGGTGGAGCAGAGAAACTGGGAGAGCTCGACGGGGAAATAGGCCATCTGGGTCGGGTAAAAGGGGGTGACGTGAGCCAAGAACATCGCCCGGTCGCCAAGGTCCTTCGCGACGGCCGGGTCGTTGCCGACGCCGCTGACGGACGTGAACCCCATCTCTAATTGTTTTTCGAAGAGATCCACGGCCGATTTGAACTGGTTATACACCAGCTGGAGCTCCTGCAAGTACCCTTCCGGGTCGCACTTCATCTTCGACTGAAGCGCGGGCAAGCTCATCTTCTCGGAGCCCCGACCCGACGCCAAGAGTGCCTCCGGCGACATTCCAATGCTGGCGCGGCGAGGATTCATTTTAGGGGGTTTAGTGTTAAGGAGAAGACGGCAAGATTGATAAAACCTTAAACCCTAACAATTTCCGGGAATTTATAGTTTGCTGCAGTGGGACCCCCAAGCCCATTTCCCTCCTTTCGATCTTGACGGCCTGCCATCGTACGGTTAATAATAAAACGCGCCATACCTTGTGGCGTTATGTCATTTCCAACTATACCATTTCATCATCTTATGTTCGAATTTCGTAAATTACAGATTCGATATCAAATTAAGATGGTCATTGTAGGCTGAGTCGAACTCTCTCCTTAATGTAAATTACATGGTTGTACCAAAAAAAAAAACAAGAGTAAATTGTAGCAATGGTCTTTCAACTAAAAATCTATTACCATTTGTCCATCAACTCATCAAAACGTGCAGCTATGATCCCTTAACTAAAAATTCATTACCATTAGTCCTTCACCTAAACGTTCATTCGGGCGTCATTTTGAAAGGCCGTCGGAATCAAGTTCCCTCTCTATCTCTTACCATTAAAGCTAAGCTAAGATTTGTGTTGCAAGTAAAGTAATGGGTTGGACTAATTTGCATATTAGAGTTGGATTCCAATGATAACCCACTGTTTGTTTTTTTTTTTTTTTTGAACAAACGATATTATCTACACTAAGAGCGCGGAGGGGGGCTTAGGCTCACAATGAGCTAGCAATAATATAGTTCAAACTCGTATTGGCGAGAATCGAACCTAAGACCTCCACTTACAAGTGAAGAAGAATACCACTAGATTGTAATACTAAGTGACAATAATAACCCATTGTCTTTTTTAATCGATCGAGCATGCTCATTCCTGACGGTTGCACAGTGATGAGTGTTTTATATTTTTACCCCTGAATCCTGAATTGGCAGTATTTCCTGATGCCAAAATTCACCAAATAATGGTCTGTAGCAGCAATGTAGCAGAGCAAGAGGTCTGCATGCCAATAGGGAAAAGATGCTGAAGAGCTGATGTTTTGGCAGGCAGTAGTGGTAGCGTCGTATGGTTTGATGACATTTTGGAGGCTTCCTTGAGTGAAGATGGTGGTGATCTAACTTTTCCACAAAAGGATGCTCATACAAGTTACAATCCTCGGAAAATTGTAATTGCGAACAAATGTGCAGGAGATGTGGTAGCATTACTAGGGAGGTAACTGCAGCGAAATTGATAAGAGGAATTGTGCACTGGGTAGAACGTTGCCATCCGAGAAGGCGCACATCTTGACAGCTTGTACAATTCTAATGATCTTGTAATATAAGTTAAACCCTGCCCTGTGTCTGTCAGGTTTACGGTTGCTGCGTGGGAGATGGCAACGCTACTTCGTGAACAGGAAGACCACTTTTGTAAGAGCATGGTGGGTTTGGCCCGGGCTAGAGATCGGACTCCGAGCGGAGGATAAATACAGACCTAAGTCCTGGCCCAAAAACATGAATTGGCCTTCTCAACTTTTGTAAACCCTTCCACCTAATTAACACCATCTTATCCCGATAAAGATCTTGCTAATTTTCAAGTTGCAAGTGCCATGCCAACGAAAACTCTCTTTAGAATTTTTCAGTGTCCGGGAATACGACTCGGTACATTAAGTGTTATAATTAATTAGTTAATTTTTTTTTTCTGAAAATTTGATATTACCCCTTGAAACTATATTTTTCTCTACTAAAACCCATCTCCTTTTGTTTTTTTAATAAAGCCCATTGACTAGCCTCCAACTAAACAAATTCTTTAATTAAGTTTGACTTTTCAAATTGTGTATTTTTCGAATGCCTAAACTACCCCTATTAATACTTGGATGGGGTTTTTGGATCAGTTACTTGTTATATCCATTTAATTAATTTTATATATTTTACAAAATAATTCATGCCATTCATTGTATATTCAATGTATTAACTTTTAAATTGTTATAACGTGCCAATTGAAAAATAATAATACTAATTTCATAATTTTGTGCATTACATATATAAGTTAATTTACCTACCAACACAACAATAAACCTAAAACAGCTTCGGCTAATATTCCAATCCCTAATACACAAAACAAAAGCTATATGTTCCGCACAATTCTTACCTACAAAATAGTCTAATTTACCTATTACATCAAACCAAAATTTAAAGGGTCTAGTTTACTTTCAAAATGATCTAATTTACCTACATGATTTATGTGCATTAGATTAAAAGTTTATTTAATTGCCTACAAGCACAAAACCACAACATTCGAACATTATCTAATATCACTAATTTTTTTTTTGGAATAGGTAAATTAATTTAAATGTAGGTAAATTAGTATAATATTAATAAGTAGGTAAATTAATTTAAATGTAGGTAAATTAGTATAATATTTGTATGTAGGTAATTACATGATTCAAAATGCAGGTTTATTAGTATAATATTTTATAAGTAGGTAAATTAATTTGTATGTACGTAATTACATAATTCAAATAATATTATTTTTTACGTACAAGATTGTCTTTCTCTTTTAAATTTGGTAAATTAATTTATATATGTTGCTAATATTTATGATACAAGAAAGGTAAAATATCCATATGGATTTAATTGCTCATCATAATTAGGATGAGTAATAACATTTATTGACCAAATTAGGATTCTATGGCATAAGTTGTAATTGTATTGTAATAGTTGGTCATATATTTGTCTACATGGTAGGCTATTTGAAATTTGGATTTTATTTGAATGTTTAAATTTAGATGGGTTTTTATTTGGAAAATAGGTGTTTTAAGGGTCTATATCCAAAAAACCCTTTTTTTTTTAAAGTATCTAACCCATTTGTATTATGATAGTTGATATATTGGGTCATGTTTTTGACACACTGAAAAATATCTCATTTCTCTACGACTGTAAAAGGAGAAATAGAAAAGTAAAAGTTCTTTCCGCATTGGGGTGATTACCGGGATTAATTATATAGTTAAACATTGTTAATCACGTTGATAATCTTATAAATAACTAAATTAAGAATATAATTGCACCTCTAAAAGCTACCTAGAATACCTTACCCTAATAAGAAAACACTTAGTCAAGGAGCCCTTGTCCCATGTACTTGCATATAATATATATATATATATATATATATATATATATATATGTGTCTGTGTATATAAACATATATAAGTAAATGTGTATGTATGTGTGTATGTGGCAGTTGCAAAACGATTCGCCACAGTTGGAGGACACGACATGGTCCGCAATGCGCTCACAGATTCCAAGATTCTATTTGCTCTCTCTGTAATTCTATATTCTATGCGCATCGTGTGTGTGTGTGTGTTTTGTTGTGGGCACCGGTGGCAAACAAAAGCCGTGAAGAAAACAAGAGGAGCAGGTAACATTCCTGGTACAAAGGGGAAGCAAACCTTGATGGTCTTCTGGATCCCTTGTCTCGCTCAAATATTCTTTACCATTACCATTTACAAGTAGCTAGCCACTTCTATGTGGAACTCTAACTTGGCAAATCATAGAACGGGCATTAACAGTTGATGTATTATGGTACTTACATGTATCAACAATTAAGAAGTCAAGCAGACAACTATTTGTGACATTTCTTTGAGGCATTAATACAGTTGTCCTTGATTTATAATGAAATGATGAGTGGTGCACTAGAGTGCAAACGACTTTCAGGTGATGCATTGTAAAATTGAAATGCATCAACGTCTAGAAATTGTCAACTCACGCATGCGATTGTCCGTAACATTTCTCTATAACATTTTTACACTTGGTCTTTATCCAAAAAGAACTAGTGAAAGGAAAATTGGTAACTAGCGTGCAAACTACTCTCAACCAAGGTTCTAAAAGATGATAGACGCTAGTTGGGTGGCAGGTTGAGATCTAGCACCTAGGTGACTAACGCGGCCTACGCAGGGGCCTGAACGGACTAGACGGATTTAACTAAATTTATCATATATCATATAAATAAATGTCTGACTACACTTATAAAGTACATAATTTCATTGATTACATAAGTTGTAAAATAGAATGACATATAGACCATAAAGTATTATAACATAATGAAAACATGAGGAACAAGCATATAATGTGTGTTCATCTAAGCATTCAAAATGAAAATTATCTATTTTCTATTTAAGTGAGAGTCGCACTCTTGGCGGATTTGGGCAAGTTAGGCGCCTTTTTTTAATTGTCAAACACTTAAGGATTAATTAGGGCATTGGTCAGCCGCCAAGCCTCTAGATGGTGTTAACTGAAATTTTTTAAAACAGTACTCTCAACCACTAATGCATTGTTAAAAATTCAAAATACATCAATAGCTAGAAGTCGTCAACTCACATGTGCGACTACACAACAATTCAAGGGTACATTATTATTAGGGAGTTTTAATAAAAAGCTCACGGTACTGTTCACTTTAACGAAAAATCACATTTTTACACTAAAAAATCAATCATGGTACTATTCACTTTACCCTTTATTTTGTCCTTATCATTAAAACTCAAAGTTTTCAATCTCTTTTCACTAGTTTTCCTTTATTATTATTATTATTATTATTATTATTATTTTGAGTACAACAATATTTTTATACTAAAAGAGGTAAAGGCAATGGTACATTATTAGAGTTGGGCACATCCATAATGAACCGATGAGTAGTGGTGACTTTTCTTTATTTGGGCAGCTTTATACATTGGTGGGGAGCACTTTATGTCGAAGGCATAGGAATAAGAAACCAAAAATGGTGCAAAGGCTACAGTATTTTGATCATCGAGTCACAGAGCAATAGCAGCAGCAGCATAGGGAATGTCTCCCTTGTGTGTGGTGTGGTGTTGTTTGCAACTTTGCCTGCTTTCAACTTTTTCACAGTTCGGATAGTTCTCAAAATTGGGTCGATGAAGAAAAAAAAAATGACGAAACATCTCTTTCACTTACTTTCTGTGAGCATCAAAAGGAGAGAGAGAAAGTGGTAACCCATGAATTATGTGAAGCAAATGGGGAACACAGCAATATAATTAGTTAGCTACTCTTTATATACACACACGAAACCGATACATTATCTCATTACTTTTTCAAAATAATCGTGTTCAGGTGAAATACATCTCTTGTTGACAAAACATAACACTCTGTCAACATTTTACTAGGTTTTTAAGTCTTTTTCTTTCTAGTGAAATGATACGATATTAACGAATATATTTCTGCAACATGCCTTTAATTCATCCACAAAGATCTACCATGGGTCACAACTTAATATTAAACCTCCTAGAAATATCTATTGGCATTGTGTTGAGTGAATCGAATATGATACATGCTCAGACCAAGTGTCACTCAACTAAAGCAACTGATTTTCACACATTATCTTTGGCCTCACACACTTCTTTTTTCTGTCATTCGAATGAGAAGAATTATCGAAAATAATGGACATGAGTGTATAGGAGGAGAAAATAACTGGCAAGTGGTATTGTGTGATCACGGTTTTTGGTACTTAAGAGCATCTTCAAAAGAGATCAAATTTAAAAAAGCAAAATGATATTTGATGCCTTATATCGCAATTTGACATTTTGTACAATTTTTTGCTTCATTCGATATGTTAAATAATAATGTCATTCTACAAAATTTTCATCTCTTTGTGGGGTCTAATTATTGAGATAATCATTCAAATACTTGGAACACACAACATTTATTATATAGTGCATCACATCTATTAAAAAAAATTATATATTGCATCACAACATTTATCAAACGATAGATTTTGTTAGATTATATGTTATATTAGCCACCAACGAGGTTTGAACTTGTCATATAAGGGCTCGACACCTTTCCACCGTTGTGGTAAAGGGCCACTTGCAAGGTTTGCCTTCAATTGACTTAGCGATTGAAGACTCAGATGGAGAGAATTTACTGGTTTTTTTATTTTTTATTATTATTTTTGCGTATCTATATGACAATTTTGATAATTCTTTTGGAGATGTTCCAAGACAGCTTTTGACACATAAATAACAAAGTAATCATATAATTAAAAGAGAAATGCTAAGCAGCATCTTTTAAAAGTTAAACTCTCTATTGACTCTCTGTCACTTCATGAGCATTAAAAGAGAATTGACGTTAAATTATGAGATGACAAAAAATTCATAAAAAGTCCTACTTTTAAGAAAATCTCCATAATATTTCTTTGACTAAAATTACCATACTTACATTAGTGGTCCATTGTGCTGGAATATATCCGATATAGTTGTACAATATTATAAACTGCAGGTTTTACCAAGCTCAAAGATTGAGTAGGAGTAAATAATGGAGATGGACCATAACGAGGAGAGGCAGTAAATAGTAAATAAATAAGACCGTATCGAATTGTTTGCACTTATTTCCGATGCATGTCTTTTATTTAAAAAAACAAACCACTAGTGTCTAAGTCACCATATAGTACCATAATTATTATTTGAAAATATGAGAGAGGGAGACAAGAGCATGCAAAGCATCGAGGGCATTGGCATTGGTAGTCTCATCTCATGTTTGGACCCCATAACTGAAAAGTGGAAACTCCGGCGCACGTGTGCTGCTCTTGACTACTGTATACTAGCACTACATTTGCACAATCTTTGTTCGTGTTCATCATATTTTACTCATGTCTCGAAAGTAAGGATGGAAGGTGATCTTCAATCGAAAAAATTAAATATAATTATGTTCATAATTATAATTTTGTAAAAAATTATTTTTAAAATAAATAGTATCATGTTATATTCATATATCATCTTCAATATCTATCATTTTTAATTGAAGGGGTTAAACATAATCTCTAAATAATTGATTAGTTTTAAAGTTTGTACTTTAAACTTATTGGTTAATTTAAGAGAATTGTTATTAGCACTCTAAAAATCTCATTTTCGACTCCAAACTTTCTATATTATGAAAGAAAAATACACTTGTGAGGAGTGTAGAATAAGATTTTTGGAGTGCCAATAACACTTCTCTAATTTAATTAAACTACCATTGAATGTTTTCAAATCTAGTCATTAAATTTGAATTAATTATTACAATAGAGGAGTTGAGCGCTAAAAAAGGACTAAGGGGGGCTACACTTGACCAGCATGATGCCCTTTTAGCCAATAATGGTCTAGTGGGCTCTATGGAATTATAATACAGTCATTAGTTGAAGATATTTTTTGAGAAAATCAAGCAATTTTTTAACTTTTAGACCTTTAGCCGTCTTCATTGGATATGGCCTAAGTTGGGTGGATTCATGGAAGCGATTCGAAATTTGAGCTTGTCTTGTTGCGATTGAAGAAAACTAACGAAAAATCCAAAAAAACTCTAGTTTTAATGAAAAATGACAAATAAAGATGTAGTGAATAGTACCAGGAAAAGGTAAAAATATGATTTTTCATTAAAAGTGAACTGTACCGGAAGTATTTCATTAAAACTCCCTTAAAAATAGGCATATGGGCGGAGAAAAATGTTACTTTGATAACATTTGAGCTTTAAGAGCTCATTTGAGACTATTTTTTATGATAAATATTAATGTCAGAGGTGATTTTCTTGCAATTGCTTTCAAAAACACTTTCAAATTTTAGCATGTTCTTAAAAAGTTTAGTTAATGTTGTGATTATTCTAATAATTTAACTAAAAAATAATAGTCGTCTATTTGATGAATAATTTTTTTATAGAAATAATTTCTTAAAAATGTGATAAAAAAAAAATACAGTTCAATGCATGATGAAGAGCTTAATGAAGAAGATCCAAATTAATTCGACAAAAAATAAAATAATAAAAAGATCCAAATTAAAAGTGCTATTTTTCAAGGCCCATGATGTCCCAAGCCATATACTTTGAAATCGTATAATCATATAACAGGATTCCATCAACTAATAAAAAATCATTAGTTAATATCATCACGTGTCACTAAATTTAAGCACAACAAACCGGCACAATCAAGCTCAAACACTAGAAAACTAAGATAGCCTTGGAAAAACTAGAAGGGAGATTATATTCACGTACCTTAAATTATTATTTTTATATTTGTTTAATTTTTTAATATTTTTTTATCAAATGTTAGTGGTGTATAAAAAATATTAAAAAAATTAAAAGGGTATAGGAGAAATAATTTAGGGTGTGTGAATATAATCTTACAAACTGGAATTGACTACCGCATGCACCCTCTTGCTTGCAGACATCAACCAAACTGTATAGATGTAGGAATAAAATGATGGAAAGGGATCATATCTGGATCCCTTACACCAAATCTACTTAATCAATCAATCTGGACTTTTGAAATTTGATCAAAAGGTTACAAACAAGGGACTTCTTTAAAAGTTATGATAACTTTATTCGTTAGATCAAATTTCAAATATCCGGATTAGGTGATTAGGTGTTTAGAAGTTATGATAGCTTTATTCGTTAGATCAAATTTCAAATATCCGGATTAGGTGATTAGGTGGAAGAGATCCGGAAAGAATCCCTTTCCTAAAATGATGATTATACATATCCGGTACAAAACTTAATCCTTAGTTAATTCACTTTTGAAATACTCTCTCTAGAAACGCTCTCCGGAAAAAACCCTAGCAGCTTTTGCAAGCACCGCTGGCTTCCGGTTGAAGGGCCAGCGGCTCTCTCATTTTCTCTCATTTCCTCTCCTTTCCTCCTCCGAGTCCTTTCCCCTTCCCAGTTCCCACAGACACCTCCCCCTCCCCGGACTGGGTTTTATTTCAGAAAATCCCTCTTTTTCTTCTCTCTTAACGATGATTAAACATATCCGGTACAAATAAAAAGAATTGGAAATAATAATTAGGCAACACACAGCGGATATTCTTGAACCAAGCAAGTAAAAAGCTTTCCCTGTTTCCCATATTGCATGGATACGCTTGCAGGACCATCCTATCTATTATAATCTCTCATTGTTTCTTTGACTCACATATTTAACTATTAATTCTTCTTCTTTTCAGATACGCCCTAAACTCCCAATACTATATGACAGCAATTTAATTATTTTTTTTCAAAAATGGTAATTCAAGTAGCTATAAACTTGTAGAAAAATAGGGCATAATTTTTATCCTTCTTCCTCTTTTGTTCCATTTTTTTTTCGTCCCCCTTATCCTTCTCGTCATTCTTCTTCTACATTTCTTTTAATTAATTTTAATTTTATCAAAATAAAATAAAATTTTAGTTTATTAATATTTAGTAAAAAAATTTAAATCCACTTGAACGAGAACTGGGCCCCGCATCCTGTCACGTCATCATTTAATAGTCAAATTGATAGAAAATTTAAACGAGGTTTGACACTACGACGAATTCCTAAGTTGAGGTATGTCATATAATGTTAAAAAGTTGGGGTATGAGTTTATTACATGACCTAAAGTTAAGGTGGTAAAATATAATTTTATTCTTAAAAATTAAAGTGGCAATTCACACTAACTACCCTCAAGTTTCGCCACAATCGCACTTTACTATACTTAATTTTTTTTGTCTCACTTTCATACTTAAAGTTTGATTTTTCTACCACTTTGATACCTCTACTAAGTACTAGCCCACCTCTTAAATTTTCTATTAGCTGATAATGTGGCATAATCTTAGTCTACAAATTCTTACTTTACTACTCTCAAGTATTGAAAAAAATATTAAAGGTTGCAAAGTGCGAATTTCACGGTATTGACCAGTAGTAAAGCGAGATGAGTGGACCGATATTTTACCATGTCATCAGTTAACGGAAGTATCAAAATAGCATAAAAATAAAACTTTAAATATGCAAGTGAAATGAAAAAATGTAAGTATAATAAAGTGAGATTTTAGTAAAACTTGAGGTAATAAAATAGAAATTACCCAAAATTAAATGAAATTGACCAGCTGAATTTTTTGGACTGAATCCAAGTACCTCTTTTGGAAATCCCTCTTTTGTGTCACAGCTTATTTACTTGTCCTTTCCCACCATAGGCTCCCATCGCCTTCAATCGCGCATCATGAAACACTGCATTCGTCCTGTCATCCACGTGTACGGCCCACGTTCATTCTCATCGTTTACAGGGACTCAATTACCCCATCACCCCCAACGAATTAACTCTGTCCCACGGTAGAGTACTAAAATCTGTATAGGCCGGGGTAGTATGGTAATTCAAAGGTTTGTATAGATGGATAAAAGTACATTTTTAGCCACTTTGGTATGATAAAGAAAGTAGTGGAAAAGGAAAAAAGGCAAGCCCAAGGCCATCTGTGATCTGTCCTTTGCCTGCTTTTCTTTCGACTATAGCTACCCAGACTTAAAATCTCAGTACCATTTTCCAGAGAGAGATAGAGACAGAGAGGGGAGAGAGAGAGAGAGAGATGTACTATTACTATTACTCGGTAAGATAAGCATGGAATTTGACCAGAGGAACAGATAACCAACTCATATCTCCCAGTCTTTATTGACCGGAAAACCACTCGTCTCCTTACTTGCTTAGTGGTTTTCCGGCACCATCCACCACATGGCAGATACCGGCTCTCTACGTTTTCCGGGAAATCTGGACCCCGGAGCCCAAGAGTTCAGACCCAGTAACCCAAATCGGCACCCCAACCAAATACCCATTTTTGGGCCTCCTCCGCCGCTGCCACAACTCCTGCCACTTTCTCCGTCTCCCCACCAGGTTTACTATCCCTACCCACCACCGCCAATCAGCGAAGTTGTCCCGTACGCGTCGTTCTCCGCACCGGCCACATACGTTAGCGCGGCGGCTACTGTTTGCGCACCGTTGCCGCCTCCGACAGCGGCGGCGACGAGGGCAGTGCTTTTGAACGGAGTGCCGAGTGACGTCAGCGAGGGGACGGTGAGGAGGGAGATGGAGGGGTTTGGGGAGGTGAGGTGGGTGCAGATGGACAGGGCGTGCGACGGGATCGTGACCGTCCACTTCTACGATCTCAGGCATGCAGAGAGGGCGTTGCGCGAGATTCGGCAGCAGCACATGCAGCTGGAAGACAGGATTCGCAACCACTACGCCGCCTTGTCGTTCGCGACGGCTACATCAGCTCTGCCACTTTCTATTTTCCCGCTTCCGTTTCCTCCGGGTCGCGGGCTCATCGCCGGGCAGGCCGTGTGGGCCCAGTTCGTCATTCCGGCCTTGAACGCCGTCCCGGACGGCCACAACCAGGGCACAATCGTCATTTTCAATTTGGACCCGGCCGTCACCACCTCCTCTCTCAAAGATATATTCCAAGCTTTTGGTAACATTCCCATCATATTAATTTGTATTTTCTCGTCTTTATTTTTTCGGATATTTGTGGTTGTGGGGATAATTAAGGGGTAGGTCTCATGCGTCTTTGTCCTACGCTTTTCATGACCAATGGGGGAGCACATGGGACCTGGATTTTATTTCAATTTTGTAATTTTATCAGGTGCTGTAAAGGAATTGAGAGAGACGCCTTCGAAAAGGCACCAAAAGTTCATCGAGTTCTTCGACGTCCGAGACGCAGCGAGAGCTCTCGACGAAATGAACGGCAAAGAAATCAACGGAAAATCAGTTGTGATTGAATTTAGTCGGCCTGGCGGTCACAGTAGGAAATACTTGAATGCGGTGGCTCACACTGCCCCCACTCTACTCTCGCCTCAGAATGCCATTGGACCGCCGCAGCCGGCGGAATCGGCCGTGAAATTCACTAGGCGCTCCAACAGTTTTAGCTTGGCGACTCCGCCGCCTCGTTTGTGTACATCCTCATCACAAGTGCAGTTTTCGTCGAGTAGGAATAGTAATAGATCAAATAATTCTAGCAGCAGCAAGGGAATAGTAATTAGCAGAAACAATGTTGAATCTAAAATGGCGGGTTTAAATTTGGATGGAATTCAAGAGAAGAGGTGTTCGTCTTCGAAGAAAATGAGTTGCGAGAACTCGGAGAGCCTGCAGGCCATTGTAACGAGTCCGAAGCAGCCGAGGAGCAGTCGGGGGAAGAAGGGAAGACAAGCGAAGAAGTTCGATTCAAAATTTTTAATAAAAGAAGAAGCTATATCGGAATCCACCAGCGGAGAAACCAGAACCACCGTCATGATCAAGAACATACCCAATAAGTACAGGTATCGTATCAAAATTTGAAGTGCAATTCATAATTTTTTCTTGTGTTAATGTTGGAATTGTGGATTTGGTGGTGGTGGATTGTGGCAGTCAGAAGCTGCTGTTGAACATGCTGGACAACCACTGTATTCACTGCAATGAGCAGATTATTAGCGACGGCGATCATGGTGGTGGTGATGATGAAAAGCAGCCCTTCTCCTCCTACGATTTCGTTTATCTTCCCATTGATTTCAAGTATTTCCATTTTCCCATCTTTTTCTTTTAATCTATTTATTGTTATTATTTGCATTTCTTCATGAAAAATAGGGGATTGGCTGCAATAAAATGATGAAAATATAAAGTAATTCTACATTTACCACATTTGTACCGCTTACAGAAGTAGAGTCCACATGTGTTAGGGGCTTTTCTCTATTAGAGGCGGTACAAATGTGGTTAAGAGTAGCGATTTTGTAAGTTTTAATTTCTGCAACGATCAAAATATGCGAGTTTGTCTATAGATTTCGATTGATAAGTCGTCGTTATTTTGTATTCATCATTTCATTCATTGAGTTTTGTAAGTTAATTGCCGGTTATATTAGTTAATTGTATAATAAGTTAGGTATAAAAATACTTAAGCGAAATACACACGATACAATTGGTTATAAGGCAAAATGCACACGATACAATGTTCGAAATACACAAGGTTGATATGTTACGTGCTTAGGGTGTTATGTGTTATTAGCTTGTAAATATTTAGTAAATTTTTGCGTGTAGAACGGCCGTGAATAGGTTGATAATAACACGCAGTTATATTTTCACACCACGAATCTTTGTACGTGTATCTCCGTTTACACTCTTTTTTGTACACATTTCTAACATATCAAATTCGTGCATTGAGATCTTATGTGAGTGGTGTTATTTGTTTGTGGGAAACACAGTAACAAGTGCAATGTGGGATATGGATTCGTGAACATGACATCCCCGGAGGCAACATGGAGGCTGTACAAGGCCTTTCACCATCAACATTGGGAGGTTTTCAATTCCAGGAAAATATGCGAAGTCACATACGCTCGAGTTCAGGTACCTACTAATTAAATTTAATCAACATTGTTTGTTAATTTTTTTTATTTTTATTTTTTAACGAATGATAACTTGCTACAAATTACGATTATCCACTTGTTGCGGAAGCAGGAAAGACTCAATTTCAACAGTGTTTTTTAATTAATTAATATATTAAAGGATTATTAATTTTAATGAAATATGGATTAACTTTGAATGAAGGGATTGGAGGCGTTGAAGGAGCATTTCAAGAACTCGAAGTTCCCGTGCGAGATGGAGCACTACCTGCCAGTGGTGTTTTCCCCGCCTCGGGACGGGAAGCAACTGACCGAACCACTTCCCATTGTTGGCGTTGGCGCCCAGAATAATAATAAAGCCCACTGCTCCACCACCACTTCTTCCTCCTCCAGCTCCTCCATTGCTCTCCTGCTCCCGCCACCTCACCATCACGATATTGATCACGACGCGCCTCTGTCCGCGTGTGATACGGACGAGGACAGCAACCGGAACGCCGGCATCGTGGCTGACGATGATGACGAACGATGCAGCTAGACAACCACCATCTCCTTAGCTAATAAGGAAGAAATCAAAAGGCTTACTAAAAGCGACCTCCACCGCCGTGTTGTATCAGTCTCGTCAGTCTGCAGCAGTATATATCGAACCTCATTGATAGATGTGATGGCTACCCGCCGCTGCTCCTCTAGGTCTTAGCTTCTGCTCCCGACCACCACCCTCCGCGAGTTATCGTTGAGCTCCGAGCCTGCCCGCCCTACCTCTACTTATAAGTCATAGCTGATCTCTCTCTCTCTCTCTCTCCCTCTCCATCTGCCCCTCTCCTTATCCTGTCATTCTCATCAGGTTTAGCAGCTGACTTGACCCGTGCCCGTCATTTCCATTAATTAGTAATTACTCTCTTTCTCTTGTTTTTTGTTTTTGTGTTTTTGGTTCTTTCAAGTTTGACCAGTGTGAAGTTTGTACCACCAAAAATGTAAGGCCTAATGTTTATTTCTTAATTTTCTAAATTATATGCAGTATTAATTTTAGTGTGTAATTTCTTCGTTCTTCTCCATTTATTGTTGACCGATATTTGACTACTCAATTATGAGTAGAAACTTACTTCAAAATTTTTCAAAATTGTTCATTGTTAATTTATAGAATTTTGTGTTTATAATCAGAACAGTTCATATTATAAATTATTATGTACATATTGCCTTTGTAATAAATCAATTAAAATTAAAATCGTTTAGTTATCAAACTATTTAAAAATAAATGAACTTTATTGCACCATTTATGTATTTGCTAATATATTGATTAAATAATTTTAGTTTTAATTTAAGTTTTGCACAGATAATCTCTACAATGTGATTTATAATATGAACGGTTATGATTATAGAACAAATCTCTACGATTAAAACACTAAGAATTTTAAGTATGAGTATTTACACATTTTTAAGTAACTAAGTATTGTTCTTTATTGATTTGCTAATTTAGAAGATTTAATGTATTTTCTTCTTTCTTCTTATGCTACAGAATTTATAATTGTTCAGAAAAAAAATATTCAAGTGGTTTGAACATTTATAATTGTCCGTAACTTTTCATCCTCTTGATATGTGTGTGTGTGTCTATATATATATATAGTAGCTAGTTTATTTTAGTCTAACTGTTTAAACGCCAGTATATCCGATACATCAGTTTTGACATTGTTCTTAAAATTCATGCCAAGTTTGTCAACCTTTAGGAATTTAAAAATTAAGAAATGATAATCAAGCATATTTAGACGTCAGCTTAGTCTGTCTAGACTTACCTATTTCACAACTATTATTTAGACAGAAAATATAAAAAAATTATTTCGTATTTTATTTTTTCAAGAAATTATAAGAGATTTGTTTAATACTTAGATGAACACTAATTGTATGTTTGTTCACCATTTTTTTAAGGTGTTCTATTACTTTATAATCTATGTTTCATTTTATTTTGCATATAATTATGTATTTATAAGTAAAAGTAGGCATTTATTTTTTGTAAAACTTCATTTTTATTGCTTTAGGATTAGGGCGAAGGTATTATTATTATTGGTTCGTTCGTTGTTTCCATAATAAGAAGATTTGAGAAGAAAGAAATAGTACTTTCAGGAATAAAAGTTAAACGATGGGGTCGATAACACTGACGATCGCGTCTGTGACTGTCCTGCGGAACCCAGGAGTATGCATGCATGTCTGCAAGTTTAAAGGGAAAAGATAGAGAAACCGCAGAGATTACATATCTTATTGCAAATAATTAATCACTGAATCCAACCAGTATCACAACCCTAAAGTGTAAAGAACGACCTCATATATCATTACATTAATTGTAGCATTTTGTGTCAATAATATAAAAATATTTAGTATATATGTCCTCTCGTATCATTACCATGTAATTCTTCTCCTAAAGTGTTTGAACAAAAACCAACTAAATTTTGCTAAATATATAGCTTACAAAAGTAAGCTGCTGAGTCCCTCTTTTGCCATCGCTTGTGGAGGTTGGCTCTGTTATCTGCGCAGAGGGAGAGAGAGGGGCTTGCTCGTCAAGTTGGTGACAGGTAATTCGAATCCGATGATAGGAAAGTTGGGTGATATGGCAATATATTTCTTCAATATTCAACGAAATCGAGCGATTCAAAACGAAAATCATACTTCTTGACGAGACAAAGAGCATGGTACCTTTCTAGACAGTTAAATCGCCGTGGTTTGGCCGGAAAACGATTCGAAAGTGACTATCTTGATCTCGAGTTAGCCACTTTCGAGTCATTTTCCGTCCAAAATATGGCGAATTATCTGTTAAGAAAGGTACTATTCTCTTCGTCTCGTTGAGAAGTATGATTTTTGTTTTTGAATCACTTGATTTCGTTGAGTATTGAAGAAGTTATGAACGTTTAAAGTTTACCCAGTTTCTGACGAGTTTTCCAATTTTACTGCAGACCAGTCACATTTTAGGCTATTTTCTGGCCATCTCTGACAATCATTAGGCTTCCAAATAGGTATAATCTTGTTCTACACATTCCTATCTTTATTTTGATATATTATGGGTTGAATTTGGTTAAGAAACGAGTTACAAAGCTTTAAAATTTGCCCGAACTTCCGGCTAAGAGCTCCGAGACACTTAACCGAGTTTTTAACAGAATGACTAAAATAATGGATAGTAGATAATCTCAGATACAATTTTTATTGATTTTTAATCTTAAATATCAAAATAATGTGTTATGAAAATCTCAGTACATGCTAAAAAGCCATATATTTAAGTGGCTGTAGAGCCTTTGACCCTCAATGATCCGTACCAGTTAGGGTTGCAGAGTGCCAGGCCCTCCTAACCCTAATGCCCTTCACTTTATAATTTCTATCTCATCGACGTCATTGCATTACTGAAAGCTAGCCTTTCAAGAAAATTTTCAAGTGTACTCTAGTTGCATAATAGCAACCTGCACAATGAACTATCAAAAATTAGTTTCAATCGACTAATTTTGATCTTTTTTTCCCTCTTCGTACACAATGATTTATTTATTTAGACCGTATTCGGAAGATGATTTTTTACGCTTTTTGCATATATTTTTGCTAACATGTGCTTGTCTTCACCAACTTTAGTATGACATGATTCCCTCCGTCTGCGTCTCGTACTGTTTTGTTTTCAAACTATGCTGACTTTCCTGATTATCGCTTTACAAATTAATTTGCATATAAGGGTTTGACTCACTTTCTTGTTTTTTTCTTCACCTTGTGATGTTGCTTAATTTGTTCTGCAGGTTTAGACTGTTGGTTTTAGAAGAGTTAGGTTTCATGTCCTCCCCCTCTTTTCCTTGTATTTTAATTGTTTGTGTTTCTAGAATAGTAAAGTTTATGTCCCTTCTTTTTCATTTTTTTTATTCATTTTTCTTGTATTATGAGGATTTAGGTTTATATCCTACATAACTAAGTGTAATTTTTTTTTCGGTATTAATAAAATTTCATTCGTAGTGTCGATGTTTTATCAAAGAAACAAAAAAACAAAAGAAAACAAAACTATTAAAAATTAGTTAAATATGAAATTACTTAGTAACATATTATTAAGTCAAAAAATGAAAGTTTGGCAGTGTTAGTTGAATAGTTAAATAGTTATAATTTAGTTAATTTTTTTTTAAAAAATTGATCTATAAAAGACGAACCGGATAATAGGCCGTTTTGAATATTATACAATACTGCAGAATAAATAGAAGAACAGAAAATTTACGAGGAAAAGGTCTGAGTTAGAATTACAGTAGCATCCCTCCAATCCATATGCATTCTCTAGAAGCACACCCATCGGACCATTAGACATTTCTCCTCCCCTACCCTGTTATAACTTTCACACAGTTCTTTCTGCACTTGCAGGGTAGGCTATGGATACCGAGATCCTCACCGAATTTTAAGGGACTGTTTGATACTCTACTTGAATTTAATTTTTTAAATTTAAAAATATTTTTGAAATTTTAGGCCTTAAAAACTTGTTTGGTAGAACTATTTTAAAAAATTGAACTCAAGAGTAACTCAAAAATATAATATATTCTCTAAAAACATAAAAAGTGAGTTTTTAGAATTTTTAAACTTAAACTTACTTATTTATTTTCTTTCCCTTCTCCCCTCACTCCAAATCTATCTCTCTTTCCTTTTTTATCTTTTTTTTTTTTAACCTTTTTCATCACTCCTCTAATCTGCTTTCTTCATTCTCTCTGTTCATTCTCTCACTCATCTTCCTTTCTATCTCGTCGGATCCTCTTTCTTCTTTGTCTTTCTTTCAATCATCTATTACTTTCTTCCTCCTCTGTCCTCTTTCTCCATATCCTGACCTCTGCTTTTAAGATTTTTTACCTAATTTAAATCATAAGATTTAAAATTTAAAAATCGCAAATCAATCAAATTTTTTAATTTACAAAAAAATGTTTTAAAAAATAATAAAAAAATTTAAGTAGAATACCAAATAGATCATAATATTCCGAGCTCAAAAATTTTTAAAGGAAGAATTTTGAACCGTTTGAGTTTTAATGGATGAATGAATAAAAATATTGAAATTAAAATTGAACGGTCAGGTTTTGAAAGTCCTTTGGTTCCGGAGAGGACCCATTTAATGTCACGTCTTGTATCTATTGTGGGTCACTTGTTAATTGTCCGGCTCCTGCCAAGGCTGCCATAATCTTCAAGTGATGCTCTGGGGATTTGACACGTGGAGCCCCTGATGTTCCCCACGTCCCGGTTTGAATAATGAATCCGATCGTATGTACAGTAGAGTGGTACTCGCGGGCATATGTGGTGGCGGATTGTGTAAATCTCGCTGTGCCTTTGGGCCCAACTCAACCTCGTATTGTTTGCGTCAACATGCTGACACCTTTGACCGATTCACTCACTTAGCCGTGCAAGACAAATTTATACAACAGTCGCACCACCATCATGCCTTCGCGTACTTTTACCATCATTGTTTAGAGATTCAAATTTTACTACAATTTAGAACTTGATCGGTTGAGAAAATCTTCAATTAAATTGGATTATCGTAGAGCTTAAATTGAGAAGAATTAACTTACATGACACGAGAATATAGAGGTGCTATAGGCATAAAAATGTTGTCCTGAGCAATTATGTTTGATTTTATTTTATGTTATACCAATTAAATTACTACTTTTTAATTCTAATATAAACAAATGCTAGTGAAAACAAAAGCATCACTGGAAACATAAAAAAAAAAAAAAAAAAAATCTTTTTATATCAATAGCGTCGAATGAAAAAAAAATCTCTTGAATTAGAAAACTGAAATCAAGGAGAAAAATAATTCACTGGCCAAGCAGATCTTAAATCAGTGCTTTCAAACCAAGAAAAAGATGTTGAAGAAGATTATATGGGATCGGACATGAAAAAACATGAAAATAAAAACCAATACAAGATCAATACAAAAGCGGAGTTTGATTTCTTCCTAAAAAGGTATTTGTATTTTTAATTGTATACAATTCTGTCACATCCCGCCCAGGAGTGGATCACTTCCCGGGCCCGCTCTACCACAGTAGCACGATATTATCCGCTTTAGGCCCCGACCACGCCCTCACGGTTTTGTTTCTGGGAACTCACACGAGAACTTCCCGATGGGTCACCTATCCTAGGAATGCTCTCGTGTGCTACTCGCTTAACTTCGGAGTTCCCATGGAACCCGAAGCCAGTGAGTTCCCAAAAGACCTCGTGCTAAGTAGGGATGAGAATATACATTTAAGGATCACTGCCTTGGGCGATGTGGGATGTTACAATCCACCCCCCCTCAGGGGCCCAACGTCCTCGTCGGCACACAAGCGGTCAGGGTTAGGCTTTGATACCAATTTGTCACATCCCGGCCCGGGGTGGATCACTTCCCGGGCCCGCTCCACCATCGTAGCACGATATTGTCCGCTTTGGGCCCCGACCACACCCTCACGATTTTGTTTCTGGAAACTCACACGAGAACTTCCCGATGAGTCACCCATCATGGGAATGCTCTCGTGCGCTACTCGCTTAACTTCGGAGTTCCCATGGAACCCGAAGCCAGTGAGCTCCCAAAAGGCCTCGTGCTAGGTAGGGATGGTATTATACATTTAAGGATCACTCCCCTGGGCGATGTGGGATGTTACAATTCCATTTTTGTCTAAATTGCAGAGTAAATGGGCTTCTAGATGCAGTATTTTGTTAGTGATTCTTTAGAGTTGTTGTTTGTCACATAAGTCTGAATTTCATATTTCCGTATATGAAAAGAAATATAAATATCTCCATATACCAGACGCTTACTAATGAATACCGCATTTTCAGAATTGTAACCTTCCCATGGCATATATGCTATTAATACGTTTTTTCCCAAAGCGAGTTCGTGGCCAACCATAGCAGCACCATCTGCTAAAATGCAACTCGGATTGGTAGTTCTTTGGGTTATCTCATACAACACAATTCTAGTAAATGGTTGTGTATATACAAAAGGAATTGTTATTGACACTCCAAAATTCTTATTCTACACTCCAAACTTTCTATATTTAGAAAGAAAAATACACTTGTGAAGAGTGTAAAATGAAATTTTTAGAGTGCCAATAATACTTCCCTATACAAAAATTGATAAGCATATATCTTTATCGGGCTAATTTTGGAATTTGGTTTTGTTATTTATAGTAATTGTTAAGATTAGGGCTTATTAATTGAAATGTCTTTGGAAATGTCATTTAGTCTCAATTTATCTTTTGAAATTGATTTTCTCTCACTTTACCTTCTGAAATTGGCATTTTTAACTCCTTTGGTCTCACTTCACCTTTCTGTTGAAGAAATGTTAAATTCAAAAGTATTTTAGACATTTCATTTTCTACAGATCTATTTACCTCCAACCTACATAATAAAACAATTTCGATTCCATTTATGGATACAAAATCATTATATCAACCAAAATAAAGGTTACAATTTTATTCCTAGAGATTTCATTTAGGCACCCATATACTGGCTCAATGGAAACTTGCACATGAAAAATTCTCATTACAACATAAAGGAGACATGATCAGCCTATTCCAAGATATCTTTCTAATCGAAATTGACCTAACAACAAGTTTCACCAATAAGAATATGATCCGAGATCAATTGTACAATATTAATCCCCCCCAAAAAAAAAAAACCATTAAGATATCGTGTCCAAAATACTTCCTATGCAAGCCCCAAAACCCAAAAAAAATCATCTAAAGCAAATGTGCATAATTTACAACCAAAAGTTTCACATTGTTGAGTCACATGTTCCTACTGGTGATAAATTAATTACAATTTCGACTTTAATTTACATATTTCAAGAGATTTGTAAAAAGTGAAATTTTCAAAATACCCTTGAATTTAATGTTTCTTTAACAAATATGTTGAAGTGAGACAAAAAAAAGTTGAAAATGTCAGTTTCAAGGGGTAAAGACGGAAAAGACCAATAGATGGTCAAAGATGTGGCGGGCGGAGCATGGTCCAATGAAATTAGAGATTCTTCAGTATCTCTAGAACACGGCATAAATGACATGTTATTATATTAGTGGAGGGATAAAAAAAACTTCACTCAACTTATAAATAAGGGTAAACTGCGGTTTGACCTCCTAAATTATTACTTCAGTTAAAATTGACTCCCTGAACTATTTTTTTGGTAAATTAACCTCCTGAACTATTTAAAATTAGCCAATTAATCTCTTGCCGTTAGATTCCATCCACTATCCTATCAAATTCAAGGGCAAAATAGTATTTTCATCATCAATTCTGATTTGTCAGTTATACCAACCAATAAAATAATGAAATGTGGATACAAAATAATTCAAAACTCATAGCATAATAGGAAACATAAAGAAACTAAACATTTAAGTAACAGACCATTTCACATTGTCATTACATATTATTATGTGTCCACATGTCATAATTTTATTGATGATTATAATTGATATGTAAGAATTGATGATAAAAAGATTAATTTTTCCTTGAATTCGGTAGAATAATGGACGGAATCTAACAACAAAGGGTTAATTAGCTTATTTCAAATTGTTCATGAGGTTAATTAAATAGTTTAGAGAATCAATTTCAACTGGAGTAAAAATTCAAAAAGTCAAATAACAATTCACTTTATAAATAATGCATAGCATATAACCGTGTTCTAGATACATTAAAAAATTTATTGTGAAAGCGGTGGCATGCGTGCGGGTATCTGTGAGTCCTTTTGAGCTAATCAAGGCCAGTTAAACCTATCTTGATAATTTAATCCAATTTTATTTGGAAACCCAATAACAAGATTTAATTACGCACATGATACGATGCAGAAGTTTGGAAAAACACTTGTACGGTTTGCTTGTCTCGTTCTACTAAAGATGACTGTCCTTTTGCTTTCATCACATGGTAAAAGGAAATATCAAATTAAAGATTTGCACCGCATTTAATCCCTAGTTAAGCCTTATATTTTCTCTCCGTTAGGCCTGATTTGATACGGGGATGATTCTGAAAAAAATTAAGTGCTATTTTTGTGTTTACTAAACATTCAGCTTCAGTTTTTTCTTTCATATTTTTGGATGAAAAAAAGTAAAAAACAAGAAGCTGCAAAACTCATCTTTGAAAAAGCAGTTTTTTTTCACATCTGTTTTACATAAAAGTTTACCAAACACTATAATATTGCTTTTTTTTTTTTTCAAAAGCACTTTTACAAAAAAAGTTTACCAAACACTTTGCTGCTTTATTTTACAGCTACTTATTCTCACAGCACAGCAGAAGCAATTTTTTTTAAAGCACATCAATACCAAACCAGCCCTTAGTCAATCGGATTTGTGCCATTGATGTTTTGATGGCAAATAATTTTTATGCACGTACACAAAACTGACATATTTTTGAATAAATATAATTGGTACTTAAGAAAGGATATGGATCCTCTCCAGATCCACACATCATGAGCCTGCTAAGCAAGTGATCCGGCACGTTGAAATTTGATCTAACGGTTACAAATATGGGATCCTCTAAAAATTATAATAATTGTAGTCGTTTGATCAAATTTCAACGGACGGGATCGCTTGCTCAGCAGGCTCATGATGTGTGGTTCCGGAGAGGATCCGGTTCCCTTATGAAATACATATATATCCAATAGCACGAAACTAACGCAAGAAAGAATATTTGAATAAAAAGAAAGGCATAAACTAGAAAGAATGCCTGGGCTTAATTAGGGTCAAAGATTTAGATAAGCCTTTGAATTGAAACTCTTTATTTTATTTTTTATTCCAAGTGATATTATATTTTTAAGTTAAACTACAATGAAGAGGGAAGGTTTAAATTTAAGAAGCAGTTAGTTCAAAAAGTATGTCATGTAACCACTAGGAATCGACCACTTGCCTTTTAATCGAATTGACAAACCATATGTTATTAAACTAATTTCAACTCTTCAGTTTTCAGCATCAACAAACATTTATTTTCTTCTAAAATGAAAGGTAAATTCAGTAAAACAGACGTACACACACTATAAACATATATGATAAGGATTTATGCCTCATTTTTTTATGACAAAGCTTGATCGCATAAAACTAAACTGTATATGTGTATATAGATATAGTGGCATCATCAAAGTTCTTCCTTGAAGGAGCTGCTTTGGGTGTTGTTTGGTGACGATTTCATAGGGTAAGAGGCATCCATAGCAATTCCACACATCCCTCCTTCTTTATCAACCCCTCGTTGAATCCTCAAGTAACCTTTCTCTCCCCATCCAACTCCCCATGAATTCTTCACAATCCAGTGCTTGGTTCCTTCTTGAGTTGCTCCATATCCCACAACTGCCACTCCATGATTCAGCTCTGTTCCACATTCCCCATTCATCACCCTGTAAATTTTTAACACATGAGTATACATATACAGATGCTACTTACACTCCAAGTTTGTCATTTTGCACTTATTCGAGGAGTATTTTGAAATGTAAAGAATAACTAACTAAAATGTCTCTTTATTTATTATACCGGCATGGGTAAAACTGGAAATTAAAACAAGGAATATGCTTTCGAAAGAATCTGTATGCTCTTGATAAGGTAGTTTAATTATTTTTTTTTTTAAATTTGTTAGGAAGAGATTCTTGTGTACGGCTGTCCATATCACGTTGTTTGTTTGTCCAACAAACATAAAACGATGACCCCCCCTAGCATTGCATATAGGCTCCCAATGTGTGCACTTCAGTGGACTTAAATGATAGGGGTCTCCTTTCTATGTGTCCTGGGTGAATGGATGACATGATTCGACATGCTTTTCGGAACTCACAGTTTGGAGTTGATAGATTGGGAAATTTGGACCACTCATTTTAAATCATATGGCTCGCATTAACTCATTTCACTGACCGACCTCACATAAATTAAGGTCTAGATCTCTCTCTTGAATAGTTCGAATTTTTTGGTTCGTGAGCTCCAGGCTACGAGATCTGGAAGAGAATTTGAATTGTGAGCGAAGTGACACGAGCAACCGTACCCCATGATTTTCAGATTGTTAACCACGCTAGTTGCTATATATGTACTATTGATGGGGGCTAAAAAAGGTTGTGTCCTATTATTAGGGTTCTAGGAGTGTGGATAGCAACTTATAAAATATCAAGTTCTACTTTTTTATTGATGCTCATTGATCATGTTATCTTAATAAGTGCTTAATTGGTTTAATTAGAAGCCAGTTTACCTCCGCGTAGAATTGGAAGTCTTTACCACCAGCATCTTGTGCAACCGATACAGGTTGGTTTGCAACAGCTTTCATCAAAGCCTTCTCATCGTTTTCAGGTACGTTTTCATAACCATCGATTTGCACCAGAGAAGCATTCGTTATCTGCAACTTTAACACAAAGTTAAGTAGGAAGATTATAGTGTACTATTTATACTAATAACGTAAATATTGACCTGGGTAATTAAATTTTCACCTTGGATGAGTCACAAGGACCATCACTGGCTCTGTAAGGGTAGTTTTGCTCGGTTGTTATTCCACCATTTTTCTTGATGTACTCAAATGCTTTTTCCATCAGTCCACCGTCTCACCCTTCGTTCGGGTCTCTGTTGCAATCAACCGGCTCTTGCTCAGACACAGATACTAGCTGCTTTGTTTTGATCTGATTGATGCCCTCCACTCCAACTACAGTTGAAAATGCCCAGCAGCTACCTACAATATCAAAATACCATGCAGTGAATTTTAATCAGCTCTTGATTTCAACCGCATAATATATTGATAATTATCCCTGCTCAACTGCCAATTTGCCACCAAAAATTACACGATCAACACTGATACCAGTTATTTGACACCATGAAAGTTGTATATATGTGTACTTTTAGACCTTTTTTTAGGGTCAATTTTAGGTATAAAAGTAGGGTGACGTATCTGAAACTATTTATTGTTGGACTGTTGTTCAACTAGCTGAAGATGTTTCTAACAAAGTTTGGTAGGAAAAATTAAAAAGTAGTTATGCGTAAAAAAAACACTTGGAAGTATTTTCCAGGAAGAACATGGATTTTAGCAAAAATTTCGACTCACTTGTAAAAAAGCACTCATGGACAAAAGTACTTTCTAATTGAGGGATTTCCCAACGTCCCCTTACTTTGCTCATATATAAGACTTACCGCATTTGCCTTGGTCTTTAATTCCAGTGACAGCTCCACTCTTCCTCCAATCAACACTTGCCGGAAGATCGTCGGTCATCCCATGTGTGAAGGCAGTAGCCCTTCTGCTGCCCTGCAGTGATCTGTAGTGGCTAACCTTCGAGCCAGCATAGGAGCTTGCAAACTCATTATTGATCATGTCTGCAAACTTGTTCAGCTTGAGCTTGTAGGGTGTGCTCATCTGGTTCACCTTGTCAAGATGCTTCACGTTCTCTTTAAAAACATTGAAGCGCTTTCGCTTCTCGCCCAGGTCGTGGGAGATTTTGTGGTGGCTCCTCCACCTCTCGTACAAATCCCAGGATTCTCTTCAGAAGCCAAGTCCTTCTCTTGGTATTCAAAGCACTTAGCCAGGCCAAGAACCAGAGCTACAGCTAGGGCAACCAAAATAAACTTCCCCAAGTTCATCACTCTATGATTCTAGTTTAATCAAGAAAATATGAAATTAGGTTTTTGAGAATTATGTGAGACGGAGGTGTTTGATGTGATCTAGCAATGGAAGCACATCGATCTTATATAAAATTTTCGATTGGGATTAGCACTATGACTAGTAAGTATGTATCAACTTTATTAGCTTTAGAGAGAAAAACGAGTAAAGGCTGGTTTGGTATTGCTGTGCTTTGAAAAAAAGTTGCTTCTACTGTGCTGTGAGAATAAGCAGCTGTGAAATAAAGCAATAGAGTGTTTGGTAAACTTTTTTGTAAAAGTGCTTTTGAAAAAAAAAAAACAGTATCATAGTGTTTGGTAAACTTTTATGTAAAACAGATGTGAAAAAAAGCTGGTTTTTCAAAGCTAGGTTTTGCAGCTTCTTGTTTTTGGCTTTTTTTCACCCAAAACTGTGAAAAAAAGCTAAAGCTGAATGTTTACCAAACACAAAAACAGCTCCCAGCTTTTTTTGATACCAGCTTTTTTCAGAATCACCTCAGTACCAAACCAGGCCTAAAAGGTGGTATTTTTTTTTCTCATAAGGTGTTTATCTAAATTGTGTTACACGATATTATTATTATACTCAAATTCTAACTCGTATATTTGTTTTAATATATTTTAGAAGCGAGACATATTAATCATAATATCTAGATGTAACATAACGCGCAACACTACGTACGACGCCAATTCTTGCTATTTATAATAAGTTTTCCTATTTTTGGAGTGGAATTTATTTTTTATTGGTTCAATTTTGTGCCTGCATGCCAAACACGTTACCTAGTTTAACTTGTTTGTAGATGGTGACAAATGGGTTATGTATGTTGCGAGAGCTTTAGGGCACGATTTCTTGCAAGCCTATCTACGGGTACAGTACAGCGCTTAGGACTTGCCTATCTTGTTGTATGAAACCGAAAACTTTTCCCAAAGGTTGCTAATTTGAAGTGAAATTTGCGTGATTCTCTATCTCTGCATTTTATCGATAGTTATCTTTTTCATGATAGTTATCTTTTTTATTAAACTGATATCATTCATCAAAACATTAGATGGAAGAATTTATAACGTACTACATGATCTTCACAAAGATTTGAAGGAAAGATTTACGTACAAATTACTTACATCAAATAGTCATTTTCAAATCCCCCTTAGTTCATTATATTTACTCTTCAAATCGCTCTATCTAATCTTTTGTGGGACAATTGTAACTAACTTGGCCGAAATTCCTCGTCCAAACATAATATTAGCCTCTATTCTAAATTTCAACCTCTCTGTTATGATTGTAACTTTATTCTTTCTACATTAAAAATTAAAAAATTTGTACTAAAAGCAAGGGTGGATTGGATTGTGGATAATTTGATTAGCCACCTTTGATTGGATGATTACGCCTATGAAGAATATCAAACTAAAAGGGTGTGGGTTTGGCCTGCGCCTGTCCAATTTCCATGTTAGTGCGGTTGGTAAATTTTTTTACCATTTCCTTTGTGATTCTGTGAACAGAAAAGAGACAGAAGAGATTGTTACTGGCTACTGTTAAGTTTCTAACATGCAGCAATAGGCTACTCTACTCTACTCAACCGCAGAAACATCACTGCATATATAGAACTGACGAATGTGTATTTCGCTTACCCGGCAAGGCCAGAACAGATGATTTTCGGGTAAATCCACTGTCATCGGATTATTGAAAGATTTTACGAACCAGTAAAGCGATTTCGACCGGAGGCAGCTGAGGTCACATATCGCAATAGTGAGTAGAGACTCAGGAGCCAACGCTTTTAGGAACAATTCGGCAACATAGTTTACGTTAAAGAGAAATATGGAGAATCCTAATTTATAATGTACAAAAACATTATACATCTCCCTATCTTCTCATTGAAACTGATACACATAACATGTGTTACATTTTCGACAAGGCAACGTTTCTATAATGCAGTGCTTCGAAAGATGGATATCAAACCTACTGTGGAGAAAGAGGAGTAAAGTGTAAAAAGCTATTCGGGGTCCAAAAGCAGAGGATAGCGCTTGCTCGAGCGATTCTGAAAGAACAAAAACAAGATGATGGTGTGTTGGAGACTCTAGTCCAACAAGCGCCCTTGACAGTGCGTCGGAGACTCTAGTCCAACAACCGCTCGACGAGATGGTCAGAAGAACATGTGTGATGGTAGCTCATCGGTTGTCTGTCCACACCACAAAAGGAGACTCCATTTCTGTGATAAAGAAGGGAATGGTCGTATAACAAGGCTCACAAAATGAGTTACTTGTACAGTGAGAAATGGCGTGGTCTAGTTCTAAAATTTTAGGGGAGTTTTAATGAAACACTTCTCGTATTGTTTACTTTAACGAAAAATGATATTTTTACTTTAAAAAATCACTCTTGGTACTATTTACTTACAACATATTTTTGTCATTTTGATTAAAACTTAAAGTTTTCAAGCCATTTTCATTAGTTTACCTAAATTTTAACCCTAATGATCAGTCCGAAAAAGGATTGAACTGCATCAGCTAGTTTTCGGTTCATGGATGATCAATGAGTCCTCTTTGTCACAATTTTATGTGTAAAAAAGTTTCTATGGATGAAATGGATCAGAAAGTGTGAATTCTAAAGGGTTATATTAATCTAATTGTTCATTACAGGAGCTACAGTTTAGCAAATTTTGTTTTGGAATGGAGTTTTAACACTACAAGAATTGTTTTGGCGTGACTATCTGTACTAATTTATCTATTATAAAATTAGCTGTTTTAAAATTTGGGGTAAAGATTCTATCTTAAAACTGAATTTTGATGAATGTTTACTTTTTTCGAAATGACCTTATATGAAACAGGTATATTACAATTATTGCACTTATAGATTTGAGAGATCAAAATGACAATATTTGTTTAATGTAAGTCACTTTCATTTTTTTGCGGCCTGCTATAAGGTGTCTATACAAACTGACTTGTTCGAGATGTCATATTTGTTCCAGACAAATGCTTGCAATTTCTTTTTTTCTTTTTTTTTTTCCTTTTTTTTTGAATTGGGTGTTTTATTTGTCAACATAAATAATACATAGAATACCAAAAAACTATTTATACCCGTACGTGAATATCACGAACTCGGAATAAACATCATTTATTAAAAAAACACGCAACTTGATTACCATCACGAGGCATAAAAAAAATTTAAGAAAACTGTACCATTAACTATAAATTACAAAAGAACTAAAATAAGAAAACTAGAAATAATAAAATAATTCAAAGCAAAAAAAACCAGAATACCAAAATAAAGAAGACTGAACCTAAACTCCAGCCAACATAATTAAAGAAAATAAACAACAAACTAAGACACCCAACTCCTAATTAATAATCTTCTAATTCCAGTTTCCAACCCCAAAGCTTCCCAACTTCTACAGTCTCTGAAAAATGAAGACAAAGTAAAGGCTGAAACACAAAATAAAACCACATTGCGCATAAACACGAGAGTCTCAATCCTTTAACAAGAGAACAATCGTGACATGGTTTGTTGACACATTCTTGGAATCCTCTAATAATTCTTGCAAACTCTAAGATGCGCTTTTTAAGCCAAAAGCGAGTTAGATACTTCCATGACATAATCTAAATTCGATTCAGTTTTTGTTGCAGAAGTTGACGTTGTATTTTAATACATTGATCAGTTGCATATATATTATATCGAGAAAGAGATCCTCTCCGGATCTCTTCCACGAAAATCACCGGATAAAGTGATCTGGACTTTTGAAATTTATCTGGAGAGAATCTCTTCTCTATTATATCAGCCATGCCGAACTCACACGTGTCGTATTATTAGCACCCTGGAGATTTTCCCAGGCCGGCTGTATATACAAAACCCAGATCATCATCACCAAGTCCAAAGCATTTTCTTGTTGACTTTTCGCCCAGACATGTTTAAAGTATTAAAAGACAAAAGAAAAGCACATGAAATATTTGTTTGGTTATATTTCCTAATGCTGCAAAGAGGCAAGAGCAAAAACGTCAGAAATATAGACAGTTGGAATTAGAGAAACCAACAGTTCGATTAGTTCCTAAGTAATCAAACAAAAAGCCGACTTAATTATTCCAAAAACGTGCTATAAGTTGTAGAGTACATAACCATCCGTTTGGCATCAGAGGAAGTTGAAATTGTCACAAAATACAACAGGTGAAGGCCCACCTCTATGAACTTATCTCTTAAAAGATGCTTATTTGTTGCTAAGTAAAGCTGTCACATCTCTTGGACAATGGTAATTAACTTAATTTTATTGATGTCTGCAAGTGATTAGAATAAGAACTTGGAAGTGAGGATTTTCAACTTTTCTAAGAAGGTGGTTGAAGGAAACTGTGTTGTATTGTGTAGTTTGTAAGATGGGGAAGAAAGGTGGAATCTTTAGGTATGCAGATGGTGTCGATAAGTTGCTAATGGTGTTCGGGACTCTGGGTAGCATCGGAGATGGGTTGATGACACCGCTGACTATGTTCGTTCTCAGCCGTGTGATCAATGAGTATGGAGGTGCTACTCTTTCTTTCTCCAATGAAGTTGTGGACAAGGTATGCAGGATTACATTATTTAATGAACTTCGGCTATAATTTTCGGTTTGTATGGCTAACAAAGTGCAACATTTAAATTTTTTTTTTTTTAGTACGGACTCAGGCTGCTAATTCTTGCAATTGGGGTTGGAATATCTGCTTTCATGGGTATGTAAAATTTAGAGTTTTCTTCATTTTCTTTCTTTTTTTGGATGTTGTATCATTGTGTTTCGGTTTCTTTAGTCTCTAAAAACAAGGTAGCCTGCTAGAGATGCAAACTTTACATTACATAACAATAAGGCTAGCTAGAGTATGAAAGTATAACCGTGTAAGTGCAACTCATCAGAAACAGTAATTCGACAGAGAATAAAAGGAAAAATCTGCAGACTATATATACTTGTAGGTGTACCTGAGAGAAGATGATCCGAAAGGAACCATCATTTAGAATGATGTGTAATTATATACCTATCAACATTTGTAATTTGCAGAAGGAGTTTGTTGGACTAGAACTGCTGAGAGGCAGGCATCTCGGATGAGAATTGAGTACTTAAAATCAGTCCTCAGGCAAGAAGTTGCCTTCTTTGACAGTCAGGCCAATTCTTCCATTACCTTCCAAGTCATTTCTACTATCTCTTCCGATGCTCATTTAATCCAAGACACAATCGCGGAAAAGGTTTGTGATTGATCCTCTATCGCATGCCTTCTTTTCCTTCGTAAAACTCTGTAATCTTGTGTTCATCACACTCACGTTTCTTTTCTTCAGATACCGAATTGCTTGGCACATCTCTCGTCATTTATCTTCTGCTTTCCTGTTTCCTTTGTGCTTTCTTGGCGACTGGCACTGGCTGCTCTTCCATGCTCGATCATGTTTATGATCCCAGGAATTGGAATTGGGAATGTAATGAAGAAATTGGGAGGTAAGATAGCTGGTGCCTATGGGGTTGCTGGAGGGATTGCGGAACAAGCAATCTCATCAATCCGTACAGTTTATTCGTACGTTGGGGAGAATCAAACACTAAAAAAGTTCAGCATTGCTCTCGAAAAATGCACAGCGCTAGGCATAAAGCAAGGCTTCACAAAGGGATTGCTGATAGGCAGCATGGGAATGATTTATGCTGCTTGGGCTTTTCAGGCTTGGGTTGGTAGCAAACTTGTTACCGAGAGAGGAGAAAAAGGTGGCCTTGTTTTCATTTCTGGAATCTGCGTAATTCTCGGAGGAATGTGAGTTACTTTTCTCTATGTTCCATTTTTCCTTCTTCTCTTTTATTCCTTACTTGTATCTCAATTCAAGTCTCGACTCACAGCTTCAATGTTGTATTTCCAGCGCCATAATGAATGCGCTTCCAATTCTCGCTGCCATCACCGCAGCTACTGCTGCTGCTACTCGAATATCTGAAATGATTGATCGAATTCCCGCTATTGATTCTGAAGATGAAAGGGGAAAAGTTTTAACATTTGTGAAAGGAGACATCGAATTTAGAAAGGTTGACTTCTGCTATCCTTCAAGACCTGATACCCTGGTTCTTCAAGGACTAAATCTCAAGGTCCAAGCTGGTAAGATGATAGGTCTTGTTGGAGGCAGTGGTTCGGGCAAGTCAACAATCATTGCTTTGCTCGAAAGATTTTATGATCCAGTAAAAGGAGAGGTTCTCCTCGACGGATACAAGTTAAAGAAGTTTCAGCTACAGTGGTTGAGATCACAGATGGGACTGGTCAATCAAGAGCCTATTCTCTTTGCAACATCGATAAAAGAGAATATTTTGTTCGGAAAGGAAGGAGCTTCAATGGAAAATGTAATAAGTGCAGCTAAGGATGCAAATGCACATGACTTCATTTCTAAGCTACCTCAAGGATATGATACTCAAGTAAGCCACAATATTCTACTCACTAGAAGTTGGTCCCATTCGTTTTTATATACGACTATAAATTCTGTACCTTTTTCTTTAGGTTGGGCAATTCGGAGTTCAATTGTCTGGAGGACAAAAGCAGAGGATTTCAATAGCGAGAGCAATCATCAGAGACCCGAAAATTCTTTTGCTTGATGAAGCCACAAGTGCTTTGGATGCTCAATCCGAAAAAGTTGTACAGGAAGCCTTGGACCATGCTTCACAAGGAAGAACAACAATCGTCATAGCTCACCGCCTCACCACAATTCGCAAGGCTGATCTGATAGTGGTTCTTCAATCGGGTAGAGTGGTGGAAAAGGGAACTCATGAGGACTTAGTCCAGAAGAACTATGGAGAAGGTGGAGCTTACAGTAAGATGCTGCAATTACAGCAACAGGCAATGCAGAACGGTGTCCCTGAGATATCCTATTATCCGGACGACATTATAGACCAAAAAACCAAACATCTGCGAAATCCGCAGACACCAAAAAGTGGGAGATCAAGCTGGAAAAACAGCCCTGCGCCAAGGAGTGGGGAAACAAACTGGCACACACCAAGGAGTGTGACACCAAGCTGGCAAAACAGCCCGGCTTATCCAGTCACCCCAATATTTTCCATCAGCATCGAGAACTCTTTCCAAGCACACTACGATGACTTTGACGATGAAAACATCTCTCATCGTTCCTCCTCCCTCTGGCGTTTATTGCAAATGAATGCACCTGAGTGGAAGCAAGCAATACTAGGGTGTATAGGAGCTGCTGGCTTCGGAGCTATCCAGCCAGTTCATGCCTATTGCTTAGGAACAGTCATATCGGTTTATTTCCAAACAGACAAATCCAAGATACTATCAGACACCAGATTCTACTGCTACATCTTCTTAAGCATAGCAGTTCTCAGCTTCATTGCTAATCTCCTCCAACATTACAACTTTGCAGTTATGGGAGAGCGATTATCCAAAAGGGTTCGGATACAAATGCTCGAAAAAATTCTCACCTTTGAGATAGGGTGGTTTGATAAAGATGAAAACACAAGTGCTGCCATCTGTGCACGGCTAACCACTGAAGCAAGCATGGTTAGATCCCTAACCGCAGATCGTATATCAATGTTGGTTCAGGTTTTCTTCAGTGCCTCGATAGCTTTTGTGATTGGACTCATGATCACATGGAGGATAGCCATTGTAATGATTGCGATACAGCCCTTGCTCATAGGAAGCTTTTATTCGAGGAGTGTTCTAATGAAGAGTATGTCTATAAAAGCACAGAAAGCGCAAGCAGAGGGCAGTCAACTAGCTAGTGAAGCTACTTTCAACCATAGGACTATCACTGCATTTTCTTCTCAGGATAGAATACTAAAGCTATTTGGAGATGCAATGCGAGGGCCGCGGAAGGAGAACATCAAACAGTCATGGATTTCAGGTTTGGGTCTGTTCAGCTCCCAATTTTTGACAACAGCTGCAATAGCCTTGACTTATTGGTATGGAGGAAGGCTAATGAATCGGAAGCTAGTGCCGGCGAAACACCTATTTCAAGTCTTTTTCATCTTAATGAGCACCGGTAAGAACATTGCAGACGCGGGAAGCATGACTACCGATCTAGCCAGAGGGGGAAAAGCCATCAAGTCGATATTTTCAATCCTAGACAGAGACAGTGAAATTTCTTCTGAAGAGTCTGAAGGGATAAAAAAGATTTTCAAGGGTCACATAGAACTAAAAAATGTAGTATTCGCTTACCCGGTGAGGCCGGACCAGATGATCTTCAAGGGGCTGAATCTGAAAATTGAAGCTGGAAACACAATAGCACTAGTGGGACAGAGTGGTTCTGGAAAATCCACTGTCATTGGCTTGATCGAAAGGTTTTATGACCCGCTAAATGGATCAGTGTTGATAGATGGATGCGACATCAAGCTCTATAATTTGAGGAAATTGAGGTCACAAATTGCTTTGGTAAGCCAGGAGCCTACTCTTTTCGGAGGAACCATCCACGAAAACATTGTGTATGGTAAAGAAAATGCTACGGTTTCTGAAGTAAGGAAGGCTGCAAAACTTGCCAATGCTCATGAATTTATAAGGTATCTACGCATTTCTACTTCTTCTCCACACTGCAACACATACATTTGCTGGTCTCGATAGAGAGAAAAAAATTTAACTTTTTTTTCTTTCTAAATTGTGCAGTTCTATGGAAGAGGGGTACGAGACTTACTGTGGCGAAAGAGGAGTGCAGCTATCCGGAGGCCAGAAGCAGAGAATAGCACTTGCTCGAGCAATCCTAAAGAACCCAACAATCCTTCTGTTGGATGAAGCAACCAGCGCTCTTGACAGCGTGTCGGAAAATTTAGTCCAAGCAGCATTGGAGAAGATGATGGTCGGTAGAACATGCGTAGTTGTAGCTCACAGGTTGTCGACAATTCAGAAAGCAGACTCCATAGCTGTGATAGTGAATGGGAAGGTTGCTGAAAAAGGATCACACTCTGAGCTGCTTGCCATTGGAGGTGCCTACCATTCTCTGATAAAACTACAAAGCAGTCACCCTCCACACCAACATAACATATGATAAAAAAGAAGACATAAATATATATTAATCTGCATGAGCTGTTGGAACTTGCAGATAGTGTTCAAGTACAATATTGATGAACAAAGACTATCTCTGTGTGGTCATTAAATCCTATTCATTTCAACACAGAACAACATAGAGTAGTTCAAGCTATTTTAATGTATATATATACGAATTTGATATTTTAAGATGCATTTCAATTATTCTCGATATTTATTTAGATTTTAAAAAGTAAGTGATGTTCTACCGTAATTTATGCTAAGAAGGAAAGAGAGGGGGGGGGGGGGGGGGGAGGGGAAGAATATTTGATTCCTAAGTCTGGTGAATTGGAGAAGAAAACGCTAACTATTAGGACAACTGAAACAACTTCTTCCTTTTAGTAGTAAAAAAGAGAGGAAATATTTTTACCCCAACTCGATTTGGTGTTCGTGCCAACTCAGGCCCAGGGCCCTTCGATGTTTAACCCATCACTGGGATCTCACTTTTCTCCCTTATCTTGGAGAAATATTTAATTAGGATACATAAGGGGTACATTACGTGTTTTAATAGAAGTGGTGTAAACTTTTATTTTTTAAGTTATTAACTTTTTAGCACACATATCCTACAATTTGTATAATGACATGTGATGTACTATTCGTATACCGATCATACTGAAAAATTTATCTTTGGCTCGTTTTATCTTTACCTTTCCTTTACATATTGTGGCATTGGCATAGGCCTGAAATTATAAAAGTTGTACGGGCCACAGCGATAAAAAACTGGGGCCGTACATCTAATGTTATCTCTTCCCATACAAATGTTGTTGCAGAAAAAGCCCCAAACATACAAAGCCCCAGCTACGGATAACTAATTACATAGGACGCACCGGTGGTGATGTACCTATTCCCAATGTATATTTCTCTCGATAGGAGAAGTTGAAGAAACTTTAAAGTGTAGTAGTCTTCCGCTATTGAGTTATAACATACGTGAACGACATAATGACACATAATATTACTAAAATGCGGAAGTGTAACTAACTACACATGTTATAATATAAATGAATTTGCAATAGTTCATGCAAATTCTATTCATTTCAACACAGAAAACATAGAGTAGTTCAAGCTATACTAATACACACACACACACACACGAATTTGATATTTTAAGATGCATTTCAATTATTCTTGATAATTATTTAGATTTTAAAAAGTAAGTAGTATTCTACTGTAATTTATGCTAAAAAGGAGGGAAGAATTTGATTCCCAAGTCCGATGAATTGGAGAAGAAAACGCTAACCATTAGGACAGCTGAAACAACTTCTTCCTTTTAGTAGTAAAAAAAGGAGGAAATATTTTTACCCCAACTCGATTTGGTGTTCGTGCCAACTCAGGCCCAGAGCCTTTCGATGTTTAACCCATCACTGGGATCTCACTTTTCTCCCTTATCTTGGAGAAATTTTTTAATTATGACAGGTACACAAGTGGTACATCACGTGTTTTAATAAAAATGGTAGGAAATGTTATTTTTTAAGTTATTAACATTTTAGCACTCATATCCCACTATTTATATAATGACACGTGATGTACCATCTTGTGTACCAATCATACTGAAAAATCTCTCCTTATCTTGGCTCGTTTTACCTTTACCTTTCCTTTACACATTGTGGCATTGGCATAGGCCTAAAATTATAAAAGTTGTATGGGCCACAGCGATGAAAAACTTGGGCCGTACAGCTAGTGTTATCTCTTCCCATACAAATGTTGTTGCAGAAAAAGCCCCAAACATACAAAGCCTCAGCTACGGATAACAAATTACATAGGACGCAACGGTGGTAATGTACCCATTCCCAATGTATATTTCTCTCGATAGGAGAAGTTGAAGAAACTTTAAAGTGTAGTAGTCTTCCGCTGTTGAGTTATAATATACGTAAATGACATAGTGACATATAATATTGTTAAAATGCAAAATATAACTGACTACATATGTTATAACACAAATGAATTTGCAACATTGCGTAAAAGTATGACTCTCAGATTTGAAAATACTCTGAAAGGTTGGTGTTCACAGCCAACTTTGGGATTGTGCTACATGGCAATTTTATTCGATTAATAATTTGGAATTACCATTTTCGGTCGACATGATACTTTTACCGGTGTTCATAGTTAACAGTCGACATCTGATTTGTTGGTAATGCCGGTCACATCATAATTTCCAATGCCACTTTATATCCCCATACAGTAAGCTATCATTCCATTAGTTGGCATAGGCTAAAAGCCAGATAATTTTCTTAATTAAGCTGTGATAAATTATGTTAATTAGATAGACTAATTAATCTTTAGTTCTGCAATAAAGAACCACCATTTTGAGGGGGAACAATTCAAGTTGGAGTCCAAATCCTTTATTTAAAGTTATTGCTGTACATATATGAATCTGAAAAGGAAGTAAATGTGATGTTAAGTAGAGATTGAGGTTTGTAATCTTGCTGATAATATTCTTGAGATGATAACCAACAGATATTAGTTCACAACTTTACATTCTGCCCATTGCCAAATCACTATATAAAAAATAAATATTTGTTACCACAAAAAAAAAAAAAAAAAAAACTATACTGACACACCTCGATCCAGAATGTCTACCTAGACTCCGAATTGAGTTGTGTTGGTTGACACCAGAAGGGTGACAAAGCCATAAAGTGTAGTGATGTGGAAAATATGAGTAAATTTAAACCTAAAAGTGCCTAAATGAAAGAGTGCGCCTACGAGTTCGTACCATAGAGTACTTCAAGAATATGGTAAGAATAGTGACTCATACGCGCAATGAAAAGACTGTCAACGAAAGTCAACAAGCTCACTTCTAGGGCATTTTCATCATTTCATTCTTTTAAACTTAATAAATTCGTAAAATTAGGAACGGGTTGTCACATATACCGATTACCATACCCTTGTGTGTTTGAGTGTTTGGAGGATATATACACACACAACGTCATCTTAAAAGGGATTCCACTCCACTGTTTTCTAAGCTGGATCGATAATGCTTTTGTCTTGTTTGTATGGTGACCGTATATTGCCTACATAGCACTTCTCATACTATAGAGCCAAAAAACGGCAAAAAGATTGAACTATAGACATGTGGTCAATACTTGGTCGATATTCTAAAAGTACCCACCTATTTCTCTTCTAGGTCTTGTCGAGGCGGCTGGTCACCGTCACAATTAATCCCTAGACGTTTAAACAATAAAAAATGGTTCCTAAGCCTACCTAGGCGCTCGTCTAGACTCGCTTAGGTCGCAATTCTCATTTATGCATTTTATTCTTTAATAAATTATAAGAGACTTGTTGGATACGTGGATGAATAGTCATTTTGCAATGTATATACCACAATACAATTATGTAATTTTTAAATGTAAGTAAACATTTATTTATATATTAAATAATAAATTTAATTAAAATTAACAAAACTGTCTAGACCCCTTAAACGCCTAGACATTAGATCCCTGTCCATCATTCAACTAGCGCCTTACGTAATAGTGTGACCCTTAGAATCGAAAATACTCTGAAAGGTTGGTGTTCACAGCTAACTTTGGGAGTGTGCTGCATGACAATTTTATTCGATTAATAATTTGGAAATACCATTTTCGGTCGACATGATACTTTTACTGGTGTTCATAGTTGACAGTCGACATCTGATTTCTTGGTAATGCCGGTCACATCATAATTTCCAATGCCACTTTTTATCCCCATATAGTAAGCTATCATTCCATGAGTTGGCATAGGCTAAAATCCAGATAATATTCTTAATTAAGCTGTAATAAATTATATTAATTAGGTAGACAAATAAATCTTTAATTCTGCAATAAAGAACTACCACTTTGAGGGGGGACAAAATAAGTTTTGATTCCAAATCCTTTATTTAAAGTTATTACTGTACATATATGCATCTGAAAAGGAAGTAAAATGTGATGTTAAGTAGGGATTGAGGTTTGTAATCTTGCTGATAATATTCTTAAGATGATAATCCGCTTTGCTAGAACAGATAGTTCACAACTTTACATTCTGCCCATTGCCAAATCACGATATAAAAAATATATGTTAACAACCATACCGATTTCCATAATCTTGCGTGTTTGAGTGTTTGCAGGATATATACATACACAACATCATCTTAAAAGGGTTTCTGCTCCACTATTCTCTAAGCTGGATCGATAATACTTTCGTCTTGCTTGTAACCGTATATTGCCTATAGCACTCCACTATAGACCCAAAAAAGGGCACAAATACTGAACTATAGACATGTGGTCAATACTTGGTCGTTATTCTAAAAGTACCTGCCTATTTCTCGTCCAGGTCTTGCCTAGGCGGTTGGGCACCGTCACAATTAATTCTTAGGCGTTTAAACAATAAAAATTGGTGCCTAAACCTATCTAGGGGCTCACCTAGACCCGCTTAGGTCGCAACTCTCATATATGCATTTTAGTTTTCAATAAATTGTAAGAGACTTGTTGGATACGTGGAGGAATAGTCATTTTGCAATGTATATATCCCAACACAATTATGTAATTTTTAAGTGTAAGTAGACATTTATTTATATATTAATTAATAAATTAAATTAAATTAACAAAACTTCCTAGACCCCTTAGACGCCTAAGCGTTAGGTCCCCGCCCACCATCTAACTAGCGCTTAACACTTTTTAGAATCTTGTGTGTAAGATGGTACATGCCTAATTGCTTCCTGAATATTGGAGCGAAATCCGGCTAAGAAGCTGTCCATATTTTATCAAAAGAATATTTTCGACATAATGTTGACATTGAGAGAGAGTGGTAACAAAAAGAAGTATTCAGCCATACTCCTAGGGTTTCCCGAAAGAACTAGGGGGAAGTCATTGTTGTAACAAAGTTGAGTAACGTTACAAATATCTAAGGCAAAGATAATTGTACATATATTTATCCTTTCAGACTGAGAATACCTTAACAATATATATAGCAAGCGCAAAGTTTCGTCTTTCGTTTTAGTATTGTCTTATCACTTTTCGGATAAGGATTATCATTCTCTCTTTATATATATAAATATAAAAGACGACCGTGAGACAATATTCCCAAGAGAATATCCACTAAATTTCAGCAAACAAAACAACAATATGCCTCGATCTGATTTTTGTGTAAATAGAGAAGGGATCTTGGCAGTTGTCACTGTAATTCTTGCGACTTATACTTTGTACTCTAATCAAACGAATAATTCTTCCTAGAACGATAGATAATTACAGCGCAAGTGGCATTTTAATTACTCTGCAAATTACAAGGAATGAGTCATCTGATAACAAGCGTGATTAAGAAACTAATCTCATATTTGAATCTTTCCTGGCTTACTTAGCAGCATTCCCTAAATAGTCATGACTTTGTTTTTTCTTGCATAGCGACTTTCGTTCAACAAAATGTTTCAAACATCCCTGAAAACTACTGCATATTTTAAGTTTATTTTAAATTATCCGGCTCGGTTGGAAATTGGAATAGATATATGTATGTCCTACACTGGGACTGAAAACAACATTAACGTCCCGAAAAATCCGTATATAAAGTTGTTCGATGGTAATTTTATAATTAAGGATTCAAATTTTTATGAGACAATAGACGTTGAATAAACACTGTCTCTAATAAGTCCGACCATCACACTGACCTATAATATTATTAGTTGATATACTTACGACTACATTTATGAGTAGATGTTCACAACATGTGACAATGTGAGACATGCAAAATGTCATAAAATACATTTGCTTCTTTCTCATTAAAGAGAAAAACTCACTAAAATATGTAACTCTTATATATTTTGGTCTTGCGATAATCTCGCTCGACAAAAAACTACCTTAATAAAACAGTCATGCCGAAACTTCTCCGAGTCAATTGCATGATCATGGTCGCTGCTCAGACATGCATAGGATAGCCCTAAGCCGACTTGGTTGAACAAGAAACCTCGCTTTCTGGCTTTAGCATCTTCCTCCCCCCGCCCCAAAAAAAAAAGCAAATGCCAATTGGCAAAGCCAGCCTCTTCCTTGTTGTCCACAGACGCGTATTGCCCAGTGGATGGACCCCACTTCTTTACCCCCATAAAATTACCAACATACCCCTCCCGGCGAAACTCGTCCTCCATCGGACAGACGGGTCTCGTACCGATCGCACCCTTCCCTTTTCGTCATTTACTTCTCCTCCCGCCCTCCACGCGGCACCCCACACACCAAAGTCCAAAATCTTCTTTGCCTATATATAGACCATATACATAGTTCGACTCAGCTTTTCTATCACCGACGACGCCATGAGGGTCCGATCCTGGCTAGCCATCTGCTCCGCCAACAGCGAATCCACCATCCCATTCTCCAAACCTGAGACCTCACCATCTCCGACGAAACTCGAAACTTCCGACACGAGCAGCACCTCTGATGTTCCCAGCACTAGCACTAGCGCTAGCGACACCAGCAGTAGCAGCCTCCAAAGCAACCTCTCCCTCCAGACGCTGCCATCTGTCGTCTCCCTCCAGAAACTCTCCCCTCTAGACGCCCTCGACCTCTCCGTCTCCCACCTCTGCTTCGCCACTCTCAGGCCCCGCCGCCCCTCCCTCCCCATCACCTGCCTCGCCATCCACCACAACCTCCTCTACGCCGCATCCGGCCACGAGATCAACGTCTATGATCGGACGACCCACGCGCTTCACGATTCATTCAACGCCGACGATGCCTCCTCGGGCTCCGTTAAGTCCGTTAATTTTTCCAACCGCAATATATTCACTTCACACCAGGACTCCAAAATACGAGTCTGGCAGTTGACGGTGGGCAAACGGCACAAGCTATTAAACTCCCTTCCCACCGTCAATGATCGTTTGCGCCGTTTCGTACTTCCCAAGAACTACGTCACCGTCCGCCGCCACAAGAAATGCCTCTGGATCCAGCATGCCGACGCCGTCACCGGCATCGCCGTCAACAATGGCCTGATTTACTCCGTCTCCTGGGACAAGAGCCTGAAGATTTGGCGGGACTCGGATCTCCGCTGCCTTGAGTCCGTCAAGGCGCACGAGGACGCCGTGAACGCGGTGGCGGTATCGAACGACGGGACGGTGTACACCGGATCGGCCGATTGTCGGATACGGGTATGGGCCAAACCGTTCGGGGAGAAGCGCCACGTGTTGGTGGCGACTCTGGAGAAGCACAAGTCAGCGGTGAACGCTTTGGCCCTAAACGACGACGGATCGGTGCTGTTTTCAGGGGCTTGCGACCGTTCGATCCTGGTGTGGGAGAGGGAGGACAGCGCGAACCACATGGCGGTGACGGGGGCTCTGAGAGGTCACCGGAAGGCTATACTGTGTATGATCAACGTCGGGGATTTGTTGTTCAGTGGATCGGCTGATCGGACAGTGAGGGTGTGGCAGCGTGGCGAGGACGGGAGTTTTTGTTGTTTGGCGGTTTTGGAGGGGCACGTGAAGCCGGTGAAGTCGTTGGTGGCGGTTAAAGACGAAGAGTCAAGCGGCGTCGTTACGGTTTATAGTGGGAGCTTGGATGGAGAAGTGAAGGCGTGGCATGTCTCGGTTTCGAACGTGAACAGTTCGCCGGGCTTACGGTCTGAGTTGCAAATGTAATTAATTAGATTAATTACAATTTACGTAAAACTTAATGCGATCATAATCTGGTTTTTTGTGGATGTGATTTGTTTTTTAAATATTGGATAGAGATGTGATTTGTTAGATAATTGTTACATGGTACGTAAATACCATAATCATTTGGTTTGCTCAAGTCTTTCAGACGTGTTTTGGTAATTAGCAACTATTCTGGGGTAAGTTTGAATCAGTAATGAGGAACTACAAATACTTTTTGACTTGTCAAAGATGCCAGACTCATTTCTCTCTCTCTCACTCTCTCTCGACCGATGGGAGCATTGAATTCAAAGTCTTTGCATTTTGGAGGAAAGTCGATCTCAGGATTAACAAGATTACCGTCTTGGTTATGCCTCTGCCTAGATATTTTAGATTACGTTCCCATCGTTGCATCACTTTCTGGAAAGTAATCCCAAGTCTTTTTCAAGGAGTTCATATTAGTGATCAAGGAAAGCGGTTGGAATTCTATATAAACGAGTTAAAAGACTTGGAGCAAAATACACTCAAATCATTCACCGAAATAGACTACAAGCTTTCAAACCAAAAGCTCTAAGCGTTTTACTTGTTTAATTCATTTTACCTTACCAAAAAACCACTTCGAAATCAAGACCTTCGAACTTTAGGAAACCTTCTTTTAGACTCTAATACCAATTAGAATTTGCTTTGCTATCATCTCTTTTGCAGTGTCGATTTACCAGCCTTAGGACAATTAGTGTCTTTGGTTGTCAGTTGTAACCCTTTACATAAAGCATTTTTAACCAATCCAATAAGATTTCTATATCGATTGTCCTAAGTTCATATATGTATATACTTTGTTTGCTTTGTGATATACTCAGTAAAATTAATATTTATCTCAGTTACTTACTTAATTGTTTTTATCGCGTATATCGAGAAACAATTAAATCTTTAACATGCAAGGGATTAAAGGAACTAAATGTCAGCCAAATATTGGTTCAACATTTATAAAAGAACTTTTATTACTTGTGCTGTAAGTATCCAACATACATATCATTTATTCTAAATACAATAGATGATTGATTAGCAATGTGATTGCAGCATCTTCAAGTCCAGTCTCTTTTATTTTTCTTATTTTTTTAATGGAGTCTCTTTTTTAGTTTATTTTCTTATGAATTGTATTATTTTTTGGGACTAGTTCATTGTTATATGTAGAATGGTTTTTCTATGTTGTTGCATGAAGCAGATGACGACTTCTGTGATTTTATGTAATATATGTGACTTTATTAGTCATCAATTTAATGAAGATGTCATCATTTTTATTTATTTATAAGACCAGATAGTGGATACCCCTCAAATGTGATCCAAATCCTGTACAATTTATAAGGTTTGAATCAAGGAAGTGAAAATCTACAAAATAAAACACTATTTAATAGTGTAATTCCAATTAAATTAAGCATTCAATTCATAATGGAAGTGCCCTAGTTTTAATTTTTGTTATTATTTTATTAAAAAAACCATTCTTATTAGATAAACTTCAAACGTGCATCATCACCAAACAGTAAAAGTAATAACCATAAGAAACCAAGCTTACTCTAATCTTCCATTTCAACTCACTGTATTTCGAGTTCAAACTCTACCCCTTTCCCCCTTCTCTTACCATTAATAACAACGTTAAAAAAAAAAAAAAAAAAAAAAACTAAAAACTAAAATATAGCAAAAGTGCATAACTAAAACAGACAATATCTGCACTATAAAGCCCATGTCACTAAATGTAAACATAACTTGTAGCCAAAATGTAACATCCCACATCGTCCAGGGGAGTGGATCTTGTAGGCCTTATATGTGTATTCCCATCTCTACGTAGTACGAGGCCTTTTGGGAGCTCATTGACTTCGGGTTCCGTAGAAACTCCGAAGTTAAGCGAGTAGCGCTCCCATGATGGGTGATCCACTAGGAAGTTCTCGTCTAAGGGCGTGGTCGGGACCCAAAACGAACAATATCGTGCTACGGTGATGGAGCGGGCCCGAGATGTGATATAAAACCTTAAAACTCAAAACAAATAAAACTCTAGTTTAACTCGTAACCCTAAACTTTAGATTATTCTCAATTGATTTGAAAGAATAATATATTGAGGAGCTGGAAGAAGACTCCAAAGCCTCACCATATGAAGACAAAAAAACACTTTGTTAATCCATGTGATTTAACTCCAAGGCCTCACCATAGCAACTATTGTTTACCCTAGAAATATTGTTGTACCTGAGTTTTGAATCAGCAACGAGGAATCACAAATACTTTTTGACTTGTCAAAGATGCCAGACTCATTTCTCTCTCTCTCTCTCTCTCTCTCTCTCTCTCTCTCTCTCTCTCTCTCGACCGATGGGAGCATTGAATTCAAAGTCTTTGCAATTTGGAGGAAAGGTCATCTCAGGATTAACAAGATTACCGTCTTGGTTATGCCTCTGCCTAGATATTTTAGATTACTTTCCCATCGTTGCATCACTTTCTGGAAAGTAATCCCAAGTCTTTTTCAAGGAGTTCGTATTAGTGATCAAGGAAAGCAGTTGGAATTCTATATAAACGAGTTAAAAGACTTGAAGCAAAATACACTCAAATCATTCAACGAAATAGACTACAAGCTTTCAAATAAAAAACTCTATATGTTTTACTTGTTTAATTCATTTTACCTTACCAAAAAATCACTTCGAAACCAAGACCTTAGAACTTTAGGAAACCTTCTTTTAGACTCTAATACCAATTAGAATTTGCTTTGCTATCATCTCTTTTACAGTGTCGATTTACTAGCCTTAGGACAATTAGTGTCTTTGGTTGTAAGTTGTAACCCTTTACAGAAGCATTTTTAACCAATCCGATAAGATTTAAATTGATTGTTCCAAGTTCATATATGTATATACTTTGTTTGCTTTGTGATACTCAGTAATATTAATATTTATCTCAGTTATTTATTGTTTTTATCGTGTATATCAAGAAACAATTAAAATCTGTAACATGCAAGGGATTAAAAAGAACTAAATGTCAGCCAAATATTGGCACAACATTTATAAAAGAACTTTTATTACTTGTGCTGTAAGTATCCAACATACATATCATTTATTCTAAATACAATAGATGATTGATTAGCAATGTGATTGCAGCATCTTCAAGTCCAGTCTCTTTTATGTTTTTTATTTTTTTAATGGAGTCTCTTTTTTAGTTTATTTTCTTATGAATTGCATTATTTTTTAGGACTAGTTCATTGTTATATGTAGAATGGTTTTTCTATGTTGTTGCATGAAGCAGATGACGACTTCTGTGATTTTATGTAATATATGTGACTTTCTTAGTCATCAATTTAATGAAGATGTCATCATTTTTATTTATTTATAAGACCAGATAGTGGATACCCCTCAAATGTGATCCAAATCATGTACAATTTATAAGGTTTGAATCAAGGAAGTGAAAATCTACAAAATAAGACACTATTTAATCGTGTAATTCCAATTAAATTAAGCATTCAATTCATAATGGAAGTGCCCTAGTTTTAGTTTTTGTTATTATTTTATTAAAAAAACAATTCTTATTAGATAAACTTCAAACGTGCATCATCACCAAACAGTAAAAGTAATAACCATAAGAAACCAAGCTTACTCTAATCTTCCATTTCAACTCACTGTCTTTTGAGTTCAAACTCTACCCCTTTCCCCCTTCTCTTACCATTAATAACAACGTTAAAAAAAAAAAAAAAAAAACTAAAATATAGCAAAAGTGCATAACTAAAACAGACAATATCTGCACTATAAAGCCCATGTCACTAAATGTAAACATAACTTGTAGCCAAAATGTAACATCCCACATCGTTCAGGGGAGTGGATCCTGTAGGCCTTATATGTGTATTTTCATCTCTACCTAGTATGAGGCCTTTTGGGAGCTCACTGGCTTCGGATTCCGTAGGAACTCCGAAGTTAAGCGAGGAGCGCTCCCATGATGGGTGACTCACTGGGAAGTTCTCGTTTGAGTTCCCAGAAACAAAACCGTGAGGACGTGGTCGGGGTCCAAAGCGGACAATATCGTGCTACGGTGGTGGAGCGGGCCCGGGATGTGACACAAAACCTTAAAACTCAAAACAAATAAAACTCTAGTTTAACTCGTAACCCTAAACTTTAGATTATTCTCAATTGATTTGAAAGAATAATATATTGAGGAGCTGGAAGAAGACTCCAAGGCCTCACCATATGAAGACAAAAAAACACTTTGTTAATCCTTTTGATTAACCCGCGGGCGGGAGAACGCTATTAATCAACCAATCAATGTTTAAGAGAGCTTGTTACTAATATGTTTCCCTAGGATTACTTTATTTTAACTAACTTTAACTACAATTAGTCAATTACCAAATTTTTTGTCAATTAGTCAATTACCAGATTTTTTGTCAATTAGTCAATTACCATAGTGATTGTGTTCTTGCATATATCGTTTGGGAAATTAGATGTGCAAACCAACGGGCGTGCATTCCATATCACAAGGCACGCATTTGCGTCTCCCCTTGAATTGCGCCTTAATTTGTTCCAATTACTTAATTAAGATCACTTAATTAAAGATTAAGTTAGTAGAGTTGCACCAAAATTACTCATTGTTAATTGGTGAAGTACATCTGAAACTCTGGGTTGTTTTATAGAAAAATGAATAAATTTGGTTTTACACGCAATCCACATATCTATTAGTCATTTGAGCCTTTCATATTCTTTTTGGTTTGATGAACCGCCAAATTTAATTTTTGATGTCTTAATTTCTAACTGTACTTATTTTTAAATGAATAAAGCCGCTATCGTTTTAATTTAAAAAATTAAAAATTAATCATTTGAGGCTTAATTAGATGGTGGTTTAGTAGTTCATCAATCTCAGTTTCGTCTAATTCTCTTAGTTTTCTTTACGTACAATGTTACTGGACAACTTCATAAATTAATCGCAAGTTGTCTCCTCATTGTCTTTTTGTAAAAGAAGGGCGATTTAAACATCACCAATTAATTTATGTTTAAACTCAATTTAGATCGAAACTAAATTGAGAAGTATTATCCTAACGAATGAATATTCAGAAGGATAATGCTTGTGGCGCTGCTCTAAGAGGGACTTATTTGTTCCTCACTTACAATTAATGAACTTTTTGGACATTATAATTGAAAATGTTCATTATCTTTATCATCATCTAAATATCATATATGCAAAAAAAATATTCAACTTGGAGATCTTTTAATCATTCATATGCATAAAATAATAGACGGTTCTTCATGAGCTATGTGTTACCAAAACATTTGATTGATTTAACACGTATAGATGACTAAATGATCTTCAAATTACATGATTTTTGCACGTATGATTTTTTGATGATGATAAACAGAGTGAACGGTTTGAATTATGATGTTTGGACGGTAAATGTTTGTTAGTGGGAGGGAGGGAGGGAGGCCCCCGCGGGGGGGGGGGGGGGGGTACACAAGCATTTTGTAATAATGTTGAGGCCTTGGTTGGATTTTGGGACACAAGCATTTTGTAATAATGTTGAGGCCTTGGTTGGATTTTGTAGTTTGGAGTTTAGCTAAGTAGCCATAGCTATGTCTCTTAAAACAAGAGGTCTTAGTTAAATTCCCCTCCTTGAACATAATGCTTGGATTAATACGCCACTAGAGAGGATAACCATTCTAAAATACAAGTCTCTTGTCGCATGTTCATGCGGGTGGCAATGTGCTATTTTACATTTTATTTTGTAATAGCCTCTCCGCATGCACTAACGTGCATGCGAGAGACATTTTTGCATCACGGACGCTACGCGTCCCTAAAGGTGTATTGTGTTAGTTTTTTTTTTTTTTTTTTTTTTTCTTCCATTGTAATTGTCAAGATATATTTTAAATGTATTGTGCAAAAGATGAACTTTTTCTTTACCATGCATGTCCTAAAAAGTTGTCATGTTTTTCGTTTTCACTTTGCGTAAAGTAATGATTTAAATGTTATTCATACAATTGTCAAAAAACATGAGATTTTAAATGTAAGTTCTACCTAAAGTTCATGAACAATAGTGGTTGTCATTCACCATTTTAAATACAAAGAATGAAAGAAAATTCATGAAAACCGAATAAACAATGTATATGCAATTGATAATAAAAACAAAATTCAATATAAATTATTCTTTCTTTTGATCAATCTGAACATATGAAGACAATTAACAATGTTGTTCTATAAAAGAGAAATTAAGAGAAAGTAGTCACTAGTGAGAGCCAGAACTTTAATTCCTTCAGAATCAAGGAGACAAACCCTAGTAAACAATTTGTGATCTCCTGCCAATTCACTAGCATTTGAGTTGTTGGCCTCTGTACAGGACATGAGGAGGAAAAGATATACTTGCCTGCTCATATGTAAGATATTTTCTCTTCCTCTAGAAAAATACAATTTGACACGTACGAGTGAATTTTTTTTTGGTGATTTTAATGAGTTATCATCATATATATATCAGACTATAATTTACAAGTAAAAATAATAACTCCTTAAGTGTAAGAGATCATTGGATATGTAACATTATTTTGTTTGTAGTTAAGTGAGGGTGCAGTGCACCATTAGTAATATTCCTCTAGGTTTGAGACATTGACAGAAACCTCATCCATTTAACCTTTTCATTACTGTTTCCAGAAACATGATGGGAGCAGTGTTCTCCACTATGTCACAGCAGATGATCAGGATATCCCTTCCTTTTAAAACTCTTATCCACTAACAATTCAAGTAGTAGCCTTATTATTCTTTATGTCCCAGTTTTTCTGAACGTTGCATGCAGGCGAACAAGGTCACTGTCTCTGTCGAGTTTCAACTTTCAAACCAGGCTCTCTCACATCTAATATGTACTAGTAGTGCTTGTGCTTTTTCCCACCGTTGTTTGATAATTCAGCAGACACAAAAGCTAAAGCCTCGACTAAGTGGGCCTCTGTTGACTTGCATATCACTCACCAGTTTTCCGTTCTGAAAGTGTCAGCAGGATACCAAGGTAATTATATTAAGTTCGGAAATGACAACAGCAGGCCCCTATAGCTCAGTGGTAGAGCGTCAGTCTTGTAAACTGAAGGTCTGTAGTTCGATCCTGCATGGGGGCATTTTTTATTATTTTCATTTGTTTCTGTCTTGCTTGAGTTCCTGACTCAGTTGCGCAAATGCGAGGTTGTGTGCAGGATGATTGTAGGGGAGTTTTCCCACTTCTTTGTGGGAGCTCACCTTTTGATGGATAGAATCGATACATGAGATGGTACACCACATGTCATTATACAAATGATAAGATGTGTGTGTTAAAAAGTTAATAATTTAAAAAATAAAATTTTCCACCACTTTGATTAAAACACGTGGTGTACCACTTGTTTTCTTGTCGCAACAAAAAATTTATCCTTTTGATGAGATGGGCCATTCAAACCTCGCCTAGGTGGCGTAGGTCAGGTAGGCCATTCAAACCTTCAATGGTTTTTCACTTCTCCATAAGTTTTGAAGGAATATGTATATTCTTTCGCACTTTTAAGTGAGATATTTTAAGTTCGAATTCACATACGTAGAATTTGATGGCAATTATTTGTCTGCCCCTAAATATTTCGTTGTGTGTATATATAAAGAAAAAGAAAAAGGAATACGTGTAGTGAATAAATTGTGGGTCCGTTTCCTTAAAATTTTGGCCTAATCCCACAAACTCGAGCCCATCCCAACCAAGTCCCATAACTAAGCCCAGACCCACATCAGAGCTTCCTTCCACGGCCCCAATGGCATTTTCGTTATATACCACAAAAACAAAGGGGTTGTGTTGGACGTCCAATCCGCCGCGTTCTTCTATAAAAACCCGCCCCAGCGTTGCTCAACCCTAAGCGCCGCTGCTCCTTCCTGTTTACACTTGCGCTTCGATTTCGATTTGTTTATATTCATTAGGGGTTTTATGCATTAGGGTTTAGGGTTTGTGGGTCGCTTCTGATAGGCGTTACGTTCATCAGCTGGTTTATAATTCCAGAAGGACGTGTCAACGGAAGCGTAAATCAGCTTCGATTTCCATCCCAAATTCATCAAAAAAAGCAGCTACGCATTTTTCGAAATGGTCGTAGACTGCTGTCTGGTTTTGGGCCGGAGTCGAGACATTGTCTTACAAATCACTGTCGGTGTTTTTGTTTTTTGTAGCTTAATTTTGTCGGGTGAGGTGGTGGTTGTTGCTTCATATGGTGAACGCCCTGTAAATTTCGATTGGATTGGGGATGTTCTAGTTTCCGAAGCATAGATTAAAATTACGAATTACCAGTATTAAACAGCACCGTGTCTGCTTCTTGCTTTTGCACTGTGTTACCTGTCTCCTGGTACATTTATTTATTTATTATTTTGTTAACTTTTTGAAATAATTTTTTTATGAAATTTGAAAATAATTGAGCAGTGACGATGAATCAAACCCTTGGCTGTAGTTCTGATCTGGTAATTAGTAGAACCAGAAGCTGATTATTAAGGGATGTCTCTGAGCTCACTTCAATCAATCCTTCATTTTTGTTGTAAGGTTAACAACTTGTGTTTTTGCTTTTGATATGCCTGTTGACGTTGAATGGTCGGACAGGAAACGAGATCGCATGATCCAATATTTTTCCTCCAAATTGGTCTCATGATGAAATTTTTTAATATCTTAGTGGATTTCAGTGAGACCTTAGTGCCAATGATCTGAATGTTACACACACTGAAGTCCCTAAGTTTGTATATTTTTTGGTTATCGCTCTGTTCATTTGATATAACGCAAGTGAGAGTACAGGAGATATGCAGAAAGAGAAAACGGGAGTGGGATAACCGAAAATAAAAGTTGAAGTGGAAGATACAAATATTGTACAGCAACACGCATTACATTCACACCAATAAGGTAACAGCAACATATAAATATGTAAACGAATGTAAGTAGAAATCAAACTGGTGCCTTTTGAGCTCAAGCTGAATCGAGGCAGCAGCGGAACATGGAGAACCTCTCCATAAGACTGCCGCACTCAGCGCACTGCACCGTCTCGGGCATGATTCCGGTTGCAGGCAAAATAAGACTGGTGCAGTGGTGTGGAGCTTGTCTGTGCACCCCTTCTAGGTGTTCATTCAGGGCTGGCATGAACCCTACTTCAGATGCCCTATTTTTCCAGTCTTTAAACTCCTCCAAGCTTTTCAACATGTGCTCTCCATTTGCCCTGGACATGACTGGGGAGCCTAGGCTGATCACTGCCCATCCGCGGTCGCTCGAGCCAAAGCTCAGCATCGATATGATCCCCTGCATTATAGGATCGCTTTTCCAAGGATCAGTTGGGGATGGGTTTTGCCTTGCTCACTTAGAAGTTGTCCTTTGGATTGCCACATGCTCTCGAGACGAATCCAGAAGAACCAAATGAGGTTCCAGTCAAGGATGTGGCTTAGCTTCTCAGTTTGGATGATGTTCATGATGTTCTTCACCACGATCTCCTTAGGCTTGCTCCGCCCCACATATAGCATTTCCAACTGAATGTTGGCTTCAACAGCCACGTTTCTTGCAGCCTTTGTGAAGTTTCGGATCCACTCTATGTCTTCTCCGCCATACAAGCAAATGTACTTCTTTTCCGTAATCTGAAATTCATGCAAAAATCACATATTCAAGAATCCGGATTGCACATTTTTAGATGCAGCATCTTAAACAATGATTCATATTCAGTCTAGTAGCATTAGATGCAAATACGATAGAATAGTATGTACCCAAGTACTTAGGTTCGGATCCATGGCATCAGCCAAAAGCTCGATCCTCCAGGTTTCTTCTTCCCAAAGCAATCTCTCTCTCTGGTTTGTGAAAGGGAAGGCGATGCTTCTCCAAATGCACATCATGTGAACCGCATTCTGGTGCACAATTTTGCCTTGAGGATCCATCACAACAAGCAGAGGCTTCTTGGCAAAATTCCACTTCCTCGGGTCCCTGATGTACCTGACCACAATCGGAGACACTACAGAAGGGTGAAACACGGTGTGCCATTGCATGCTATCTTTTAGACTCTCGAATTGCTTGTACTTGGCTTCAGTCCATGCATCCGTAATTGGAACCCACACAACCTCGTATTGGCTCTCCGGCCTTGTAGGGTTGTGTAGCTTTTCCGAGTTCATTTGTAGGACAATAATGTACTCGTTTTCGTGGACAACGTCTAGGTCTGTGATGAACAGAATCACTACTTTCCTCTTCAGCACATCAATGTCAACCTGTATTTCAGAAAGTTTTCAATTAATTGGGGAACAGAGTCGCTGACATTCAAAACATAGTCGCTCCGAGAAGAGAAAAGAATGTGAGGTTTTTAAAGCCAACCCTCTTCTTGTTGTAGCCGTCATATAGTGCAGGCTGATCATCCTTGTAAAACAAAACCCTCAGAGGCTTCGAGTTATCCATGTGTGGTGTTTCCAAGATGCGCGCGATTGTGTTGAAAGCTTCCTCTTCTTTGTTCTTCCCTGCATCACATAATCAATTATTTAGTTATATGAACAATTTATACAGGACAGGCCTAATAAGTGTTAATACTCTGTATCTTTTTTAGGTTAACACGCACAGATAAGTTGATGTAATCTGTCGAGGATATCTTCAAGGTGATCGAATATGTTTTTGAGCTTATGGGCCAGCGATGATAGTTCCCACGCCTCTGTCACATACCTGATACAACAGTCATTTGAGGCGGTCCAAATAGTTTTGTTCTCGAACAAATTAGAGCATGCCACAAAACAACTTACTCTGGCTCTGAGCCTGTGATTCCCAGAAGTTGTGATGCAGCAACTACAATAGCCCGAATTGTCCAGTAAACTGCTGTGGGGGTCTGAGCAGTGGCAGCTGTAGCTTTGATTTCGGGGCTCAATTGGGGATCGTTGTGAATCTCCTGTAAGTGAACAATGGTCTTGGTCACTTTGAAAATGGCCCCAACCAGACTGTTGTATGCATCGAACTTCGTTTTCAAACTAGTCCCCGCACGTTCCAAGATCTCTTGCAGTTGCTTAAGCTGTCCAACCGCTCTGGCGAGTGGGTTGGTGGTGTATTGCTGAGCCACGAGCCAAAACTCGCCATCTTTGATCGCAAATGCTCCCAAGGCAAGCACCACCTTTTCATCCCAATCGTAGTGTTGCACAATGTCTAGTATGTCCATTGTTGTCTTGTTTGCATCTTCCCCTTGCACAAATGTGCACATTAACTGTTTCCCATCAATCAACAAAATTGGCATGTTCGTATTGTTAGACTGTCAATTGAAATCGCACTCATGAATAATGTTGCGTCACAATTGGAAAATAAGTATATATGTAGAGGCAAACCTCGGAGTGAATTGCATTGAACACGCTGTGTGGAACATCAACGCTGTCGTGGAGGGTACTCAGGTTAGCATGGAGGGTCTTCTCATGCTCCAAAGCATCCGCGCGTGTAGCTGCCGGTGCTAATGCTCCCTAATTCACACACAAACAACATTGAAACAACATAATCGATCAGCAACAAAGTAATGAAACTAAATTAGCAGCAGCTACAGATTCTATGTACATAATTAAGCGACAAAATTAGGCATGGACGGACCGGGACTAGAATGCCATCATGGATGTCAGGTTTGGTGACGCGCGAAAGAATGGCCTCAATGGTTTGAAGAATTTGCGTGACTGCAAGAGGAGGCACTTCGTAGGGATGGTCATGAGACTTATCAGTAAGCATAATTTGGTTGACCAACGCACTGTCATCTGCTGTTTTCGAAAATTGACGATGTCCGTCACGCCCTTGTTTAAGCAGAGGAGGGCGATTATGGCCGGCTCCTCTGCTTGTTGGGTTGACAGCCTTATTGTGAGGTACCAGGGCCATTATCGAAGGTCGGGCTTTCTAAGCTATGAGGGGATGGAAGGATACCGGCAATGACTTCACAGTGTTGGTTGCAGTTGGTATTAGCTAACTAGGGTTTATATAGTACTTACATGGTGCATATCAAATGTAAAAAAAAAAAAAAAAAACAACAGTGTAAAGCTGCTACCTTGCTTGCATTAGGGTTTAAACTAAAAAGAGTTAGCATTAAGGTTCAAACATTCTTACTCCAGGAATATATTTTTATCTACTGACGTCATGATGCACTGTCACCATTCTGTATCTTCTTTCACCTTTACAAAATGTTATTGTTGCATTCGGAGTTTGCATCAAGTTTCAAATATTTATCTGAAAACGTTGATAGATCGTAGATTCCAAACCTAACAGATAAACAATCTCAATTAAAATCTCAGACGAGAAAGGATTTAGTTATTGCCTATGTAAAAGAAATAATATACATATCTACGATCTATCGCTAATTACATTGATACTATCTTTATCTTGTATTTGATCAAATAGCACATCAGGTGTTAGGTTTTATTACAAAAAAGCCTCATGTATAGTTAATATTAGAATCATTCATACTTTATATTGTCAAATTTCCGATGTAAAGTTTGTACATTCTTCACTGATTAAACAATGATCTCCGGACTCATGAAGCTTGTGTGAAGAATTATAAGTTCTTATTCAGGAGTGATCAAGAGACATAAGCTTCTGTCCGATAATTGCTTAATTTGTTCATTATTGTCATTTAGGGCTAATTAATCTATAACTTTAAAGGCAGACTATACAAAGCTAGGCGGCTAAACTACTGTTCAAGTCAAATAGAACCCAGTAAAGAACCCTAAACTAAATTATTATGATTATCTCTCTGATAATTCTTTAATGAACGAATTACTTTGGTTCATTAACTACTTTTTAGCCTCCACTTTTCATCATGTCCGTATATGTTAATCTTAACATGTAGCCATGCATGCCATGAGAGGCAATGCTTCCACCTCTAGTACAAATTAGGAGTGGAAAATGACAACAGTAACATTAATTATAGTGTTAAACTTATTCACTAATTTGTTCACCAAATAATATGTCAGGATGTGTAAATATTTTATTTGTTAATAACTAATAATGGATCCAGGTTTAAATCAATAAAAAATTATCATATCATTTGGTGAACGAGATCAATATGCTAACAGTACTCTAATAACTTATTAAAATGGACCCAAATTAAAAATGAATAATTGAAATTTGTTGGTAGCAATAATACTGGATCATAATATGATAGCACACTGTAGGTGGCACCTAATGCACTGCCATAATTCAGGTGTCACATTTATTGTCATACATAAATATAGCACTTCGAGTACTAGTAAAAAGCAGCAACAGTAGCTTGCAATCAGGTAGGGAAACTCAACGTATCGTAAAAAGCAGACTTGTGGTCCGGTGCAACAGAAGCTGATCAATCAGTGCAGCAGCGGAACATGGTGAACCGCTCCATGAGGCGGCCGCATTCAGCGCAGGCCACCGTCTCAGGCATGAGTCCGGTGGCAGGCAATATGAGACTGGTGCAGTGATGTGGAGCTTCTTTATAAACCCCAGTCAAGTACTCATTCAGTGCAGGCACAAACCCTATCTCGTTCACCCTTCTATTCCACAAGTTATACTCGCTTAAACTTCTATGCATGTGCTCTCCATTAGCCTTAGCCATCTCCGATGAACCGGCGCCAATCACAGCCCATCCACGGTCACTTGAACCGAAGCTCAACATCGATATGATCCCCTGCATCACTGGATCATTCTTCTTGTTGTCGGTCCTAACTCGACCAGACCTAACCTCAGACTGCATCTGGTGTCCCTTGGATTGCCACATGCTCTCGAGACGCATCCAGAAGAACCAGATGAGGGTCCACTCAAGAGTGTGGCTTAGCTTCTCAGCTTGGATGACGTTCATGATGTTCCTCACCACTTTCTCCTTAGGGTTTCTTTTCCCCACATAAAGCAATTCCAACTGGATCCCAGCTTCCCGAGCCACATTTTTGGCTGACCTTGTGAAATTTCTGATCCAATCTATATCTTCCCCGCCATACAAGCAAATGTATTTCCCTTCCGTGATCTGAAACACGTTGTGTCAAAAATTAGTACTAATATAAAGTGACATACTATGCTATCAAACTGTAAATATTCTGAAGCGAATATTAAATATTATAAAGCGAATATGGATATACCCAGGTAATTAGGTTCTGATCGATAGAATCTGCCAAAAGCTCGATCCTCCAATCCTTCTCTTCCTCCCAGAGTAATTTCTCTCTGTTGCTAGTGAAAGGGAAGGCTATGCTTCCCCAAACACACATCATGTGAACAGCATTGGTGTGCACTATTTTTCCTTGAGGGTCCATCACCACAAGCAGAGGCTTCTTGCCATAGTTCCATTTATCCTGCTTCCTGATGTACCTGATGACAGTCTTAGGGACAACCGAAGGGTGGAACAATGTGTACCATTCCATGTTCCTTCTAAGATCCTCGAACTGCTGGTACTTGGCATCGGTCCACATGTCCACAATCGGAACCCACACAACCTCATACTGGCTCTCCGTCCTGGTTGGGTTCTGCCGTTTTTCCAAGTACATTTGCTGAACAATCATGTACTCGTTTTCGTGGACAACGTCTGTGTCCGAAAGGAACAGTATCACAACCTTCCTCTTCAGCACATCAATGTCAACCTGTTTGATGTATACATTGGGTATGAGGGAGTTAATTGGTTAATTAAACATTGAAATCATAACTTTGACATTAACTTTCTTCCAAGTATGTGCTTAATGCAAGTAAAATGCATGGTTTAATTAAAAATTAGAATTCAGTTGATTAAAAATTAAGTACTTGATGCAGTCATCCAGCTCTTCTATATCCTTATTACTTTTTTTAATCAAGGTTAGTTGACCTGATGATATTGAAGATGATCTTGGTTGATCAATTCTATTTGATTATATATATATATATATATATATATATATTTATTGTAGGGATAGAAGAGAAGTGAGATTTCAGAGCGAACCCTCTTCTTGTTGAAGCAATCATAGAGTGCAGGCTGATCATCCTTGTAAAACAGGACCCTCAAAGGCTTGCTGTTGTCAATGTGTGGTGATTCCAAGATGTAAGAAATTTCACTTAATTCTTGCTCTTCTTTCTTCCTCTCTGCATCACAGCAGACCATTAATCTCTAGCTAGGCATTTGCATAAACATATAGGGTAATTAAGCTAACTCTACTTGTTAACTAGACTCACTGATGATGTCGAGTAATTTGTCGAGATTCTCCTTGAGGTGGCTGTGTATGTTTTCGAGCTTATGAGCCAAGGAAGACAGTTCCCATGCCTCTGTCATATGCCTAATAGAAGCCAAATAAACGGAAAACATAATGACTTTAACATCGCGTTTTCTTGCTTGCCAAATAATGTTAATGTTGTCAGACTATGGATATAAACCAGACACATGCATTCAGAAGAACGAGTACTTACTCGGGGCCCATGCCAGTGATCCCCAAATGCTGTGTTGCAGCAACTACAATACTCCGAATCGTCCAGTAAACAGCTGTGGGGATAAGAGCAGTGGTAGCCGCCGACTCTGCTTCAGTGGTCATGACGGGGTTGCGGTGGAGGTCATGTAGCTGAACAATGCACTTGGTCACATTGAGCACGGCCCTAACCAGATTGTTGTAGGCGTCAAACTTGGGCTTCAAACGAGTCCCGGCATGTTCCAGTATCTCTTGCACTTGCTTAAGCTGCCCAACCGCTTTGGCGAGAGGGTTGGTGGTGTAAAGGTGAGCCACAAGCCAGTATTCACCATCTTTCACAGCAAAAGCTCCCAAGGCAAGCACAACCTTTTCATCCCAGTCGTAGTGTTGCACTGTGTCTAATATGTCCATGGTTGTCTTGTTGGCATCTTCCCCAGACAGCCACTTGCAGAATATCTGTCACATATTTGAAGTGCCAAGACAATTAATAGGCCTCTTATTTTGTAAGTTCAACTAGAGGACCAAATTGTCCATAATGCCGATTGTTTTGCAATAGTGCTCATTATCTATCGCGAGAAAAATGGTTTTTTTTTTCATTGATTGAAAATCTAGATTATTAATCAAGTTGATTGTTGTCTGAACGTGCGATACAAGTTCACATTTAGTTGTAAGCTATAGTATGTATGTTATAAACCTCGCAGGAAATTGCATTAAACAGGCTGGTTGGAACATCGTAGTTGTCAGGGAGACTACTGAGGATAGCATGGGAAGCCTTCTCATGCTCCAAAGCATCGGCGTGTGCACCCGGCACTAGTGCTCCCTATTTAGACACAAACAATTTCACGCTATGAGCAACAACATACCGTTTATAAAACTAAATTATTGACGATAACATTTCTACCAAGTGATTTCTTGTGCGATTGTGAGAGCCAAACTTACCGTGACGGTGCTGTGGATGTCAGGTTGGGTGACGCGGGACAGAATCACGTCGACGGTTTGAAGAATGTGTTTCAAAGAAAGGAGAGTGACATCATAGGGACGGGCATGAGACTTGTCACTAGCCAGAATTTGGTTGGTCAGCATACTGTCATCAGAAGCTGTTGAAGAAAAGCGACGCCCATCTTTGGATAGAGGGCGGTTATAGTAGTCTCCTCCTCTGCGTCCTCCGGCGGTGGGCTTATTGTAATACTGAGCACCTGGTGCCTGGGGTGCATTATAACTCTGAGCACCTGGTGCCTGGGGTGCATTATAACTCTGAGCAGCCGGCACACGGGCCGGATCGTAATTTTGAGCCGTCGGCATAGGCGCAGGATTGTAATTCTGGGCAACCGGCATAGGGGCAGGATTGTAATTCTGAGCAGCTGGAATAGGGGCAGGATTGTAATTCTGAGCAGCTGGCATAGGGGTAGGATTGTAATTCTGGGCAGCCGGTACAGGGGGGTTATTATAATTCTGAGGAGCTGCCATTTCGAAAGGTTGAGGCTGTAAGCTTGCTTGTGAGGGGATGGGCAGGAGAGAAATGACTTCGATGTGTATTGGTTTCAGTTCAAGCCAGTTAGCTAGGGCTTATATAGTTGATGCATGCAATTAAAATGGATAGAAAAGAAGGGCAAAAACAATATGTGGTAGCTGCTACCTTGCTTCCATTAGGGTTTGCTCCAAAAGCGCCAGTAAAGACTAATATTTGATATTTTCATTCTTTAGAGACAAGGGCTTGTCTATAAATTTGTCTGGTCGCATTCGAAATCTTTTTTCACCTTCACGAAAGGTTACATGCATGGCAATCCTGATATTCTTACCCTAGGAATATTATTGTCATATATAGTTTGCCTATGCCGTGAGACACATGATTCACGCATGTTGTATAGTGTTTTGTTGTTACTCGATGAACTGTTATTACTGAATAACTACATGCATTCATCAACACAAATATAACATGTTTACTTGAAATGATAATCAAAATTATTCTAATTGTTGACTCTCATTGTGTTTAGACTCAGAACCGAAATGTAAACGGGTATGACATTACAAATTGTAATTCATGTCCAAAAGAACTAGGGATTGGAATGATTTGGCAAGTAAAAAATCTCATACATGATTGTTTTTTTTAGAAGAATAACTTCCGCCACTTAGTACTACGGTCTAGTGGTATTCCTTTTTACTTGTAAGTGAGAGATCTTAGGTTCGATTCTCGCCAAATACGAGTTTGAATCACATTATTGCTAGCCCATTATGAAGCTAAGCCCACCTCCTCTCCTTAGTGTAGATAATATCACTTGTTCAAAAAAAAAAAAAAAAAAACTCACAATTCGAGCACCAATGTTGTAGACTGTAGTATTTCAAACCAATCATGCAATGTCATATAAGAAAATTAAAACACTTCAGGGTCTGTGATAGGTTTGAAACTTTATCACCTAGCGTTTTGGCTGTATGTAAGTTTCTCTCATACTTCAATTCATCTGATACTTTAAGTCATCTGGATCAACATAAAAAAGCAAGATGGTCTTGCTATTCTAGGGCTAGAATTTTCCAATTTGTTAGGTATAATACGAGGTACTAATACTATCATTTATTAATTTTGTTAATTCAGTGTTAGCTAGTAGTATAGATAGCTAGCAGCTGGGATCACTGGCCTTTTGGCATTACCCAGAAGCGGAAGTGAGGAAGAACCAAGGAACCAGTTTAGCGTACGGAAAGAAGAAAATGTAATTAGAAAGTTGATTGCCTTCTTCATCCCACCAGTAATTTGATATTCTATACTCAAATGATTTAGTGCCTTTTCTTTTGGTCTGAATATATGTTTTGGTGCCTTTTGTACTCAAAAGTATAATAAGCTATTGGTTCTTTTACCAATCAAGAAAAGCATATAAATTTAGAGCTAGTGGCCAACTGAAAAATCCTACTCTGGAAGGGAAAGAAAACGAAAACACCTGCGTTTGAGATGCTTCCCAAACTTTTTTTTTTTTTTTTTCTCCTTGATTTTCTAACTTTTTTTTTTGTTGACGTATAGATTCCGAGACTTTCATCATGCTCATGAGGGACCAGGGGATTGCTTGAGATACAGTACGAAACAAAAAGGAAAGTGTTGCTATTATTATGCTATATATGAATGACAAGATACGAACAGAAAAAAGCCTCCAGAAATCCAAGATAAAAGGTCATATTATTACTAATATTACCGTTCAAGAAATCTACTAGCTGTGGGGCGTGGACTACATTCTTTCATCCAGAAAAACCAAAGGTTCACTAAGTTGGCTGTTGGGTTCATAATATACAAAATGAGAATAATTTATATGACACGAGTATACCGCTACGTGGCTTCTCATGTTAATAAAATCAAAACATGTGGGCAAAAACTTACACATATCTTTATTTCATTGGCATAGAACGTCACTATAACAATGTATTTGTATCATGTAAGTCCTTCTACAAAACTGATAAATTGATCTTCAAACTCAAGTTTTGATAAATTTTTTTTATTATATTCCTTGAGTGAGTTTCATTTTTTAAATGTGGGCCTGGTTGTGAAGATCAATTTTCTGGGATAGTAGTGAATAGAATTTTCCTTTTTTTTATTTTTTTATTTTTTTATTTTTTATAGATAGAATAGTAAGCCATAGGCCTCGTCTTTCTTCACTTTTTTGGTTCATCGAAAACACATTGAATATCCAGAACTTGAATGCTTTAACACTATGTTGGATGACAAAATGTAAGTTTTTAATGATGGAAATTTATATTTTAAAATTTGTAATTTTTTTGTTGACTAACTCCTAAAAACTACAAAGTCTACATGGCACGCATGTCGAGTAATTAATGAGCTAACTATATCATTCGGTTGATACGGGGCATGCCAACTCGTCGGCCGAGGAGTAAAATTTGTTGATGTTGCGTTGAACGCGCTACTGACTTCTTGATCTTGCAACTGCGACCGAGGAAGGAACACGTCTCGGCCTTCGGGTTCTTAAACCTGAAGACAAGGCTGCTAGTTTTGCGAAATTCACGAATCGTCGGCACCGGGTTTGGTCACAGTGATTATATTCGTAAGAGTATAAGCATGGCGAACCAGTCCAAACTATACGAACACATGTACTCAAAAGAGATGTATGTCTTGATAGTAAATGTGGTTCGGCCGTTAGAATGCCGAACTCTGAAACTCACTTGTGAGTATCCAATCATAAAACCACTTGGCGTTCAATGTGCTGAATGTAGTAACTTGTAACACCTCACTTCGCCGATAAGGCTAATAAGATGACCTCTGCCAATAAGGATTCGAAAACCCTTCTCGACCGAGACTTGGATAGGTAACCAGTCGACCTCGATGCAGTGCTGTTTATCCAAACTGAAGGTGCTCCTCGGTCAGCTGATTCTACGGCAACAGTTCTGTTTATCCAAACTGAAGATGTTCACCGGTTGCCTTCATAGTGCTGTTTATCCAAACTGAAGGTGTGTTGGCGGAAAAAGAAAATAAAAAATCTCAAGATGTTTGAGAAGTTTGTGCAGGGTAGTTTGTATGTTGAATTGGACGGCTCTCGAATGACGCATCCCCTCCTATTTATAACAACTAATCTCATATTGGCCGAATTAGAACTATACTCGAATTAGGATTCTTCATCCTAGTCCAACCAAGGCTCGGCCAATCCTACTCCTACTAGGACTTTGAACCAAATTCTCTATTTGGCCACCTTCACTTTTCAAATCTTAGCGTCCTCGCTCCATTGAGACTCCTTATCGTACTAGGACTTCGACCCATCTGCTCTTATCCAAATCACTCCTTCTGGCAATAGGACTCGACCGCCTTAACTGGGCGGCTTCTGACCACTAGACAGCCCATAGTACGTTAGGAAAAGTTTTGGGCCGAACATAAACTTATGCTCGGCCCAATAATATTATTTTGGGCCCAAACACTAACCTAAAAGAATAAGAAAATTCAAATACTAAATTTAATGTGTATTTAAAGTCAACAATATATATATATATATATATATATATATGAAAGATAATAATTAGGAAATATACAAGTGGAGGTGGTTGGTGGTGGTGGTGATGATGGTGGGTGGTGGTGGTGGTCGTGATGGCAGTGGCGATGATGATAATATGTGGTGGTGGTGATAGTGACAGAGATGATGGTGGCTGGTGGCAGTGGTGGGTTGTAGTGGCGGCAATGGTTGATGATGGTGGTTGGCAGTAGCGTTGACAACGATGGTAATAGTGATGATAGGTGGTGGTAATGATGGTAAATGGCGATAGCAACGACGGTGATGGTGATGGTGATGGTGACGATATTGATGATGGTGGTGGAGGTGATGATGATGGGTGATTGCAATGGAGAAGGTGATCATGATGGTAAGCGGTGGTGGCGATGACGGTGTGTGATGGCCACCGCGGCAACGATGATGAATATGGCTGGTGGTGGAAGCAGTAACAATGGTAGGTAATGGTGGTGGTGACGGGTGCAACTTGGGTTGGGCCAACCCGGAACTCGCGCATATCCAACCCAACTTTAAACGTGATTAGGTGAGTTTTTCTTAGTCATAACCCGTCCCAATCCAACCCGACCATTTATTGAGTTGAGTTGGGTTGATCTTTTTATCTGCCCATACCTAACCCAACCTAATCGATCAATCTACCTGATTGTAGCTCAAATCAAACTTATGCACATATTACACCAAGTCCAACATCCAACAACCAACAGCCAACAACCTTCCTATTATTATTTAAGCTCTATATGAATTAAGGATTTTTACGAGTGGGTTCAAATTTGTAGTCTCAAGCCTTATGCTTCACTAACTTTATTCTTATTTTTAATTATAATCGGTTATTTAGCCACCATCAACATTGTTAATTCAAGAAATAAGATGGTTTCTAAAGAATAAGTACAATATGTGAGGATTGAAACTGCTATGATACCAAATTGACACGCCCGATCCTGATATTCCTCAAACAACAGGGTAGGCACGTGCTGGCCGACACCCAAAGGTGACGAAGCCATATTAGAATGTATGAGAACAAGAAATAAATAAGACTTATAAATTTAAATAGAATTAATATGCAAATGAGGAACGTGTTGAGAGTATACAACTAATTTAGAACACTAAAATGAAATAATATAAAATTTAATGAATAAGAGAATGGGTCCTACACCGAGAGAACTTGAAGCTGCCGATGCAGAAGTGCAATGACGTCGAGATTGTACACCTTGATTCTAAAACCTGAGAGGGCGCAAAACAAACATGAGTGGACCAAGTTGATATATATATATATATATATACACAATAAAATAGTTATCAACATATTAACCCCCAAAGTTTTATGAAAATTAATAGCATAATAGGTAGTAGGTTTCCGAAACCCTAGCATGCCTTAAAATCTTTCATAAAACATATCTCGTATATAGTGGGCTAAATAGTGATATCCAACAACAATATCACCCGATCCAATGCCAGCTACTATGTCTCTGCGCCCTAAGCTATAGATTATTTCTCCCAACCCAATGCTAGCTCCATGTCTCTCGGCCTGAAACCAGCGATTATTTCTCCCAGCCCGCAACTAACAACCATATCCCTTGCTCGTTGGCGAAACAATGACCACTAGATAGGCACAAAACCATTGAACACAGTCTTTCCAAATATAGGTACATATAGCTCAAAACATCTTCATAGTATAAAGTCATCCATCATCTATATTATAAAGAAGTGTGTAAAAGAATATTCTAAATAGCATATAGTCATTCATCTATATACTATAAAGAACATCAGTTCGATAAAATATGATATCTCAAAATATTTGCAGTAAGCATATATCTCATAACCCGTCCAAATCCAACCCGACCATTTATTGAGTTGAGTTGGATTGATCTTTTTATCTGCCCATACCTAACCCAATCTAATTGATCAATCTACCTGATTGTAGCTCAAATCAAACTTATGCACATATTACACCAAGTCCAACAGCCAACAGCCTTTCTATTATTATTTAAGCTCTCTTATGAATTAAGGTTTTTTATGAGTCGGTCCAAATTTGCAGTCTCAAGCCTTATGCGTCATTAAATTTATTCTTATTTTTAATTATAATCGTTTATTCTGTTACAATCAACATTGTAAATTCAAGAAATAAGTTGGTTGCTAAGAATAAGTAAAATCTGTGAGGATTGAAACCGCTCAGGGTTCCGATATTTATGGTCAAAATGGAGGATGGAATAAGGGTTTGCCACGGTTGCTTCTTGGTGCTGCCAATGCCACGGCGTCTGGTGATCATACTTTTCATTTCTTCACACAATATTTCTAATTCTAAAGTTTGACGACTCGAACTCAACACATATAAACTCGAATCCAATTAAATTCAAATTCGAATGAACCCGAGTGAAATCAAACTCGAATCCAAATCCGAGTTATGATGGTTGGATTAGGATTGAATTAACCTTTCAACTTGCCCAACTCACCTGGTTGGAGAATAGTAAAGATAAACAACTTTGTTAAACATAACCTTGCTATTCTAATACAACTAAGGAGTGCATTTTGCTCACCACCCTCAAGTGATGGTAATGTTCACCACCCTATTTATCACTGTTAGATGTATTTGAATTTTAAGATTTGTGTCTATCCACTACACAAATCTTGAAATTCAAATTCATCTAACTGTGATAAATAAGGTGGTGAGCATACAACCGTAGTTTATGGTGGAGAGCAAAAATGCTCCCCTTTTTTTCCCTATTTTTACACATATTTGAATTGAACAAATAAAAAAAAATCAGGAGATGAAAATAAAATAACGAGAGTATGCAAATGAGAAAATGGGTTTGCGTAATCATTTCTTTTTCAAATTTCATTGGGAATTGTTATTAGCACTCCAAAATTTTCATTCTACACTCCAAACTTTCTATATTTAGAAAGAAAAATATACTTGTGAGGAGTGTAGAATAAGATTTTTGATGTGCTAATAACACTTCCCATTTCATTTGAAGTTTTTAATAGCTCCAGGATTTTTCAGATAAGGGCAAATAGTACTATTTCAAATTGAGCAATCACATCATTTATACATAACAAACTTCTTCATGGGGTGCTTACACTTGCCACAAACGACCACTCCTTCACCTTGTTCTTTACTAGGGTGAGTAAAATCATGACCACAAGGCCTAGGAAGAATAGGTGGTGCAAGGGCATGTCTAAGTGCACCAAAAAATCCTAACTCAGCCAAATTTCCTCCCCAACTAGGAAACAAGTCTAAGCATTCCATGATCTTCGGTCCTTCAAGTCTTATTATATCAATCGAATTAGATCCTCTCCCTATGACTGCCCAATTTTCGTCATTATTATCGATATCTAGCAATGCTGACACCTCATCTAAAACATTGTCAGTGTAGGTCTCTGGCTTGCCTAGCCGGAGTTTTGATCTTCTTATACTTTCCAACCGAAGCCAGAAGAAATGCGTTTTCATGGAAGGCAATGCGCTGCTCAATTTTTTGTAACGTACATTGGCTAAAATGTCCTTCACATGCGGGGTTGAGTTCCTTTTGCCGACATACACCATCTCAAGCTGCACTCCTGCCCTTTTAATAATCTCCATCTTAGCAGTGAATTCTACAATCCAATCTATGCTGTTACTTCCATAGATGCAAATATTTCTGCCTTCTTCCACCTGAAAACAATGCAAACTCACGAGCGTAAGCACCCAAAAAGAAAATAATGATTACTAAAGTACAAGAGAGGATTGATTCTACAAAGTAAATACTCATACGCGCTTAGTCAGCAGGGGGTCAATTTCATCAATCAAAAAGTGCAATGTCCAATTCTGCTCTTGCCAGAGTTCTTTCTCTCTTGATGCCGAAAAAGGATACGCTCTAGCACCCCAGATAAACAGCATGTCAATTGCATTAGGGTTTGAGACTGTTCCCTGCGAATTCAACACAACCAAAACCGGCTCACTTTTGCAGTACCATGCTTCTTTTATGAATGTCACCACTGCTGAGTTAGGAAGCCAGGGTTGCCTTATTGAGTACCAAGGCAAAGAATTTGATAAATATTCAAAATTTTCCTTTTCGGCATTGGTCCAAGTACTGGAAACTGGAATGGGAACCCATACAATTGCATAACTGGCCTCTACATCTTTGTTGTGAGGATGATTATGTGTTTGCTGAACCAGAAAGAGTGACTCCTCTATCGAAAGAAACTCTGGCTTTGAGATCAACAGTATGACTACCTTGCTCTTCAGATCAGAGACACCAAGCTGTGAACAAACCCTAGTGAGTTGGTAAAACAGTAGCAACTTATCTCTGTAAAAAGTTTAAAATTAGTTTACACTCCGGCACCCTAGATTTGCAGTTTTGTCAAAATGAAGGCAATCAGATAATACGCGCTAACAGTAAATAAGTACCAAAGATTAAGTGTAAAATTAGCACAATATTAATGTTTTTATGTGTGATGGCATCTTTGTAATTGGAGTATTTAGAAGATACATTGTGACACTGATCAGCATGGGATTTTAAACCTGCCTTTGCTTGTGAGGAGCATTGCTTGAGTGGAAAGTCATCTCTCAAGGCAAAAAGCAAGCTAAGCACCTCTTGGTTGTCCACTTGGGTCTCCTTGAAGATATTCAGCAGCTTATGATACAGCTTTGTCTCTGCAAGTTATGCTGAAAGTGTCAAGAATACATACCAATTGCTTCAATACTATGCTCAATGCATGGATCATAAACAAAATAAAAAGTTTTCAAATTCATCCTCTAAACGTCGACTTGTAACCTGTTTGGTGATGGCACACTTCCACCTGCTGTCTGAGGTGATCATAAATGCTGCGCAGCTGATACGTCAAACTTACAAGCTCCCATGTTGCAATTATGGTTGAATCTGAACACTTCAATTCGAAACAATTCCTTCACCATTAAATCAATTTATGGCAAATTCATTTGGTGTTTAATTACAAATCAGTATTTCAGGTTACTCGAACGTAATTTGGAACACAAATTAAAGCAGTTTAACAAAAATTCTTATGAACAATACTCAACAGAAGTTCATCATATTTTAATACACTAATCAAAGGGAAGGAATATGAACCTGGTCAGATTTCAAGGCTGTTGAATCTGTGATTTGAGAAGAGCATTTCAAGATGCCTCGAATGATCCAGTAAACAGCGATATAGATTTGGGACTTTGCAACAGCCTTTGTCTCATCGTCCAACTCCACACGCGAAAGTGGAAGTTTTTCAAACTTGATGATACACTTGGTTACATCCACCATCGCATCAACTAACAAACTCAAGGCGTTAAATTGAGGCTTCAAAGGACTCACGTCAGTCGGCAATTGCTTGAGCATGGCAACTGATATTGCCAAGGGAATACAAGAGTTTAGCTGCATTAGGAGCCTGAATTCGCCATAACTTGCTACAAAACATGTAAGCACTAATACCACTTTTTCACCCCATCTATATTTTCCCAGCAAATCAAACAAAATCATTGTCCTTCTGTGTAGGTTTTCTTCATCAGAGCACTTGCAAAGTATCTGCCATTTTAACAAATAGATCGAATTAATGCATCTGCACGAAGATCAATGAGAGAGAGAGAGAGAGAAGGTGAATTACCTCATGCGAAATCTTACAAAAGGTTTCTGATCCAAATATTCCGAGAGCTTCTAGTGTTTCGAGTTCTTCCATGTCGCTTACAATAATTTTTTCATTGGCATCAAGGTCTTCGTCAAGAACCTGAAAGTAAGTGTTTGATGAGATGAAAAGCTTGGAATAGAAGATCATGATGTTAATCACAAGTGCTCGAGAGTTCATAAGTTTTAGAATTACAAAGAAACACAAAAACAAATTCAAATGTATAAGAACAATCTTACGTAGATAAGCAGCATTTCCTATACCATTTATATTTTGCGTTGAAAAAAGGAAAAAACATATGCTAAAGTGACATGTGTTAGAAATGAGCAATTACTTCTGATGCAGCCGTGCAAATCATGATTTTCTCCACTGCACAAAGCAAGAGCTCAGAATCAAAATGGCAACCGTCAGGATCATGGCTAAGAAGTAGCTTCTTGATCAGGACTTCTTCTGACAAAGATGACACAGAGTCACTTCCGAGCGAGTCCATGGTGAAAGTGGTAGTGAACCAACGGAGGCAAACACATAAAACTAGGGAATGCACCAACTTAATTTTGCAGGACAAAAAAAAAAAAAATTCAGTTTCTCACACTGTTTGTTTGTAGAGAGCGCTTTTTAAAAAGGTTGCTGTTTACTATATTTTGAGTACACCAGAATCAAATTCAAAGCCTTCTCCTTTTGCACTTTGTCCTTAATTAGTAATCGCGAAGAGACGATTAATATAGAATACGACGCAAAGTGGATCATCAAAACAGTAAGAAATGTGTTTATTAGTGAAGTACTGGCTGCCTGGAAGAAGCATCTTAGGAAAAAGCACAGTTACAAGGGTCTTCAGCCATCCATCTCCTTTTGTTTTTTGGTGCTGAGGGAGTGAGAAACAACCACACTTAAAGGGAAAAGTAGAACAGAACCATCTGATACCAAAAAATGTAATAATAATCTTATGGCTCTTAGAAACGAAACACCTTGTTGCAGTTTGTGACTTGTAAATGTAACAATATGGACTCTTGTGATCAATTACTTGTGGAGTAGAAAAAACCACTTTATCGATGACATATAAAAAATAATATCGATTGCCTATCAACAATGGTAAGATGGAAAGTAGTAAAAATATCGAACATATCAATGACATATCTATATTTTAAATAAGTATAGCTAGTTAACCGTAACGTAAAAGAAAACTTCTTGTACTTTTGGGACTGGGGACCTAAAAATCGAGCAAACCCCATCACTAAGAAATCTAAAGATGAGATTTTGTTTGATTTTCTAGCCTTTTAGATAAAACTATGTGGTGAGGATCATCTGTATCTTCTTACAAAAGATGAGAGATCTCTCTCGTCTTTTCTTTTCTTTTTATCAACAAAGGAACATTCGAGCTTGGTAATAAGGACCTTTACAACTAAGAGGTAGTTGTGATATCACTCAGCAGAACAATCAGAAATATATCCGGCTCCTGTCTGCCGAACTGCTTGCAAGTCTGCGGTGGATTGTGCCGATCGACTTGGAAAAGGTTCGGTGTATTTTAACTCCCATCTTATTGAAATTTGTGATTTGTCAATCAAACAATATTGACACTACGAATTCTGAACAATTATTTCTGCAATGAAAAGGCTATGCTTTTATTAAGTCATTTTTTAGTACAGTTAATTAAATGTACTATTTTATTGACGATATATTGACAATCATATTAATAATCAAATCAAAATATCAATAATGTCAATAAAATCGACCACATATTGAGTTAACCACATTGTACAACAATCTTATGTTCATTACCTCGGAGCTTGGATCATGTACTCTGGGAGATTAGTATTGATTTTCATGTTAAACCAGGGACCGAAACTCGTCCATATCCTGATGTTCAATGCTGGAGGCCGTTTTACCCTTCACTAACAAATTCCAAATCTAATAAAGAGACTTTGTTCTCAGTCTTTGACATAAAAACTCTTTGGTATGGCTCACTTGTATCGTCTTACAAAAGATGAGAGATTCTCGCCCTTTTTTCTTCTTTTAATCAACAAGCATAGGGAGCGTCAGTTTAACTTTGAGTACAAGGGAGAGTCTACAGCGATTTATTCACGTCTACTACTAAACTTTAGTAATCTGACTTCTTGTTAATTTTTTTTTTTTGAACAAACAATATTAACACTAATGGTTCAAATTCGCCTTTGACGAGAATCGAACTTAATACCTCTCACTTACAAATGAAGAGGAATACACTAGACCGTAGTACTAAGTGGCTGTTAAATTTTATTCTTGAATGCCAACCACAACACGTTTGGATTAGTAACATACATACTCAATACAAAAATATCTTTGATATTGGGCCCAATAAACATTATAGCGTTATCTGCCCACTATTAAGTGGCCCAAGCATACTTAATTTTCAACCCAAATTCAGATTTTTTTTTTTTTTTTTTTTTTTTTTTTTTTTTTACAAACGATATTATATGCACCAAGATGGTAATGGAGTGTGTTAAATCTTACTAGGCTAGCAATGTAATTCAAATTCGTCTTTAACGAGAATCAAACTTAAAACCACTTACTTATAAAAAAAAAATATCACTAAATTATAATAATAAGTGGCAATTCTAATTTTAAATGTCGTTACAACTTTAAATTACCAGCCAAAATGACGCGTCGTAGCTCTTTGGCGAAATACAAATTAGTTTGGAGATTCAAATTTAAATGGCAGTATGGTAGAATTAGATAGAAAATTTAGTATCGTTACTGTGGGAAAGATCCACGGCACCATATTTTAGACACCAATTTGGTCCTAACTCTACCGACCTTTTATCATTGATGACGTGTTTCCGTGCTCGTAAACAAAATTAAAAATCATAATTTCGATTTCGGGTTATTTGTGTTTACTAAAAGAGTAATGTTAGGAAAATTAAATTTTGTAAATCAAATGATACCGTTATTGATAATTGGATTATTGCGGTTAATTAATATGCTTATTTGTTATTGGTGACACATCATTTAATATTAACACTAATGGTTGAAATTCGTTTTTGACGAGAATCAAACTTAATACATCTCACTTACAAATGAAAAAGAATATATTAGATCGTAGTACTAAGTGACTGTTAAATTTTATTCTTGAATGCCAACCGCAACACATTTGGATTAGTAACATACATATTCAATACAAAAATATCTTTGATATTGGGCCCAATAAACATTATAGGGTTATCTGCCCACTATTAAGTGCCCCAAGCATACTTAATTTACGACCCAAATTCTGAATTTTTTTTTTATTTTTTTATTTTTACAAACAATATTATATGCACCAAAACGGTGATAGAGTGGGTTAAATCTTACTAGGCTAGCAATGTAATTCAAAATTGCCTTTAACGAGAATCGAACCTAAAATGACGTTACAACTTTAATAATAAGTGACAATTCTAATTTTGGATGTCACTAAATTATAATAATAAGTGGCAATTCTAATTTTAGATGTCACTAAATTATAATAATAAGTGGCAATTCTAATTTTAATAATAATAAGTGGCAATTCTAATTTTAGATGTCGTTACAACTTTAAATTACCAGCCAAAATGTCGTGTCGCAGCTCTTTGGCGAAATACAAATTAGTTTGGAGATTCAAATTTAAATGGCAGTATGGTAGAGTTAGATAGAAAATTTAGTATCGTTACTGTGGGAAAGATCCACGGCACCATATTTTAGACACCAATTTGGTCCTAACTCTACCCACCTTTTATCATTGATGACGTGTTTCCGTGCTTGTAAACAAAATTAAAAATCGTGATTTCGATTACGGGTTATTTGTGTTTACTAAAAGAGTAATGTTAGGGGATTAAATTTTGTAAATCAAATGATGCAGTTATTAATAATTGGATTATTGTGGTTAATTAATATGCTTATTTCATTTAGTTTGCAAAGTTTTAAACAAAATAATATGGTTGTTGATAATTGGATGGGTGGGTCCCTATGAGGAATTCTTGATTTTAGAGGAATTGGACTAGTGAGGGGAGGTGTCATTTGAATTTCTGATTTTGATCCCATTTTGGTCCTTGAAACTTAAAAACCGTCTTTTAAAACTCAAAATTCACCGTACGTTGCCTTAGCTCTATTAATTTCTTATGTGGTTTGATTTGGGTGCGCCAGACTAATCAATTTCTTTTTTATTTTTTTCTTCTCTTCAATTTCTTTAAACTTAATAATCACTGATTGTTGAATGTTAACGAATAATAAAGATTTTATAATCAAATCTATTGCACATAGAGCATAGTTTTATTAGGCGTTAGGTCTCATATATGTTTTCGGATGCAACTTACAAGTTTTAAAGAGAAGAGAGAGTCAACATGTCAAAGTAGACGAATTTTGAATTTCAGGGAATAAAGTGGTGACCGTTGATGGAGCAAAATGAGATTAAAATAAAGTTTTAGGGTGCTATTTTCTATTCACTTTTATTGGAATTTTAATGACATACTTACCCATCTAGAAAAAGACTTTCTAGTTTTCTGGAGATATGGGTTGAATAATTTGGGGATTTTTGGTTTTTCAAGAAGCTATTTGTTTGCATTTGAAACTGAGTTGGAAGAAATTGATGGATGCGAAGTTATAATCTGAATCAAGCAGGAGAAGCACCAAACCACTTCATCCATCTTTCAGAATAGAACTTGAGAAAAAGAAAAAAAAAAAGAAAAAGAAAAAAGAAAGACACTCCCGAATCCATATCATTGAAACTACCATTAGATTGCTCACAAAAGACCTTTAATGAATCAAGGACAATACTGAGGTTCGATTGAAGCTTTGAGTTTGGTTCAGTGAGCACCTCCTTCGAGAGGTAAAGAAATAAAAAAGTAAAAATGACCTGGTTAACTGATAGCCGCACAATCTCATAAAAGAGATCCAACAACTACATGTGTTTTCTATTTTGTTTTGTTATTTATTTATTTATTTATTTATAAAATGGGGGTCACTTTGCTTAAAAGGTCTGTAGATTAATGGTTGTTTTAGTAATAGTAGTGAGCGGAGAATAACGTTTCAATTTTTCAATCTTTTTTTTAGTGGATGAGATTAAGCTTTAGTTTGGGACCAAGATGATTTTGAAAAAAATGACTATAAGTTTTTTTATGTTTGGTAAACATTCAGCTTCAGTTTTTTTTCACAGTTTTAGATGAAAAAAGCCAAAAACACAAAGCAGCAAAGCTCAACTTTGAAAAACCAGCTTTTTTCATATCTGTTTTACATAAAAATTTATCAAACATTATAATACTACTTTTTTTTTTTTTTTTTTCAAAAACACTTTTACGAAAAAGTTTACCAAACACTCTGCTGCTTTATTTCACAGTTGTTTATTCTCACAACACAGCAGAAGCTGTTTTTTTCAAAGCACAACAATATCAAACCAGATGGAAGCTTCACACGCTTATAAAAGCTTGAAGGTTTCCACATATTTATTAAGAGTGGAAGCTTCATATACTTATAAGGCTTGAAACTTCACACATTTATTAAGATTGGAACCTTCAAACATAGGGTCTCAAAGCTTCGCACACCTTCGCCAATTACTAAACTCAATAAAGCCTGATGCATTGGGGCTCAAGGCAAAATCTATTTATATGGTTTCTCCCATATTTTGGGTCACTCAAGGTATACATGCAAATGAAAAAGATTCAACCACAAGCGTCAACAAAAAGCTTGTAGCTTTAAGAATTATCCTTCAGCAACACAGGAAGATTATGACAGCAACTTTGGCAACCCTGCTCACTTGGAAACTTGGGAGATTCCCATTATATGCTTATGCAATTAGGCACTTGGAAGCTTAGTGATTACTCAGTGACTTAGATTTTGCAAGTCACCAACCGAGAAGCTTTTCTCGCTTGGAAACTTGAGAGAGTACTGTTTGTACCATATTTTACCAATTCCAAAACTAATGAGTACCGGTCAGCTAAATATTTTTAAAGACCTACTAAATATTTTGTGCTAGACAACCCATGCCGAAGCACATGCTTTATGGGGCAACTGTGAACCTGATATGGTAAAACCACATGCAGTACAAGGTTTACTTGTTGCCCTAGCAGCACTGAATTTAGAAATTAGAATAATGTGATAGACTGGCAGTTATTGGATTTGGGGTTGGACTAACCTGTCCAGTCATACTCACAAAAGTCAGGATCTCTCAAAATTGGATCCACTTTATTTGAGCATGATAGATATATAACGAGGAGATAACGATATGTGGATACAAATTATACTGGTTATATGTAATTCTGATTCTACACTTCTTATGTAGCAGAGCACGATTATTCGAAAAATGTGAAGACAAAATAAAGCATGCTAATTAGGATTTTCATTCTTAATTACTGCTCGTACTCAGAGACATGAATTACAGTTGGAATATTCTACTCTTTAGGCAACCAATTTAGGCTTCTAACAAAAATGATCTTTAATATGCAAAGCGATCCCTGGATTATTTTTGGGATGTGCTATTCACACAACCTATTTTACTTCTCACACACCCTTGATAATTTTTGTCCGTTGATCTTTTTCAATTCATCCGATCCAACGGTCGAAAATTAAAAAGATGTGTGAGAAGTAAAACGGGGTGTGTGGATATCACACCCCTTATTTTTCAATCACCAATTTTACATCAACTAAGGAATTGCATGCATAATGTTACAAAGCAGCCTTACATGATCAAACCCTAGCTTGGAATTAATTTCTTAAACTGCCCTGACCAAATATTTATTTTACAAAGGTATATTTGCGTCAGGGTAGCTTCAAGACCCTCCTTCGGTAGCTTCAGTCATTAGTTGCCTAATGTTTTCTTTCCTGCGCTTACCCGACTCCTTAGATGGGCTCGAATTTATCAAGCTGTCCACAATTTTGAACCACTGGCTTGAGGGGTCGCACGAACTATCTCCGCTTAAGCATTTACAGGCATTTGTGACAATGATACTCTGGTCGCCTACATCCAGGCAAACTTCAGTACCATCCGTGGTCTTAGATTGGAGGTGCATCTGGGAATCCGAAACGGTATCCCATTGCAAATTCGGCTCTGTGCACGATCCCAATACTGCCGGCTTATTCAGTTGATCAGCTTGTATGCACAAAATAATTCCTCTCAGCATTAGGACCTTCGTGGATGTATAGATCCAGCCTTGAGTATCAGAGCATGGACCTAAGGACAGAGGGCCAACGGTTCCAGAATTTAGGAGGCACTGGCCTGTGGCTGGATGGAATATGATTTTATGCAACGTGGGTATAGATAAACCTGACCCTGCAAACAGCACAAATACATTAATCTTAAGTCTGCAAATTTGAACAGACATGGGTGTGGCTAGAGCGGATGTGGTTCCCCAATGAACCCGAGTTCGAATTTCCATCCCTACAATTTATTTTAGTTTAAAATAACATATAGCTTGTGTCAGTCGCCAATGAGTGCGTGCATGGGGATTTTTGAGTAAAACATCACCAACATATTCATGTCTGGGCGGCTGACGTTGAAAAATCGAACCATGAAATCGAACACACTATACCTTTGATAGAGGTTTGGAGGATAGATATTCTTTCAGTTAGGCTTGGGTTCCTGAAACTACTCCAATCCGAGTTCAACATTCCAAAATACTCTTCCACATCCTTCACCCCTTCCCTGATATAATAGCTCCCAGCCAGGCTCCACAGAGCAAAATCCACATCAAGTTCAAAAGCAGCAGCCATGAAGCAGTTTAAGTACCTGTTGTCATTTACATTGGTGCCCCTCAGGTCCACACCAAACTCGCTCACAAACAATGGAAGTCCTCTGTCAAGCAAAAAACCTGACCTTCCCTTCACGTTATTGTACACTTGGCCGCACACTTGGTTGAGGTTGCCGATCTCCCACGCATGCCCATCTGTAAATCCATACCAGTGTATCTCATATACCGTTTTGCCATAAAATGTGAGGTTCACTGGTCGATCCACAAGGAAAGACAAGTCTGTGTCAAAATTCAGGCCAGAGAGAATGACAAGCACATGTGGGTTTGCCTTGTGCACTTCCTCAGCTCCCCTCTGCATGTACCTATATCATGCATAGTTCACAGGATTATAGTTAATTACCATTAATTCGTTTAGTCAATGGTATATGCATAGAACAGAGAAATCATTGTGATGTACTTGGATATCGCCACTTGGGATAACAAATTCACTTATGTTATAACATGTGAGTTTGCTTGAAATGAAATGCCGCACTTACATGTACCAATCCTCAACATTCTGTCTGGGACCTCGCAGCTCATTCCTCAAGCTCATGCCCACCACATTGCGCACGCCACGGAACAACGTGGCCATTCTAGTTAGGCCAACGATCCAATAATCAGGGTCGAAATACTCGTCGCCAAAGAAACCATTGCCGTCAGTTTCGCTGCAACACCATCCAGGCTTGCTTAAGTGATTGTCCAGTATAACCATCACATTGTTGTCCCCAAGGGTAGAAACCACTGCCTACACATATGAACATAATAATCAGTTATTAACGATGCTTAAAATAATAAACCTATAAAAATAAAATTGGAAAATGCAGACTCTCTTCACTCTGTTTTGTAGGTAATATATACCATTCTTAAATCAGCTACTCAAAAATTTAAAACTATGTCATGTATATAAACTGAACTTTATTTCGTACGTATGATCAAGAAATTTTTAAATTTACACTCATGCTCATATATATATATATATATATATGTATGTGTGTGTGTGTGTGTGTGTGTGTGTAATATTGATTTCTAATAACATATCGTTCATCAATGTTACAATAAGTAGATTAGTAATACCAAGTTGCAGTGTTAATGGTTGATGGTGCACAATAATTTACTAATTTTGTAGGAAATTTAGATTTTAGCCCAATCAACGCAAGAATCTTTTAAGTAAATGAATGTACCTTGCGGTTTCAATTTAGACATTTGCATTTATTATTGGAAACTGTTATTAGCACTTTAAAAATCTCATTCTACACTCATCATAAGTGTATTTTTCTTTCTAATTATAGAAAATTTAGAGTGTCAAATGAGATTTTTGAAGTGCTAATAACAATTCCCTTATTATTTTCTATGACAAGTTTACCCTTTAAGTAATAATGGAAAGAATACAATGTTTCTTCATAATTATGTGTTTTTTTCCTCCAAAATTGATTTTGAATTTGTGTAGTTGTAGTACATATATATCCAATTGTTTCAAAAGGGAACTATTTTTTTTTGGTCCATTAAAATTAGGGAAACTTAATGAAACACTTTCGATATTGTTTGCTTTTAACGAAAATGACATTTTTACCTTGAAAAGTCATTCCTGTTACTATTTACTTACACTTTTATTTTGTCATTTTCATTAAAACTAAAGTTTTTGAAGACTTTTCGTTAATTTTCCTTTAAAATTTTCCATAAAGTGATGGCCGAAGAATTTTTAATTTTTATTTTGTAAACTGTAAAGTCAATCCCACTCTACTATTTTCATCATGAGAATTGACTATGTGAATATGTTAATAAAAATAAAAATGCACAATGTTATGCAGCCGAACCCTGATGGTTAAAATTCATAAAAATCATTATTAGAAAAACCTATGGAAGCTGTGACTTCGTTGCATTTAAATTCATTTTATTTTATGAAAAAATTAATATCCATATTCATATGGGTAAATTCATTGTAGTCAAGGAGGGGGCTTTAAAGTTCACGTGGCTTAGGGACAAGTTTCAAGTAGTGCCACCTGAAATAGGAATAGATAATCCAGAGTTGCTTCCGTATGTTAGAGCTTACCTTATGTATATATTATTTTCGTAACAAGATAAACTTTATAACTTACTTTTCTAGTAGAAAATTTTATATTCATTTGTTTCTATTGTGTTTCTAACCATTTTTAACTTTAGGGACAAATAGGGAATGCAGAATAAAAACGTTTATTTGTATTAATGCCAGCTTATCCTCGATGGCATGCATGGTAGTCAAAATTCGGTTTTACCTTAAACTTGCTTGAAGGATTGAGTTAAGTTAAAACCCGCAAGAACTAATGTATTTTTTTTGCTGTTTGTTTCCTGTGAAAATTAGACTCGTACCTGCAGAGCTCTTATAAGGGAGAGATTGACGAGGCCAGGGTTGTTGTCCTGGATACCGGAAATGTAATCGTCCAGTCCGAGGCTCTGAAACGACTGGCGAACAGTGACAGCTGCAAGCATCCAATTGGTGGTCAAGAAAAGCGGCCACGTCAGCCTGACGCAGTTGAATCCCATTGATGTGATGAGCTTGGCGATTGCGTCCACCGGCTGCTTACTGAGACCTTCGGCGAAAGAGGTGTCCAGATGCGACGGCCAGTTCACGCAGGCCAGCTTCACTCGCGTCCCATTCTCGTCGGCGATCCACCGCGAGTAGGTGTAGAGTGGGAGGGCTGAGACTGTGTTGAGAGAAAGGATAAAGAGAAAGGAGAAGAGTGAGATGATCGGCCTTGCCATGGTCGGGAAGATGGTTGAGAAGTTACGGGAGATCTCACTCTTATATACTGTTGATTGATAGGCCACCACATTCCATGCAGGACATTCCATGCACTCCAAAATAAATAAATTTATGATGGATCCTATAAATTATTCCCAAAAAATAAATAATTCCTACAACATTTTCATATTTCTAAAATTTTTCTAAATTTTCTAATATATAAAATATTTGCTAAAAAAAATTCCTAAAAATTTCTAATGTGACATTATATCATAAAAATTACAAGGCATTTCCTACCCTACCCTCATCCCTCCCATCCTCCCCACCCCGTCCCTCCCCACCCTTCCCAGCACTCACACATCTAATATCACATATATAAATCAAATTCAAACATATAATATCACAAATAAAAAAAAAATTAATTGGAAAAACGTGGGGATAACGTTTAAAAAATGTGGCACATGTATTATGACCGACTAAATTCGTCGAAACAAAACTAACCAGTTTGTCGAGGAAAGATTACACAAAAATGTCTGCCTAGATTAATTTTTGGTGACAGAAATGGTGGGAAAATGCCTTTGCCCAGTGAATTTTACATTGTTTCATCGGGCAAACCCTTTAATTTAGAGGAAAATTTGATGTTTTTGGAAAAAAAAAAAAGTAAGAGAAATTTGAAAGTTTGCCTGTCAAATTTAAAAATACGGCTCGACGAAATGTGTAAGTTGGCCCAACGAAATTTACCAAATTTGCCTTGCAAGGACTAAAAACTCAAAATTTCCCTAATTATTTATTTATTTTCAAACAATTACAAGATCATCGAATTTGATCATCATGTCAATTCAATGTGTGATTTTACCCTCGATTAAAGTCCTTGCAAAAAATTCTCAATATTAAAAGTGATATATCCGTTAAATCGTGATGATACATTTATAACCATCGAACCTTTCATCTTGTTACCTAATCCCTGAAAGTTTGTTTTTGGTAATTTTTGGCATATGCGATCTCGTACTATATTCAAACAAGTTTAACGGTTAGATCATTGAAATTAGTTTCATAGACTTCCTATACCGTCAAAACAATTCAACAAACTCTTGGAGTTTATTCTATGGTTCTATTAAGTAGAACGTAAGATTTTGTAATAACCACTAGTGTAAATATTTTAAATTGATGATTGAGTTCGTTTATTGTATTAATCTAGATTAAAGGATTGTAATTGTAAAAAAATTATCAAAATCATATCTAAAATAACCGTTAAATCGTGATGATACGTTTTTAACCGTCGAGGGATTCGTCTCCTTACCTAATCCCTAAAAGTTTTTTTTGGTGATTTTTTATGTATGCGATTTCGTATTATATTCAAACTAGTTAGACTGTTGGATTGTGAAAATTAGTTTTGTACACTTTGTATACCATCAAAACAATATAGATTCAACAAACACTTGGAGTTTATTATATGGTTCTATTAAGTAGAACGTAAGATTTTGTAGTAACCACTAGTGTAAATATTTTAAATTGATGATCGGGTTTGTTCATTATATTCTTCTAGGGTCGAGGAGTGGAATTGTAAAAAATCATCAAAATCGAAGCTAAATGATGGTTAAATTGTGATTTTTTTTGTTTCTTACCGTCGAAGGATTTCTTCCAATTTCCTAATTTCAAAAACGTTTGTTTTGATATTTTTGGCATATGAGATCTTGAAGTATATATAAACAAGTTTGATGATTGGATCATTGACACCGGTTTCGTAGAATACGTATCCTGTCAAAATAGTATATTCAACAAACACTTAGAGTTTATTCTATACTTCTATTTAGTAGAACATAAAATTTTGTGGTATCCACTAGTGTAAATATTTTAAATTTGATCGGGTTCCTTCATTGTATGGTTGTAGGATCGAGGAGTGTAGTAAAAAATCATCAAAATCAGAGCTAAAATGATCGTTAAATCATTATTTTTTCATTTGAAACCGTTCAAGGATTTTGTCACGTCACCTAATATCTGAAAGTTTGTTTTTGATGATTTTTTGGCATAAAGAGATATCGGAATATAGACCAACTACATTAACGGTTCAGATTGTTAAATTAATTTCTTGAATTGCGAAAATCATCAAAGGAATTGAATATGCAAAAAATCATTCAATTTTGCCCAATGAAATATTACATTTGGCCCGACCAACTGCAAGCCCTAAATCATAAAGTATACCTTTTTTTATTTTTTTTATTTTTTAATTTTTTAATTTTTCATTAACTTAATGAAATAGGGATTGCCCAACGACGTAATCATAAAGTATACCTTTTTTTTTTTTTTTTTTTTTTTGAGTTCTTAATTTAATTTTTCATTAACTTAATGAAAAGGGGATTGCCCAACGACGTATTTGTTCATTCATCGGGCAAATTTGGCATAATGCTTGCGGATTTGTCCCTTGCCGTGATCATTTTACTAGTCTAAATTATTCATCGCCTAAAGTCTCTGAAAAAAAATCAAAGCAATAACCAATTTTGTCCGGCCAAATTTTTATTTTTGTCGGGCAAATTAACTTTACCCGACTATTCGTTGGACAAAGTTTAGTCGGACAAATGGTAAGTTCTTGTAGTGAAAGCGAACTCTGACTTTAGAATTACATTACTTTCCAATCATCATTTTTACGTCAACTAATGAATTTCGTAATTTTACAGAGCAACCTTAATTACTTGACGAACCCTATCACGTAATTAGTTTCTTAATATGACATGACCAAACAGCTAGTAATTACTTCCTTACAAATATATATATGTGCGTCATTTGATATTTATTAAGGAGCCTGCATCATTTCCTACGATTGCCAGTCCGTTCTTCAGTAGCTTTAGTCTTTAGTTAGTTGCCTCAATCATATGCACGACTGAGGTTATCTCGAGAATGGGGCCTGTAGGTGTCGTATTTATCGTGCTGTCGACAAGTTTGAACCACTGGCTAGCTGGGTCGCAAGAATTATCTCTGCTCAAGCATTTGCAGGAACTTGTGACAACTGTATTGCTGGAGTCTACATCAAGGCAAACTTCAGTGCCGTCCGTGGTCTTAGATTGAAGGTGCAACTTAGAATCCGAAATGATATCCCATTGTGAATTCGTGGTCGTGCAAAGTATCCCCACTGCTGCCGGCTTGTTCAGTTCGTCAGCTTGTATGCAGAAATACGTTCCTTTCAGCGTTAGGACCTTCCTGGATGAATAGGTCCAAGCTCCAGACTGAGAGCATGGACCTAACTTCAAAGGGCCAAGGAATCCAACTTTTAGGAGGCAAAGGCCTGTGGCTGGATGAAATATGATCTTGTGCATTCTGGATTGAGATAAGCCTGGCCCTGCAATCAACACAAACCCACAATAAAACTTTCTGACACAAGCGATATTCTATCTTAAACTAATTTAAACTCCAAGGAGAAAGATTTGAATTCATGTGCTATAGGGGTCTAGCCAATGTGGCTGCGGCACTACACCCTTGTTAATTTGTCACAAGCAAATTAGCGTTAGCCCTCCAAAAATGAAGTATATGATTCAGATCTCTTCAATAAAACAAAGATTATGTGTTACACTCAGTCAGCTATTATGTGGGCATGCAAGGTCGACATCTCATCAACCGTTAGAAACCACTTGCGTGCATAGGATATTAGCAAAATCAAACGAGGAAATTGAAACACGCTATTACGTACCTTGCAAAGGCGATTGGAGGACAGAAAGTCTCTGAGTTAGGCTTGAATTCCTGATATCACTCCAATCCCAGTTCAAGATTCCATAATACTCTTCCGCACCCACCACCCCTTCCCTAAAGTAATAACTCCCAACCAGAGTCCACAAAGCAAAATCCACATCAAGTTCAGCAGCAGCAGCCATGAAGCAGTTTAAGTACCTGTTGTCATTTACATTGGTTCCCCTTTGGTCCGCTCCAAACTCACTCACAAACAATGGGAACCCTTCTTCAAGCAAAAATCCTGACTTTCTCTTCACGTTATTGTATACTTGGCCGCACACTTGGTTGGGATTGCCGCTCTGCCATGCCTGCCCGTCTGAAAATCCATACCAGTGCACTTCAAATACTGTTTTCCCCGCAAATGTGAGGTTCACAGGCCGTTTGGCTAGGAAAGATAAGTCCGTGTCAAAACTCAAGCCAGAGAGAATGACCAGCACGTCTGCGTTTGCCAAGTGCACTGCCTCAGCTCCTCTTTGCATGTACCTATAAAACGGATAGTTAATAAAAGTTAAAGGTAATTTTAGTATTAGTTCGTATTGATCAGTCGTTTGTACGACTGGTTTTGGTTCGTTACCAGCCCAACGATTCACAATTTGCTGCTCTCACTTTATGTATAGAGATAAACGAATTCGTTCTCAGCTTGAAATGAAATGAAGCACTTACTTGTACCAATCGTTAACATTCTGTTTGGGGCCTCGCAGCTCATTCCTCAAGCTCATGCCGACCACATTGCTGACGCCTTTGAACAATGTGGCCATTCGAGTTAGGCCAGTGATCCAAAGGTCAGGGTTGAAATACTGGTCGCCAAAGAAACCATTGCCGTCGGTGTTGCTGCAACACCACCCAGGCTTGCTTAAGTGATTGTCCAGTATAACCATCACATTGTTGCTCCCAAGGCTAGAAACCACTGCCTAAATATATGATAATAAAATCAGTCATTATCTTTTGTGAATATTTGAAAATATAAATTATGAGGGAACTATTATTGTCATTCTAAAAATTTAAAACCATATCATGTAAAACCTAAATGTATTTCACATAGTTGACAAAAACTTAGATTGACATGCCGGCACGGTTATACACCCCTCTTAAACAACGTGTATTTATGAGTTTGACGCTTGTAGTTTAGGTAGAACTCCACTTTATAATTTCAATTTTCACTACTTAAGTTTTTGTAATTTACTAATTCTTGCAATTTGACTTGGTAAACTACATTTTATGTAGTGAAATGATCTATGAATAGAGGATCGATAGAAGCGAAACTCGAAATCACACCATCAAGAATAGGTCCAAGCATTCCTCTTTTGTGTAGTTGAGACTTAATTCTGTAATTTACTAATTCTTGCAATTTAAAGACAACAATTTAATTGTCAATTTATTTGACAAAATTAACAGGTGTGATACATAGTGAGGGAAATTTGCTCCTGCTAGGTGTAAAAATACCATACATTCATCCCAATTGATAATTTAATAAAATAAAATAAAACATTAACTCAGTAGAATCATAGTCGTTGACAACATCTAATTCTACATGTACTACATCCCCATAACTGAGAAAGATTTTAAGTATTCCGGAAACACAACTCAGTATAAATAAAATTGTTTAGAAATGAGAACTTATTTCTGGCACACTAAAATATTTCTCTATATCTAAAACTATATGACTAAAGTGTATCTTATCCAAAACTACAAGGACATAAAATCATGCTTTGGTTGTATTAATCTATTCTAAATCATGATATCTTATACCTAGATTAGTAATACTAGTACCACAAAATATTAATATATCTATCTCTACTAATTAATAAAAACACTCATTGTCAACCAAAACTTTATGAAATTATCAGTTTAACCCTCTAATTAAAACATAACATGAATAAGACATATGGGGCAGAAATGTAATTTCACACAACCAAATTTTGCTTTTTTTTTTTTCAAAGCCTCACCAACATGTAATCCTAACATATCTCTAATTTAAAATAAAAAATAAAATAAAAAACTTCTCACTCCCACATTCTCTATCACTCTCTTCATCTTTAATTCTATTTCAAAAACAAAAATAAAAAAAAATTTCACACACTTTGTGTGTGCCCGTATACTAATTAATTATTAAGAGCTTGGGTTATGTAGTTGACCCACTTAAGTTCTAAGGGTTGCTAAATGGCAGGTAGAATGGTGGTGCATAATTTGGGTCACATCATACTAATTACTGTGTAATTTATTTGATTTTAGTAATTAAAAAAAAACTATTCTTGATATTGCCGTCATTAACTAAAGCAGTAACTGTACCATGAAGTTGAAAATTGATACATACCAGTAATTTTATATTGTGTCAAAAATATAGATTGATGCATCAAGTATAATAACACAAGTAGTTGAAATCTTTTTTTAAAATTTTTAGTTAATTATATTATTATATTTAATATACTTAACTGTGTTTTCGCTACGCCAAAAAAATCTCTGAATAGCGGGGGATGGACTGACATCAGATGGATAATCCATGCACAATAATTTACATATTCCGTCCATAATGAGTCGGGTACGTAGATCAGATGTCGGTCTTTCCACTGGAAAGTTACCCTTAGCTTAGCTTTTACGTTAAACTACTCAATAATATTAAAAGAGTCTTATGACATTATTTATTTTTAATGTTAATGATATTTTTACTTTTAAAAGTTATTCATGATACTATTTATTTACAATTTTTTTTGATTAAAAATTAAAATTTTCAAGTTATTTTTATTAATTTTTCTTAAAATTAACTTAAAGAAAACCTAATTTCTCCTAGGATGATTGTGGGGTCCATGCAGAATATAATAATTAAGCAAATGATATAAATAAATAAAATAACCAGCATAGTTTCTTTTCCTTTTCTCAGTTTGTTTCCCGGGAAGATCAGAGACTTGTACCTGGTAAGCTTTCAAGAGGGGGAGATCGACGAGGGCGGGATTGTTGGACTGGATACCGGAAATAGAATCGAGCAGTCCGAGGCTCTGAAACGACTGCCGAACAGTGACAGCCGCCAGCGTCTCATTGGTGGCCAGGAAAAGCGGCCACGTGAGCCTGACGCAGTTGAATCCCAGCGACGTGATGCGCTTGGCGATTGCGTCCACCGGCTGCTTGCTGAGGCCTTCGGCTACGACGGCGTCGAGATGCGACACCCAATTCACGCAGGCCAGCTTCACGCGCTGCCCACTCTCGTCGACGATCCATCGGGAGGAGGTGGAGAGCGGGAGAGCTGAGACTGCGGGCGTGAGTGTGAGAAGGGAAAGGATCGAGATAAAGGAGAAAAATGAGATGATTGACCTTGCCATGTTGGGAGGAATGTTGAGAGTATATGGAAACTCAACCTTCATTTTATATACTAGTGATTCAAAGGCTCACCACACTTGTATAACAAATTTAATTACGAAAATGCTACTTTTATCATCTAGTTGTATCATCATTTGCATTATCTCTCTAATAGCGATGATACTTAGGTGCGTTAGTGGACCCTAGCTTTATTAGAAATATTGTACAATTGATGGTACAAGTAGATGGTAAGTGTAGTACAACTCATTTAATTAATTATGAAGATATAAATTGTTGAGGAAATTGTAGCAATTATCCTTTTACTTTAACCCAATTAGAGTAATGATCATTCAACTAAAAATCTGTGACCATTAGTCCCTTAGCTCATCAAAATGTGCAACTATGGTCTTTTTCGTGAACTCTGTTAGAACTTCCGTCAAAATGAGTCACGTGTCATGCATGTAAGGCTGAATCAAGGGGCAAATATGAAAACCAAATGAGAAAAATTATATCAATGATCTCTCAACTTTAACCTAATTGGAGAGATGGTCCCTCAACTCTAACCTAATTGCAGTAGTGATCCCTCAATCTTAACCTAATTGTAGTAATGGTCAATCCAACATAACTCATTTTGACAGAATTTTGATAGAGTTGACAAAAAAGGTCATATCTGCACGTTTTTTATGAGTTAAGGGACCAATGATCGTGAATTTTTAGTTGAGAAACTATTGCTCCAATTGGATTGAAATTGAGAGACCATTGCTACAATTTTCTATAAATTATTACAAGGCTTTATATACTTAATAAACACCTTATTATGCTAAGTAACATGAAAAATAATTATGTATTTATTAGAGGTCTTAGGTTCGATTGTAAGTAAGAGGTATTAGGTTCGATTCTTGCCAATGACGTGTTTCGAACCATATTATTGTTAGCCTATTATAAGGCTTGCTTAGCCCACTTCACTGCCCCTTTAGTGTAAATAATATTGTTTGTTCAAAAATCTTAATTTATTTGTGTTATGACATGTATTTAATTATTAGCATTTTACTTCATGTTTATAGCATATAATTAGAACGCCGTCCCCATATATTATAAGACTTGAATTAGTAAAAATATGACAGTGCGATCATATATACTATAAGACGTCAATTAGTAAGAATATGTGACGGGACAACCATCACAATTATTCTCTAGTTCCATACTCTCATTTTATTAGCTTGCATTACTTTATTTTATTTTTGTTTTGATAATTAAGTAAATATGATGTAGATCAGTTGTCTGAATACGAAACTATATGAACTAAAGTGGAGGTAGTTGAGATGAAGAATATTGTGTGTTGCCTATTGTGCATAGGGCATTGAGAGATCACGTTTGATGTGTTATCGGCTCCGTCCATGTTGGATTTGGAAACACGCCAAGTAATGAAAGTGGTCACGTATGAGCAATTAGCAACAAAAGCTAAAAGCAACGACAGGAAAAGGTAACAAGGCCAAAACCTTTAACTTAACTTATGGTATCACATATTTCGAATGGTGCTTGGACTTTTTGGTCTTTGACACACTTGCAAGGCATTCCACACATAATGCTTAGTATTCCTTTCAAGTTATCAAATTCTCGAAAGAATTATCTTGGAATTTCTTCAACCGTGTGAGTGAGGTCTACTCTATTGGTGGAGAGAGTATTCAATGAGTTCACGACATTAAACACAAAGAATAGGGATCACGGGTAAGTAACATGATACATGAAGTGAGCGGGCTAGCTTTTTGTGTGTAGAGTCAGACGATACATGTGATTTATCGACTCAACAAAAAAAATTCTCCGATTTTTAAATGGTATGCAAGGTCGAAAGTGAAATGTGGTACAAGTGTATTATTGTTTTACACCATGCTTACCTGCTTGGAATGCAAGCAGACAACACTTTGTTACCATCTCCAAATCCAAAGCATGGAATATATTAGGTTAGGGGTGTGATGTCCATACACCTCTTTTTACTTCTCACATATTCTTTTAATTTTCAGTCGTCAGATCAGATGAATTGAAGAAGATCAAATGACAGAGATGTGGGAGAAGTAAAAAGGGATGTGTAGATAGCACACCCCCTTAGGTTATCTTCATCAAAGACGGATAATGTTTTCCCCGATAATTGAGATCACTTGCTCGTAGGGATTTTGAGTACTTCCAATGTGATGCAAGCTTTTCCGGTTAAACGACCTCAAACCTGTTAAACCCGAAAGAAAGGTGGAAACAATGCTTAAGCATATTGCATTCCTTCAAATGATGTTATGTGACCCAAGAATTTCTTTGAATTAAGACAAGACTAACCCGCCCACTCATTGCTGTGAAGCCAATACCAACAAACAGATTAGAAGACTCCAGGCGAGTTTGTGCAAGAGCAGAAGTAACCTGTCAAGTAATATTCGGGAAAGTTAATAAAGCAAATAAAACTGGTTACAAATTTTTAGTCAAAAAATAGTACTGGATGGACACTAAACAAGCAAGGGACGCTAAACCATCATTATTAGATACAACGATGTTGAAAGCAGGCAGAAGCAGAACAAAACCCTCATCCAAGGAACAGTATGCAAAGTCCTATAAGAAACTGTATGGGGCACTGGTTTACTGCTTGGATTTTTAATGTTTTCTTGGAATTTTAAGTTAGGGTCACTATGATCACGTTTTGCTGCTACATTTGCTTTAGCATCTAACTCGGAATGTTTTTGCAGACGGAAATTTCTAGGGTCCAAAATGCGCAGGCCCAAAAAAAGGTTGGGCATGGCTGGCGAGGTTTTTAAATGCTTTCCCTGCCAACAGATACGCTGCTCTTGCGCTTACAGCATTCCTATATGTAATTTTTTACAGAAGTAAATAATCTTTGTAGAAAGAAATAGGAGAAAAATCGGAAGATGCTGAATATCATCTCAGACAACCTCTTGAAGGCACTAAAAGAACGACAAGATTCAAATCTGAACTCGGTCATTGCAGAAATCGAGGCCTACATAAAGGACAAAGAATTCCATCGTGAGCCTGAGGGAAGGACCCTGTTGGGCTCTTTGGAATCAGATACTTACGTTCCTGAAGTTGATTACCAACATTCAAATCATTGTTTGCACGGCGTGTGCCGCTACTGATTGTATTTGTATGTGTCATAGGTTTACCGCCTTCTGTGATTCCTGGAGAATCTGTTCAAGAATGTTTTGCCATCATCCATGTTGTAAGTCACGTTAGAACTTATATGTGAGAAGTGAATCAAAACATCTAATAAAGACATGAAACACTACAAAAAATATGGGCACTGCACACTATAAATTATTTGTGCCCTTTGAGGTCAAAGGGCACCAACATATGTGTCCATAGACCAATGGCAACCGTGCAGCAACTAAGTTTGTATCTGTGCCCTCTATGGGCGTCACCATTGCTAAAATGGCACAATACACTGTTTGGTGCTCAAAGATACAGGCACAAATAAAGACCTTTTTGTGTCTATGTTCTGACAAACTTGTCAGATGACCTTCTCCATCCATGTTTGCACTATTTTTGTTATTGTGCCCAGTAGGTTCCATTTAAAAAAAAAATAGAAATGCAAAATTTTGAAATAAAACCAAAAATTTAAAATTTTCATAAAATCAAAGATGGCAGCCTCTGCTGTAAAAAGCAACCCAATAGTAGAAATGGAATGTCTATAATGAAACTACATAAATATTCCTCATAAAGTACATGTTTACAAGGGTTAAAGATAAAAGACCAACAAAATAATGAGATTTTCCTATCAATGTATCCATGCATTCCTACATAATTGCCATCCGTAACTGATTTTACCCTTTTTCCCAGCTCAGTGGATTATGCAATCACCTTCCTGAAATCCAAACCAAAGGAAAAATGAAAAAGGGAAAGGATCACATATTTTCAGTGATGTTTTACTGCCCAAACATCCAATCAACATTGAGAATTCATAGTATCCTGAAAATCGATTTAAAATAACCAAATGTGATCAGAGCTCGTAACACCAGCATGCTTATGTTTTCAAGCGCATTCTAAGTGCCACTTGAAATATTAAATGATTAACATATTGGAATCTAGTAGCCTGTTGTTACCAATGCGTAGAAAGGGTAGCTCACCTTAAGTTCGACTCCGGACTCTAGACGTGAGCGCATACCCACAATGGAGTGTTGAACGCTACATTCTTGCAAGAAGCAACCATGAGAAATAATGGCATCCATAATCTACAAAATTCATTTGCCCATGAGATCAAATATGTTCTCAATAATTACAAATCAAGTGATATAATATTTTTAGAGCTAGAATTTGATCCCAAGTGCAAACCAATCCACAACTATAATGCCAGTGAAGAAAAAGACCAACCTCTGCCTTCTCGATGACTGGAGACTTCTTGAATGACAGTAAAATATGTGGGAACAAATACATATAGACCACAATTGATCAAATCACTCATCTGCATTTAGAAAATAGATAACCCTTACATAATGTGGCATGTAACAAAGCACATAAAACAAAGAATTGAGATCATGAAGCACCAACTAAATGAACAATTTTGGGACAGTAATTGCATCGTGTACATACAAAAGTCATTGGCTTCTCAGTATAATGCAAAAGTTCTTTGGTGGTAGGATCAACAACCAACTTGTAATAACCCGTCCTGGGATTTACGGAAGAAAATAGGTATTTTTGTATTTTCACTAAGTTTGGGGGATACCTTCCTTTTTAAAATTATTTTTAAACTTTAATCGGTGAGCCCAAGGGGCCCACCCCCTGTTTTGTTCCCCCTGCCGTGTCCCTCTTTTCTTCTTTCTTCTTTTTCTTTTTTCTTCTTTTCCTTCTTTTCTTTTGTTATCTGCACCTTTTTCCTTTCTTTTCGAAAACTCTCTCATTCCTCTCTTCTTCTTCCCCGTGACAACACACACACCCACACACACACACACACACCCACAGCTACACCTACTCGAGGAAATCATCACCATCATCGCCGTTGAACTGCTTCTCTCTCTCTCTCTCTCTTTCCCCTGCTTGCGGTGCCGGGAGGACACGAACACCTCCGGCGAGTTTTGGTTGTTTTCCGGTTGGGTAAGCCCTTTTTCTTCTTCTTTTCTTATGTTAGACTTTGCCTAGATGTGGTTATTGAGTTTGGGTTCTTGATTTCCAAGGTTTTGGAGTGTTTTTGGCACGGGTGAGTGCACACCCAATTTTCCGGCGAGCACCGCTCCTTTCGAGGACATTTCCGGCCAAACCACGGCGAGTTGGCCGGCGTGCAAGGTATCAATCTCTTCGTCTCGCTGAGTACTACAACTTTCCTTTTTGTTTCACCCAATTTCATTGAGTATTGAAGAAGTTATACTCGTTTGAATCTTACCCAGTTTCCGGCGGCCTCAGTGACTTTCGAGGCAATTTCCGGCCAAACCACGGCGATTTGGCCGGCGTGCAAGGTATCAATCTCTTCGTCTCGCTGAGTACTACAACTTTTATTTTTGTTTCACCCAATTTCATTGAGTATTAAAGAAGTTATGCTCATTTGAATCTTACCCAGTTCCGGCGGACACCCGTGGCTTCCAGGCTGTTTTCCGGCCAACTCCGACCACGATGACGGAAACCAAGGGTATATTTCGATTCCTTACCTTCGGGGCTTCATTTTGGTATATTGAATGAGATGTTTTGGTTGAGTTTTGAGCTCCAACGGAGCTTGGGAATTCTCCGGCCGAAATCCGGCCTTCTCCCTCCTTGGAATCCGGCGAACTCCAAACCCAAGGCCTTTGGGCCTTTCCTGCCAAGCCCAAAACCTGGGCAGCCCAACCCAAGCCTTTTATTTTTTTTATTTTTTTTGTTTTGTTAATTTTAAGGCATTTGGGCCGTTTCATTTAGGGCCTTTGGCCCGTTAACCCTAAACCCATTAGACCCAAACCCTTAGGCCCAAACCCGGATCCAACCCAAGCCCAAACCCATTACCCTTTTAATTGAGCCATTGGGCCATGAGGTTTCAAACCCAAACCCACTTTCCTTCTAACCCAAACCCAACCCACCTAAAACCTAAACCCAATTACCCTAACCCAAAACCCTAAAGCCCAAACCCGTGATCCTGACCCATGACCAGTTGACCCGGACCCGGACCCGGTCTGACCGTTGACTTTGACTTTGACCGGTCAACGATCAACGTTGACTTTTTGGGTTTTCGTGCGGGACCCCTCCTAGGCTAATTTCGACGTTCTGAACCCGTTTCCGATGTCCGTTTTCCCAAATTCATTCGTTTGAGTAGAGTTTGACTAAATGTACCATTTATGTGCTTAGGGGCAATTATTTGTGGCGTTTCCGTCTTCGCTAGTGGCGTGGCTTTTCGACGGCGAAGTACTGTGAGTGGACCCCTTCTAAAAATGCATGTTTTAATGGTAGAATTGCATACACAGAAAAACATGACTTTACGATTATGTTTTATGAAACGTTTTGAGATAACATGCTTACTGAGGCTAGATTGAATTATTACTATTTTTCATATAACCCATGTTCTTATAGAAGATCTGATGGATGACGATATGATATTTAGAACATGTTTAGAACACTTCTTTATAGTATAGATGATGGATGACTTTATACTATGAAGTTGATTTTCAATATACGTATGTTCACTGGTTTTGTACTTACCTAGTGGTCCTTTCCGCTACGGGACGTAGGGATAGATCCGGTCCGTCCCGGGCGACGGTTTGGTGTTGGCATAGGGCCTGGAGTGTGTTTTCCTCTGACTGTCTGCTCAGAGACGGGGAGCCGGCAAGGGGCCTGAAGTGCATTTTCCTCTGACTGTCTGCTCAGAGACGGGGAGCCGGCATGGGGCCTGAAGTGTTATATCGGACATTCACTAGTGATTACTATTTTATGCGAATTATGATTTGAGACATTGCACGACATGCTAGATTTCGAAAAACCTATGTTTCTCATTATATATGTGTTTTCATAAAACCTGGGGGTTAGTATGTTGATAACTGTTTATTTATATATATATCAACTTGGTCCACTCATGTTTGTTTTGCGCCCCCTTCAGAACTTAGAATCGAGGCATACAATCCCAACGTCCAGGCACTTCCACATCGGCATCTTCGAGTCTTCTCGGTGTAGGACCCACTTCTTTGTTTCATTCAATTTTATATTATTTTTCTTCTAGTGTTCTAGATTAGAGGTGTGCTCTGAACACGGTCTTTATTTGCATATTCATTATTCTTTTATATTTATAAACCTTATTTATCCCTTATTTTCAGCATTTGCACTTAATAAATGGCTTTCGTCACCCTCGGGTGTTGGCCAGCACGTGCTTATCCTGGTATTCGGGGAATATCGGGGTCGAGGCGTGTCACTGCCAAAACTGGTTCAAAGATTCAGCAAAAACTTACAGATGAACCCAAAAACGAAGTATGGCATGACGAAAAAAACAAAAGGATAGAACATCAGGAATATGAGGGAGAGTTGCAACATTATTCAATAGTTCAAGCAGTCTGTCAACAAACTAACCCTTTATTACTAACATTGTACCCATCACCTTATATCCTTTATGAGCATCCGCAATGACGAACAAGAAGAAGCAATAAAAGGAATTAACTTTTCAAAATCTTATCTATAATTCCAAGCAATAATCACAAATAATTTTCATTAAATTCTAGAAATGAATTGTATAGTGGTACGACTAACAACTACTAATTGATATTTTGACATGTCACAACAGGCCACGCCGCAATCAAAATTTAGGTCCAGTGACATCAATGGCACTCTAGATTAGAATTTCATTAACCTTCAATGTTTATCATGTTTGAACTCCAATCCAAATCAGTCGTGACTATGTGTTCGATATATGCAAATGGATTTGAGTGTTTAAAAAGGATTAAACGCAACTGCAGAAGAAGATGGGATGGTGCTTAGATAACTACACATGCTTAGAAACAGAGAGCTATTCTTCCTACTATCCAATCAACAAAATATGATAAATCAATTTGTTGCTTTCCTAATTTTATTATGCCAATGCAAAATGCAATGCCAATTAATATGCAATATGCTGTGTTTAAGGTTCAACAGTTCTTACCAAAGAAACATGCAAAACTCGCCAGGGCCTAGCTCATCCCATAATCATAGCAAAGATTAAGAAATAATTAGATGAAAGTAAAACCCATAACCTCATGTATTCCACACACAAAAGTAATAGAAGAAAAAAGCATAGCAGACATGCAGAGCTATAAACAATCAACCTAAACAAAATTAAGAACTGAACAGATGAGTGAATCGTTTCTGCAACTCAGAATCGCTTCAACTTCATAAAATTTGGAGTTTGGGACATAACCTACGAGCAACCAACAATATGGAGTCAGAAGCCATGCCAAGATTTAAAATTTAAAATCCGAGACACCCAAATCATAATTTGAATGGAATATGCAATAACATTGAAAACCCTTTATAAACCATTTTTCCAAAAAATGGGAAGAAGACAAACCAGAAGAACTCTGCGCTCGTACGACCGGAACAATGGACGCATTTGTTGCGTGCTTTAGAGTGATATTGGGCTGACAGAACCGAATTTTGCGAGCTTGGTGCGGATCGAGGTCGAACCCAAAATCGGAAGCTTGTTGAGGTGGCAATGGAGATGCGGCTGACTCCGAATTCAAAGGTTTCCACACGGCGATGAAATATTCATGACGACCACGACTCCTCACTCCCTCTTCGACTCGCACCTGCCCTTCACCAACACCTCCTAACCTGATGCACCTCCCTCCCATGATCCCTCCCTATCAGACTCGGATCCCAACACGATTTCCGATTCAGGCTCTACATCCACCGATCATCCCAAACCCGACCCATCCCCTTCCTTGATCTCTCCCTACTAGACCCCGATCTTCCCCAACCTTCCTCCATCACGTGCATGGGGTTTCTGCTAGGGGATTCTGGCGATGCTGGGGCTCAAGAGCCTCCACGATTTGTCTCGAGAAGGTAGAGAGAGAAAGAAGGGTTGGAGAGAGAGAGAGAGACAAAGGTGAGAGAAAGAATCTGAGGGGAAGCAGAGCGAAAGGGGAAACTAAAGGGAAAGAGACAGAAGGGACCCGAGATAGAATTAGGGTAGAATTTTAATTATGTAATGCGGGATTGTGTAATGCGGTGGTGGAAACCTAAGTTTTTGAATTTAGTAGTGGGAAACCCAAACTTGCACCATAAAATAGAGGGAGAAGTCCAATTGGAAGAAGGGGAAACTTATTATAAATCTAATTTTATAAGCTTGTCACTTTCGATCTCGATATACGTCCCGGATCGACGCGTGACGTCATCAAGTATCTGTACGTCTATCATACCCCACCTTCGGGATATGGCAAAACATAACTCGAGCATCGATTCGCATAGTTTTTTTTTTCCCTTCCTAATTTCTGATTGGTTGCTCAACCTCCCCCCCTCCCTAAATTCTGATTGGTCTTCCACCATTTAACTTATTGGTTCCTTCCCTTTGGCCTGAATGGCCTCTTTCCCACAAGGTGGGAGTTTATATTCATTCAAATCTATAGTTTAGTGAAACGACTTCAAATGTTTGTAACCATGCTGTTATAATCCGGACTCGCAAACGGTTTTTGTCTGTGAGTTCGTGGTCTCGAGATTTATTTGAAAACATCAATTGTGAACTTGAAAGGTCAACGAATTTTAAAGATTAATTACGAAAATTCAAACCCGATAGTTATTCGATTTAATTCCAAAAATCAATGGAATTAAATTAACTAATGAAAATAATGTAAATGTGAAATACAAATTTAAATAACGAGATATGTAATTAATAGTGAAATTCTGGGGATGGGATTTCACAAAGCCATTATTAGTTATAGTCCTATTTTATTTTAATTTTGAAGCTCTATCGAAGGTTAATTGTGTTTAGCATGATAAAAGGCTTTCGTTGTTCTTTTATTATTTTTTTCTTTTTTCTTTTCGTTTTTCTTTTGTTTTTTCTTTTCTTTTGTTTTTTCTCTTTTGTATGAACCGGGAAACATAATTATAAACCAAAAAATATATAATGTTGGGAGTATCTATATCATGGGCCAATTAGAAAGAAAATATTATTATATTGTAATACTACATAAGTTGATAAAAGGACCTAAGAGGAGTCCAACATAGCATAAGATAGTTATATTTTCACACACCAGTGAAATATAACATAATACAAAATATATTAATTGTCCTCGTCATCGCTGCTTAAAATCTCAACGGTAACATTCTGCATATTTTGTGAGCTCAACTGTGGGAGAGACAGACCTCTAGGACGAATTTGTGCTTGATAAGTGCGTGGTTCTTCAATAATAACGACAGAACTGGTAGACTCTTCAGTTGTTGTTTCAACAGAAACCAAATTGACAGGGTATTGTTCTGTCCTACCTGGGTTTGCCCGTGCTGGCAATACACATCCTTGAGGTGCGCGTACGCATCCATTATTGAAGGGTAATGCGTAGCCAAGGCGACCATCAACAAAAGTAGTAAGAATGTACTGATTATCAAAAGAACGAGGTATGCGCCCGGCATTAACAGGTTGTCGTGGACGTTGAGCTGGAGGATTCGTTGTGGAATTTGTTGTTGTAATGTTGGAAGCAATATACGAATGTGATGCTAGAGATTCGGTTCCAATTCTAACTCCACGACGTCACCTGTCCGCCATTCTCAATGATGTAGAACTTGATCAAATTCAAAAGAAACACAAGTGTATGAAGTAACCTTCTTAATTTCCATATACAAATTAGTAAGGGAGTGTGTGGATGTTTTATAGTAGAATAAAGGCACAAATCCATAATTGTGCCAACATATTCTTTTGCTATAGAGTATTTATTATTTATTAATATTTACTGGACACAATTTCTAACATTTGTGTCAGAAAAGAGGAATTTATAATTATTAAAATATATTCTCTATTTGAAGACCCAATGAGAAGTAGAGTGATTTATTATTTATTAATATTTAGTGGACACAATTTCTATCATTAGTGTCATAAAAAGGAATCTACAATTATTAACTCATTTGTCTATCTGAAGACCAACTAACTTTTGCATAGAGACCAACCCTAAGGGCACAATTGTTGGTTATGTGTCACTGCAGGTAGGACTTTAAAACCAAAAACCATATCACCAAGTATAAAAAACAAACCTGCAAGAATATAACAATCTAAAAAGCAGTTCAAAAATATACGAATCTAACAAACATTCATTGCACCTGGAAATGATCCTTTGTAAATCTAAAACACGCCACTTAGTACTACGGTGTAGTGATATTCTTCTTTACTTGTAAGTAAGAGATCTGAGGTTCGGCTTTCGGGAAAAACGAATTTGAACAACATTATTGCTAACTTATTTTGAGGCTAAAATATTGCACGGTAATAAACAGCTTCATACCATTATTTACCACAATTTTATAAATTTTAATTATTGGTGTGCTAGAGGAGGTAAAGATAAACGAGAGAGAACATATAGTGCCTCTGACAAATAATTTTTATAGACACAAAATATTTTTTGTGCCCATTTTCAGTAAAAAAGTTGTCATGTGACCCCACTCGACACGATTTCCGTGCCCATTAGTGTTTTGTGTCTGCTTTTTTTAACATTGGGCACAATAGATGGTGCCCTCTATGGAATGGGAATTGTTTAAGCTTTTTGGTGGTCAAACTGACACAAAATTCTCAATTGTGCCCTTTGTTTTGTACCCAAAGCTCATTTTTCTTGTAGTGAAATAACATTACTATAACGAGAGATAATGTAATGAAACTTATACATGTTGATCAATGTATAATATAAGGTGCGAAAATTATATGTTTTGTATAAAATGATGTAGAGAATGGTTATAAGGAATTGGAAAACTGAAAGTAACTGCAACCATGATAGGAAGGGCAGTTACATCCTTATAACTAGGGTTTCGACCACCTTTCTTGGGTAGTTGCATGGTTCTCTTAATGAAAACGCTAGTCCTATCGATAGTGAGGGGTTCCAATACGTTTCCAACAGAAGGGAAGGTCTTAATCACGTCTTAATCCCCATGGCTTCAACCTCAAGTAAGTTCCATGCATTCATTGTCTAGACATAATGCATTATGCAGAAACTAGGGCTAACAATGCTGCATGCATTTCTTACAGTACGTAGTTCATATGCATTGTTGTATTCGATTTTCATATGCTTTAATAAGTGTGTGTGTGTGTGTGTGTATAGATGTATGTATGTACCCGTATATATACATATAAGGTTTTCATGTGGTATCAGAGCCACCAACATTTGCATTGAACTCGAACAAGGAAACAATATATGTTTTAGTTAGATTCATAAACTGAAAGATTATGCACCAATTTTCCTTTCACAACAGTTTCTGAAACTTTGTTCCATTACATCTTCTTTGAATTGTCTCAATTTGTGAGAATGGGTCACCAAAGTGATTTTCATTCCTGAATAATGGTTCTGTTATATCAAACACTTAATATCAAGAGTGTACTGCATATTGAAAGTTAAGATCAGGCTCTATGAAACCATGTTGGTGTCTACTGCAGTCACTACAAGTATGATCAGTTATAAAAAATGATAGTTCATGTATACAATTTTACCCAAAGGCATTCGATCAGTTTACATTGATTATTATATTTTGTAAATGTTTATACAGATTTGTGATTCATATATTTCGATTATAGGCAGTTTCTTGCCCAAAGGTGATACTGATTCTATAGATTTAAGCATGACTTCATGTCATTCAATATGAATTCACAAGTCATTATGTACACATTATGTATATTTCAATATGTTGAGCATGATCAACATCGAGAAACTGAATGGAACAAATTTTAAAGCTTGGAAACAAAAAGTTGAATTGCATTTGGGAATGCTTGAGTTTGATATTGCCTTTAAGCTGCCTTAGCCATCATCACTCACAGATGGTAGTACTGTATTGCAAAGGGATAGTTTTGCCAAATGGGAAAGGGAAAATCAAATGTCCTTGCTCATTTTGCAAAATGCTATGGAAGATCACATAAGAGGAGGGATTTCAGTATGTGATCTAGCAAAGGATTGCATGGCAAGGATTGAAGAAAAATACAAGAGATCAGACAAAGCTGAAATTGGTGCATACCTTTTTGAGTTGATCAATACCAGACATGATGGTGTTGGTAGTGTGAGGGAGCATTTACTTAAGCTTGTTAATCTCTCCAACAAGCTTAATGCCATGGATATTGGCATTACTGATCAATTTTTGGTTCATTTCGCATTGTATCAAAATTAGCTACAACACTTAGAAGGAATCTTGGGCTATTAATGAACTGATTGCAATTTGCTGTCAAGAAGAAGAGAGGCTGAAGAAGATCAAAACTGAAGCAATCAATCTCTTTCATGTAAAGGGTAAAGGGGAAATGGTCTCAAACTACAAGAACCCCAATTACAAACGGACCAAATAGACTCCACAGAAACCAAGTTCTATCTTTCCCAAGAAACCATTCAAAACTTCCAATGTTTTTGTAAAAAATGATGATCATTCCAATTCTGGTCTCAAACTTAATAAATTTCATTTCAAGAAATGCCATCATTGTTATTCCACTGAACACTTAAGGAATGATTGTCCTGCATTTAAAGATTGGCTCATAAGGAAAGGTAACAAAGTTATTGATGTTTTTATTACTGTTGAGTCGAATATGGTGTTTATTCCTTCAAATTCTTGGTGGTTTGACACTGGATGTTCTGTTCATATTACAAACTCTTTGCAAGGATTTCAAAGCCTGAGGGAGACAAATAGGAACATCTACAATGTTTATGTTGGAAATGGTAGTAAAGTGGTTGTTGAATTTGTTGGCACATCCATGTTAAAGTTGTCTTCTGGTTATGTTTTAGTTTTAAATAATGTATTATATGTACCTTCGATAAGAAGGAATCTACTTTCAGCAACTCAATTTGTAAAAGGTGGGTTTTCTTATATTAGAGACAAGGATCAAATTCGGTTTTTCATTCACAATCAGTAATGATAACTTACTTGGTTATGCTTTTCTTAATGGTGAATTGTGGCAAATTCAGTGCACCTATTTTCAAGAATGCTTTAATGTGGAGCATGTTGCTTCAAAGAGAATGCATATTGATGATAATTCTTCAGTACTTTGGCACAAAAGGCTCAGACATATCTCTGAAGATCGTATGCTAAGGCTAATGAGAGATGGTGTATTGCCACAGCTAGCACTTAATGACATTGAGAATTTCATTGACTGTTTCAAAGGGAAAACAACCAATTCAGTTAAGAAAACAATTGCCAAAAGAAGTGATGATTTGCTACAAATCATACACACTGATGTATGTGGACCATTTCCAACAAGAACATTATGTGGAAACTCCTATTGTGTTCTCTTTATTGATGATTTTTCTCGGTACACTTATCTGTTTTTAATCTCAGAAAAGTCAATTTTAAATTGCTTTAAAATTTTCAAACTTGAAGTTGAAAACCAGTTGAATAAACATGTTAAAGTAGTGAGATCAGATAGGAGAGGTGGATATTTTGCCAAATACATTGAAAGTGGTCAACACAAAGGTTCATTTGCCTTGTATCTTGAACAAGAAAGTATTGTTGCTCAATACACCACTCTTGGTACTCCATCATAGAATGGTGTTGCAAAGAGAAGAAATAGAACACTTAAAGACATGGTGAGGAGTATGTTATCGTAGTCACAACCACCTGAGTTCTTATGGGGATAAGCAATTAAAACAACTAACTACATACTCAATCGAGTTCCCACTAAAGCAGTTCCAAGCACTCATTTTGAGTTATGGACAGGTTGAAAACCTAGTTTCAACCACTTTCATACATGGGGCTGTAAATGTGAGGCTGGGTTATGTAATCCCATTGAGAGAAAATTCGATATGAAAACTAGGGGTGAGTTGAAAAAACCAAAAACCGAAAAAAACAGAAAACCGCACTGAACCGAAGTTGAAAAAAATCAAACCGAAATTGCCAAAACCGAACCGAACAAAAAAAAAATCATATATAAATAATCAAAAACATATTAGCGTTAGGGTTTGAACCCCTGACCTCTAGGTTAGGTAGTTGCTTCAAGCCAACTTGACTATAAGTTTTGTGTTGTTATAGTTGAAAACAACTAGCTGCTATTTTGTTGGTTATGCAGAAAAATCCAAGGGGTTTAGATTTTATTGTCGTAATGCACATACAAGAATAGCTGAAAGTCACAATACTAAGTTTATTAAAGACTTTGGTTTATCACAAGCACATCTCAGACAGTCATATGTGTTTAAAGAGCATGAAGACCCTTCCCCTTTGTCTCAAGATTCTACAATGCCTAACAATGTTACAATTCCCTTGTATTTATCTAGTGCAACACCATTGTCTTCATTTGTAATTGCAACTGGTATCCCTACACCTATTGCAGCAACTACATCTCAAAATCAAGATACATTGGTCTTACATTATCCAATGCACTTATCTGCATCAACTACTGAAGCACCTGAATCATCTACATAGCCTCAAGCACCCTTATTGAGGAAATCGATGAGAACCAGGAAGTTTGCTATACCAAATGATTATTTTTGTTATCTACAAAAAGTTGAGTATGATCTTGGTGATGAAGATGATCCAGTGACTTACAAGAGTGATTTGTGGAAGGCTGCAACGTCAAAAGAACTTGCTTCCATAGCAAGTAATCATGTTTGGACTTTGGTTGATGGTTCAAACACTAAAAAGGCAATAGGGTGCAAATGGGTATTTAAAACCAAGAGGGATGCTCATGGAAGGATTGAAAGGCTTAAGGCCCGACTTGTAGCCAAAGGGTTTACACAGAAGGAAGGCTTGGATTACACAGAAACATTTTCTCCAGTTTCTACAAAGGACTCTTTCAGGGTTATTATGGCACTTACAACTCATTTTGACTTAGAACTTCACCAAATGGATGTCAAAACTGCCTTTCTTAATGGTAGTCTTGATGGGGACATTTACATGGTACAACCCCCAGGATATGTTGAAACGGGGAAAGAACATCTAGTGTGTAAGCTAAATAAGTCTATCTATGGTTTAAAACAGGCTTTGAGGTAGTGGTATAAATGTTTTGATCAAGTTGTGCAGTCCTTTGGCTTTGTGGAGAACAAAATTGATAATTGTATCTACATGAAGCACACAAATCTCAATTCATTTTCATGGTTTTATATGTGGTTGATATACTATTGGCAAGCTCTCATATGCAGTTAATGATTAAAACCAAGAAAATGCTATGTAATAGTTTTGATATGAAAGATTTGGGAGAGGCTCATTATGTTTTGGGTATTGAGATTGTGAGGAATATGCAGAATGGAACCTTGGGGCTATCCTAGAAGAACTACATTGATAGAGTGTTGAAGAGATTCAATATGGAAGCTTGCAGTGTGGATGATGTCCCCATTGGTAAAGGGGATAAGTTTTCCCTCTCACAGTGCCCTATAATTGAACATAACATTCGAGTTATGAAGGATAATCCGTATGCATCTTTGGTAGACAGTGTTATGTATGCACAAGTATGTACTAGACCTGATTTAGCTTTTGCATTAAGTGTACTAGGAAGGTTTCAATCAAATCCTGGTATTGCACACTGGAATGCAGGCAAAAAGGTACTAAGATATTTGAGAAAGACACATGACTATGTATTAAGTTATCATCGTGTTCAAAACCTGGAATTTGTCTATTATAGCGATGCTGATTTTGGAGGCTACATTGATGATGGAATGTCCATGAGTGGATATATTTTTATAATGGTTGGGGGTGCAGTGTCATGGAGAGGCAGAAAGCAAACCACAAGGGCTGTTTCTACAATGGAGTCAGAATATATAGGATGTTTTGAAGCAATGAGACATGGTATATGGCTGAGAAATTTGATATGTGACATGAAGATAGTTAAAAGCAAGAACCAATCAAGATTTATTGTGACAACACTTCAGCTGTGTTCTTTGCTAAAAATAACAGAAGGTCTGAAGCTTCAAGACTTATGGACATCAAATACTTGAAGCTCCAAGATGAAATAAGAAATGAAACGGTTGATTTAGAACATATCAGCACCTTTAATATGGTTGCAAATCCATTAACCAAGGCATTGCATGTGACAGCATTTCAAAGGCATATGCCAAATATGGGACTGCATACAACTATCGATAATGTTTAAATGTGGGAGTAAGGTAATTTTCCACAACTTTAAGTATGTGTTTTGATCAAAATTTGTGCTTATAATGAATGCAAATCATATTACATGATAATGTACTACATTTGTGAAAGCTCAATGCTAATCAAGCATATGATGATGTTTGTAATCTTGCAGCAATAAAGAAAGAATGGCAGCTGCAGTGCCATTTCTTATTTGACAAGCAATGTGGAAGTAATGCTTGTAATGAAGAATTCTCTTATTCAGAAGTTTATTCTCACACATGATCTCATTTGAATGCGACTAGTATGTGATTTTAGTACAAATGGTACTGCAAATTGTATTATACTGTCTAAAGTTCATCTAATGCCTCTTTGAGTATGTTTGAAAGATTTATTTCAACTCTTCATCTCAGTGGTGACTTGTTAGTTATTTCATTTAGATGTTTTCATCATTCTCATGTGGGAGAATGTTAGAACTTATATGTGAGAAGTGAATCAAAACATCTAATAAAGACATGAAATAACATTACTATAGGAGATATAATGTAATGAAACTTATACATGTTGATCAATGTATAATATAAGGTGAGAAAACTATATGTTTTGTACAAAATGATGTAGAGAACGGTTATAAGGAGTTGGAAAACTGAAATTAACTACAACCATGATAGGAGGGGCAGTTACATCCTTATAACTAGGGTTTCAACCCCCTTTCTCGGGCAGTTGCATGGTTCTCTTAATGAAAACGCTAGTCCTATCGACAGTGAGGGGTTCCAATACGTTTCCAACAGAAGGGAAGGTCTTAATCACGTCTTGATCCCCATGGCTTCATTCTGGAGTAAGTTCCATGCATTCATTGTCCATAGACAGAATGCATTATGCAGAAACTAGGGCTAACAATGTTGCATGCATTTATTACAGTACGTAGTTCATATGCATTGTTGTATTCGATCTTCATATGCTTTATTAAGTATATATATGTACACTTATATATACATATAAGGTCTTCAAGTCAAGCTATTTGTATTCTTGATAGTTATGAAGTGTATAGGGAAATGTGAATTTTGACGAAGGAAAGCATGATTTGCTGCAACATTCTGCGAATTTTGAACAGGATTTCAATTAGGGATTTGACTTTGGGTGTTTCTGAATTGATTCCTTTACTGATGGCTAGCCCATCTTGTTCTGAGCCAAGAACAAATAAAAAAGCACAGCCTCCTCCACATCCCGGAAATGTCAGGATGACGCCGACCATCATTTCCAAACATTTCATTCCTGCACTAAAAGAATTAGGTTTCGAGATGAACCCAGTCGCGTGAATGAATGGGGGTTGGATGTGTGGCCGACGATCTTGGTTATACTATACACCAACGCATACTAGAAAACCATCTCCAAACATCAATGGTATCTCACCACTGTCATCTAATCATTAATCAGGAAAAATATTGCAGTGATACATACTACAAAACCTGAAGTTCCTGGAATAAACAAGGCCATCAAGCATGGCGAATCTATCGGTTCATACTTTACACAGAGGCTTCCAGGTGCAAGAACACACATCAACTAAGATTGTCTGCTCCTGCACGTCACATAAGTTTCCGGTTCGAATCCTATACATTAGAAAAACTCTTTGATAGATGACCTTTCCACGCCCAGAGTACATACAACTGAACATTTGATCCAGATTACAAATCTCAGAGATGTCCATCAAACACATGACTAGTAGAGTCTTATTCTAGTTTGGATATTGCTCCGGCAAATCGGGCACGATTTAAGGTCCTCTCCGCAGTCACAACAAGTCTGCCACACAATAACGAAGGCAAAAGAAGAAAAATCTAGAACGTCAGTGCAACGGTTTACTTGTAACTTGCATGGATAGATCAAGGTCCTGAAAGATTGGATTCACAAAGAAAATGGTCTACCTGGTGCCCACAACCAAAGGCCATGTCCTTTGGATTAGTAAGACAAATAGGGCAAACCTGTTCAAAAAATGAGAATAAGTTGAATGTATACAGAGGAGAAAGTAAACAAATTGCAAATTTTAAAGAGTAGGAGCTTTTTGGAAAAGCGCTAGAAAGCACTTGAATTTTAGTAAAAGTTTTGTCGTGCCTTAAAGTTTTTACCAAAAAATTCCAACAAAAACGTTTACGAACAGTAGTGCTTCCTACATAAACATTCCCAAAATGTGAACTTGATTTCATGGAAACATATTTGATACCTGACTATTATATCCTGTGTAAGGAGGTGTGCTGGCTTCTGCATTATATCGAGCATATCCTGTATGAGAAGGTGTGCTACCTCCTGTATTATATCCAGCATAAGGAGCCGACCTCTGCTGAAAACTATCCCTCGAGCCGAACTGCCTCGTGTTGCTGCCTACTGAGACTGCAACATTGTGGGGTGGAGGAAGGGGAACCCTATTTGGACAATTCCCACTGCGTCCTCTGCTTTTTCAGGCAAATGATTTTCATGTTATTAAAATGCTCCGGCATAAAACTGGTAAAAGTTAAAATATTAAGCTGCAAGTTTTTACCCCAATATTCCAAGCTCTAGGGTTGCTTTGTATTGAGAAGGAATTTCCATCAAGGCTGCAAGAGAAAACTCTGTCTGCTTTCTGGATAGATCCACATTCTTCGACATGATTTCCGTAAAATTCACAAACTGCATTGGTAAAGAAAACCGATTCATTCAGAATCAAGTAAGCAAACTTCTAGGAGCCAACGATGTTTTGGAGAACTAATTGATATTAGAATGTGTCTCTGATCACCTGAAAATTATCAAATGCTCGAGCAGGAATATTGTCGTCGAATTCCCTCATCATGTCCCAAGGGCCATCTCCGATTCCCACAAAGACTATAGACAATGGGTACTCGCTGCTGTTGGTATTTGACAGTTTACTAACTCAATACCAAAATATGTGGGTGATAAGTTTACAAACTCTATCACACCTCTTTCACTTTGCACTCTCAAATAAAATTGGACAAAGAAAGAAATAGAGAAAGGAGGGAAGCAACAAGTTTTGGCAAAACACTTGGACTTTGATATATGAAAAGATTTACAAACTGTTGGAATAAGAAAGCTTACAAGCTTCTTCACAATTGGAAGTGGGATTCGGATGGGATGATTTACAATGCTTGAGAACTTGGGTATTTATAGCAAACCAAATGATTAAACTAAGATTATTTATTACCACACAAAACACATTAATTGCACCTAATAATTTTTATTCAACCATACCTAACATTGCCTAACTTTCCATGCCTAACTTTGACATTGTTTTTCAACAATGGCTAGCAGCAATCCTGTTTTGATTTGAATTTCCAACACACCTCCTCAAATCAAAACGCCTTCATTCCTAGCATTTCACGCAGTAGCCGGAATGTTTCAATTGGCAATGGCTTTGTGAAGATGTCTGCCACTTGTTCCTTGGTGTGACAGTAGACAAGTTCAATTGTCTTTTGCTTCACATGGTCCCTTAGAAAATGGAACCTGGTATCAATGTGCTTGCTCCTTCCATGTTGAACAGGATTCTTTGCAAGTTTGATTGCAGACACGTTATCTACGTGAATCACAGTCGATTCCACTTGTGGATGACACACTGACTTCAACAGATTTCTTAACCAAATTGCCTTACACACGGTTGAGGCTACAGCAACATACTCGGCTTCACATGATGACAAAGCAACAATTGATTGCTTCTTTGAAGTCCATGAGAAAGCTGTTGATCCTAGAAAAAACACATAACCAGTTGTGCTTTTCCTTTCATCTTGGTCACCTCCCCAATCACTATCTGAATAACCAAATAATTTTGCATCTTCACCAAAATTATAAAATTGACCATAGTTTAGAGTACCTCTTATGTACCTCAAAATTCTCTTGGCGGCCAGCCAATGAGACTCTCTTGGTGTTTCCATGTATCGACTCACGAGTCCAACACCATAAACTATATCAGGTCTTGTGATTGTAAGGTACCTTAGGCTTCCAACGAGGCTTTTGTACACTGTTGAGTTTACAAACTCACCCTCTCCTCCTTTGGACAGCTTCAATCCAGTTGCGACTGGGGTATTGACAGTGTTGCACTTGTCCATATTGAACTTCTTCAATATGTCTCTCATGTACCTTTGTTGAGAGATGTAGATACCATCACTTTCTTGCTTCACTTCTATGCCAAGAAAGTATGACATTAATCCATTGTCAGTCATCTCGAATTCACTGAACATGGATTGCTTGAACTCATGGAACATTGCCTCATTGTTTCCTGTAAACAATAAATCATCTACATAGAGACAAATAATTAAGAACTCCCCTTTTTCACCATTCTTCATGTAAACTGAATGCTCGTATGGACATTTCTGAAATCCATTTTGGTGAAGGTAGTTGTCGATCCTTGAGTTCCAAGCTCGTGGTGCTTGCTTGAGGCCGTACAAAGCCTTCTTCAAACGATACACCTTATCTTCTTCTCCTTGTACTTGGAAGCCTTCCGGTTGTTCCACGTACACCTCTTCCTCAAGTACTCCATTAAGGAAGGCTGACTTGACATCTAGTTGATAAATTTTCCATTTATGATGTGCGGCAAGAGAGATTAGCAATCTTACCGTGTCAAGTCTCGCAACTGGAGCATAGACTTCATCATAGTCCACTCCATACTTCTGTTTGTAGCCCTTTGCTACAAGCCTTGATTTGTATCGATCCACACTTCCATCTGCAGTGCGTTTGATCTTGTAAACCCACTTGACACCAATAGCCTTCTGATTTGGTGGGAGCTTTGTCAGCTCCCAAGTGTCATTCTTCTCGATGGCATGGATCTCTTCTTCCATGGCTTTCTTCCAACAATCTTCTTCCACAGCTTCATTGAATGAGAAAGGCTCGTGGTCTGCATACAAGCAGAAAAGGTTGGTTTCTTCTTCTTCTTCTTGTCCATAAATCTCTGTGAGACTCCTTAACCTCACTGGAGTTGAGGAGCTGCTTTCCTCACTAGATGTAGGACCACTCCTTGCAATTCTGTGCACTGGAGTTGTTGTGATTGTTTGAGCAGGCTGTTGCTCAATCGGTGGTACAACTTCTGGTTCTTCAAAATCAGTGGAGACGATCTTCTCTTTACTGACTTTTTTGTTGTTCCACGTCCATGTCTCTTCCTCACTGAAGATGACATCTCTACTAACCACTAGTTTGCCAGTTAGTGGGTTGTAGAGCTTGTATGCCTTGGACTCTTCACTATAGCCCACAAACACACACTTCTCACCTCTATCATCAAGTTTCCTCCTCTTGGCTTCTGGAACTTGAGCATATGCAACACACCCAAAAATTCTTAGGTGTGTAACATTCGGCTTGTATCCACTCCAAGCCTCTTGTGGTGTCATCCTCTTGACACTCTTTGTTGGACATTGATTCAACAAATAAATCGAACAAGCTACAGCTTCTGCCCATAACTCTTTTGGCAAATTCTTCTCCTTAAGCATGGACCTTGTCATGTCAAGGATGGTTCGATTCTTTCTTTCGGCTATCCCATTTTGCTGTGGGGTATAGGCAGCAGTAAGTTGATGCCTAATTCCTTGCTCCTTGCAGTATGCTTGGAAAGCATTGGAGGTGTACTCTCCACCTCTATCTGATCTCACAGCCACAAGCTTGTGGTTACTTTCTGCCTCTGTGAGTGCCTTGAACTCCTTGAAAATTTTTAGGGCAGCTGACTTCTCCTTGAGAAAATAGACCCAAGTCTTTCTACTGAAATCATCAATGAAGGTAATAAAATACCTATTACCTCCATAAGACATGGGATCCAATGGACCACATATATCTGTGTGCACCAACTGCAGTGGTGCCTTTGCTCTCCATGTATCACCAACAGGGAACGATAGTCGTGCTTGCTTGCCAAGCACACAACCTTCACATACTTGGCGTGTGGCTTCAATCTGGGGTAGACCACGAACCATTCCTCCACTTGACAGCAACTTTAGGCCGTTAAAATTAAGATGGCCAAATCGAAGATGCCATTTCCATGACTCATCTTCCATTACACCGATGTTGCAGCTTCCAATCTTTGTGTTCAAATTCAACGGAAACATCCGGTTCTTTGACATTCGAACACGTGCAATAAGCTTTCTCCTTGCATTCCTGAGAGTGAGAAGCATGTTCTCCATATGTATAATGTACCCTTTCTGGAGCAGTTGACCAATGCTCAGAATGTTGCTCTTCATACCTGGTATGTAGTAGGTATCGGAGATGTATTCTTCTCTTCCATCCTTCTGGATGATCTTGATCTTCCCTTTGCCTTCAACTGGCAACTTTGAGGAGTCACCAAGACTTACAGATCCATAGGCCCCTTCTTTGAGTTCGGCAAAAAACTCCTTCTTTCCACACATGTGATTGCTTGCACCAGAGTCCAAATACCAAACATCTTGTTGGCTACTGGAATCATGGTGTGCTAGTAAGACTGTAAGTTCTTCATCAGTATTTCCACTTGATTCTGCCATGTTGACATGCTCACCATTTTTATGTGAACATTCATTGGCATAATGTCCATATTGCTTACAGTTGTGACACTGGATATGCGCCTTTCCTCGAGTAGATCTCCACTCCTGAGACTGACCTTGATTTTGTGCATAGCCTCGACCTCTTCCTCGGGCTCGTCCTCGGCTACGGTTGGATGAGCTCCCACGACGTGAGTTCCACTGCCCACGACCTTTATTTGGTTTGTCAATATTCAACTTTGACTCCAAAGCTTGCTCTAGCGTTGTGGGGCTTGCATTCTTCTGAATGCGTTGCTCGTGAACTAGGAGGGATCCTAGTAGCTCTTCTGCGCTCATCACCTCCAAATCCTTGGATTCCTCAATGACAGTCACCACATGCTCAAACTTAGATGTGAGTGACCGGAGTATCTTCTCCACAACTCGTACTTCATCGAGTCTCTCGCCATTTCTCCTCATCTGATTTACTATCACAATGAGCCTTGAGTGATAGTCGGAGATGCTCTCCCCTTCATTCATATGAGCAGTTTCAAAATCTGCTCGAAGTGATTGTAACCTCACTTTCTTGACTCGATCTACTCCTTTGTAGATTGTACTGAGTGTATCCCATACTTGCTTGCTCGTTGTTGCTTCTGCAACCTTCTCGAACGTTGAATCTTCCAAACCCTGGTATAAAAGATACAACGCCTTTTGGTCCTTCTTTCGTAAGTCCTTGAGAGTGTTCCTTTGATCCGCAGTATATACGGCTTCTTGCTCGGCAGTGGGTACAACATACCCACTACTGACAACTTCCCATAGCTCCTGTGATCCAAACAATGCTTTGAATTGGATGCACCATCTTTCATAATTTTCTTTCTTCAATGTGGGAACTTGGAGTTGCACTAAGTTGGACGCCATAACTGCTGCACCTGCCAGAATGGTATTCTGGCTCTGATACCAATTGTTGGTATTTGACAGTTTACTAACTCAATACCAAAATATGTGGGTGATAAGTTTACAAACTCTATCACACCTCTTTCACTTTGCACTCTCAAATAAAATTGGACAAAGAAAGAAATAGAGAAAGGAGGGAAGCAACAAGCTTTGGCAAAACACTTGGACTTTGATATATGAAAAGGTTTACAAACTGTTGGAATAAGAAAGCTTACAAGCTTCTTCACAATTGGAAGTGGGATTCGGATGGGATGATTTACAATGCTTGAGAACTTGGGTATTTATAGCAAACCAAATGATTAAACTAAGATTATTTATTACCACACAAAACACATTAATTGCACCTAATAATTTTTATTCAACCATACCTAACATTGCCTAACTTTCCATGCCTAACTTTGACATTGTTTTTCAACAATGGCTAGCAGCAATCCTGTTTTGATTTGAATTTCCAACAGCTGCAAACAAACAAGGTCAGAAACGCAAAAAAAAAAAAAAAAAAAAAAAAAAAACAAATTACAAAATTTTCGCGTAAAATAATGTGTTTCTGTGAAAATTTACCTTGCTTTTACAATTGCATCAACTGTCTTTTGTTCTTCTGAGCTCAGACGACCACGTTGTGTATCGACACTTCTTGTCACCTAGGATAGAAAAAAAGGGTTCATTATTTTAACAAAGAAAGATGCTGCAGATTGGTTCTTGATAATCTTGTTCATTTTCCTTGGGGATTCATCTTGTAATAAAATAGGTTAAAACCAAATTACCTGCCCGTCGGCAATGATCAGCAAAACATGGTACTGGCCTCCGCTTTGCTCAACGATAGTCATCGCCATCTCAATAATGGGGGCAAAAGAAGTAGGTCCTGCAATAAGGAACCAAAATTTCAGATTAACCAAATATTGAAGCATATTTGCGAAAGCCCCTGTAATGACTAGTGGCTGCAGTACCTGCAAGTCGAAGATGGGGAATGATATCTCTGTATCGCATCAATACTTCCTCAAATCCATTACAGTGTTGCTTGTCCTCATAGAAGCTGAAGACGTCTTGATCACATGTAGATGCTACAAGAATATACATGAAAGTTGTCATTCACATCATCCAAATAGTAGTTCCACATAGAAATAATGCAGAAGACAATGATTTGTTTACCATCTCCGAATCCAAAGCATGGAATTAGGTTATCATCATCAAAGACAGATAATGTTTTCCCGATAATTGAGATCGCTTGTTCGTAGGGATTTTGAGTATTTCCAATGTGATGCAAGCTTTTTCGGTTAAATGACCTCGAACCTGTTAAAAAGAAAGGTCGAAACAAAGCTTAAGCATATTGCATTCCTTCAAATGATGTTATGTGACCAAAGAATTTCTTTGAATTAAGACAAGACTAACCTGTCCACTCATTGCTCTTTGTGAAGTCAATACCAACAATCAGATTAGAAGACTCTAGGCCAGCTTGTGCAAGAGCAGAAGTAACCTGTCAATTATTATTTGGAAAAAATTAATGATGCAAATAAAACTGGTTACAAACTTTTAGTAAAAAAAAGTAGAAATGAACAAACAAGGGACACTAAACCGTCGTTTATATATGAATATGTTGAAAGCAGGGCAGAACAAAAACCTCATCCAAGGAACAGTAATTATCAGCTATCCTTGAGTAACTTTTATGCCAAGTCCGTCGTTGCTGGGGAACTCTAACTGGCTGAGACACACCGTTAAAAGATGGCGAAGGAGCGTACCGATGCTGTGGTAGGTGTGATGGTTCTGAGTAGCCATGTTGATTCCATGAAGAAGCAGTTGATTCGCTGTGCGAAAACTGTCTCTCACTCCAATCTTTCGAGCTTTTTCCTCCCATCAGAAAGTAGTATAATCTGAAAGACGAAAAACCCTTCTGAATAATACAGCAAACTCTGTATTCTTCTTTCTTCCTCCGAAGCTGAGGCAGTAGTTCAAATGTCAACCTGCATATATATATATATATATATGTGTGTGTGTGTGTGTGTATACAGGAAATAAAAACCATGAGGAACCTGACATTAATATAATAACTTCATAAAAAGAAAAAAAAGGCTTCTATTTTACCAAAAATTATGTGTAAAGCTGCTATCTCTCTGTTAATTTGTTTTCTTTTCTGAAAACTGAGTAATGCTTAAAAACTCCACGACTTTATAAAGTACATATGTAATGAAACTATAAGGACGAGAATGTAGCGCGAAAATCCCCTACGGAAAATAATCATAAGAAATAAACAAAGACCAAAAACATTAGTATCATTAGGCAACAAAAGGGGACTTATTCAAACAAACGCCGACCATTTAAATCATTCAAAAAATTCGACGTAAAGAAAATTATCGTTTACTTTTAATTTTCCACCAAAACCTACAGTCAAGTAAGCTGCAGGAAGCCCATCACGAAACTCCGAGGCAATTCGTGGAAGAATAAATGAAAACCAAGGTTCTGATTTCTGATAGATGAACTATATATATATATATATATATATACACTACATGTATTTACGTAACCTGACCAGCAAGGAAACCGGATAGGGTCAGTCAACTTTTTTCTTCTTTTTATTTTAGACAAATTGATATTCTATTTTATTCGGATTTATTAGTTCGTGTAGGGTGGGCTCGATGCTAATTGAATGTCTTCATATAATGTCAACTAGATGATTCAATTGGTTGGAGACAAATTTCAAGTCTGTATTTCACATGAAACGTCTTGAGTTGAATTATTCACACTGATGAATTAAACGATGATTGTGAGAAGAGGCTAAAATGCTCGTCTCAGTCTTCCAAAAAGTGAACTACCGCGACGGTTTAAAAAAGATGTAAATATAACATTGTATTAAAAAGTAAAATTACTCGAACTTAGGAGACGGATCATAACCGTCCCAACTCTTCCCAGATACTAACTACTCTTTTATTCACTTTTTCCTTTTGGAACTTGAAACTAAATTATTATTAATTGGGAGATGGGCAGGATTCTAGGGTCGTTATCTTAATTTACTGAATTAATTATTAGCCGTTTGAACTAGGATAGATATGGAAGTGTCACCTAATTTTGCTAAACCTTGTGAAATTGTATGATAAATCAGAATGTGTCACGATTTTAAAGTTAATTTCATTTTTATTCTACTTGAGATTATGATTGATAATTTGATTCTAGTACGTTGACCCAAAAAAGTAAAAGATTGATTCTAGTAATGCTTTTAGATACTCATTATTACTTTTCACACACTCTCGTTAATTTATTTTTTGTTGATCTTCTTCAATTCATTCAATCTGATAGCGGAAAATTGCGAGAGGTAAAATTGAATATGTGGATAACACAACCCGTACTAAATATACAATTTATTGTTTATTTATCTCATATAATATATTTATTATATTGTATGACGGTATGACAATCATTCGTATATTCGTCAATGATGATATTGTAGGCATAAAATATTTATCATTATTCTTGTAGAAAAATGTTAAGAGTGTGGGAACATGAAGTTGCGATTTGAACAAGTTATCGGGTTAGTTTGGTCGGGGTCCGAAGTTGTTGAAGCGTGAGGTTAAACTCCTTTAAAAGTCTATCAACTTGGGGATTACGATCATTAAGAGTTTCGAAATTATAGAATTGTCACACATCACAAGATTTACAACACTCCCTATCAAAATTAATAAAAAAAGGGCGAAAAAGTTGCTTCTCCTAAAAAAAAATATGGGGGCCTTATTAAAAGTCTATTAACTTGGTCTATCTACAGAATATATTGGGCCTCATTAAAAGAGACCAAGCAATATGGACCCAGTAATTGCTGAGCCCATTTCACTGTACTCTTACTCAAAACTGGCCCAACATGTAGGGGTAGGCAGTTTGGTGGATTCACCAATCAACCCAACCAATGTGAATTAATTATGGGATTCATACCACATCGAACTTAAATAATTTAAACTGTTTATTTTTTAAGTTGCACTTTACATACCATCCTTGTAAAATATTAGCTATATTGAAAATATTTGAGACGTCTAATTGAGTTCAAAGAAATTGACAAATATTTTGTTCTATAAGAAACAATGAAATTTCATCATGATGATTAAATAAGAGAGGTCTTAGGTTCGATTCTCGCCAAAAACGAATTTGAAATACATTATTGCTAGTTTATTGTGAGGCTTAGCCCCATCTCCACCCTTTATTGTAAATAATATCGTTTTTCCAAAAGAAAAAAATAACATAGCAAGCTAGAGATTATAAGTGATGTATTTTTTAAAATATTAGTATTTTTTTTCAACTCATTCTGTTTCGGGTTCTATTCCTCCTCTCAATAAATTTTTAGACAAAAATATCACTTTTAGAAAAATAAGCAACACTTATACTATAATTTGAAGGTATTTATTTTCACATCAGGTTAAGATTATTGTTAAAGACAAACTTAAACCGCATTGTGAAGTTTAATCGATTTCTTCGTCTTTATAAAAACAAACGCGAGGTTATAGCATATAGTATATAACACTTGCGGCGGAGAGCGGAAAAAACAACATCAGAATTGCGATAGGAAAATAACTTTCACGGCGGAGGGCCTACGGCCGTAATTCTTATACCTCCTAATCATAGATTGCATCAAACAAAAATTAAAAATAATTTGGACAAATAAAAATAAAAAATAAAAAATCTTCCGGGAAAAGAAGAGAGGGAGACTGGTTGGTCGTCTCGTTGTCGTCACTGATACGCACCGTCGCTGGTACTCTCTCTCTGTCTCCTCCTCCTCCTCCTTCATCTCGTTTACAGGTACGAAATCCCTTTCCCAAATCCATCTCTTTGGATTAAGTTAACTTACAATTCCCAGTTTCCCAATCCTTCTTCAACAAAGTTACCGCCCAAAATTCCCACCTTTCCAATCGCGCGAACTCGCCAATTCCCTTTCCAATCCGGTTAATCCTTAGGATTTCAAATTTGTTTTGTTCACGAATTACGAATTGTGGTTAAAATCGGCGATTTGATCGTACTCGGAATTACTCGGAATGAGACTGTGCTTGCACAATCGGCGATAGAAAGAGTTCGGCGATTGGCGTATATACTAAATGGCAAGCGCCGGCGACGAGGACAACGATGCGGTGCTCAGTGACGTGGAGAGCGATGATCCGGTACCGATCGCGACAAAGACTCCGTCGCCTGACGATATTTCACCGGAGCGGTTCCGCGAGCTGATCGCCGAGCTGGACCGCGAGCGGCAAGCTCGCGAGGCGGTGGAGAATTCGAAGTCGGATTTGCAGGTTCAGTTTAACCGGCTGAAGGCTCTGGCGCACGAGGCGATAAAGAAGCGGGACGAGTGGGGGAGACAGAGGGACGAGGCGCTGCGTGAAAAGGAAGAAGCTTGTAGAACCAACGAGCAGGTCACGGCAGAGTTGGCGGAGTCGAATAGGGCGAAAGAGGAGGCGTTACAGCAGAGGGAGGAGATTGCGAAGCAGTTCGAGGAGGCGGTGAAGGAGAGGGACGGTTTGAGGGCTGAGATTGGGAATTCGACTCATATGCTCATGTCTGGAATGGACAAGATATCGGGGAAAGTTAGCAATTTCAAGAATTTTGGGGGTGGGGGATTGCCAAGGTCGCAGAAGTACACGGGATTTCCGGCGGTCGCCTACGGAGTGATTAAGCGGGCGAATGAGATTGTGGAAGAGCTTGTGAGGCAGATTGATACTGCAGTGAAGTCTAGGAATGAAACTAGAGAGCAGATGGATCAGAGAAATTATGAAATTGCCATTGAAATTTCTCAGCTGGAGGCCACGATCGGTGGTTTGAGAGATGAGGTTGCGAAGAAGACATCCGCAGTTGAGAATTTGGAGAAGAGCATTGCGGAAAAGAGTGGGAAAGTTTCTGATATTGAGAAGGAGATGGTGGAAAAGTTGAGTAAGGCTGAGAAGGAGGTTTCCCAGTTGAAGCAGTTGGTTGGAGAGTATGATGATAAGTTGACGGATTTGGACTCAAAATCAGAAGTGCAGAGGGGGTTACTCTTTGATCAGTTGAATCTGGTTTCAAAAATACATGACCGGCTATATAATGTTATCAGAATCGTTGATGCCCATAATTTGGATCAGTCAGAGTTTTCCGAGTCCCTGTTTGTCCCTCAGGAAACGGACATGGAGGAGAACATACGTGCAACTTTGGCTGGGATGGAATCCATTTATGAATTAAGCAGGATTGTTGTCGAGAAGACAAGGGATTTGTCTGAGGAAAAGAATCGTGAGATAAAGCATTTGGATGAAACAGTGAATCGGTTAGTTAAAGAGAAAGAACAAATTGGATCGTTACTCAGGAGTGCATTGTCAAAGAGGATCACATCCAGTCCATCATCTATGACAAATGAATTGTTTCAAGCTGCAGAAAATGGTTTAAGGGAGGCCGGGATAGATTTCAAGTTTAGTAAGCATGCTGGGGATGACAATGTGGATATTGAGACAAAGGAGGATGAAATATACGCATTAGTAAGTACCCTTACTGTTAGTTGTGTTGATTCTTATTTTGAATTTGTTTCAGTTTGAAACCCTATTTTTTTCATTGCTGATGTAATTGGTAATATCTTATATAGGCGGGGGCTTTGGAGAACATTGTTAAGGCAGCTCAGCTTGAAATCATTGACCTGCAACATGCTTCGGAGGAATTAAGGTACTCTGTTTTGCCCAAACTTATTCAATTTCAAATCAGTTTTGGCGTTTGCATACACCTTAACTTGAAGTTTCGTTTGCACTAATCAAATACTTGTGCTTTAATACTGTCAACTTTGTCCTGACACGGTATTGTTATGTTTCATTTACTGTTTACCGTATTAAGGGCGGAGTTGAGTTTACTCAAACAGCATGTTGAGGCTCAAGCTAAGGAGCTCGACCACAGAATGCACAGAATCGAGGAACTTGAAGAGAAGGAGAGAATAGCAAATGAAAGTGTATGTTATACCTGTTCTATTTACAAATCAATGATCTATTGTAGCACTTACTGTTAATGAACCAATTTGAGGATTTATGTAAAACCATTCCGTGTGTAGGTTGAAGGGCTAATGATGGACATTGCTGCTGCTGAAGAAGAAATTGCAAGATGGAAAGCTGCAGCAGAGCAAGAAGCTGCTGCGGGCACTGGTGTAGAACAAGAATTTGTGACACAGGTAATCTTGCAAGTTTGACATGATGTCATTTTCTTCACTTGGTTTCCCAGTTTTTTGCATTCAAATGATATATATCTCAGTGGAAGAAATAAATATTTAGGGTCTGAGCTCATATAATTGTATAAAACAGATAGATTTGTCCTGCAGTCCTTTTCGGGAGTAAAGGGACTATGGTGGGATTTGACTGAGTTATAGGTCCAACTTGTTACAGTGTCTGGCTGCGGCCTGATTGTGAAGTGAAATATAGGATCATATCGTAAAGGAACAGATACTTGTGGCAGGGTGAAGTATATTGTTAGTAATAGCTTTACTATTCAAAATCTTCAGACTACATTCATTTCAAGTAAATAACTGATTCAAACACCTAAAGTGACCAGGAATTTTTCATGTTATAACAAATCATTTGGAATCCATGTATTTCTTCTTTCCTCCCACACGAACAAGGACTTATGTTTCGGTAATATCCATTCAAGATCACTTTGGCATTCGCCTTTAACTAAACATAATAAGTTTGAAATATCACACTCCAATGGACCCAAAGGTTTATCCTAACAACCAGGGCTTGATAGTTTGCATAAAAAAGTTTACGAAGCTCATTTCATATCACATATTCCATCTTCATTGTTCAACTAGCATGCTTCTAAGTCGTAGTTTATAATGACTATGGTTGGAACATGCAGTTGTCGACACTTAAGAAGGAACTTGAAGAGGCTAAGCAGGCAATTGTGGAATCAGAGAAGAAACTCAAGTTCAAAGAAGAGACAGCCAATGCTGCTATGGCAGCTAGAGATGCTGCTGAGAAATCATTGAGATTGGCAGACTTGAGGGCAACCAGGCTCCGGGATAGATTAGAGGAGCTTACACGTCAGCTTGAAGAAATTGAAAATCGGGAAGACACAAGAAGGGGACTGAGTGGACCTAGATATGTATGCTGGCCGTGGCAGTGGCTTGGTCTGGACTTCGTAGGTGTCAGTCGCACCGACACACAACAAGAGAGTACTTCAAATGAAATGGAGCTCTCTGAACCTCTTCTATGATTCCCACCTCTTTTTTTTTCCTTTTCCTTTTGCTTATAGTTTCATTTTGTGTATTTATTGTGATATTTCAAAATTAGAACAGTAAAAAAATGGCTTCTTTTAACTCTCCACTCTTCAATGCCCTCTTGTTTGCAGTGGACATGTAATTGCTTGTTTTCGCGTAGTGGCTACTTGCAGCGCAAGGTAACCTTTCGTATTCATGCTTCTTCAGGGGGAAGGTTTCTATGATTTTCTCACTGTGATGTAGTTTCTGAAAGAAATTTTTCGTGGACGTTTTCTTTTCATTTTGTAACCCTACTAACTTACATTGCTTATACCAAGGTTCGATTGAAGTTCAAATAAAAGGGAAAATTACTTCCAAGATTATATGTTTGATGCCGTATCATGTTTTATTTACGATGTTGGTTCATTTTTCCCTTTTACTCGTATCTTGTACTAGTTTCTCGAGTTGTATAATGCAAGAACATCCAGAAACACAAGAACATGAACAAACAGAGACGTTGAATCATCAATCCACTCAACCTCACTCTGTAAACCTGTCATAACAAGAAAAATATGTAAGTGTACAGCAGTTCTGTTTTTTATTCGAGCGATATTTATCAGGAAGAGGAAACACACAACTCTAGGTAACTTGACTACGCGTAGGACCGCTTATAGAGAACCTTTTTATTCTTTCTGACAAAATTTCACAGGGATAAGGTTGAGAGGAGTTTTCTTAGATACGGTGATGGAAAGGGAGCCGCTTGTTTCCTCCATGTTGAGATCTTCCTCCATTCCATCAGGCAATTTCCAATCGAACCAGTAGAGAAGATTTGCAAGTCCAAGCTCCACCGTTGTCGTTCCCCCATATATATATATATATATATATTCCAGGACACACTCTTCGACCAGCTCCGAATGGCAAAAACTCAAAATGTTGTCCTTTGTAATCAACCGAGCTTCCATCAAACCTTTCAGGGATGAACTCTTCTGGGTCCTTCCAAAACCTGAGGTCACGTGCGATTGCCCACGCATTAACAAGAACTAGGGTTTTGGGGTCAATGTCATAACCCTGGATTTTGCAACGGGACGCGGTTTCCCTGGGAAGGATCATTAGAGCTGGAGGATGCAGTCTTAGGGTTTCTTTGATTACCATCTTGAGGTATTGGAGGTGATCTGTTTCAGTCTCTGTGACTTTTCCTTTGTTTCCGATGCATTTTCTGACTTCTTCTTGTGCTTTCTTCATCAGTCCAGGGTTGTTAGCTAGCTCTGCCATCGCCCACACCATTGTAATTGCGCCAGTGTCTATTCCACCTAAAAATAGATTCTGGTTCACAATTGTAACATCGTAGTAAGAAAAAAAAATGATAGATACAAAATCAATTAATCTTTAGCAGGACGTCAACTATATCTTCATGAGTTTGTTCATCGTCAACTCTCCTCGTAGGTTTCAGATGATCGTCAATCACCTGCTGGAAAAAACCATCCAACTCCTTCGAAATCCTATCCAACTCCTTGTGCACGCCGGAAACCCTGTCGATAACCCACCCGATCCAAGACAGCTCCGTACATGCCTCCGAGCATGGCCTCAGTATCCTGAATCAACTCATAAATACTTTTAGCATGCTCAAATTTACTCCCTCGGTAACTTGTCCCGTACGCAATCCTAAAAATTATACTAGCCGCGAAAGCAAACAACTTTTCCGTGAGATCAACAGGAACACCAGAAGATAAAGAGGCAGAGATTGAATTGACCATTTTATCCACTTCTTCTTCCCGGATTTTCCTGTATGACTGGACTCTCTTCACACTGAAAAGCTCGCGCACGCATATTTTTCTCATCTCTCTCCAGTAATCACCGTAAGGCGAAAATCCAATGTCTAGGTAGTTGTAGGTGAGGCTGCGAGCACCGGTGGAGGAGGGTCTGCTGCAGCAGTAGAGATCATTGGTTTTTAAGACATCTTTGGCTGCTTCGGCGGAAGAGATTATGATCGTGGATGCGGCCGAGGTGGAGGAGCATGACTGGTCCGTACTTTTTGGAGAGCTGCCATAGAGATTGGTGTAATGAGGAGCCAAGTTGGTGTAAGTTGCCTATGAGGGGAAGTTTGGGAGGGCTTGGTGGGAGGGGGTTTTGCTTTTGTGGCTTGTTAGGGAGATGTTGCTTCTTTTTGGGCTGAAGTAGAGGGATGAGGAGGAGGAGAAATGGAAGCCATATGAAGAAGGGAGCGATGAGAGCCATTTGAAGCTTTTATAATCAATGAATCTCCTAGCTAGGTTTTGTCCATCTTATATAAGCTGTGGTGTTCTCTAAATATCTGCAGGCTGTAATACTGAAAGCCTACTTTTGATAAAAGAATGTTTGGTCCTTATCCAACTTTTTTTTTTGTTTTAAAATAGGGAATTGTTATTGGCACTCCAAATTTTTCATTCTACACTCCAAACTTTCTATATTTAGAAAGAAAAATACACGTGTGAGAAGTGTAGAATGAGATTTTTGGAGTGCCAATAACACTTCCCTTAAAATATTATGAAATGCAGCTAAATTGGTAATACTCATTAGTTTTAGTTAAAAATAAAAAATTAGATCCAAGAAGGATAAAACATATGGGATATATGTTCCCACTTAGGAAATGAGCTCATTCTTGGACTAGCAAAAGACGTATCTTCACCGTAGAAATTTTATTATCGGAACCGTTTAATTTTTTAAAATTCATTTGAAGATCATCCCTAAGAAAAACATTTGAACCGAAGTTCGTTTAGTTATCCGAATGTATTAAACAAATCAATGATTTAGGTACCAAGTAATATACTCTTGATGAACTATATATTTATTTGAGATATTAGATTACTAAACGAACTCTGATTTGAATGCTTTTTTCTAGTAATCATCTTTAAATGAATTCTAAGAAAATCAATCGGTTTTTTGGCAAATGAAGGATTAAGCTCATTCCCCGAAAGACGAACACAAGTATTTGGCACATTGTTACATATCCAGACAACTTTGTGTTTATGCTTCATTGGATACTTGTTGGACAAACTCATGAGTTTATTGATCGGTTGTTGGACAAGGTCCTGCTCGGCAATGAAACCTTGCTATCCAAGTTACATGCACTTCCACGTGAAGATAAAGATTTTTATTAAAGAAAAAAATATTATCATAATACTGGTGATTAATTGATAAATTTCAAGACCAACAAGTAAAAAAGAAATCAAAGATATTTCTATTAGATGCATACAAACTTGAAACAACAGTTCTTTATTACAAGTCTTGTTCAACACCTGTGACTCCATAGGCCAGGGATCTGCTGTCCCTAACTTTGTGTCGGAGGTGGATTGTCTGCTCTCCCATTTCCATACTCTTTCCATGTCCTCCTGTGATGTGTGGTCACGGTTAAACCACGTCAACATTTTATATTCCTATTACTTTTTGTTTTATTATTTCTATAAAAAAATAATTAATTAAATAAAAGTTAAAAAAACAAAAAACAAAAAACAAACCCATCCCTCCACACACCCCCCCCCCCCCCCCCCCCCGACCCGGCGCACCCCCAACGCAGAAGAAGAAGAAGAAGGAGGGAAAAAAAAAAACCCAGTCCTGATAGTGTGCAAATATTATCCTTTTATTGATCACCATGCAGAGCATGCACCGTGACTCTCCATTTATGGAAAATATGGAGAATAATGTTTCAGCTGCAGAAACAGGAAAGCTCCCAATCTTGCAGTCCACTTGCTGTAACCTGTGTTAAGAGTACAGTGGTATCCTCTTCACTTGTAACTTATAAGTGAGAAGTTTTGAGTTCGATTCTGACTAAAAGGTGAATTTGAACTATATTATTGTTAACCCATTATGAGGATAAGCCAACCCATTTTTCTTAATGTAGATAATATATCATTTGTTAAAAATAATACAAATATAATAACACTATCCTGCTCCTCCATGCCCTATTTTAAACTTTTTCCCTTATGACAAAGAAATCCCCCTCAATTACGCATCACATAATTCAATGGTTGCATACCTGCTCCTCCATGCCTATTTTAAGCTTTTTCCTTTATGACAAAGAAATCCCCCTCAATTATGCATCACATAATTAAATCCCCCTCAATTATGCATCACATAATTTAACGGTTACATCCATGCTCCTCCATGCCTATTTTAAACTTTTTCCTTTATGACAAAGAAATCCCCCTCAATTATGCATCACTTAATTCAACGGTTACATACCGCTTTAATATCAATCATTACCCAGCGTAAAATCAAAAGGATAATACTAGAAAAACTAAATTTGGAGACTAAATTTACAAACTAAATGATGTGTCACCAATAGGAATGAGCACGTTTATTAACATTTAAGTGATAAACCAATCATCAATTTCCATGTCCTTTAGTTTTCAAAATTTTGTTTATAAATTTGGTTTCTCTAGCATTATCCAAAATAAAATAAAAAACCACCTCAATTAATATGTCAGACCTCCCTATAGAGAGAATTTCACGCATGCGAGGAGAGATTTTTCTTTTATGACGACAAACTTCTTTTACATAAATAATCCGAAAATCTTACAATTGTACAAAATAAATGAAATAAATATCACGTCTAACACAAATTTTGCTCGTCTAATATATGTCTTGCCAAGTAAATCATGTGTAAAATAAAATGGTGAGCAAGTATAATATGTTACATGTCAGTCAAGCAATGTCTTTTTACAAACTCTAGAAAATAGTATAATGTCAAAAGCTTAATCACATATCATGTCATATCACATCGTCCATTCACCTGTTAGTTATCCTTTATAATTGTAACTCACCATGCGACTCCTATATTGAACATTCTGCCCTAATGTCCATATGTGCTATACACTTATTCTTCAGATATCCCAATACTGAATTCTCATGCTCCATGAACAATCTCAAACTATTCCACATATCTATTGGAATAAGTCAATATTTAGGAAAAAAAAAGAATGCAAATATTTTGTAATTACTAGAGTCATGTTTTAGGAAGGATATTGTGTCCTTTATTTTGTTTCCTTTTGTAACAGGGATTGTATGGACCTTTTATTCATAATTGTGGAATACAGAAATGTTAACCCTGTAAAATTCTATTTGACATCAGAGCCAAGTTGCCGTAACCCTAGAAACTGTAAAACGATATTTTTCTTTCGATGCTGTGCTTGTCCGACTTGTTCCTGCGCTGCCTCTTGCAGAAATCAGTCGAGCCGTGACTGTTGGAATTATAGCAGGCTTGTTCTACTGCTGTCGTGCCTATTGAAATTGCAGTAGCTTTGTTTTGCTGCTGCCATAAGTTGTGTTTTATCAAATACCGTGGGTGATACAATTGATGTGCAATTGTAAGTAGCAATTGCAGCATTGTTAGATTATAATTGTCGTATATCGGCAATATTTTTTGTACCGTGGGAAATTGCTGGACTTCAACAAATTGTTGGGCCGTGTTTATAACTGCTGCCAGTTTTATATTTGTTGCTGTGTGCTCTGCTTTCTGGTTTTCTAGTTGTCGTGCATCAACAATCACAGAAACTCTCAGTGGCATGCTGCTGTTATAGTGCTGCTACTATCCGTATGTTATTATATTGGTTTTGCTGAGTATCTACAAGTTTTATCCGTGGAGTCTACTGCAATAATTGGATATTGGTGTGATTGTCGTGAGAATATTTTATTGCAAGTAGTTCTCGTGTACTATTACGATGATGAATACAGGTTGGATTTTGGATTTTGGTGCAACAGATCATATGATGTATGATAGAACTTTGTTTCAATCCATGAAAGATTCTCATAGAAAGTGTGTGGCAACTGCCAATGGCACTACTGCTGCTGTTATTGGAGCGGGAACAGTGTCTCTTACACCCTCTCTTCCGTTACATAATTGTTTATTTGTTCCGTCATTGTCCCATCACTTATTGTTTGTACCTCAAGTCACTGAACAATTGGATTGTGTTGTAGTAATGTATCCTTCATGTTGCTTGCTTGAGGATATTCAAACAAGGGAAATCATTGGGCGTGGCACTAAGAGAAATGGGCTATATTATGTGGATGACGTGGTTCCTGGAAAAGCTAATTTGGTTCATTCGTCACGTAATAGTAATATACAAAATGTATTGTTATTGCATCGTCATTTGGAGCATGCATTGTTTGGTTATTTGAAACATATATTACCTGATTTATTCAATGGTATTGAAGACTTAGAATTGAAATGTGAAGTATGTATTTTAGCCAAAAGTCATTGTGCTTCATTCCTTCCAAGTATGAATAGAAGATCTTTTCCATTTACACTAATACACTCTGATGTGTGAGGGTCTTCCCCTGTTAGTACTACTTTGGGAATTAGGTGGTTTGTTACTTTCGTGGATGATTGCACTCATATGACGTGGTTGTATATGTTGAAAAATAAAAGTGAGGTTTGTGATGTGTTTCGTCTGTTTCAACAGATGGTTAAAACTCAGTATTCCACTGATATTAAAGTTTTGCGTTCTGACAATGGTGGAGAGTACATAAATTCTGAGTTATCCCGGTTTCTACAAGATCGTGGAATTATTCATCAAACTACCTGTCCACATACTCTGCAACAGAATGGGGTTGCTGAGAGAAAGAATCGTCATATCTTGGAAACTGCTCGTGCCTTACTTATTGGTGCGTTCGTGCCTAAACGTTTTTGGCTTGAAGCCGTTACTTATGTCGTGTATGTGATTAACTGTATGCCTTCTCGGGTTGTAGAATTCCGTACACCTCTTCAAGTATTGAAAGAACATATTCCTGTAGTATCCACTAATACCCTTACTCCTCGTGTGTTTGGATGTGTAGCATATGTTCATATTCACAAGATTCATTGTAGCAAATTGGATCCATGTGCCCTTCGGTGCGTTTTTGTTGGTTTTGCCTCCCAACAAAAAGGGTATAAGTGTTATCATCCTAAAACTCGACATATGTATGTGATTATGGATGTTACTTTTTCTGAATTAGAGTATTTTTATTCTTCGATCCCATCACCTTCAGATCACCAGGGGGAGAACACTAGTGGTGATCAAGTTCATCTTGGGTGGTTAAAGGTACTAAAGGATGTGATATGTAGTTCAAGGGGAGCATGTGTTGACGACAAGAATGAAAATGGGACACCAGTCTCTCGGCAAGAAACTGCTGAGAATGATATAGGCCTTCAGTTGCTGCTTGCCGAGACAAGTGCAGGCTTTCGGCAAGGTCCTGCCAAGGAAGTTATAACAATACAACAACCTACTGCCGAACCAAATACTTCAGGGGAAGAAGTGTCGTATGCAGAACCCACATCACCCTCTCTCTCTCTTTAGTTCGATAGTGCCACCTAATGTGTCTACTCTGAATATCCCTGAGATAAGTACTACAGATGCTCATGTAACTAATCTAAATAATGATGTAAGTGCATATAAGTTGCCGCCAAGGCAAAATCGTGGTGTTCCTCCTGACAGGTTTTCTGCTGAAGGAAAAGTAAAGTATCCAATAGCAAATTATGTGTCATGCAAGAACCTTGCACCGGAACGCCAAGTCTTGGTAAATAATGCGGAAGCAATCCAACCACCAACCCGAGTTGAGGAGGCCTTGAAGGATACTAAATGGGCTGCTGCAATGGATGAAGAAATGATCGCACTACACAAGAATAATACATGGGAGGTAACAGAGCTACCTAAAGGCAAGAAACCGATTGAGTGTAGATGGGTCTTTACGATCAAGTACAAGGCAGACGGATCAGTAGACATGTATAAAACAAGGTTAGTAGCAAAAGGTTATACTCAAACTTATGGTGTTGATTATCATGAAACTTTTTCTCCAGTAGCGAAGATGAATACAGTACGAGTTTTGATTTCTTTAGCTGCAAATTTGAATTGGCCACTGAAACAGTTTGATGTGAAAAATGCTTTTCTTCATGGGCACTTGGAAAAAGAGGTATATATAGATTTTCTTCCGGGGTACAATGCCGAATGGAAAACCAGAGTATGTAGGTTGCGAAAGTCACTTTACGGACTTAAGCAATCACCTCGTGCATGGTTTGGCAGATTTACTCAAGTTATGTGAAGGATTAGGTATTATCAAAGTCACTTAGATCATACATTATTTGTGAAGCGGAGAAGTGGTAAAGTGACAACCTTAATTATTTATGTGGATGACATGATAATAACGGGTGATGATTCTGAAAAGATGATGAAGTTAGAACAAAACCTTGAAGCCGAGTTCGAGATGAAGAATTTGGGAGATTTGAAATATTTTCTTGGTGTGGAAGTCGCTCGGTCAGCTAGAGGTATTTTCTTGTCACAACGTAAATATGTTCTGGATTTATTAAAAGAAACAGGCATGCTAGGATGTAAACCTGTGGACACTCCCATCGTAGAGAAACATTATTTGGGGATTTATCTAAATCAGGAACCAGTTGACAGAGGTAGATATCAAAGACTAGTGGGGAGGCTGATTTATTTGTCTCACACTCGTCCGGATATTGCCTATGTCGTAAGTGTGGTAAGTCAATTTATGCACTCACCTAGTGTGGATCATATGGCAGCGGTAATGAGAATCTTGGCATATTTGAAGTCTGCCCTGGGTAAAGGAATTTTGTATGAATGTCATGGATATATGAGGATTGAGGGATTTACTGATGTTGATTGGGCAGGTGATGTGACTGATAAAAGGTTTACATCTGGGTATTTTACATTTGTTAGAGGTAATTTGGTTACGTGGCGAAGTAAGAAGCAGAATGTTGTATCATGGTCTTTTGCCGAAGCCGAGTATAGGGGTATGGTACATGGTGTGTGTGAGATTCTTTGGCTACGAAAATTGCTTTGGAGTCTCGGTTTTAAACAAAATGAGGTAATGAAGTTATATTGTGATAATAAGTCAGCTAGAGAAATTGCTGAGAATCCAGTACAACATGACAGGACTAAGCATGTTGAGGTTGATAGACATTTTATCAAAGAAAAGCTGGAGAAGAAGATTGTGTCAATACCGCTTATGAACTCAGAGGAACAACTTATAGATATTCTTACCCATGTCGTGTGTAGTAGAAGGTTTAATGACTCGCTTGTCAAGTTGGGCATGAGTAATATCTATGCTCCAACTTGAGGAGGAGTATTGGAATAAGTCAATATTTTGGGGAAAAAAAGGAATGCAAATATTTTGTAATTACTAGAGTCATGTTTTAGGAAGGATATTGTGTCCTTTATTTTGTTTCCTTTTGTAACAGAGATTGTATGTACCTTTTATTCAAAATTATGAAATATAGAAAAGTTAACCCCGTAAAATTCTATTATATCACCATATAAAATAACTTTGAAAAAAAAATTAACGAAATAAACATGCTTGACTTACAATACAAATATATTTGTAAATAAAAAAAATCTCATTATGCTTCATGGTTTTTATATTAAAAAAAAATGAATTACAACACATTACATAAATCAATAGATAAAACCTCAACGAAACAAACTTCCCTAATGATCTCCACACATCAAACTTTAGCTCCTCTCTCTCTCTCTCTCTCTCTCTCTCTCTCTCTCTCTCTCTCTCTCTCTCTCTCTCTCTCTATTTTCTCGACGTAAAGCTCTCACTGCATGCACTGCACGTGGCCTTGAAATAGATGGGCCTTGAAAAAGATGGACTTCTATTTATAATAAAATGTGGGCCAACCATGTACTCTAATTCGATGGTTTGGAAGCAAGAGATCAAACCCAATGAGCTATCTCAATTTTAGCTAAGAGTGCTAGGTGAAATGTGTCAGGAAGAAAGATATAAAGTTGGATAGAGGTAATAACCACCTATGTAATTAAGGTTGACTCCAAATCATGCCACATTCTAACAATAATTCAAATATCCTATTCGGAAATGACAAGATTTTGAGCGCAAGAATGAGTTGATTTGTATCATCTTGACTTGGTTTTGATTTCTTTATTTTTTTTATTTTTTTAAATATCGAGTCAGGCTCTTCCCCTGACCCCGCTACCAAAAATAATGTGCATTTCTTAAAATATCCCATATATGTAGGTGGAAACATGGGAATGGGTTAAATTTATCTCGACAGGAGCAAGAGTTATGTGGCCTTATTATTGATTGACAATAATGCTTAAATTTGTTGTCACAAACTTAACACGTGTCAATTAATGATAAAAACCATATAAAAATCACACACAAAATAAGTACAGAAGATTTCATCTCAACTTGTTCACTTCACCATCCTTTCACATTTGCATAAACTCCAAACCGATCCAAGTTCACTTACGGCCCACTTTTTCTTCAAGTTAGGCTGATGAGTAAAAACCCAAGTCTAATGACGGCCCATAACCCAACATAAAAATGCTCAATCCTCTGAAGAATGCTTCAGACACCCAACTCAACCAGGGTTTAAATACAGCCACACAATTAATTTTGTGCGGTCAACATAGCAGCTCCACTTACCAACCAACAGTCCAGATTAATCCTCCCAATCGCATCCGACGGTTCGCGGTGGCTCACAAAGAACAGGGGTTACTGGGTAAGGGCGCTTTCTCCCTCTCTCGCGATCTCTTCGTTTAATTAGATCGAGTTCTGTTTCAATCGGTGAATTTAGGGCTAGGGTTTTGAATTGTATGGAGATGGATTATGTATTGGAGTTCCCTCTTTCGCACATTGATCGGCGTCCAAGAAAACGCCCCAGGTTTACTAGGGACCCCCCTCAGCCTCACCCAAAGGTACAATTTTTACCCTTCATTTCATCAAATTCATCAAAATTGCGGCATTTTTTCGTTTACCTATGCTTTAATTTGTTTATTTTTCTTTAAAATCTGCTTTTCAATTTTGAATTTATCCGAATTTACCTTCCTTTGTGTGGTATATTAAATTGGGTAGGAAGTAATGTTAAAACTTTAGGTAATTTGAAGGTAGAAAATAGAAATGATTTCATTTTCCAAATTTCATGATCTGTTGGTGTTCAGAAAATTTAGATATTGTCCAAAATATTGCCTGGGAAATGAAATTATATTTCTCGAGGAAATTCAATTGTATATTCATAGCATATATAAATAATTTGGAAGAATTGAATAACTTAATTGTTAATATTTTGATGACCCGGTAGATATATCGTAGGTGAGGCATATAGAAGCTGGATATGTTCATTATTCGGGTGTTACGTGTATGATGTATTTAATCTGCATACGTTGATTTTATCTTTGGTTGATTAGAAAAGATAAGGGAAAATGTTAGAAATGAATGATAGATGGGTAAGGGGTGAAGTTTTTGTATTAATGTTTGTTTAGTGGGGTATGAATAAATGGCTGTGTGTAGGCTCAGTCTGGAATATATATTATGAGCAAGATGTTGGAAGTGGGACAAGCTTTGGACCTACGAGAGTACTCCCAGATCGTCCTAGTCTTTTACTAAAAAGGGATCTTCGCCACGGCGAGATGATGACAAAGATGGACATTACATGTTTGTGCTCGGAGAAAATTTAACATCTCGTTGTAATTACGTTCATTCATCATTGAAGAGTTTTTTCTTTTACATTCTTCATGCGTCTTTTCGATGCTGTATTTTAAACCTTCACAATCTAATAAATAACACTGATGCACATCCAACTTTTTTTTTTTTTTTTTCGGCTTAATGGTATACTTCCAATGAATTTTTATATAAAGAAAATCTACTTACACGTAAAAACTTCTAGGACCTTATCCTTGGTCTTTAGGGTAGTTCAAAAACTTAAAATACATAAAATACATAGTGTTGAAAGTTTTCTTTTTAGTTCATTTTTTTCGTTACGGGATGTCAAAATAATTTAGTCTGAGTAGTACAGAATATTTGTTTTCATTTAATACACACACAACATAGTTGTTTGTTGATATTTTGGTTTGTAAAATATTTGTAGTTTTCTGCTCAAACTATTGTTTCTGTACTTGCAAATAAGATCCACAGAAAAATTGGCGAAGGTTAGGTTTTCACTGGATTTGGACCTATGTATAGATGGGTTCATGTACCTTTGATCTGTCTTCTCATATTTCTGCTATTTGCATTGTGCAGGAGCTTTTGGTCAGGTTTTGGAATGCTGGGATAGGGAAACAAAAGAAATGGTAGCTATAAAAGTTGTCAGGAGTATCAAGAAATACTGTGAAGCAGCAATGATTGAAGTTGATGTGCTACAGTTGCTTGGGAAGTATCAAGACTCGCATGCCCAAGTCGCGCCAAGGACAACCCAACACCCCGTGCCACACCAAACTATATGGGCCCAAGCCCAAGGTGGGCAAGCCCGAGCCATAACCTGGCGCGAGCCTAGGACGCTCCCGAGCCTAAGACTTGCATACCCAAGTCACGCCAAGGACAACCCAGTGCCCCACACCACACCAAACCATACGAGCCTAAGCCTAAGGCAAGCCGGCCCGAGCCACAACCTAGCACGAGCCCAGGACGCTCCCAAGCCGAGCTCAGGCCCAACACCCACGCGTGCCGCACGTGTAGCAACCCATTCCCATGGTCCAGCCTACTCTCGTGGTCTTCCAAGCAACCCAAACCAATTCAACAATCCTGGCTTTAGATTTTTGGATAGACGATTGAACCGAAGGTATTTTCACCCCGAGTTTCTGCAGATTTGACGTATCCCGGCTTAAATTTCGTACTCGGAGTCTACTACACTTCTACCGCCTATGGAGAACCCTACCATCCAAGCCCTTTCATCCCTCATGGCGAACAACACTTTTCCCGACAAGTCATAGAGTTGACAAGCGCTCTCGCGTAGCAGACAACCTTGGTGAATCAGCTTTTGCAGCGTACCGAGATGCAGTGTGCCTCAGACGAGGTGTCCTAAAGTGGGACAAGGGCAGATGACAAAC